>NC_030684.2:28696390-29429923 GCF_000004195.4 Xenopus tropicalis | reverse complement strand
CCCAATAGGGCTGTTCTGCCCCCAATAAGGGGTAATTATATCTTAGTTGGGATCAAGTACAGGTACTGTTTTATTATTACAGAGAAAAGGGAATCATTTAACCATTAAATAAACCCAATAGGGCTGTTCTGCCCCAATAAGGGGTAATTATATCTTTGTTGGGATCAAGTACAAGGTTCTGTTTTATTATTACAGAGAAAAGGGAATCATTTAACCATTAAATAAACCCAATAGGGCTGTTCTGCCCCCAATAAGGGGTAATTATACCTTAGTTGGGATCAAGTACAGGTACTGCTTTATTATTACAGAGAAAAAGGGAATCAATTTTAAATATCAAAATTATTTGCTTATAATGGAGTCTATGGGAGATGGCCTTTCCATAATTTGGAACTTTCTGGATAACGGGTTTCCGGATAATGGATCCCATGCCTGTATTAGTATTAGTAAAGGGGTAGTTCACCTTTGTGATAACTTTTGTGGGGAGATTTATCAAAATGCGAGCTTACCTCAAAAAGTTCCCCCTTTTTATTCATTCCTATGGGATTTTTAGAAGTGTATTTATCAATTGATAAACCTTCACTTTTGCCCATTCATAAATATGCTTCTAAAAATCCTATAGAATTGAATAAAAAGTGGGTCAATTATTCTGTGGGGAGCTTTAATCTCACATTTTGATAAATCCTCCCCCTAGAATGTTATAGTGGTCATGAAAGCACGAATTTTCGCTGGTTAAAAGCCTGATTGGAAAAAATTCGGAGTACCCATGATAATTTCTGATGTGCAAAAATTGCGTGAAAATTCCTTTCTTGGTCATACGAAAATATTGTGGTTGCGAGCCGAAAGTCACAAAACTTTTGGATCCGAAAGATCATAAACGGCACGAAAACCTTTCTGACTTCAATGCATGATTTTGGAAGCCTCCCATAGTCTTTGCGAAAAATACAACTTTTTTGGTGTAAATTAACGCAAATCGCGAAAAATTCGCATAATATTAACAATATTATCGTGCTCATTACGAAAGGTTCTATAAATTAAAAAAAAAAATCGTGCTTTCATGAATAGGCCCCATAGAATGGTCGATTCTTAGCAACTCTTCATTTTTATTTGTGTTTTTTAATTATTTGCTTTCCTTTACTTACTGACTGATAACCAAAAAATCAATTACTCTATGAGGCTACAATTTTATTGTTATTGTTACTTTTTATTACTTATCTTTCTATTCAGACCCTCCTTTATTCATACTCCAGTATTTCATTCAAACCACTGCCTGGTTGCTAGAATAACGCATTTACAGTAGAACTTCTCCACAAACAGCTAAATAATTAAAAAAACACAAATACTAAAAAACAAAGACCAAATTGTCTCTTTACATCATACTAAATGTAGGTGAACAATACATTTTAGAGACAAAGAAGGAAGACTATTACAGTTGGAGATCACTGTAGCTTAAATATTCTTGCATGTTGCATCTTTAGTCATAAAAGGCAAAGCTGGATACTTAAATGTTAAATAATAATTTGAATTCAGCAAGTCAAGGAATGCTGGTTCAGCTGTACCTTTCAAATACTGCTGGGATTTTTGTCTATGGTCTTCTTTGTCTAAGCCATTTGGGCTAGCAACCAGCTTCTGTCTCTGGCCATGGCATTTCAGTGATTTTGACTGCTACAGTGGTATTGGCCAGTCTTTGAAAAAGACTACTTTGGAGTAGACAACTTTTGAGAAGTTAATGCCTACAGTGTAGTCTAAGATGTAGATTGGTAGTTTGAAGTTTGAAGTCATTATTTCACTTTCATTGCTACAATTACATGACTGGTTACATCCAAACATTTTAACTAGAACATATGTATATAATAGAAGACCTACCACTCTATAGTGCAGTATTATTAGATTTGTTTTAATAGGAGAAATGATGTTTTTTGTGTTCATTGACTCCACCCCATGGTGATGAACAGCTGGTGCTGCCATATCTCTTACACCCCTATAGTTACTTCCCTTTCCAAAATGAGGTAATTGACAAAATTATATAATAGTTTCCATGTCCTAATTTCAACTTTGAATTTTATTAAATGGAGAATTTAATTAAATGTCAATGTCAGTTATTAAAGAGGAGGGATTTACTAAAACTCACTTTTTTGGATTTATATTTGTTTGAAACCATGACTAAACTCATTTCCACGAATAACAGTCATTTATCAAAAGATCTGAACAAAAAAATTATGAAAGAAAGAAAGTTGCGGGGAAAAGTCGGGAAAACTGCTACTTTTTCAACTTGTCACACAATAGCCATTTCTTTTTGTATTGTTGCACAAAAGCCAGCAGCAAAAAAACACTGAAAACCTCTAAAACTATGAAGCAAAGAAAGATTGTAAAAGATAGTTGTAAAAGGGACATGTAACGTAACTAGACTGGCCCTGAGCGTGCCTTTCACATCTGTGCCACCTATAACATCTTAATGAGCCTGTGTATAATGTGCCCGCTGTCCATGGTGCTGAAATGCAAACTTACCAGATTCCCACACATATTAACCTGAACTGTGAAACATGCATGTAAAACAAAGTTTTGGAAAGTACAAAGCACAAAAAACACCTCTTTAATTGTTAGAAACCCATAGATTTCCTACCAGCCATCCAGTATACCAAGGGGCTCATTTACTAATCCACGAACGGTCCGAAGGGTCCGAATGCGTTTTTTTCGTAATGATCAGTATTTTGCGATTTTTTCGTAAATTGACACAACTTTTTCGGAGCCGTTATGACAGAGTGCCTTTGAGCCCTATGGGAGACTTTCCTTGGGCCGGGTTGGAGCTGCAGAGTGCCATTGAGCGCTATGGGAGACTTTCCTTGGGCCGGGTTGGAGCTGCAGAGTGCCATTGAGCCCTATGGGAGACTTTCCTTGGGCCAGGTTGGAGCTGCAGAGTGCCATTGAGCCCTATGGGAGACTTTCCTTGGGCCGGGTTGGAGCTGCAGAGTGCCATTGAGCCCTATGGGAGACTTTCCTTGGGCCGGGTTGGAGCTGCAGAGTGCCATTGAGCCCTATGGGAGACTTTCCTTGGGCCAGGTTGGAGCTGCAGAGTGCCTTTGAGCCCTATGGGAGACTTTCCTTGGGCCGGGTTGGAGCTGCAGAGTGCCATTGAGCCCTATGGGAGACTTTCCTTGGGACAGGTTGGAGCTGCAGAGTGCCATTGAGCCCTATGGGAGACTTTCCTTGGGCCGGGTTGGAGCTGCAGAGTGCCATTGAGCCCTATGGGAGACTTTCCTTGGGCCGGGTTGGAGCTGCAGAGTGCCATTGAGCCCTATGGGAGACTTTCCTTGGGCCAGGTTGGAGCTGCAGAGTGCCATTGAGCCCTATGGAAGACTTTCCTTGGGCCGGGTTGGAGCTGCAGAGTGCCATTGAGCCCTATGGGAGACTTTCCTTGGGCCAGGTTGGAGCTGCAGAGTGCCTTTGAGCCCTATGGGAGACTTTCCTTGGGCCGGGTTGGAGCTGCAGAGTGCCCCATTGAGCCCTATGGGAGACTTTCCTTGGGCCGGGTTGGAGCTGCAGAGTGCCATTGAGCCCTATGGGAGACTTTCCTTGGGCCGGGTTGGAGCTGCAGAGTGCCATTGAGCCCTATGGGAGACTTTCCTTGGGCCGTGTTGGAGCTGCAGAGTGCCATTGAGCCCTATGGGAGACTTTCCTTGGGCCGGGTTGGAGCTGCAGAGTGCCATTGAGCCCTATGGGAGACTTTCCTTGGGCCGGGTTGGAGCTGCAGAGTGCCATTGAGCCCTATGGGAGACTTTCCTTGGGCCGGGTTGGAGCTGCAGAGTGCCATTGAGCCCTATGGGAGACTTTCCTTGGGCCAGGTTGGAGCTGCAGAGTGCCATTGAGCCCTATGGAAGACTTTCCTTGGGCCGGGTTGGAGCTGCAGAGTGCCATTGAGCCCTATGGGAGACTTTTCTTGGGCCGGGTTGGAGCTGCAGAGTGCCATTGAGCCCTATGGGAGACTTTCCTTGGGCCGGGTTGGAGCTGCAGAGTGCCATTGAGCCCTATGGGAGACTTTCCTTGGGCCAGGTTGGAGCTGCAGAGTGCCATTGAGCCCTATGGGAGACTTTCCTTGGGCCGGGTTGGAGCTGCAGAGTGCCATTGAGCCCTATGGGAGACTTTCCTTGGGCCGGGTTGGAGCTGCAGAGTGCCATTGAGCCCTATGGGAGACTTTCCTTGGGCCGGGTTGGAGCTGCAGAGTGCCATTGAGCCCTATGGGAGACTTTCCTTGGGCCGGGTTGGAGCTGCAGAGTGCCATTGAGCCCTATGGGAGACTTTCCTTGGGCCAGGTTGGAGCTGCAGAGTGCCATTGAGCCCTATGGGAGACTTTCCTTGGGCCAGGTTGGAGCTGCAGAGTGCCATTGAGCCCTATGGGAGACTTTCCTTGGGCCAGGTTGGAGCTGCAGAGTGCCATTGAGCCCTATGGGAGACTTTCCTTGGGCCAGGTTGGAGCTGCAGAGTGCCATTGAGCCCTATGGGAGACTTTCCTTGGGCCAGGTTGGAGCTGCAGAGTGCCATTGAGCCCTATGGGAGACTTTCCTTGGGCCAGGTTGGAGCTGCAGAGTGCCATTGAGCCCTATGGGAGACTTTCCTTGGGCCAGGTTGGAGCTGCAGAGTGCCATTGAGCCCTATGGGAGGCTTCCAAAATCATGCTAAGTCTGAAAGTTTTGCCCGCAGTTTACGAGCGCTCAATACGAAAAAGTTGCGACAAGATACGTGCAAATCGTAATGGCTACGATAAAGTCGCGACAATTCGCGCAAGTCGTAATGGTTACGAAAAAGTCGCGTCAATTTATGAAAAGTCGCAACGGCGATGAAAAAAATCGCAAAAAATACGAAAAAGTCGCAAAATGTTCGTTTTCCAATCAGAATTTTTCCAATTCGGATTCAGATTCGTGGGTTAGTAAATCAGCCCCCAAGACTCTGGTTTTCATGAGCAGGCAATGAAAAATGCTTTTCTAGTGAATCCCGGGCTCTACATATGCTGATTGAAAAACTCTGCATTGCACTGATGAACCACAATATGGGCGAAACTGGGCTGCAGTTAGGAATCCGATCAGCAAACTGCCCTCATTGAGCTTTTAAACCCAGTGGATAAGACTCAGGGGCTTTTTTATTAACATTAGAGACAAACATCACTGTAGAACTTGGTCATTCAAATTTAATTGCTGATTGGTTATTATGTGCAACATCACTGTTGGTGTTTTGTATACCCCTTAATCTTTAAGGTATTCCATGTACAGGTATAGGACCTGTTATCCAGAATGCTCGGCACCAAGGGTATTCCGGATAAGGGGTCTTTCTGTAATTTGGATCTCCATACCTTAAGTCTACTAAAAAAATCAATAAAACATTAATTAAACCCAATAGGATTGTTTTGCATCCAATAAGGATTAATTATATCTTAATTGGGATCAGTTACAAGGTACTGTTTTATTATTACAGAGAAAAAGGAAATCAGTTAAAATTCTGAATTATTTGATTATAATGGAGTCTATGGGAGATGGGCTTTCTGTAATTCGGAGCTTTCTGGATAACAGGTTTCTCGATAAGGATCCCATACCTGTACATGGAAATTTTAGGAGTGATCCTGGGCTTCCTTCCCTAAATGCCTTCCAAAACTTCAGTCAGTTACTTGTATATGATTTTTCAAGTTGTTTTACTCTTCTTATGAACCAGCAACACATTGTTTATAACAATTTATAACAGAAAACTTCTGTTGGTCAAAAGCTGGTTACGCCCTCCAAAATAGTAGCTACATTAGTTTCACTTCCAAACTGAACTACTAAAGAACAAAAAGGCTTTAAGCAGCTTGGATTTAATGCAACTGGGTGGACATTTATTTTGTGGTGGAATTAAAATATTACTTATTTCCACATACTGCAGAAAAGACAAAACAAAACCCCTTCATGGCCTCGTAAATAGAAAATGACATATGATGAAGGGGTACATTTCACAGAAGTTCCTAAAGCACAGGCAAATGCAACCATTTCAATTACATGTGTTATTTAGCATTCTGTTATTCAACCAATACCAGAAAAGACTGTGCATTTTTTATTTTAAGTACAAAGGCAAATAATATCTGAAATGGGGGGCAATATATCACACAAGCCCACGACAGCTTTAATCTTGAATCCCACTGCAGATTTGTTTTTAATTAAACATTCCCATAGCCCCCTTTTTTCCTTTGGTATGGGGAGCTCTCATCATCTGATTTAATTTTCTCTGGATCACTGAAATTCCTTTACTGCATGTCACTACTGGGACACTCCTCCTTTGTCCAAAAACAATATAAGGCTGATTGTTTAACACTGATTTTTAGAATTTTAATGATGACATTGAGTTAAGCTGGCATCATTGATCATACATGACTCTCCCCTTCCAGTCGTCCGTGTGATGGATCCTTACATTTCATTGAATAGCTCATTAGTCTTGTACAGAAGTAGCCAGACACATTGCTTTGCCGTCTCAGCCCATGTCTGTGATGGGGCCTGTATCCTGGGGGTAGAAAGTTCAAATATTATAGAGGTGCCTAGAATTACCCATTAGCCAGCCTGTGGAATGTCAGTATCTTATACCTAGTCATAGCTCTTTGCTGACGAGCAACCATTTAAATCTCTCCTACAAAGTGATCCCAGTCAGCAGGAACCAAGTATTTTAGAAGAAATGAACAAACTTAATTTTGCCAGCATAAAATAAAATGTGGGAATTTGTCTTGGCAAAATTAATTTGTGTAATAACTCACCTTAGCTTACAAATATACAGTCTTAGAAAAGACTAAAGGAATCATTTTCATAATCCTCTGCTAGACTAGAGCGCTAACACATAAAACATGCACTTGAAATTTAGCACAGTCTTCCTTTTGCCCCTTGTCCAATAGGAAAGGTGAGTAGAGGGGGGAAGAATGAGGGATGATTGTGCCCCCTGCCCAGCATAAATGCAGAGCTACCTAATGCAGGCAGTGGCTGCAAATGGATCAGATGCAAGTTGCCTGGTAACCCCAATGGTGCTAGAATTATGGGGAAAATGCTGCATTGTGGGCCAAAAAATTGCAATTAGCACACCATAGAACCTGAGAACATCTGCCAGAAAATAAATTATCTGTGGCGCATTAAGGGGCAGATTTATCTAAATGTGAATTGAGAGCTTAATACATAAATCACAAACTCACCCATGTTCTGTTCATTCCAATAGGATTTTTAGAAGTGTACTTATCACATGGTGAGTTTTAACTTTCACCCTAAAAAGGAAGGACCTGGACTGGGTGAGGAAGGATAGGCTGGTGTAAAGGATATAAAAGGGGGAGGGCAGCAAAGGGTTAACATCCAGGCAGTAGGAGGAGACAACAAGCTATAAGGAATGTGGGAAAGGAACTTCCTACCTTTTCCGGTGGAGCAGAAGATAAGGAACATCCCACGCTCCCACCCTTGTGTTGTGGTAAGTTTACAGGTGAGGGGGCATTGAAATTTGCTACGGGTGCCTTATTGTCAAAGCTGCAGAGGAATGCTTGCCAGGGGTGGGGGGGCTTATGCCCCAGTTTTAGGCACAAGTGTGCCAAGGTGGATGTGGTTTCTACGGACATGGGTGCCAGGATGGCGGTTTCTGGTTGGCTGCTCCCACTTGGCAACCTGTAGCTCCTGTGACAGGCGGCCGGCATGGCAGGTAACCCAGTTGGTGGTGGTCTTCCGGTGGGCAAGCATTTCGGTATGTGATATAATGTTGATATAATGTTGATTGTTACTGTAAAATTTTAACAGTAATTTGTTAATAAAGCTGCGGCCTGTTTTATCCCAACTTGGTTGTCCTTATTGTCTTTAGAGCGAGCTTAAAAAAGTAGTTGGGGAATCCTTCAGGTTGTAAAGCCAACTCACTTGATGATACACAGTCAAGATTAATTACAAAAATGTTTTTTTCTGACAGGGGATGTTCAGACTATTGTCTGAAGGTGAATATCCCATTCAATGTAAAGGTGAATAACACCTTTAAGGTCTTTCTGGTGTTTTTTTTTTACACAATGGAAACATGGAGGGGGTGTAAATTATATTCAGTAACAGAGTGGCTACACTATACATTGCCCCACTGTAGTGGCAGAGATTCCTCTGTAGGTTTATACAGATCCCATAGCACCCTAGTAAAAATTGAATAGAAGCATTGACTTTGGTACACACAGTGCACAAGCAATCTATTAGGTGCACTCAGATGCGGCCCACTTGCTCATATTTTATTATGCAGCTTTAATTCTCCCTGTGCCTGCAACTTACCTTTATCCCCCCAAGTGCTTTCAAGACTGGAATAGTATAACTTCCTCGAAAGCCCTAGTTTCATGGGGCGATAAATACAGTTGAACAGAGGGCAGGTTGGATCACTACCGTTGCCTTGTTAGCTAAAAAGTATTTAGCGAGATTATGACTGGCATTTGAAAAGAAGCAGCATTGGGTTTGCAGTGCCCAAATGATTTCCACACATTAGTTAGTTTCTGATTCAATTGAAAGCAGGAGTAAATAGGAAAATGTAAAATTATGAGTAATTTGTGAGTCTGCTAGCGCCAGTTTAACATAAACTTCACATTACAGAGTAATTTTGCGAAGTGAACTGATTACTGTCAGGCTGAACTTTCAAAGTGCAACACTTCTTCATTAAAGCAAATGATATAAATGAGAAAGCGTTATTAAATATTCTTTTATTCATTTAGCTAGGAATGTGGACTCCTGTGTATTCTCTGGATACTGAGCTGTATCTATAACCACTTGCTGTGGGGGCACTTACCATCCATCTATTTCCTCGTCATAATGGGAAAATTGCCTGGCGCGGTGGCTGATGAGAGCTCTGTAATTGCTGAAGTTCTCAAGGCTCAAAAGACAAATAATCCATATAGAGACAGTAAAAATATATCCCCAGCAATCACATACTGGCAGGATAAAGCTGTTATGTTCACAGGAATTATTTAGCCTTGGCTGGTGAAGAGGGGCCCAGTGGCCCACATAATATCATGGCTATACTACAACGCCAAGAGGATTATATTACTGCTTAAAACGGTAGTTCAGCAGCAACACAAACACTGCTTAGGAAAAAATACATGTATATTATTTTATTTTGTTTCTCTTTTACAGCTAAAACAGGGGATATAGTTATGTGACCTAAAAATTACTTCCTCTAACTTTGTACTGTAATGTGTATAAAAGGGGGGGTTGAATGACTTAACAGTAATTGTTACATCTGAGCCCTCCTTGGAAGTATATAGAGCAGTGTTGTCCCATTTCTGTGGTGCCAAGGGCAAGAACTTTTCTGGCCTACATGGTGGAGGGCCAATAAAGGAAGCCAGTTTTAACCAATCCCCTTTTTTAAACCACATTAATGTTGGTAGCGCAGCAAAAATCCAAATAGTTGGTGCTCACTGCAGGAATATCAGCCTTCATTCATTGGGGAAAGACCTTTATTATGTTATATTAAGACATGCCGTTAAATTCATATACCTCCTCCTCGCCTGTGGATAGCACAGCAACCCCCAGCACATAATTATGCATCTTAGGGTCCATATAATGACTATTTCCAAATGCTAACAAACTCCCAGAACAAACCTCTGCCAGGTTTACCTCCCACACACAGGCAGCATAGGGCAGGTAGAGTAAGGCACACACAGGCAGGGTAGGGCAGGCAGAGTATGGCACACACATGGAGCATACGGCAGGTAGAGTAAGGCACACACAGGCAGGGTAGGGCAGGCAGAGTATGGCACACACAGGGAGCATAGGGCAGGCAGAGTATGGCACACACAGGGAGCATAGGGCAGGCAGAGTATGGCACACACAGGCAGCATAGGGCAGGCAGAGTATGGCACACACAGGGAGCATAGGGCAGGCAGACTATGGCACACACAGGGAGCATAGGGCAGGCAGAGTATGGTACACAAAGGCAGCATAGGGCAGGCAGAGTATGGCACACAGAGGGAGCATAGGGCAGGCAGAGTATGGCACACACAGGCAGCATAGGGCAGGCAGAGTATGGCACACACAGGCAGCTAAAGGCAAGCAGAGTTTGGCACACACAGGCAGCATAGGGCAGGAAGAGTATGGCACACACAGGCAGCATAGGGCAGGCAGAGTATAGAACACAAAGGCAGGGCATGGCAGTACATACAGTGTGAACCAATTAACAATGTGGGCACTTACAGTCTGAGCCTGAGTTGTGAACAATGCAGGGATTAAAAGGTGTGGGCAATACAGGGACTTACAGGTGTGAACAATACATGGTTACAAGTATGAACAATGCAGGGTCTAACAGCCTGAATCTGAACTGTTAACAATGCAGGGGGACAGTTAATCTCAGTACTGATACCATTTAAATCTTACACAAAGGTAAGCAGTCACAGACAGGTGGGGGGCCAGTTGGACAGCACTGATCTAAAGGAAAGGAGTTGTTGTTGAACTATAATGTCAGTTGCTATAACAGCTTAAAGACCATGAAATAAATGGGCACCAGTGATTCTAAACTGGAGGTTTATTAAACAGAAATGGTACTTCCTTTGAACAACAAGTTCTGATGAGGCAATAAATATGATAATGCAAAGACAAAATTGTCTGTCTGTTCACCCAGCCAGGTTGGAGAAAATATGTGATTTAGTCTTACCATAGAGGCATTGATCCCCCTTCAGCAGATTGCATAGCCTGATCCCTACATAGATGTGTGTCACCTTGGGGAATATCAACCCCATTTATTTCTTGGTGGAGCACAAGACTGCCCCTGTTTACTAGCCCTAACTATTATCTACCGCTGGTGTGTACTATCTGATTCTTGTTCATGGGGTCCCTGTACACCAGCTTCATTACCACAGAGCTCCTGTGCCGAAACCTGCTTGGGGTTTTGGCTTTCTTAGACAGTTGAGCTTTTTAACTCCTCCAGCTCTTTGCGAAGTTTCTTATTCTTCAGCAGCTTTGCCTCAGCATGGAAACCCCTCTTTACCCTCACATAAGCATCCGCCTCCTCTCTCAAAACTCTCTCCATCAGTCCCTCTTCTCAGTTGGCGAATTCTCAGATAATCCTTTTTAGATCTCTGGATTACACCACGGCTCACCAGCAGTTTCAGGCCTTGTTTCAACTGCACAAAATAAGCAGACAAGTCTTCCTTTTCTTTCGGTTGGATTTCTCTTCAGTCTGTGACGGGGCTGGATGATGTCACAGACAGGAAAACAGGGGAAAGGGTTTTCTGATCCCCTACACTGCAATGGGTTGGCACACTTACCACATGGAAAGCATCTATTCTGAATTTTTGTCCTGCTCAAATTAATTTGTGTGGCTGCAGTATGTTGGTAATGAAGACAGAACTGAAGGAAATATAAATGCCACTGAACAAATGTATCAGCGCTTGAATGGCAATTGAAAATGGCGACTAGCCATCAGGTGGTACCATTTTTATTCTCAATACAGGGTCTATGCATTGTTAGCAATTGTTTGTGTAATTCCATGGTAGGAAAAAGGTGATGTGGCCAAAGTTGAAATGCAGGTGAGCTCTACTAGTTCTGTTATCCAGTGGTACCTATTTTGTACCCAGTCAGATTTTCATCATGACATTAATGGTATCCTACCAATCTTTAGAATCAGGATAAACAGTAGACATGCCAGAGGGATAAACCAAAATCATGGTCCAGATAAGAGGCCAGGTTTGTCATCTGGAGTTGGCAAAAAACACTCAAAAAAGGCTTGAGTAAGTCCTAAACAGGCCTGGATTTGTGGAGAGGCCACAAATGCTTAGGGCAGCAGAAATTTAGGGGCGGCATGCCGTCCCGCTGCATCTAAATTTTGAAATTTTGCCCCCATACTGAGCAATGGGGACCTCTCCCGACTGCTCCGTATTGGGGGGGGGTTTAAATGTTTGCGCTCTCCAGGAGGAGGGGGGGGGCGATCAAGGGGCGGCCTCAGGGTGCCCGGAACGTAAATCCGGCGCTGGTCCTAAAGCCAGCCTGGGCAATAAAGTGTATCAAATTGTAGCTTTAAACATGGATTATGATGACAAGACACTGGAAAACACAAAAGAACAAATGTACTGTATAATATTAATGGATATATATTTTTATTTTATTACATTGGAAAGATACTGTAATCTCTATTTCTGGCCTCCCAGTAAGTGCATAGACCTCATTAAATTATACTTTCTAGAATCCTTAATAAGTGATCTGAAGCTAAACAGCAAAATGTCTGATGCTTTTAACATCTTTATATTCTTTCTTGCTATCAAATTTGTGATGTGACTCTCTGGCAATGGAAGATAGGTATGAATGCTAGTCATGCAAATTAACCTGGATTTAAGATAAATGCAGTGATGATCTACCAGTCTCTTACTATCAGTCTTTAAATATGCTACGACTACGCTGGAGAAATGATTAGTACATGCATTCATCCAGGTATAAGCACAGCAGGTTCCTCTGAAGGCCATAGGTCACCTTAGGATTTTACATATAATCAAGTACTACTTATTTAGCTTTATACTATAACTTGCGTGCTATGTATATGAGACTATATCATTATTCAGGCCATGGTAAGGGAATGTGGAAAAAATACACATGCCTCTGCCTGTGTGGTCCCTGAATGTAGTGCTCCTAGTGGGTACAGATGATAGGAAACTTCTAGGACAGTCTTTCTGGAGTAAAATATAGTGTAGTATATCCCTGCTCTCAATGGCGGTGTTTTAAGAGACCCATCAGGTGATCCCCCCCAGTATATAAGGCAAGGTACCATGCAGTTTTGTCTCTTGTGATTCACTTGGAAGGGGATGGATGTGTTTGCAGAGACTTTGGTAGGAGGCATTAGTAAAAATACAGTAGAGTGATGGATTGTGCATTAACCCAGTGTTTTTCAACCTTTTTTGGGCAAAGGCACACTTGTTTCATGAAAAAAATCACGAGGCACACCACCATTAGAAAATGTTAAAAAATTTAACTCTGTGCCCAGCAGCAGTGCCCCCCTAGTACATTGGTGCCAAGAGCAGTGCCCCCCTAGTACATTGGTGCCCAGCAGCAGTGCCCCCTAGTACATTGGTGCCCAGCAGCAGTGCCCCCCTAGTACATTGGTGCCAAGAGCAGTGCCCCCCTAGTACACTGGTGCCCAGCAGCAGTGCCCCCCTAGTACATTGGTGCCAAGAGCAGTGCCCCCCTAGTACATTGGTGCCCAGCAGCAGTGCCCCCTAGTACATTGGTGCCCAGCAGCAGTGCCCCCCTAGTACATTGGTGCTCAGCAGCAGTGCCCCCCAGTACATTGGTGCCAAGAGCCAGCCCCCCTAGTACATTGGTGCCCAGCAGCAGTGCCCCCTAGTACATTGGTGCCCAGCAGCAGTGCCCCCCTAGTACATTGGTGCCAAGAGCAGTGCCCCCCTAGTACATTGGTGCCCAGCAGCAGTGCCCCCCAGTACATTGGTGCCAAGAGCAGTGCCCCCCTAGTACATTGGTGCCCAGCAGCAGTGCCCCCTAGTACATTGGTGCCCAGCAGCAGTGCCCCCCTAGTACATTGGTGCCAAGAGCAGTGCCCCCCTAGTACATTGGTGCTCAGCAGCAGTGCCCCCCAGTACATTGGTGCCAAGAGCCAGCCCCCCTAGTACATTGGTGCCCAGCAGCAGTGCCCCCCTAGTACATTGGTGCCAAGAGCAGTGCCCCCCTAGTACATTGGTGCTCAGCAGCAGTGCCCCCCAGTACATTGGTGCCAAGAGCCAGCCCCCCTAGTACATTGGTGCCCAGCAGCAGTGCCCCCCTAGTACATTGTTGCCAAGAGCAGTGCCCCTCTAGTACACTGGTGCCCAGCAGCAGTGCCCCCTAGTACATTGGTGCCAAGAGCAGTGCCCCCCTAGTACATTGGTGCCCAGCAGCAGTGCCCCTCTGCACTTCTGCCTACACGCGACCGCACACAGGCCCTTTTATAACGTTGCGCCCCGTGCGTACTGACGTCACCCGTACACACGGGGCGCAACCAATGACAGGGCCCGGATTTTTTTTTTAAAGTAAAAATTGCGGCCCTGCCTACGGCACACCAGGCAACATCTAGTGTGCCGCGGAACAGTGGTTGAAAAACACTGCATTAACCAGCGCCAGGGGTCTATGACCTGAAACTACTATGAAAGGAGGATTTAAATCAGTGTTGGACTCGGGTGTTCAGGGCCCACTGGGGCTGCCCCACCCCAATGATGAACTCTTTTTACTTGTGGCCACCCACCCCATGCATGCTGTGTTCCTTTTATTTGCAACTGGGATAGGGAATGGAACCCTCAAGTTTCTGGCAGGGAGCAGACCTGGATAAGTAGGGCCCAATGGGCTTTTTCTCAGTGTCCTGCCGGCCCCATCCGACTCTGGTTTAGATTACAAATAAATAATACTTATATGGGTTATTTGGGTTAAGGTAGTTGGCAATTCCAGGCTGCACTAAGTCAGTTCATGGACTTTTACAGAAGGAATTTGGAGAAGGGGATGGTTACATTTACAGCTGCATATTAGACATATAGGGGCTGATTCACAAAAGAACAAGTGTTATTTTTAGGATGCGTTAAAAATATTATCACTTCTTATATTTCCCAAAAAGGACACTTGTCTGAATTAAGAAGAGATTTTATTGTTGTCATTTATCTTGTGATGACAGATTTTTAAGAGATATTTTAAAGCATGCAATATATTTATGCGTTATTTCATAGCACGCCATATTACCGCACGCTATTACGCATGTAACCATTACTTTCTGAAAACTACCATTCTGAAAATGACAGGTTCCCTGAAAACTCGAGCATGCATCACTCTAGGGTAATCACATACTTGATTCTCACAATCTAACAAAAACTCCATGTTGTCTTCACAAACGGCAATGTTTTTTGAGTAACACCCAATCCTAGTAGGTGTTAATATTAGCACTAATTATCGCAATATTTAATGCGTTTAACACTTAAGATATGTCTGTGAATTATGCGTTAGTATTATTTCTATTAGATAATTATCGCAATGCGATGGACATAACGTTTTGTGGTAACTGAGATCTTTGCGCATGCGATATGAGTAGTAACGCATGCGAAATTATTTGATGAATCAGTACTTAATTAACGAACACTTTTTAACGCATAAAACTATTAAAGCGTTAACGACCTTTTGTGAATCGGCCCCTAAGCAGGGTCGGACTGGGGGGTGAAGGGCCCACCGGGGCTTCCGCCAGGCATTGGTTTAAATGAGAGACTGGAAAATGAATAGGAGAGAAACTGAAAAGAAAGAACATCGCTAAAAGTTCGCAAACTTGCGAACTTGCGAACACCCAATGTTTGTGCGAATTAGTTCGCCGGCAAACAGTTCGCTACATCTCTAATAGCCTGTAATTCTAAGCTTTTATTGGTCAAATCTCCAAATGAATGGTGTTATCTATATCTCTTCCTAACAACTTCCTATCCAAAAATCAAGAAAATAGATGTGTGCATCTGAACAATTTGCAATTGGTCTTATTATTTGTGTTTTTTTAATTATTTAGCAGCTTTCCAGTTTGGAATTTCAGCAGCTGTCTGGTTGGTAGGGTACAAATTATCCTTGAAACCAGGCATTGATTTGAATGAGAGACTGGAATATAAATAGAGGAGGGCGGGAATAGAAAGACAAGTAATAAAAAGTAACAATAATAATAAAATTGTAGTCTCACATAGTACAGGTATGGGATCCCTTATGCAGAAACCCATTATCCAAAACGCTCCGAATTAAGGAAAGACCATCTCCCATAGGCTCCATTATACGCAAATAACTCTAATTTTTAAAAATGATTCCCTTTTCTCTGTAATAATAAAACAGTACTTGTACTTGATCCCAACTAAGATATAATTACCCCTTATTAGAGGCAAAACAAGCCTATTGGGTTTATTCAATATTTAAATTATTTTTAGCACACTTAAGTTATGGAGATCCAAATTACAGAAAGACCCCTTATCCGGAAAAACCCAGGTCCTGAGCATTCTGGATAATAGGTAGCATACCTGTAATAGTTTTTGGCTGCTTGGGCCAGTACCCCCACATGAAAGCTGAAAGAATAAGAAAAGAATATAAGAAAGAATAAATGAAAACCAATTGAAAAGTTGCTTAGAATTAGCTATTCTATAACATACTATACTATAAGGCAGTGTTTTTCAACCTTTTTTGGGCAAAGGCACACTTGTTTCATGAAAAAAATCACGAGGCACACCACCATTAGAAAATGTTAAAAAATTTAACTCTGTGCCCAGCAGCAGTGCCCCCCTAGTACACTGGTGCCCAGCAGCAGTGCCCCCCTAGTACATTGGTGCCAAGAGCAGTGCCCCCCTAGTACATTGGTGCCAAGAGCAGTGCCCCCCTAGTACATTGGTGCCCAGCAGCAGTGCCCCCCTAGTACATTGGTGCCAAGAGCAGTGCCCCCCTAGTACACTGGTGCCCAGCAGCAGTGCCCCCCTAGTACATTGGTGCCAAGAGCAGTGCCCCCCTAGTACATTGGTGCCCAGCAGCAGTGCCCCCCTAGTACACTGGTGCCCAGCAGCAGTGCCCCCCTAGTACATTGGTGCCAAGAGCAGTGCCCCCCTAGTACATTGGTGCCAAGAGCAGTGCCCCCCTAGTACATTGGTGCCCAGCAGCAGTGCCCCCCTAGTACATTGGTGCCAAGAGCAGTGCCCCCCTAGTACACTGGTGCCCAGCAGCAGTGCCCCCCTAGTACATTGGTGCCAAGAGCAGTGCCCCCCTAGTACATTGGTGCCCAGCAGCAGTGCCCCCCTAGTACATTGGTGCCCAGCAGCAGTGCCCCCTAGTACATTGGTGCCAAGAGCAGTGCCCCCCTAGTACATTGGTGCCCAGCAGCAGTGCCCCCCAGTACATTGGTGCCAAGAGCCAGCCCCCCTAGTACATTGGTGCCCAGCAGCAGTGCCCCCATAAGTCAGTGTGCCCCGTGGCCCCCCCTAATACATTGGTGCCCAGCAGCATTTTACTTCTGCTCTTCGGCGGCTTCAGCAGCATCTTCCCCTCACGCGCGCCGCCTCTGCACTTCTGCCTACACGCGACCGCACACAGGCCCTTTTATAACGTTGCGCCCCGTGCGTACTGACGTCACCCGTACACACGGGGCGCAACCAATGACAGGGCCCGGATTTTTTTTTGAAAGTAAAAATTGCGGCCCTGCCTACGGCACACCAGGCAACATCTCGCGGCACACTAGTGTGCCGCGGAACAGTGGTTGAAAAACACTGCTATAAGGCGAACAAAGACTTTAATCATCCACTTGAACAACTGTTCATGGAATAAAGGAATATAAAACCTGCAGCTTGTACCCCTAAGTAATTCCCAGACTGTGTAAATAGGGCCTTACACTTTTCACTGTCAGCCTGTTGATTGAAATGCATAGGTTGTAGAAATGTAACCTTTAAACCCCCTATTATGATCCTGCTTTATTACACTAAAATCTCTGATGTAATTAATTTAGAAAAAGCATTGTAAGGACATCACAAGAGAGCCTTACAGATTCCATATCTAGCAGCCAGGGGAAAAACACAGCACGTGCATGCCCTCTGAAGACAACTGAAATAAAAACATAGCAATAAAGCCAAAATAGAGGTACTGAAACTGATTGTAAACAAAAAATGTAACAGATGGCAATGTTACTTTATGTAGAAAGAAAATTAGTTTTAAAAGTGTGTGCATTTGGCAGCAGATGTTCTTGGATGCCTGACAAGGCTGACAAGATTATCGTAACACTGAAACATTAGGCATAGTGAATTAAACAATAAGAAAAAGACCCTTGCTGATAGTGATTGGGTTTAAAAAAAAAATGAAAAAAAAAACACCAGTAGCCAATCCCAGATTCCAGAGCCCCAGAATCCTGTTTTATATCAGGGAAGGATTAGGAGTGTCAGGGCCCACAGCTCCTGCTTCCGCAAACACACACACAATCTCTGCAACCAGGGCCTTCCACCAACAGCTGCAACCTGTCTGGATCTGGCTGCGATCCTTATGCTGCCATTTAAACCTCCCATCGGGACGGCAGCAACATTTGAGATTGGAGCATAATGAGTGAAAGACCCAGCACCGCATCCAGCTGTGACCATTGATCAGTGTTGATGGGCATGCGTGGGGGTGATGCATATGGTAGAAAAAAAATATCTCCACATGTTCCTAATACATTTGGCCATGATAAGTCCTTTGTCGTTCTTTCAGTTTAAATGATGGTGATGTACAGCCCTCGCTCAGAGATATCCCAGTGCTTTGCAGCAGGTGAAACTGTGTAAGAATTGTCCCTTCAAAATGTCGGCGGCCTAATTGGTCCCAGTGGAAGCAAAATATTTTGTTACACGTATATATATTTTTTTTGACCAATGTAAACCTCAATCCAAGCAAGTCCTTGCGAATTTGTAAAGTGATTCATTTCCATGGGCCCTGGACTTGTTTCCTGTGCCTGTGACTCGTTTGAAACCATTTATAAATGATGTGGTGGGTGTATTGCCCAAACCTCTGCATTTATGAGAAAAATGTGTTACGGGGGTACATTGAACTCAATGCATCATATTTTGCCAATGTTTCTAATGAAAACCTGCTTGCAGAGGTAAAATACTGCCTTTAAAAACAGGATATAGCTTAGCTTTAATTACTAAACAAAATACATTGGCAGAATAGGAATTCTGCTCTATGGTGGTAAATGTGCACCTGTCTAAATCCTGATTCCACAACGCATTTCTCATGCATAGAAATTCGGAAAATTATTTTCCGCACTGAAAAGGATTGCCTGAGTTCACAAAATACAGTGTTAAATCAGAAAGGCACTGTAAAGTTTACTAAGAAGTAAATACCATTACTGTTTATTGAGATTTAATAGATCAAGCCCATAGCGATGAACTTGAAAACAAACAGCAAAGGACCAACCTTTTAATCAGTCTGAATTGGCAGATTCTATTAATGTCTTTAAGATTGGTTTGGGCCATTTGTTAAATGGTACTAGTAATGAGCGAATCTGTCCCGTTTCAGTTCGCGATAAAATTCGCAAAACAACAAGAAAATTTGCGAAATGGCAGATAATTTTTTTGTTGCCTGCGTCTTTTTTTTGTGCAGCCGCACCCAATTTTGACACAACCGCAACTTTTTTTGACGCACAATGAATTTTTGTGCGGCAAATTTTCACTGTAGGTTCGCGAAACAATTCCCCAATTGCGCAAAATTCGCTGCGAATCCATGCCTGGCGAAAAAATTCACTCATTGCTAAATGGCACCAATCACGCTAAAATTGCTTCCCCTGGCAGAGGTGTGGGCTAATAGAACCCACACTCCAGATGTGACATGCTACGTCTCACACGTGCAAAATGAGCAAGTTGTGCGTATGTGAGTGCCACAACATGGCCGCCATAACCAGGAGATTCCTCCTGGTGAGGTCAACCTAGCACTGTAGGGGGCTATTTAGCAAAAAAATTGTTTCCCAAAAATGGAATGTGGGCCCCCTCTGGTAGGGGAAGCAATTTAAGGGTGATATGTGCCCTTTAAACAAGCATAATAGCAAAGGCTATTGTGATACTAAAATGTACAATTAGTATTGGTATATATAAGTTATAATTGAAAGTTGAAAATATTGCATTAACATTTTCTTGCCTGCCAATTCAGCTTTTGCAAACAGCTTTTGCAAACAGACCACCCTGAAAGCTTATTATATTCTCTTAGACCCCCAAACTATACACAGACCACCAGGAAACTATTCTGATAAATTCAAAATAGGTAAACCCATCTCTTTACACCAAACTACAGTAAACCTATCTTGGCTAGTATTATGCCAATTTCCAGCTAGAGGGTATGACCAGGGACACAAGTGACTTTAACACACAGGATGAGGGAAGGGAAGAATGCACTTGAGAGATGTTGTGTAACTACAACTCACTACTTCCAAGGGTAGTAATAATGAGATTAGGACGCCAGAGGTTCTTTGCAAATAACTAGAACTTAATTGTCCAAGAAAAATTATATGGAGGCTTCAGATGGGGTTTTTGCCTTCCTCTGGATCAACTAGTAGTTAGGCAGGTTATATATAGGCATTATGGTTGAACTTGATGGACGTGTGTCTTTTTTCAACCCAACTTACTATGTTACTATGTTACTATATGCAGGTTGAATACTCACAGCAATGATGTATAATAGCAGAATATCAGGTGCACTGTGAAGACTGATGTGGTAAGTAGAAAAGGAGTCCCAGTGGTTCTGGGTCCCTACACCCAATTTGAACCAGGGAGTTTATACCAAGCCTGAGTTCCTTGACGCTATTGCGGTCCCTTCACTAAGGCAGCAGAGCCTTGGAAGTACTAATCCCACTAAATTCTCCTGGTTGGAGCACACAACTGCTCTTTCTAAATAATCCTAAACTAACTCACCCTCTTACATATGTACAACCTTTACACTGACTTGCCCTTATTCACGGGATCCATGGCTTCCTCTAGGGCTCAATGCATTTCACACCAGTTTTACATACAAAGCAAATCACCCTAAATGTGAACACCAGATGTCTGCTGAACAGTTTGATTGCCAATATGCATATATATACAAAGGTACGTGATACATATGGACCCCAAATTAAACCAGTGCATATGAATTTTCATCCATGCTGGGTCATATGACAATTGCATCACAGGACTGATTTGACAGCCCCCTTGGCTTGTTGCTAAGGGGGTTGGGGGAACATCTGACTTTCTCCACTGGTGGCTTTTGCCTTTAGTGCAAAGTACGTACTGTAGGTACTACGTTCTTGGCAGGTAAAGATCTTTTCTGGAAGAATGTAGTACCTACATTCTTGGCAGGGAAAGGGTTAAAACTTCATTTAAACCATTTTCAAACCAATCATTTGAAATATTACTTAATTACATGTGTCTGTAGGAAATTGATAAATAAATAAAAACCTAATAAAATACAGGTATGAAATCCACTATATGGAATCCTAAAAAAGCACAGAATTATGGAAAGGCCATCTCCCATACACTCCATTTGAAGCAAATAATCCAGATTTTGAAAAATGATTTCCTCTGTAATAATGTAATAGCGTGTACTTGATCTTAACTAAGCTGCATGGATCCATATTGGAGGCAAAGTAATCCTATTGGGTTATTTAATGTTAAATTATCTTTTAGTAGACAAAGTATGGTGATCCAAATAACAGAAAGACTACAGATGGAAAACTACAGGTCCCATACCTGTACACACATTTTTCATATATTTTTCATAAACTTTAATCACAAAGCAATTCAAGAATTTTGCCAGCACTTGCAAATTCTCAGGTAAGTGGAGTGCTAAAAGTATTTCCGCTATCTGAAGTGCTTAGTAGTTTGAACAGATCTCTGTGGGTTTGGAGCCCCAAATATATCTGCATCAAAGCAAATAGCTTAGACTCGATCTGTCGGGACAAATGTAATTAAAATGTTATTTAAATGTCGTTTAACCAAAAACTGAAAAGTGGCAGTTGAGTTGGATTTTAGCCTAATTTGTGAATAAGGAGAAAGTGTTTTATACCACTCTTACTCGAAAAAAAGGACTATCTTAACTTTTGTGAATTCTTCTCAATGGGTCTATAGCAAGCTATTATTATATCTAAACAGAAATAGATCATTATTACTATTTTCATTAAAGACTTAAATGGCCACATATGACTGAAACTATCTCTGGAGGCAACTAGTATTTGGCAAGTAGTATTTTGTGTTTTGTCAAAATAGGAAACACTGCAACACGGCTGATTCCCAGCAACTTCCTTCCTGTAATTCAGAGCTTTCTGGAAAATGGGTTTCCAAATAACAGATTACATACCAGTACTTCGGTCTATAGGAACCTCAATCTGTAACTGTAACTTCAATGGGAACAAAACAACTTAAATCATAGATTCCTGTGGGCCATCTCATAAGAAGACAAAAGGCATGGGTAGCATTTTATTCTGAACCAAAGACTTTTTTTGGTGCTGTGCCCAAGTCATAAATAGGCTCTTTATACCCATCAGGTTACTGAAAGAAAGATGGATTTACAGGCTAAGTCATCAAGACAAAAATGTAATGTAAGTACAGAATAGGAAGTCAAGAATTCCTGTAGGATATTAGAACATAACATAGAATCAAACAATTATTGGATATGAAATCTTTCAGACAAAGCATTCAAGTTGAACAGTATCTTCCAGCAAATGGTATGTTTGTTAATTGGGTGTTTTAAAGCATGAACATATCATTTACCATGCTTGGAATTGACATAGGTATAGAAAAATGCTGAATTTTACCCATTACACTTCAGAAAGTGCCAAATATGAAAGAACAAAGTAGGTCACACTGAGTCTAAGCAAAACTGCCCAAGGTCATCCAAGAACAGAAGAAGAAGGCATTAATTTACCCTCATCAGCCAAAAGAATGCTATTCATTTATTATTTACATTTCACCTCAATAAAATCCTTTGATAGTCAATATTGCCATGTTTATTTAAAAGGTCAGATCATTAGCAAAAGCCACCCACTGCAGAGGCCTGCTGGGGAGAAGGCTTTAAATGGTTTAAAAATTCATAAGGTAGAGGTCACATTCAGAAGATGATTTTGACACAGAGAGGATCGGGCTCACCTGGAATTAGCTTTGCCTCATTCTGTTTATGTGGTCACTCTTTGCTGCACTCTTTGCTGAAGCTCTTAATAAATTGGAATAATTAGCAGTGCCTTTGATCCCTCAGCACATGTGTGGGGTATGCAAGTCTGCCCATATTAGATGATTAAATATTAAATAAACCAGGGCCACCCCAGTCTTTTCTATATATAATTTTATTGAATTTTACAACACAGTAAAGAGGTCAGAAGAAAAGTGATACAATTATCAATAGGCATTCTGTTAAATATATGTCCCATTGCCAAATATAAGAATAACATAGTGAGAAGTAGAGTGGGAGGGGCGGCGGGGGGGGGGGGGGTAGTAGTATTCTGATTCTTTAAAAGTTAGCCAGTGAATTGTTGCACTCTTCAAAATGTAGTTCAATTCTTTTGTACCAGTCTTTCTGTGGTTTGTTTCCATTTCTGGGGTATCAGTTCCTTGGCTGCATTTAATAGAAGTGTAGATAGGAAGGTCATAAATGAAAAAAAAACAGCTTTACTCATACACCAGGACCATCCACCAGAGTCAGTTCAAATCCAATTTTATTCGCTCATTAAAAAGAGATTTACCTATATGAAACAGTTGTCATCTAGTATATCATGCCCTAGGATATGGCTAATCACCTCTGTAATATCTTCCCAGTATGGTCTTATGAAAGGGCATGGCCAGAGTATGTGGAGCAGGGAACCTTTGTCTCTTCCACACCTCCAGCATGACGGAGTGTTGAATTTGTTTCTTGGATCCTACAGCACCTGGAGCTCTTGTGTAGTTTGTTCATCATGTTGCCAATATGTTCCATCTCCATTGAAGTCTGGTCTGTGGACCAGGAAACAATGTAAGTGGGTTTAGTGGATGATTTTTCTTGGAGTAGTATTTGGTATATTTGGGAGATGGTGTGCTTTCAAATGAAAGCATGGCCCAATGTAGAGGTGGGATGTTAGAACATAACATAGACCACTATAAGTTTGCTCAAATACTAGGCTAGGAAAAAAGTGTTGTATTTGAGCAAACTTATAGTGCTCTAGTACAGTATAGGTCTGGTATAACATTGAGTGTTTTGAGTGAATTTGGGAGCAATGTGTCCTTGAATATTTTATAATATAGGATTGAATAGCTGTTTGGGCCAGGGGTTTTGCCTGTGGTATAGAGGTCTAGTTCCAGTTCTTCTAGAGTAATGTCTGCGTCTAAGAGGTCAATGCAGGCTTGTACATATTTAATTTAGGATGTTTTCAAGAATTTGTTTAGGTGTTTTTCCAAATCTGGTTTGTTTGAGATAGAATTGTCAGGTAATTGATATAGTCCTTTTTATGGCTTCCCAGCAGATAAGGGGAGAAATATCAGGTGAGGAGTTTTCTTTGATGTAGTTCATGATTTGGACTGATAGGTCTTGTCTTATGTCATTGTCATGATGTCATGAAGAACAGCCTCATTGAGACACCAGGTACAGGGTGTGGGGGTGGGGGTGGGGGTCTTTAAGGATAGGATAATCATTGAGTGGTCTGACCCCATACTGGTGAAAATCCAGAGTTTCCTCCGGGCTTAGAAAGGAGGGCTTTATGCTGGTGGCAATCAAAAGGCCTAAGGACTCTGAAACAAATGTGTGGTCAATCAGGCCCTGTGAACTGGGACAGATTTTAACATGTTTACTCATCTCCTTGTACAGAACAGTACAAGTTTATCCGGGTCCTTCACTTCCTTAAATTGAAGTACAGGTCCAAGATACACCCATGTTATCTTATTTAGAATGAAGTTCTTCCCTGCCAAGTCTTACATATATCCAAGCATGGGAAAAAGACCTGGGTCACTCACTGGATGAACAGAAATGGCATAGAATCTGGGACTCTGTAGTCCATAGCTCCATCAACACCTCATTGTTGGAGGCAGGCTACAAATCCCTCATGAGATGGTACCTGGTTCCATTGAGGATACATAAGTTGAATAGTGCATACAGCCCATTGTATTTCAGAGGATGTGGAGAGGCGGGCACGACCTACCACACATGGTGGCTATGCCCTAGAGCAGTGATCCCCAACCAGTGGCTCATGAGCAACATGTTGCTCCCCAACCCCTTGGATGTTGCTCCCAGTGGCCTCAAACAAGGCAGTTAGTTTTCAAATCCTTGCTTGGTGGTAAGTTTTGGTTGAATTTATCTACTACCAAACAGAGTCTCCTGTAAGCTAACAGAATGTGCATAGGGGTTACCAAATAGCCAATCACAACCCTTATTTGGCACCTCCATGAACTTTTTTGGTGCTTGTGTTGATCACCAAGCCTTTTTACATTTGATTGTGGCTCACGAGTAAGAAAGGTTGGGGAACGCTGATCTAGAGTTAAACGTTCTTTTGAAAGATTCGTAAATTTAGCAATTATATTACTAGAAGCCTATTAGCTGGCTCAGTTGTGTAGATAGATGAAAAATTTCCATCTCTAGGAACCCAAACCCTTCCTTCCTATACCAAGACTTTAGCCATGCGTTTAGCTCCCTAAGCTCCCAGTGTCTCCCTAAACTTGCACGTGGCACAGGCAAAACTTTATGAAAAAAATACAATGGAGGACCTTTCCTTAATCTTAGAGCTTAGATCCCTGAACTCACTCTTTTAAGGTGTTAATGGCTTTGTGTCTGCAGATTCAGCATTCGCCATCTTGGAGCTCTCCTATGTGCATGGTGACTCTTTATTAAAAATTGTTTGATTACCTTCGATTGCATACTGGGTTGGTCTTGTTTCCCCATCAATTGATAGCAGTAGGGAAATTAGTAGGTGGAAAGATGCTCAGAAGTGGGAGTTCATCAGAAACACCTCTATCTCAGTCAGCCATCAAACTACACAAATAGAATTATCTTCCTTGGTGATTTAGGCATTCTGTTTCTAGACAAATTAAAGAGAAAATATACCACAACCATTAGTAATAGCTGTCTTCCTGTGAATCATTAGTTCAAATTAACACAGAATGCAGGATTAGTTTTTCCACAGTGAGAATGACATTTGCATTTGTAATTCTGGGAGCTGTCATAAAATATTATAGAATGCTTGCTTAAATGTACCCAGTAACTAGATTTGACTAAAGTATTCATCTGTTTTCGCAATGCCAATCAATGTATATCATTTTCCCAATCCCTAAATAGAATGTTTTAATATTTTTTGGGGTTGAAGTCTCATTTTTTGGTCCAGCATTGGGCCAGAAGCATCACATAAAAAGATTATAAATAAAAGATACATTGCTGTAGCAATTACTATGATATAGTTTATAATAGATATAGTGCATAGGTGAAATCTCACACCTTCAGGCTGGGCTAATTCTTGAGAACTTTAAAGGACATGTCAATCCCAAAAATAATTCTTTGCTTAATAAAAGAAAATATAATTCCACACAACTTTCCAATATGAATTTACTGAAAATGTCAGTGCTTTAAAAGTTGTTTGTAAATGTAATTGCTATTGAAAGCAGCATTTGCTGAATTCCTGGTTGTTTCTTTTTAAACAATGTTGCAAGTGCCCGGCTCCTCCAGCAACACAGGTCTGTCAGTCTGCTGGCGTTTATTACATTGTTTCAACAGTCAGAGCCACCAGGGCAGAGAATAGAAATATAATAGAACAAACACTTCTTCTAATTATATATAGCAATTATATATACAAATAAGTAAAAAAAACATTTGTAATGAATGTATGATGCAAAGTTGTTTTCTTTTATTAGACAGAACATTTTATTTTGGGATGACTTGTCCTTTAATCAAACTAGGCAGATATAATGGAGCTGACAAAACAATACACAGATCTGTACTGGAGATTTCAGAATTCCCCAGTGATATAATCTAAAATATGTAACATGTCCTAGTTATTTTATAGCTTAATTTCTATATATTTTATCATTTTACATCAGAAAATGGTCATCTGATATTTGAAACAAAGCCTTGAATGCAGCAATCTAATGGAAAAAAAGTCTTCTCCAATAGATTTGATGCTACAATAATAAAATGTGTACAGGCTGTATCAGTAGGAAAAAATATAATAAAATGTTTAAGCTGTGCCCTAGCCACAATAGTGCAGGGTAGAATGTTATATTTATTCTGCAGAATGCTTTACCGTACCCGAGTAAAAAGCGATCTCTGCTTGTTTAAGATAGCAGCAGCCATTTTAGGTTGGCCTGTGTTGGTATTTTTTCTAACCCAACATGCCTTGTCATAAAACAATACAAGGTTCTCTCAGAAAGGCTGAGTTATTTACTAGTCATACAAAATACAAGTCTTGTGGAAGCAGTGTCTATAGCACACCAACCGAGGTGACAGTATGTGATACGGCTTCAAAACAATACAGTAGCGGTCGGTACTTTTACAACTTTTCATATGACATTTTCTATCAAAAGCACAATATTCAGTTATTTCCATTTGAGGCAAATTATAGGCAAACTGGTTTGTAACAAATTAGTTGCAAAAAAATTTTTTTTGAGTATACAATTGTATTAAACATAAAGATTCCTGTAAAATCCTGGGGCTATAGATCCCCCCCATCCACAGACAGGGTAAAAAGTCTCTACAATAATCAACACCTGACTTCACTTCCGTGCCTACATCTCTGTGCTCTGGACTCAGATTAGATCAGCGAGGGGAGGGGGGAGGAGCAAACCCTGAAGGATTTTTCTGAGAGAAGGAAGTCTGACACAGAAGACCATGTGTACAGAATAGAAGAAGAGAAATGTGGTGTTTCTTTTCACTGAGGCTGTTTATGGCTGTATTTACATAGACCTTTCTGATAAAGCTTACTTAGTTTTTACCCTTCCTTCTCCTTTAAGGATTTAATGGAGCTTATTACCCCGTTTATTGTACAGTGCAACATTTATTTCTACACAATGATTACAAACCTTGCAAGACTGAGCGGAAGATTTTTGGCGCTTACTGCAATACATTTTGATTATTTATTTTAGAAAACATTTGTGCATCTTTTAGCCACCCTCGTTCTACTATGTACTATGTACCCACCAAGCAGAAGTGTGCTGCCCTGCAACGGGCAGTTAGCTTTGACCTTCCTTAAATACTTTAATTCCTGTATTAGGGTCCGGCACATCTGCCATATATTATAAGTAGTGATGAGCGAATCTGTTCCGTTTAGCTTTGCCAAAAAATTTGCGAATCTTTCAAAAGATCCGCGAAACGGCGAAAAATTCGCAAAACGGTGAAAATGTTGTGCGGCAAAAAAAATTGTCACCCGCAACTATTCTTTTGTCGCTCGCGGCTATTCTTTTGTCGCCTGTAGCTATTATTTTGTTGCCCGCAGCTATTATTTTGTCGCCTGCGGCTATTATTTTGTTGCACGGCTATTATTTTGTCGCCTGCGGCTATTATTTTGTCGCACGGCTATTCTTTTGTCGCCCGTGGCTATTATTTTGTCGCATGGCTATTCTTTTGACACCCGCGACAATTCTTTCGTTGCGCGGCTATTCTTTTGACACCCGCGACAATTTTTGGACGTGTGGCAAATTTTTCTGCAGCGAATTTTTTCATCCATTTCGCGAAACAATCCGCCAATGGCGAAACGCGAAATTCGGCGCGAATCCACGCCTGGCGAAACATTTCGCCCATCACTAATTATAAGCAAATTATTTATTTTACCTTAAACCTCTGAAACATCAGATTACAGTATTGGAGCTTTGGCTTTTAAAAACGTTATCCAAACTTGCTATCTAAGGATGCTGGGGATTATAGTTCCCAACAACACACTTGATATACTGGGTTTACCCATAATGTACACCCACAGTTTGTTGCAAAGACGCCCCAGAAGGTACTCCAATTAAACAGACCTCTACTCCAATGCAACAGATGACTGCACCAGATGAGCCACTGGCACATTTCTGTATTGCTGGGCCTATGCAACTTTATATTCAGCTTGCGTGTTAATGTATCACACGCATGCCGGCTCATGAACAAAGTTGCTTGCTTCTCTTTGACACAGCAGATTTCACCTGCAGCTATTTTGCTGTTTTGTAGTGATTTCTTTAGTAAGTGATCTGACTTTGATCTCTTTTTAAATGGGAATCTGGTGTTTAAACATGCGTTATCTTACCGAAGATGTGAAAAAAAGAAGAAAATCATTTGGGAATAACCTTCAGTCCTTTTGAAGTGTTTTTTTTTTTATTCTTTTTAAGCCCTTCTTTAGTGAAGTTGAAATACTTATGTGTAGGGGTTCCAAAAAAGACCATTGGCACAAAAATGTCTCTGCAGGTGAGACTGGATGGCGGGGTGGGGTGGTAGGGGTGATCTCCATTTTAACTGTTCTGTTGCCATCTTTTATTGAAGTAGACATTGAACTCGGCCAAACATTTTACATCCACAATATAATATGGCACAACAAGTGTAAAGCATGCATTTATTCAAGGTATATGACCTTTTTTTGTGAATTGGATCAGCAAAAGCCCTTTTATAACCCTGAAAGGGACACTTTTTAAAAAATTCCTTCTATGGCATCTCCAGGGCCAGATTCCCTTATTTCTAGTGCCATAATGTCCCAAAATATATGGCCATTGGTAAATTTTTGCAGAAAGCTATGGCAAAAATTTGCTGCAACAAAAAATTCATAGAGAAAACGCCCATTGACTCTAATGCATAGGCCTGAGAAAAAAGTTGCGTGCGTCTAACAAATAGTGGTTGCCTTTTCTGTATCCGCTGTAACCATACCATTACCATAATTCAATAGGGCCTTTTTACTATTAATATACTTAATAAACTTAGGAGACATGTATGTTGGAGCTACCAAGTGCTAAATGTGCTGCCATGGGATTAAGTTACTTTACCATCTGAACCCCATCTTTTGAACATGACATCATTTAATAAGTAAGAAATGCAGGAAGTTAGTCCTCTAACCTTTTCCAGAGGTAATGGGTGCTCCAGGCTACATAGGAAGACAGCATGGGGTGCTTGGGCTTGGCTGCCTCAGGCAACAGAGGAAGCTTTTGGTCCAGGGCAAGAACTCTTAGCCAAACCATATTTGTGACAATATTTACCCATTTCTTATATTACTGCGGCCTGCAGGGGCAAGTCCTTGCCCTCCAGAATAGAGCGCAAAGACTGGTTTTCAGTATGTGGCACAGTCTGCATTTAGAAGTGCTACAGGTATATGCATAAAGAGAGGTCTGGGGGAGGCACATTGGTTCCCCAATAGTATCCCCATCTAACTGCCCTCCAGAATAGAGCTTAAAGATTTTTGCTTTTGGTATAAATGCAGTGCTGTCTGCTTTTAGAAGTGCTATATGCATAAGAAGAGGGCTGGGGGGCACATACATTCCCCATAGGTTCCCCTCAAACTTGCCTTGTCATTCAGACTCACCAGCTGGTGCAAAGAAGCCCTGCCCTTACTGCTTGCCTTATGACTAGTAATAAGTACAGGGCTGCCATATACCCACCCTTGTTGCAAAGGGTTAACTCATGCATGCCTTGGGTGGCACTTGTCTCTGGGGCATTGCTAAATTTTAGAGTACCATTTTTTACCTGTTGTTTTTTTCTTCCATGAGAAATAATATATATACAATACATATTTCATTTGATCCAGTATGCCTTGCCTTGTATGTGCATATTTAGTTTATTTATAGTTGGTTCCATGCAGATTGCAGTGTTATTAATAAATATTTTGTGCAGCTCATTTGTCCCATTAAATTAATGATGTTGTCATTTGTAGAATATATTTTGTTTAAGGAGACAGTGGGTTCCTATCTTCAAGGGCCCTGTGCAAATGTATTTATTTTTTATTTATTAAAGGAGCCCTGGCAAAATTGGGGTATCACTATACCTAAAGACAGTAGAAGCTTTCAATGTTCTTCTTAATCTGTGAACGTTAATCTTTTTTTTGCTCAGAAATCCATTGTGCAATAAACATTCTGTCCTGGCAAACAAACTTCCCAGTGAGATACTTTCAGTAGTCAAGAAAGACTTGGTGACAGTAAAACAGGTTTCATTGTCAGTGGCAGAGGGGGAAGTGAGGTACTAAAAGCAGTGGCCAGAGATAAGGATGGCTTCTCAATGGTACAGCTCTGGCACCAGGAAGCCTTAAGAGCTTCTCTTGAACACAAGTGAAGTGCTTTCTTTTTGGACTATGGCTCCAGCAAAGCCAGGGACAGCATGTTCAGCGTACTTGTGTCAGTCTCTCTAAATAGCTTCACATCTGCTTGTTCCCTATTTCTGACATTTTCATTCATCTTGTCTGCTTCATTGGGTTATAGAGGCCTGTACAGAAGCATCTTTTTCTGATGCTGCCATTGTATGAGGAGAACAATGGCGGGACCTCCCACTGACCGCAGCTGTGCCGCGCTCTGAATACAACAAGGCCTCTCTTGGCACTGGCTCTGAGGGTTTGCTGTTGGAAAGTTCCTCTGTGATTCAGCTGTCACTCATAGACAGGGAGAGGGGAACTAAAAGGCGCTGCTCACTGAGTAGGAAATATTCCCTAGGCCATCAGTAATGAATAAGAGAACTTGCCCATTATCCTGTCTGACCACTCAAATAGACTGGTTGTGAAGGGGCCTTTGCAAATGGACAATAGCATCCAAGTATGTAAAAGACTGCACATAACTGAGGAGTGAGAACACTCCACTGGTTTTCATTGGTTCCTGCAAGGGGAAAACAAGAGAAGCCACGTTTAACCCTCTTCTTTGCCAAATCTGATTAAAGGTTGTCTGGAAATAGTTTGTTGGAAGCACACCTGCCCTGATCTCAGAAATGTAACCAAAGGTCATAAATGTTGACAAGAAATATAAAATGACCATAAGAATAATGGTCAAACCAACCAGAATCTACATGGCTTGCAAGATAGGTACGGAGTGCCAGATCCAGCCGAAACAGAATCCTTAAAAAAACGCTGGGATTCGGTGCATCCCTAGTCATTAGAGCTTGATAAAAGGTCTTATGTGACCTGAAACGTTGCTGCTGTTGTTGTTTGCCCCAAAAAAACTTTGCAATAAAGGCATTTTAATCTACAAAGACAAGAGGTGCTGTTCCTGTTCTTCTGTACCAGGATATGCCAATGGAAAGTGGCCATTGGGGAACATTCACTACTTCTAACTAATCACAAGGCTTGGTGCTGACTACTACTCTCCCTAGTCATTAGTAGTAATGAGCAAATCTGTCCTGTTTCTCGTCGCCAGAAAATTCTTGTAACGACAAGAAAATGTGCTAAAAACATCGAAAAATCAACAAAATGCATTTTTTTTGTCGCCCGTGTCTTTTTTTGTCGCCCATTTTCACGCACCCGCGTCCAATTCTGACACAACTGTGCCCGATTTTAACACGACCGCACCTTTTTTGACATGCAACTAATTTTTCCACTGTGAATTTGCACAGATGTTTTGTGAAACAATTCGCCAATGGTCAAACGCCGAAATTCTCTACGAATCCATGTCTGGCGAAAACATTCGCTCATCCCTAGTCATTAGAGTAGTTGTAACAGTTCCTGCCATCTTCTTATGAGGTCAGCTATTTTAAACAATGAGAAATTTGCCAAAAAATTCAAAACAATGGAATTTGCCAAAAATTTGCCACATGCATTGGGAAGGCAAAATTACATTGCAATTAAGGTGTGTTTCTTTTTAGCTCTGCAGTAACATATATATATATATTGCCCTACCTGCATTTACAATTAAACAAACATTGTACTCTGCTTTAAGTACAAATTTAGGCTAACTACATGAGTCCATATGGAATTACCTGCATTTATTTGTAGTTTTTCATTAGAACTCTGCTGCAAACTTATAGCATTTTGAGACATCTGAACTGCGACGTAAGGGTCATTTATGACTACAAGTGCAGTTGTTAGAACTGTTTAATTCACATTTAAGTACATTTAGCATAGGGTTGTATTGTTTAAGATTGTTTGTTGGTAGCCATTTTGTTTAGTAAAGCAGTACATGTGTTATAAGCCATAATGTGTGGGTGTTTATTTCCTTCACATATTACTGCAATTTCTGAACTTAATAGTGCCATACCACTACAAGAGTATAGAAACATGCAATACAGACGGAAAGGTAATTGTCATAATAAATATATTTAGACTAATTAGCACTAATTATACTAATTATGAACAGAAAATATAACTCTGATCTGAGCTTCCTGTAAAGGATAGAGATTCTACATTCTAAACAAAACCTACATTGTATTCATATAACCCCCCCTTCAGTATAATTTTGCTGTCAAGGGTACGTCTGAAACTCTTTCATATCTCTGTTCTTGCCAAATAAATTTCTAGTGAAGCAAATCAACTGTGAAGTCTGCAATGCTGAATCCACTTCATCTGAGCATGGCCTAATCGGGCAGATAGTGCAAGAGATTTAAACATTATTAGTCAAATTAAATAATGCAAAAGAAAATGCTTAGAAGAGTTTAGACTGATCTGTGCCAAAAAATGATGCCGCACCTGACCTGTGCGGATAGGTAAGGACTAGCAGTAAGGTTAAAATTGTTGAACATTAAGGTGAATTTCACCTTTAAATACATTATTTGGATGTTGTACAATGACTTGGGCTTTTTGTATATTTTTTAATAATATTTGAATTATCAGCAATCCTAGTCTGCCTCTTTCTGGGCTGCAATTGAAAATATCTGTTTGTTGGAGGGGTCACTGACCCCAACAACCAAAACAGACTCTATGGGGCTGATTTACTAATCCACGAATCCGAATCCCGAATGGGAAAAAATCGGATTGGAAACAAACATTTTGCGACTTTTTCATATTTTTTCGTATTTTTTGCGATTTTTTCGTCCCCGTCGCGACTTTTTCATAGCCATTATGACTTTCATGAATTGTCGTGACTTTTTCATAGCCATTATGACTTTCGTGAATTGTCGCGACTTTTGCATAGCCATTATGACTTTCCTGAATTGTCGCGACTTTTGCATAGCCATTACGGCTTTCACGAATTATTGCGACTTTTGCGTATTGCCTGCTCGAAAAATTTGCGACAATTTGCGAAAAAGTCACAAAATACCGATCATTACGAAAAAAAAACGCATTCGGATGCTTTTCGGACGTTCGTGGATTAGTAAATGTGCCCCTAGGGCTTCAGTTTTATCATTCCTATGTATTGATGCATATATTTCTATTCATAGGGTTACAGTGTCAGACTGGCCCACCAGGATACCAGGAAAACTCCCGGCGGGCCCAGGTGTCAGTGGGCCCTCCTGCTCCTGACCATTTGGCCTGCTTCATGGTCATTCCCTGTTTTTAAATGGGAACAAAGAGGAGAAATAGATGGAAGAATAGATGCTAGCATGTAAATAAAAGACTAGGAGAATAAAGAGGTTGGGTGAGGAAAGAAGGAAAAATAGTTTGGAGAGAGGGCCTATAGTCTAAGGTTTCTGGTGGGTCCCAGTCCGACATTGTAGGGTTACCATACATGGTAACAATATCTAACCATGCCCTTTTTATAATTATATAATTTTGTCCAGTTATTCTACTTTCAAGCATATGACTTGCCTTCCACACTCTCTGGTATGGTGGTCAGGAGCACCTCTGAATTTTAGCCAAAGAACTAGCCAAACAACCAAGTACCTTCTTTTACAACAGAGCATTCAGGGCCATAATTATAAATGCAGCCATGCTGCATTTTTGCCCTATATTTGCCTGTATGTTATCAACCGACATAGATGTCATGTAAATCATGCCTTTATATTGCCTTCCAATACGTACTTTTGCACTGTATTTTAGATTGAGACCTATGCAGGTATTGAACCAGTTATCTAAAATGCTTAGGACTTGGGGTTTTCCCAAGGGGTCATTTTGTAATTTGAAATCCATACTTAACCCAACTAAAAAATAATTTACACATTAAATAAACCCAATAGGATTGTCTATAGACAAAGGCAGTATTCATCAAAAGGTTCAGTCACCCCCTACACTGATTACATTGGACAGTGATCATGAAAAGAAGTGTGCATCTGTGGAAATAAGCTATAAACACACTTTATTGATTAGAATTCTTTTAAATCGGCATGAATAGGGAATACTACAGTTTATATCAGAGTTATGCTCTTTTGTAGAATATGTCTCCATTTGTTTTGCATCAGGGTAGTCTGAAACTGATCAAATAAACAGTATCTAATATTAGTTCCCAACTTTATATCTCTCTAAATATTATGCTCATATGGGTTTTTCATCCATGGATCTTCTTTTATAGCAAAAGAACTTAGTAGTCTTCTAATGCTTCCCAATGACACTATGCCCTACTTGCAAAAGTACAGGACCAATAAAGTTTTTTTCTTGACCCTTAACCATAAACAGAGTCAGACTGGCCCACAGGGATACCAACAAAACTCCCAGTTGGCCCAGGTGTCAGTGGGCCCTCCTGCTTCTAACCATTTGGCCTAATTCATGGTCATTTCCTATTTCTCTATGGGAACAAATCAATTAAATTTAAAGAAGAAAAGATTATAGTACGTAAAGATAAAAAAAAAAACTATGAAAATATAGAGGTTGAATGAAAAGTGGATGAAAAATAGTTTGAAAAGTGGGCCAATGGCCTAAGGCTTTCTGGTGGGCCCCTGGCATCCCAGTCTGACACTGACTCCAAAGTGCATGTTAGGAGTCTTATTGCTTAATGATAATACTGCTTTTCACTCAAAGGTCTCTGGCATTTGTATTTTTACATGAGATGGAAACCTGGGTCTATTTTCTAACTTTAGCCAAGCATGGATTCGATACTGCTATGCCAAAGAGGCTTTTTAAGGTTCTCTTGGCCTCCGTCTGTATGTTTGACTTAATGTTTTGCAGTGTTTTTTGTGTAGCGACCCATAAGGTTAATGTGCCCCTATGGCTTTAAAACCCTACCTTTCCTTAATTTCCTTGTTACTGGGCAAAAACCCAAGTATCTATTTGGTATTTACATATACCGCTATTATTGGCCCGTAGGTTAGTCCACACCCTACCACACTTAATAAAGTGTGTGAGAAGGGGTGAATCTTCCATCTTGGCCTGCAGCATTTGACCTACAGTATGTGGATGTTTCTAGGAAGCCTGGAATTCACAAGGCCCTGCAGTGTTCTGCCCTGAGGGAAACATCACCCTTAGAGAAGTAAGGGAGCAGGAACCCCTTGAACAAGGTATAGAAAGCATAGGAAATCTCTTGTTATAGCACGCTCAGGGATGTGTGGCAATTAGACTTATTTAGTAAGAACAGTTTATGGCTCCAACTAGGAGGTTAGAGGATTAGTCTTCTTTACAGGCTCTACAGCCTTATTGTAGGGACTGCAGTAGAGACCAGGTTGTCAGGTTAACTTCTATCCCTGACCCATGTCAGCTGTTTGGGATCCAGTCCAATAAGGTGGACATCCAAAGAATAAAAGGCTACTTTCCCTATACTCTCCACATTGGTGCAGTACTGTTCTATATTTATCATCTATTGAGTCTGCCTTGCTTTATCACCTCATTGGCCAGAGCTTCTGGTGTCCATATATTTGTTTTATTTAAACTTTGTGCTTACACAAAGTGGGATACAACAACACTTACTTCCACCTTGCGAAGGCCCATCCTGGAAAAGGGAAGACCCATGCTCTACCCATAGCTGGATTTGGTCTTATATAGCCAAATAGTTATTCCTTTTAATTGTTTTTATATCATGCACAAATGTAGTAAATTGCACCCAAAGGATCTGCGAGGTTGGCCTAGTAAGGGAATCTTTCTGGGAAAATATGTAATTGTTTTTATCATTCAGTCTTGTGAGTGTCAGAGTGTGGCAGCCTGTGACACTAAATGGATAGAACAGGCAGTTGTAGTAGATGAAATCATATCAAGTTGATGTTCACAGATCTTTGTCCTGGAGAAAAAAATACTAATTATATTCATTTAATAAATAAAGAGACAAGCTTTTGGTTTATAGAACTCACACACTGGTTTGTATCTGCTTCATTTCCTCAAATGCTTTGTTCCTGTTTTTTCCCCTTTCTTTTGTGGCACAAAAAAACACGAAGAAGCTTTTTCAATTATGTTTAACAAACAAAAAGGGGCCTGGCATGGACCCAGCCTATTAGAGCATAGGCTTTTAGACTTTTTGGGTTTTAAGTTCATAGTTATAAGCTTTATGCAGAAATCAAATTAGTAGGGCCAGGATCCTGGAGCAGTATCCAAACCAGGATATTGGGCAATAGAAATAAGTGCTGACAAAAAATATTTATGACACAAATAAATGTTCAATAGTGATATGAAAGGAACTATGCAGTCGGGGAGCTTAACCCTTTTATTCTAACTAGTGATGAGTGAATCTGTTCCGTTTCGCTTCACCGAAAAATTCGCGAATATTTCAAAAGATCCGCGAAACGGCAAAAAATTGCCGGCTATTGTTTAGTCGTCCGCGGCTAATATTTTGTCGTGCGGCTATTGTTTCGTCGCCCACAGCTATTATTTTGTCGCGCGGCTATTGTTTAGTCGCCTGCGGCTATTATTTTGTTGCGCAGCTATTGTTTAGTCGTCCGCGGCTATTATTTTGTTGCGCGGCTATTGTTTAGTCGTCCACAGCTATTATTTTGTCGTGCGGCTATTGTTTCGTCGCCCGCAGCTATTATTTTGTCGCACGGCTATTCTTTCGTCGCCCACAGCTATTATTTTGACGCCCGGCAAATTTTTTCATCTGTTTCGCAAAACAATCCGCCAATGGCGAAATGCGGAAATTCGCCGCAAATCCTTGCCTGGCGAAACATTTCGTCCATCACTAATTCTGACCATCTGTGAATCAATGTTTCAGTTTTTTCCCCCCAAAACGTTGATGCCTGATTTCATAAAGAAGTGTGATTGCAGCTCCTTTAATATCACTATAGTCCTATTGGGAATCTTGCCTGGGCTTAAAGGAAGTTAGCACCACTAGTGCAGTTAGGTAAAGACAGTGGCCTCAAGGCATATAACTGTAATGGACAAATACATGTTCAAACATTCACTAAGTAATAATAGTGGTCCAGGTGAACAGGCCACATACCCTCATCTCAGAGAGGCAGAACTCAGAGTAAAAACAGCAAAGGGTAGGAATCTACAATGTCAAAATAAATACTGTATGTAGAATATTTTTTAAGAAAACATCTGACAGAGCCTCACGCATTTTGTGCCTCTAGTTCTGAATGAATGAAGTGTATACAGGAACTGGATTCACTGTAAGTGCTACAGCATGGCAATGTCACTGATACAATGACACATGGCAGAATGTAGCAAAACCTTGCTTTTCAACAAAGCCCCTGTATGCGTTCCAATATTTGGTCACATTTACATTACTTGTATGTCTGTATGTATGTATATCTTTATTTATAAAGCGCAGCGCTGTATAGTAGAATAGATTAATACAATGGGGTTATTAAAATCATAGATAAATACAAAGTATAACAATAAATACAAATAAATACAAGGTACAGTTGCAATAAGTTAAGAATCAAAGGATGGAGGTCCCTGCCCCGTAGAGCTTACAATCTATATGGGAGGGTAAATAACAGACGCAAATAGGTAAATTAAAGTGCTGTAGGTCACAGTGGGTGACACCACAATATAAGTGGCATTACTTTACAACAAAGTCAATACCAGTAATAGTCAACCTAATACAGTTTATAGGGATTTGTAGTAGAGCATTTATTCCAAGTCCAAACCTGACAGGCCCCATACATTGCTTTCAGCGCTCCTCGAAGAGGGAGCAATGCAAAAGTCTGGGAAACTTTGATTCTGAAATAAGGGTTGATTTAGAGTATTACTGTCTTACTTCTTACATGTAGTGGGTCAGTTATATGGCATACAGCATGTTGGAGGGCCGGATTAAATTAACATGATGATGACATATGAAGCTTTTGAGCAGAGTGAGGGCCAAAAGAATCCTTTGGAGGACCCTATCTGGACATGGAACTCTAATTGGACAGCCCTGATTTAGGGTCTTCCTGCTGACCAAACTATTTCTAATTGCTCTTTTGGCTGTATTCAGCTGCCATAAAGTCAATGTGCATACTCCTCAAAACTCCAACAAGAGCTGATGTGATGGGACGAAGTCAAATTCTGCTGTTTTGCAGTCTAAAATTAGTCATAGATATATTGAAATTCCACATGATTCAGTAAATCTAGTCTAGTGTAGAAAAAAAGATAGGATACATGCAGGAACTGTAGTATATGCCCACAAGTATTTCTTCATGAACTTGTTATGCATTGTGGTCCTGTGTTTACCATCTTGGAGACTATTGCTGAACATTGAAAAATAGTCCTTAATCTATTTTTGTCTCCTGTTTTCATCATTTGTCTATGTCCCTGTGATTAGAGACACGCAAGCAATAAATTAATTTTGGATGCTGTGTATTCACATGCATAGGACCACTGCATATCTTCTGCTGGGTAAGTACCCTAGCATTTATTAATAGCTTCGTATTGAAAACTGTCAATTGTTATAGAAAACTGGCAACTCTGCAATGAAGAAAAAGATTGATATTCTGTTTGCCACACATTTTTCTTCTTCACATAGTGCCATATTCTGCTTTGTTTCATTTGGCCTAGCTCATATTTATCTTACTCTTTCCTGTCATGTTTCCCATGATCACAAACTGAGATAATTTAAATATTTTTAGTCATTGATTAAAGTTGGCACTTTGACACTCTGTATATAGTTTGCTGAACTGAGTTGAGCATTGTGCCTAGTGAATGTATGCAAAAGTAATTATCAAAACAGTAAACTGCCCGTTGCATTTGCAATGCAGTACAGTTTAGGATAAAAACATATGAAAAGTTCTGTACAAAGAAAGTTCTGTTCTGAACAAGAGAATTTTCATTTGATGTTGAAGCTGAATTAAAGAACATATGGTTCCCTTTCTTACACTTTTTTGGATGTAGAAGTGGTTTTGGTCAACTTGGATGTTGTTGATTGAGCTCCTCTCCACTTCTTGTTCTGCCAATGCACTGTGCACTGGCTGACATGGCGCAATGGTAAACCTAACCAGATTCCAGAACCAGCCAATATACATAGTACATGGATTGGGACTGGCAGACCAGAATATACATACACATTATCCTATTACAGGTTCTTTCTGTACAAGTATATGGCCGTTGAGGAAGTGTGGCATAGAACCATGTGAAATGTGTTGGACTGAATTAAATCCATCTATTTGTCTATGTGCTATACCTATATTGGATGCTATGGCCAACCTGTGGAACCCTGGAGTATTTTCACATCACTGGGGCATTTATGTGATGTTCCTTGTAGTTTTATTACTTTTGAATCAGATATGGCCGCTGTAAGTCTGAAGGAAACATGTAGTGCTGGTGCCCATGTAGACAAATTGGTTAATTAATGCCCAGGTTATATTATTTGCCAGTCAAATGAATAACTTTGTCCAACTAGATAGTTTATTATTTTTTTGTATATATATATATATATATATATATCCATAAATCTGCACTCTGCAGCCCAATTAATTAAATCCAGACATGCCACATCCTTGCAGCAGGATCTTGACAAACTGGCAATCTGGGCGGCTAAGTGGCAGATGAGATTTAATGTAGATAAACGTAAGGTCATGCACCTGAGATGTAAAAATATGCAACCACTTATACCCTTAATGGGACTGCACTAGGCAAATCCATAATGGAGAAGGACCTTGGAGTCCTTGTAGATAATAAACTTGGCTGTAGCAAGCAATGCCAGGCAGCAGATGCAAGGGCAAACAGGGTTTTGAGCTGTATTAAAAGGGGTATAGATTCACGGGAGGAGGGGGTTATTCTTCCCCTTTACAGAGCACTGGTAAGGCCCCATCTAGAATATGCTCTTCAGTTTTGGTCTCCTGTGCTCAAATGGGATATTATTGAGTTAGAAAGGGTCCAGAAATTTAGTGATGAGCATAACTTTCCCTTATTTTCTATAGTTTATACAAGAGCAGTGTCCAGCTCCATGTTGTAGCTCCCACCCTTCCCAGCTACAGTCAGGTGATCCCATTGGAGCCAATAAAATGGCAGCCAGTTGGGGGTTTTAGCCTTGAAAGCAAGAAAATTGCAGGTAAAACTCAGTAGAAAAAATATTACACCAGCACACCCATACCTCCTCCAACAGGTTAACTACTTGGTGCACGACCCAGAGAGTCGGCACTCTCCGCAAAGTCCAGTAGAAATTATTTCAGCCGGCACAACAAGTAAAGTGCCCTTTACTTGTTGTGCCGGCTGAAATAATTTCTACAGGTAAAACTCAGTCCCTTTGTTAAATGTATATTGAAGTAGAATCAGATAAAACTGAGTGTAGGACTGGCCAGACTGGGATGACTTTGACATAGTTGGCCAGCTTGAAGTATATTGCAAGATATATAGACAAACAATGCCTGTTTTGCTGAAGAACTGTGACACACGGGAGATTAGTCTCAGCGTGACAAATCTACCTTGTCGGGGGCAACTTATTTCCCTGAAATGCCATCCCACTGGCTAGAATGTAAATCGCCAGTGGGATGGCATATGCAGCGCCGCAATTTGCCAAAGTCGCAAAAGTTTCCTTTTAAGGCAACTTCCGCGACTTCGGCAAATCGCGGTGCCGCGTATGCCATCCCACTGGCGATTTACATTCTAGTCGGTGGGATGGCATTTCGGGGAAATTAGTTGCCCGCGACAAGGGAGATTTGTTGCGCTGAGACTAACACTTTATACTCATCCATGGAAAATATAATTGTGTTAATTGTTACTTAGATAAGTTTAACAGTTCATTCTTGTTGATAGAACATTATTATCATTACTATTACCTGATTAGGTCTTACGCCTTCCATAGGAAACATCATTGTGGTTAGTATTTCTTAATTCCTGTTTTAATGATTTGTAATGGATAATTGTAATACTAAATTACCACACCATTTCCTCAGCTACTTTCTCATTCTTTAAGGCAATTCTATTCGCCTAATAGCATTCATTGCAATCTATTTTTCTTTTTAAAGCTATCATCAGATTCTATTTTTCGATGAATCCTTATATAGCTTCTCCAGATTCCTGTTCTGTAAAGCCATACCTTTTTTTCTGGGTTTTTGTCTCTTTAAAATAACACTAAACCCAAAGAAAATCATTTCTTTACAGCTTCCATATAAAAATGGAAGCTGTGTCTTAAAAATAATTAAACTTAAAAGTTATAAATCAGCCTGCTCTCCAGTCCCTATGTTAAGCCTCCGGAGGCTGATTCTTCGCGATATGACTGCAGAAGCGGCTTCTTATATTTTTGGGACAAAAGGCATTTTTATTACAGTAATTTATCACAGGAATAAAAGAGCCTCTTCTGAAACACTGAATAATTTTGAAAGAAATATGTTTTCAAAATTAAAAATGCAGTATGTGTGCACAATCGGGTCCACTGGGAGACATTTCTGCAACTGCTGTAACTGCGCAGATACTTTTAATGCCACTGCCTTCCATTATTTAAAGTGTGATTGTATTTCTCTTGCTCCCAGCATTGTCAGCTATAAATAAAGCATAAGGGTTGAATTGTATTGGGTATCAGTAAGCAGGTCTATTATTGATACTTAATGTGACTTTGAACGGATACAGCGTAAGCCTGGTGTTGATCTTAAACCCTTTCCACTGCCTCATGAAAAAAGCAATATCATTATAAACTCGGCTGTTTTGCTATTTTTTCCAACAGAACCTATTAATGCTATGCTGCAACTGAAAATTAGTACATGATATCATTAATATTAGCATAATTACTACGGAGATTATTTTTTTAAAAGATGGCAGTGGACTTGGAAATATCATATTAATTCCTTATGTAAATGAATAAATCACTGTTTCAATCGCAACAAACACTTCAGTGCTGACATGTCTTATATATCATTTTATGTATGTATTAGATTATTTTTAAGGTTAGGGTTCCCAAAGGCACAAATCCTCCACTGATTTCAGCTAATTTGGTCTGGCTGTTGATATGTTCTCAGTATACATGTTCCACCCCCTAACATGGCATAATTCTGCTCATCTGTCATATGTTATAACTGAATCAGTGAACGCAGGACATACCTTAATAATTATATTCTGTGAAATATACTGGGACTTGTTTATGTGCAGTTGGGGTCCCTGCATTCCTGCATTTTCCCCACAGTCAGTTGAATGTAAAACCCAAGGCCAGAACTAGGGGTAGGCAGAAGAGGCAGCTGCCTAGGGCGCAATGATTGGGGGGCGCCAGGCAGCCTCTCTTGCCTACCCCTAGGGGCACATTTACTAATCCACGAATCCGAATAGGAAAAAATCGGATTGGAAACGAAAATTTTGCGACTTTTTCGTCACTGTCGCATTTTTTTCGTATTTCTCGCTATGTTTTCGTGCCGTCACGACTTTATCATATTTTGTGCGACTTTTTTGTCACCATCGCGATTTTTTCGTATTGAGCAATAGTAAACGGCGGAAAAACAAAAAAGTCGCGGAAAATATACAATAAAGTCGTAACGGCGACGAAAAAATCGCGAAACCATGAAAAAAGTCGCGACGACGATGAAAAAGTCGCAAAAATACCGATCATTACGAAAAATCGCATTTGGACGCTTTCGGTCCGTTCGTGGATTAGTAAATCGCCCCCCTAGTCTGTGCTCCATTTTCATTGCCCCCGCCGGTTGTCATTACACAGTGGGGGCAAGGGGGGAGGTGAAGGGGCCAGGTGGCCGACCGGGTTGCCTAGCTCGTCTGGTTGGCCCACCCTTGGTAAAACCACTTATTATTTAAGGTACTTGCATCAAAATGTACCCCTTACACTTCTGGATAGTTGTGCTTTGTGCTTCTTTGTCCTTCCTGCTGCACCTTTTAAGGCAAGGGAACCCAGGAGCTACCGTTACCTCCTCGCCAGGATGTAGCTCCAGGGTTGCACTTAAAGAACTGGTACTGGCACAGAAAACACCAGAAAGGACACCAGATAGATAGCAAAAGCACCCACCTGCCACAGTGCCAAAATATGTGCACTGTTGTGTTCATTCTGGTAGAATTGAATGCTGTTGCGGATAGCCCCCATGTGACCACGATGTTGCTGGAATTCTTGCAAAAAATGCTGCATTATTGGGGGGAAAATGGCGATTGCTATCAAAAATGCACTTTGCTTGCTGCACTTGCAGACATAAATAGGCCTTAATATATATTATCTAAACCAATTTTTTTTGGTCAAATACACTGCTTACTGGTTAAGCCATTGTTATGGACATAAATCTTTCTTTGTTGAGTCACATTCTGCTCTCCTGCTCTTGGTCAGCATTCATAGCACTTTGGTGGTATGGCAGCTAGCTCTTGAGACCTAGCTAACAGTATGGCTAAATGCTAAATAGTATCAACAAGCAACTTCTAAGTGAGATCCACTATTTCCAAGAAAAGAGACCAGTATTAAAAAAGGAGTAGTGCAATACATGAATAAACAGAAACATATCAAGTGCAGTTTGAGATCCTTCTAAGACCTCTGGGGAAGCTGATATAGCCAATCCTGAATACTGGCAGCTTGGCATAGTCTTAAATCTTTCCCTAGGCACTGACGGAGTTAAGACTTTGTAAAAACCTGGCTCCACTTTCTATAAATACATGCCCAGATCTTTTCTTCCTCTCAGTTTTAAAGACAATGACATATGTTGTCTCCACGCCTGTAGGACAGACAAGCCTTAGTGGCTCATTGAAATGTCCCTCTATGGAAATTGTTGACATTACATGTTGGTTGTGCTCCTGTTCATAATATTTCCTGCCAGGATTGAAGCCCTGTATTGCTACGCCAAGGAGCCTTCATTAACTCTTTCTACATATGTTCATGAAATGAATAAATATTTGAAGGTGGGGTGTGGGGCAGGCACCTCTCAATGAGCAAGGAAAAGTGAGGTTTGAAGCCAAGATGGAAGGTTCCTGTTCTGAATGTGTGCTTTGGCTTTAAAACACAACACATGTTCTTCCTCCCTCCCTTTCCTCGCTCTCGCTCCCTGTTCTTTTTATGGTAGAATCTTTGTGGCATCCTGCACTCTCAAGCAAGATTCCTTTATGTTACCAGTGACAGCCTAGATGACAGATCTTATACCTGTGGAGACACATGGGTGACACAGATTCAAAATTAATCTTTCCTAAATAGGAGCTCTGCAGCAAACCAAAGACAAGACATCGATGCAGTAGGATGGCATGTCACCAATAAATCAGACCTGATTTACTCCTGTCTACTTAGCTGGGTCTTGTAGAATGCGTGCATCCTAACAGACTGGATAGACATGACACCTCCAGATCAGTTAGCAGAGAATAGGCTCCCTTTACTTTTGGGAGTAACAAACAAGCCATGAGATCGCCTTCGGGGACTATTTTTCCCTTCTATGCAGTACGATCGTGCAGTTTGCTTCTTTGAAATTGCTCAGCAGGCTGTGAAATATATTTCATGAGTCTTTTTTTTTCTTCATCATTTCAGAAACACATCTGCTTTTCGGCTCCATATAGAAGGATTTGTACAGAGTTGTAACATGATTGTTAGCTCCTTGGTGCAGAGACATCAATCCTAGTTGTTTTTATAGCTGTTATATTTTGTGTATGCAACTAAAGCTTACTGTTTACTGTAGAAAATTATTTAGACCCATCAACCACTTTTAATATTAATTGCCATCTATAGGGAATAGATTATCCTAGGATAAGATTAAAGGGGAACCAAGAAATACAGCAGTCTGTACTCATTAAAGGGGCAACAATAGCCTGCCCATCGGTATCCCAAACCTTTTTTTATATGATTTTATTAAAAAGCTTTTATTATATTCTAAGATGAGAGTGCTCAAACTTTTCTTTTAAAATCTTTGAAAAATATTTAGTTTTGTTTCCCCCCATAGTACGCAGTATGGCAGCTCCATAATCTTAATCAATGCATCCATGTAGGTAAGTCTCCCTGTGTTAAAAAATCAGTTACATATGGGCTACATTTCTTTAATTTGTTATTTTCTGCTGATTTCAATAAAACTTTGCTAAACAAGAAAAAATTACTTTTCTTTGTAGGTTCCACAGACTCTTTCTTACTCAGTGTATCTAGAATCTTGCAACAAACCCTGAAACTGAGATTTTTCTGAATTGCAAAACAAATGACATAACCATATATACAAACCGGTATTTCCCAGTTCATTTTCTGGAAGTCTGTTTCCTAGCACTATTTTTCAGGGTATTAATATATATGTATTTATTTATTACATTATGTATTACTTTTGGCGAAATCTTATTAAAGTCTTATACTTCATTATTGAGGGTGTATCCTAGCATATAACTAATTATAATCATGGCAATGCTTGCTGCTCAGTACAGGTATGGGACCCATTATCCAGAATGCTTGGGACCTGCGGTTTTCCAGATGAGGGGTCTTTCTGTAATTGGAATCTCCTACCTTAAGTCAGCTAAAAAAATTATTTAAACAGTAATAAAACCCTATAGGATTGCTTTAATACCAATAAGGATTAATTATATCTTAGTTGGCATCAAGTACTGTTTTATTATTACAGAGAAAAAGGAAACCACTTTTAAAAATGTAAATTATTATTATTAAAATGGAGTCTATGGGAGATGGTCTTTCTGTATTTTGGAACTTTCTGGATAATGGGCTTCCGGATAAGGGGTCCAATACCTATACTGAGAACCAATATAAGGAGGGACAAACTGTAAAGCACTATGTGTTGTGTCAGTTTTATATACGATAATAATGCCATAATCTGCTCACAAAGTTGTACAGACATCCATTTTGCTGAAAGTAGTGTTGCTATTACTAGCCATTACCAATGCAGCGGCTGCTGTGGTGTATCCATAGGGCTATCAGGTTGTTAAAAAGAAAATAAAAGTGGAACTGCAGGGAATAAAGTTGCCGTTTCTATCAACATTTTTCTCCAAAAAATATTTGCAGTATTATATGAGAACTTTTATTGCATTTAAAAGGTGCAGAAAGTAGTTTTCATTGAATCATACCAAAAGTTCATATGTTTATATGTATTTGTGCAAATTTTTTATTCCTCCAATCCTTCTGAAACTTTCATGATTCTGCTCCTTTCTTTTTGTCCAGTAGCCAGAACATACGTGCATGAAGAAGAGGGCTCACATCATTTTAATCAGTTATAATAAGTTACTTACGAGTAAGCCATACATGTGAATATTGCCCTAAACCCTGAATAAACAATAGTAAAACAAGTAGTAAGCAGTCTCTCACATGAAATGGTGCACAAGGCTCTGATGAAGCATCCAATAATGTGTTAGGAGAGTGAAGCTTCTAGTTATCCAGTTTAGAATTTCAAAAGTATATATGGACATAATAGCTGAACAGTATTCACTCTTATCCACAGCTGCCCCTTGTCAATGATATCTTTCCATCACTCTCATATCTAATATCAGATCTTTCTCGTGAAGCATCAACAAGTCACTGCTACAGCCCCAGGCAATCAGACCTCTCTCTCAAGGTTACTGCTATCAATTTTTGTAGACAAAAATAACTAGCAATTGGGCCTATCAACCATTTTATATAAGAATTACAAGATGCTAAATAAGTCAGAAGCACCTGCTTTTGGTTTGTTTCTATCTATATACATGTACAGGTAAGGGATCCCTTATCCGGAAACCCGTTATCCAGAAAGCTCCGAATTACGGAAAGCCCGTCTCCCATAGACTCCATTTTAATCAAATAATTCAGAATTTAATAACTGATTTCCTTTTCCCCCGCAATAATAAAACAGTACCTAGTAATTGATCCCAACTGAGATATAATTAATCCTTATTGGATGCAAAACAACCCTATTGGGTTTAATTCATGTTTTAATGATTTTTTAGTAGACTTAAGGAATGGAGATCCAAATTACAGAAAGACCCCTTATCCGGAATACCCTTGGTCCCGAGCATTCTGGATAATGGGTCCTATACCTGTACAATAAATGTGCAACAATGGAACTTCTATGTCTAGAGGAAATCCATTGTTATACAAATATTACTACACCAGGATTCCATCACAAAAAGTAACATCGACTTGATTGCTAAACTGGACATTCATTTACAGATACTGTCATTAGATATGAATTTGAATAGGATAATCCATTTGTTTGAGTGTTGATCAAATGGACAGATATTATTGTACCAATTGTACCAGTCCTTATTATACCAGGAATATCAATAAATTCTGCAAGGGGGCAGGTTAGACAATATCTGTATGTGTACGGCCAGTTTTGCAATAACAATAGTGCTGTCTTTGTATACGTGACCCATGACAACAGATCCTTTCTAGGAACTATTATACGTGCAAGACAGCAGTCTTCATGTTAATGATTACTCTTCTATATACCAGCCTTCTATATACAGTATGAGCATCATGAATGTTCATCTGGTAAAGGCCAATATCTGTAGGTTTATGGTGTATGTTTAGTGAACAGGCCAATGCAATAGAAGAATTTTCAACACTTTCCTGTTTTTAACAATTTCCTATTATTTATATAGTGCCGACATATTTCCCCAGTGCTTTACAGGGATTATTCATCATTTACATCAGTCCCTGACGCAGAGGATTTTACAATCTAAGGTCCCTATTGCATTCATACACACACTATGGTCAATTTAGTCAGAAGCCAGTCTTATGTATGTCTGTATGTATATCTTTATTTATAAAGCGCTACTTATATACGCAGCACTGTACAGTAGAATACATTAATACAAACAGGGGGTTATTAAGATAATAGATAATACAAAGTATAACAATAAATACAAATAAATACAAGGTACAGTTGCAATAAGATAAGAGTCAAAGACACATGAGGATGGAGGTCCCTGCCCCATAGAGCTTACAATCTAGTTAACCTGCCTGTATGTTTTTGGAGTGTTGTAGGAAACTGGAGAACCCAAATTAAGCCCACGCAGACACAGGGAGAACATACAAACTCCTTGCAGATAGTGCTCTGGCTGGGACTGAGCTCATGACACCAGTACTGCAAAGCCAATGTGCTACTCGCTGAGCCAACGTGAGGTTTTGATGGTGCTATGGTGCTATATGTGCATATGTTGGCCCTAAATGGGACATGCTAGTAAAGATATTAAGGGTAAAACTAGCCTTGCACTTTGATTTATTCAGAAATATTGGTTTCTCGAAGATCAAGGCAAAAATAAAGGTTCTTTTTTGGAAAGGATGAGCATGATGGATTGCTTTTGCCAAGATTAAAGGGCAGATTTATAAAAATGTGAGATTAGCGCTCAGCACAGAAAAATTCACCCACTTTCTTTTTATTCCTATGGGATTTTTAGAAGCGTATTTAGCAGTTTGTGAACTCTAGCTTTCATCTATTGATAAATATACTTCTAAAAATTCCATAGGAAAAACCTGAGACCACTCTTCCTCGTTTCTTCACTCATCCTCTTTATTCTCCTACTCCCTTTACATATTATTATCTGTTCTTTTTTTTTTGCCTATTTGTTCCCATACAGTATTAAGGAATAACTATGAAGCAGGCCAAATGGTTAGAAGCATGAGAACCCACTTACACCTGAGCCCACCGGGAGTTTTCCTGGTATTCCAGTGGGCTAGTCAAACACTGTTAAACATTACCTAACCCACAAATACTTAAATAAGGTTCCTAAATTTAATCTAAACCATTTTTGAGTTCTTCCTAACCAAGCTGTACCACATGGGGCTCTAGATAAGTCACTTTTACACAGGTTTGCATAGAGAGTCTGCTAAGCTCAGCTAAATCACAATAAAATATATATGCTTGAAACATGTTTGTGCGGGTGACAAATATTATATGTAGTGCAAATAAATTCTGTTCTGATGCGATCAAATAAGGGTGATTGATGGATGCGCTTCTAAGGCATTTCTAAACAGACACTATTGATGGATTCCAGTATACAGTAAAAATGAGGGGATCATAAATACAGATGTATGGTATCTATCAAAGAATGAAACCCACATAGAAGCTGACCTAAAAGAATTATGTCTGAAAATCTTAGCTAGATGCTACACTGGAAGTGTCTAGCCAAAAGAAGTTTGAAATATATGGTTAATATAGTTACTAATAAGCAAGTAAGATGTGATACTCACTAATAAGTTTATATAACCACTTTAATGGCTTTGTTTGACAGTCAGTTCAAATTTCAGATGAACATACTTGTTCAATTAAATGCTGCTGAAATTCACATCACCAGTTCCCTACTTTGTTCGCTGTGCAGTTTTACTCATTAAGTGACTTTTTTCATCCACCAATATGAGTTGTCACCCCAGATTAAAACCATCTATATTATTGCTATTTAGATACCTGCAGTTATCGCTGCTAATGCCATGGGGAAAACTGCAATAGAAAGAGAAGTAGAAAAGGCTTATCTTCTCCTGTCAGGAGAGTCACAGAACAATCAAACATTGTTACATAAAGTATAATAATCACAACCAGGCAGCAAAACACATCTACACGTTGACATGCCATTTTGACGTCAATTTTGCTTAAAAGTAGGGACCAATCAGCCATCATTCAAATTTGCAAAAATGTGCTGGCTACTGGGATATCATGGTATATTGTAGCCTAAAGGCTTGTGTATAGGGAGGTAGTGTGTGCTTAATTAGCTCCAATTGTATATGACATTGTCATGTTGGTTTACTAAATATATACATGAAATCTCTTTATTTTACCAACTGATTGCTGACATAATTTGGAAATATATGTTATGGGCTTGACATCAATTCCCTTTGGTTATGTTACCTGTCTGTTCCACCTGCAATTGCTTCAATAAAGCCTGCAGGGAGGCTTCAATAACCAAATTATTTACGTTTGTTTCTGGTGGAAGGGAAACCGAAAAGAGATCGGCCTGCAAACATTCAGAATGACAATCAGGATTTCATCCCTATTCTCAAATTATTATCCAGATCAGACAAATGAATACAGATCCCCCAACTTTGATGCAGAAAGGAAGCTTCCTTGCAATTGCTGTAGGGGATAAGGGGTAAAAGCAAAGGGCTGGTCTCTGAAGTGGCATATAAAGAAATGCTAGCTCATGCTGGACTGAATACTGTGTATAAACAAACTAATTTTTGTCAAAGAGAAGGGATTAGCATTTAATAGTGGTACCTCAGGCCATTTTCTGCCCCCCACCTTATCTGTAAATCCATGGGGGAGCAGGCTGTAAGAATTTGCTCATCTTGGGTGCCATTATTTTTGTGTGTGTTTGTGGCCTTATACATATTTATGTGTTATACACCGTGTATGGGGGTGTTGTACTGGAAGCTTACATATCAAAGGGTTTGTCTGTGAATGGGAGTAGGACAGTACGTCTGCTACAGGAGCCGTAATTCTCATTACTGTTTGCAAGAAACCTTCTCAACAGTTCCTGAACAAAGGCTAGGTGTGGTTTTTATATTCCCCATCTGATCAGTTAGCAATTTAGCTGTGGTAGCAGGTGGGGAAAATTGGCATAAAATGTGAGCACTACGCAGTGGAGCAGCAGGTGAGGACTGCAGACCTGGAGGACAGAGGACAGCCATGATGGGAGGACAAGCTGACCTTTATTCTTTTATACTGGTGGTAACAATGTAGACTGTATAATTAATTTGTAGCTGTAAATTGTGTAAATATTGTTTTAGTTTAAATAATAATTTATGTGTAGCAATTGCTTGATGTATTATTCAATACAGGTATATTCCCTTTATATACACTTATTGGGGTGAATTATTTGTCTTCTTCTCAAAAGAACAGTGACCCTAGTAAGAGAGGTGAATATTATTATTATTAATATTATACTAAATCTTACATAATGGCGGTCCAAATGTGCAGGAATGCATAGCATAGCATTTAATTCATATTTCTAAGGGGGAGATTTACTAATCCACGAACGGACCGAAAGCGTCCGAATGCGTTTTTTCGTAATGATTGGTATTTTTGCTCAATACGAAAAAATCGCGACGGCGATGAAATAGCCGCGCAAAATAAAGTCGCGACAAATACGAAAAATCGCGACGGCAACGAAAAAGTCACACCATTTTCATTTCCAATACAATTTTTTCCTTTTCAGGATTCGGATTCGTGGATTAGTAAATCTCCCCCTTAGTGTATAATATTGTGTAGCAAATCAGTCGATTGTTTTGTGTTGTTTTAGTTCTTGTTTTGTTAAAATAATGGATGTCTTAGTTAAAAAGTTTGCCAAGGTCACATGCTCAGGGGAGATTGTTACATTTATCCAAAGGATCTTCAGATCCATGGGCTAGGGCTCAAAGTATGTGGCCAGGGCAATCCAGGAAAAATGTCTGTTCAAAGATAAGGGAACAGGTGCACTGGTTTTTGCTGCCTGCTGGATAGCAGAACAGTATGAAACTCTGGCTGTGCAAAAAGAAAATCTGGAGGAAAAGAATCTTCATTTAAATGATGCTGTGGATTCTCTAGTATTCTCTATTAAAAATGCTGCTGCTATGTCTATTTGCAATGGCCAAACAATGGCAGAAAAGAAGCAGGTATGCAAGGAGAATGTGCAGCTCAAACAGAGGCTGAAGGATGCAACCTCCAGCAAAGTAGGGGCTGATTATTTAAACTGTATATCAGAGATTAAAGAGTTAAAAGCTCAGCTAGGTGCAAGAAATTCTGTTGTTTCTGCAGTTAAAGTGCAGAATAATACTAATAATGGTAGTGATATAATGTCTGCAAATGGTAACAAAGAAAGAAGCAGAACATGTGAAACTGTGGCTAAAGGAGAAGGAAAGGCTAAGTCACTTGGGGGTGCCAAAATGTTAGGCACCCCCAAGTGACTTTAATCGCTTACCCTGTACCCCGGGCTGGTGCCCCTGTTAAGAGAAACCCACACCAGCCCGGGGTATCTGCGAGAGTCTCCCCTTCCTCGTTCGTGCGCTTGTGCAATAGAGTGAAAAGCTGAACTTTAACAATAAAGTCAGCTTTTCACTCTACTGCACATGCGCCAGCCCTGGGATTTTGCCAGCAGAAGACATACGGAAGGAGGAAGCGCTCACTACAGGTACCCCGGGCTGGTGCTGTTCTCTCCTAACAGGGGCACCAGCCCGGGGTAAAAGGTAAGCGATTAAAGTCACATGGGGGTGCCTAACATTTTGGCATCCACAAGTGACTTAGCCTTTTCTTCTCCTTTAAAGGTAATATGGTTAGTTAAGAATGTCCTAATCATGCCAGGCCTTCTAAGTTGGTTGCTAACTGTACGGAGTACAGTTAATGGGTGAAATCTGATTGGCAGTTTGTAGCTCAGCCCACTTTTGGGCACCCTATAAATATAATCTTTTCATTCAGGTTGACGCCTTCACTATGTGATTTAACTTTGGTGAGTGCAGCCTCAAAGCTGTAAGACATTGAAAGTCAAATGGTGAAATTTGATTTGCTGGTGTTGGCTCCTTTTTGCAATTTTTCCACTTTTGGGCATCCAACAAATATTGCCTTTTTATTTGGGTTGACCCCATGACTATGTGATTTAAGTTTGATGAGTGTACCCTCAAAGCTCTAAAATTTCCCATTAAAGTCAGAAGGTGAAATTTGATTGGCTATTGTTGGCTTCTCCGACTTTGGGTCATCCAACAAATGTCACTGTTTCATTCAGGGTGACTGCATGATTATGTTACTGAAGTTTGGTGAGTGCAGCTTCAAAGCTGTAAGAGTGGAAGCTTGGGCAGGATCACTTAGAAAAGCACAAGCAACCTGCTCCGCTATAGGACAAAGAAGTGTGTGACAAAAAGTCACATGATTTTTATGATTTGGATTTGGTTCGGCCACAACTACGAATCCTGCCGAAAAAGGCCGAATCCTGGATTCAGTGCATCCCTATTTGAAACATATATACATACATATAGGAACATATATATAATAATGTAACTCTCTATAACATATATTGCATAAAACAGCTCATATGTAGAAGCCTACTTCATCTAAATGAGCCATTTTCATGAGAACTTACTTTTTTAATAGTATGTGCCATTTGGTAGATAGAAAGATGCCATTTTAAGTACTAATGGCTGGCCCCTGGGATCACACGATTCATGGTGCACACAAACAAACCAGGGGCACACATACTGTACATGTTAGGTCACATCAGCCAATGAACGGACAAAGTTCTATTTTTTACATCTGCACTTCTTCCTTTTACAGTTACCGTTGTATTACTTCCTTTCAGGTAATCTCTTGGGTGCTGGTCATGTAATCTCTGAGGGAGCACACAGGCCATCGTAAACATTGTAAAACATTGTAAAAAGGCAATATTTATTGACAGCGCCGGATTTGTGATCCGGGCACCCCGAGGCCGCCCCCCCGCCTCCCCTTGTGCGCATGCGTGAATCGCCAACCCCCCCCGCAGCGAGTGCATGCGCAAACCCCCCCCCCCGTGGTAGCGAGCGCAAGTGCGCATGCGCATACATTTCATCTCCCATACGGAGCAATGGGGAGAGGTCCCCATTGCTCCGTATAGGAGCTAGCTTTAAAAATTTCGTTGCGGCCGGGCGGCATGCCGCCCCTAAACTTCTGCCGCTCTAGGCCCGGGTCTTTGTGGCCTCCCCACAAATCCGGGCCTGTTTATTGATGTATATAACGATTTGGTAAGATTCTTTTACCTGTTTTATCTGTTGGTTAAGTATTCATTCTGAGGGTATATTTTTTCCTTTAATGATCTCTCTATAAATATAACAGGAATCCCAGACACTGGAATTTCAAAACAAGTATAAGATCAGTTATCCTGAAACCCATTATCCAGAAAGCTCTGAATTAGGGGAAGGCCATCTCCCATTCCCATTTTCTCAGTAATAATAAAACAGTACCTGTACTTGATCCCAACTAAGATATAATTACCCCTTATTGGGGGCAGAACAGCCCTATTGGGTTTATTTAATGGTTAAATGATTCCCTTTTCTCTGTAATAATAAAACAGTACCTGTACTTGATCCCAACTAAGATATAATTACCCCTTATTGGGGGCAGAACAGCCCTATTGGGTTTATTTAATGGTTAAATGATTCCCTTTTCTCTGTAATAATAAAACAGTACCTGTACTTGATCCCAACTAAGATATAATTACCCCTTATTGGGGGCAGAACAGCCCTATTGGGTTTATTTAATGGTTAAATGATTCCCTTTTCTCTGTAATAATAAAACAGTACCTGTACTTGATCCCAACTAAGATATAATTACCCCTTATTGGGGGCAGAACAGCCCTATTGGGTTTATTTAATGGTTAAATGATTCCCTTTTCTCTGTAATAATAAAACAGTACCTGTACTTGATCCCAACTAAGATATAATTACCCCTTATTGGGGGCAGAACAGCCCTATTGGGTTTATTTAATGCTTAAATGATTCCCTTTTCTCTGTAATAATAAAACAGTACCTGTACTTGATCCCAACTAAGATATAATTACCCCTTATTGGGGGCAGAACAGCCCTATTGGGTTTATTTAATGGTTAAATGATTCCCTTTTCTCTGTAATAATAAAACAGTACCTGTACTTGATCCCAACTAAGGTATAATTACCCCTTATTGGGGGCAGAACAGCCCTATTGGGTTTATTTAATGGTTAAATAATTCCCTTTTCTCTGTAATAATAAAACAGTACCTGTACTTGATCCCAACTAAGATATAATTACCCCTTATTGGGGGCAGAACAGCCCTATTGGGTTTATTTAATGGTTAAATGATTCCCTTTTCTCTGTAATAATAAAACAGTACCTGTACTTGATCCCAACTAAGATATAATTACCCCTTATTGGGGGCAGAACAGCCCTATTGGGTTTATTTAATGGTTAAATGATTCCCTTTTCTCTGTAATAATAAAACAGTACCTGTACTTGATCCCAACTAAGATATAATTACCCCTTATTGGGGGCAGAACAGCCCTATTGGGTTTATTTAATGGTTAAATGATTCCCTTTTCTCTGTAATAATAAAACAGTACCTGTACTTGATCCCAACTAAGATATAATTACCCCTTATTGGGGGCAGAACAGCCCTATTGGGTTTATTTAATGGTTAAATGATTCCCTTTTCTCTGTAATAATAAAACAGTACCTGTACTTGATCCCAACTAAGATATAATTACCCCTTATTGGGGGCAGAACAGCCCTATTGGGTTTATTTAATGGTTAAATGATTCCATTTTCTCAGTAATAATAAATCAGTACCTGTACTTGATCCCAACTAAGATATAATTAATCCTTATTGGAGACAAAATTATACTACTGGGTTTATTTAATGTATAAATTATTTTTTAGTAGACGTATCGAGATCCGAATTATGGAAAGATCCCTTCTCTGGAAAACCCTTGGTCCTAAGCATTCTGAATGAACAGGAATTGAACAGGTCCAATACCTTAGAAATCGATTTGATAAGTATCAGTATGTTGCAATATTTATTATTGTCCATGCCTTCAGGGTTTGTTATCCCGGACCAGCCAAATAATGCCTGATCTATGATATTATTTCCCAGATTATAGATAATGAACATGTTTATAGACTTTTAAACTCATCAATGTGACCCTGGCCCTGCCAGATATACTTGGAACTAAATAAGTAGAATTAGAGCAGATTAAGAATTTAAAAAATAAAGGCAAAGGAAAGGCAGAGGATAAAATAGCCATTTTATCTGTAGATTACCCTTCCCCTGGCTCAGGCCCTTGCCTATTACGTCAGCAGCAGTCCTCTTTTTCATACAATCACCCTCAAAAACTAACACTATTATTGCACCTCCACCTTGCTACGTTGCTTTCCAAACATGTGCCCTTCCAGGGATTTAGTCACCTTTTTAAAAATCAAATAGCAGAGATTCAGGTCCAAAATCTTAATTAAAAGTAAGCAAGACAGCAACAAACTATAATAGGACTGATTCAACAAGGTGAACTTCCCCTTGAAAAAAACAACAGCAGCAACTTTCAGATGCCCATTGGGGAATTTATTGATCTTCTGCTTTTGGCAGGCAAGTTTTGATGAGTATAGGACATTGGTAGAAACATGATTTTAAGAAAAACCCATCTTTGACAGCAAACATGGCTGAAAAGAGAGGCTTAGCTGGTGATGCCGGAGCAACTGCCTATTAACATAAGTGGCTATGGCAACAAACACATCCCCACTTACATTTGGAACAAAGCCAGTTTTGTTGTCTCTTGAATCATCACACAAGATCTGGCACACTGTGACACAATTTCTTTGTGATAATTCCCCTTTAAGAGAGGAAACATGCCTGTTACATTGGCAGAGCACTGAGCTCATTGTGGGTGCTAGTTAAATTAAACAAAGCATATAGATCTTGTCATCCATGTAGTCTGAGGGGGAAAAAAAATTCGAAACTGTCAGCATTCGCCCACCATCCTTGTGAAACCGACAGAAAGACAGAATGAAAAGGAGAGTGAGAGAACATTCCCTGACACCTCTTAGCCAGCAGGCAGATATTGTACACAAATATAGCCTCGCCGCTGAGCTATCAGCGGTTTCATTATCACATCCACACTGCGGCAGATTTGAAGCACAAACCGGCTGGATCCACGGTGGATGGGTTTTAATCATGCTCTGGGTGTACTGCTGGATATGTCATGATAATTTCCCCTCATCCTGCAGATCCTTAGCATCTTTCTGCATCTTCACTAATACAATACTCTGGAGGGATGGCCGTTCAGTGGCCTAGCGAGGTGTTACATATGCTCCTGATTCATGCTGTGTAGCTCAGTATCACAGGCTGCTTTAATGTTTCTTTATTTTTATTCTACACAAGTTGAGTAGATGAAACAGACAGACAAAGATTAACTTGGAGCTGAATTCTTGCTTCTGTAGTATGTACATTTCAGACTGTGTTTTCTTTGTTCTATACTCGGAGGCTATAAGGTATGTTCCACCCCTGCCACTTACGCTGCCATTTACAGCCAGGGAATTGGAAGGAGATATTTCACCCTGCATAGAGGTTTGGCCCTCTTTGACACTATTTGAGTGATTTTTTGGCAACTGCGAGCATAGGGACCATACCACCACAGATGGGAAAACAGGGTCAGTATTGGCACCATTGTGGATAGAAATTAACATCTTTATATCATTAATTAAAAAAAAAATTAGAACCAAGGAAGCAGAAAATATAAAAAAAATACCACAATTTAAATCAGTACCTAGGAACAGCTACTTCAAAAGTCTACAAGAGCTGCTATTGTATATTTTATTAAAAAAAAGTGCCAATAAAGCTTTTTTTTTTCAATATTGGGGGAACAATGCAAGTAAGAATGTGAAATACTTTTATTTATTTAATCATGGAAATTGCATAGAGAATATTATTTCCAGATAGACATTTAGCTATGAGTAAGGGTCTCTTTCATTAACTAGTCGCTAAATTGTATTTGGGTCAATATCATCCCTCCTCTTGGAGTTTATATCTATATCAAGTTTAGCTTTGGTTTAAACCCTGATACTAAATGCTCAGTTATGTGTCCCTTAAGCTCAGGATAAACATGCAAGTAAAAATGTGAATCACTTTTATTTAGTTAATCAGGGGTATAGCTTGCATAGAGAATATTATTTCCAGATAAACATTTAGCTATGAGTAAGGGTTCTCTTTCAGTAACCAGTGGGTAAATTGTATTTGGGTATCAGCCAAGCATAGCTTTGGTTTAAAACCCGATACTAAATGCTCAGTTATGTGTCCCTTAAGCTGGCCATACACTGACCAGTAAACTAAGCCCCTAGGCCAATGATCACAATAACCTAATATGGCCCAGTTTGTGGGCCTTACCATATCCCACTATGTATGGCAACTTAAGGTGAACAGAACTGTAGGACAATTAGGAGCAGAAAGTGAATTAGTAGTAAATATTGCGCTGAATGTGATCTTATATACCCAGAGATCAAACAAAAGAAAATGTCAGTATAGTAAGGGGTACTGTAAGGCTAATACCCCTCACAGAGGTTATTTGCACACTTATCTCTGCTACTGTTGGCGACTAATTTTTGTTGCCAGTGGAAATGCATTTTGGAGACATTTTTCGCAGGTGACTAGTCTCTCCGTGGGGCATTAGCCTAAAGGTACGGCAACCAGCAAGGTCCACAAAACAAGGCACAGGTTATGGCAGATTAGGACATTAAGACAGCAGAACCTTGGGCATTGCCAATTGAGCAACAAAGAATATTGGATGATTTCTTGAACAAGCATAATATCCAAGAATGCTGTGATCCAGAGTGGCAATCTGTGGATTCAGGCAAATGCCAGAGGGGCTGCTGTAAGTATCTTAGACATTCATGAATGAGTAAGGTCGTTTGGGCCTCTGTGTAATTGAAATGTGTGTAAAGTATGTGTGTAAATATGTGTACTGGGTTTTGTTTAAATGGGTGTAATTTGATGGATTTTGGTCTTTTTTAAACCCAAATTAATTGTGTAACTATGTAAGTATTTTTCTCTAAATGAACAAAAGGAGAATTCTATGACAAAAGCTCCATTAGAAGCACATTATTAATGAACAGAGTTGCAAAATAACATTTGGTCCAATTAGACATGCTGCATCGAACTTTTATTTCTGTCTAGAGAATCCTGCATAGCAGAATGCTATAAGAAACATTATGGGTCATTTACAACCACATGTGCAGTGAGCACAGTGTAATTTTGAGGGCAATTACCATGCTTTTCCCCAGAATTCCAGAGTCATATCGGCCACCAGGCAGAAGTGCTGGAAAAATTGACACTGTTGCGCTTGCATGGGGATGTAAATCATATGGAGTCGGTTTAATTTCTGGCAATTAGTGTATCAATATTTTTTTTGGTACAGCTGAGCTGTGGCAAAGTCTGGAGATACCACCTGGCTTTGAGGTGGTGGTAATACCAGGGCTGCCTTGCGTCAATAGGTGCAGCTCAATTCAGAACAGGTAGCAGGAAGGACTGAATGGCGCTGAACACAACTGGAAATGCAATGGGATTTTTTACACAACTGACAGCATGGGAAACCACAACCCTTGAAACCCTTTTTACTGGAACTGTGTCTCATATCTGCACAAGCAACACAGAGGCTGTAGGCCAGCTGGAGCACCCATAAACCCTTGCATGGGTTGCAGATACATCCCCAGAGAGAGTACTTGCACTCAATGCTTTTTTGTATTTTAGGACTTGATAAAAATTCTATTCTTAAACATCCACATTATTACCTCCAATATAAGTCTACTTAGCTTTACAAATTGTAATTATATTACGCAGCATTGTTCATGGGGAGAAAGTCTGAAATGTCACTGAGACGTCGCCATATATTTGAAGTCTTACGCAGGAAAAGCACAAAGGGAATACCTAATACTGTAAATCTGTAGGAATAACCAGCTAGAGAAACGACAACAGGCGTCGCTTCACTGAAAAATGCAGTTAATTAAGGCAGTCACGGGAGCCTGCAGTATCTTGCAGGGAATTGTGGGCCATGTTTGCTCAACAGTGCTTTTGCTAGAGCCACACAGTGCGGAGATGGTGAAACGTGCCGCTATTTGATAAATAACAGATCCAGTCCTTAGGGACCACAGAGCATTTCAATTCAGCACAGGTTGTAAAAGGAAGCAGGGCTGTCTATCTGGGGCTGGATATGACCCTCCAAAGAGTTTTTATGGCCCCCAGTCTGCTCAGAGGCTCCATAGACTTCACTACAATTTAAATTGAATCCAGTCCTCCAACTTGCTGTGTGAGAATTCAGGGTGTTATGTAATACAGGAATTGGACCAGACCCGGATTTGTGGCGAGGCCGAAATTTTACTCCCATATGGAGCAATGGGGGACTTTTCCCCACTGCTCCGTACGAGTTTAAATGTGCACACTCGCGGGGTGGGGGGGGGGGGCTGTTATCACAAATGCACATGCACAGCAAAGGGGCGCAGAATGGGGGCAGCCTTGGGGCGCCTGTATCCGAAATCTGGCGCTGTATGGGACCTGTTTTCCTGAATGCTTGGGACCTGGGATTTCACGTAATTTCGATCTCCATTCCTTGCTTGGTTAAAAATGGTGTATAGCAGTGTATACTGTTACTTTAAGTTCGATGGGTCAGGCATCTAGTGTCAATGCCGTACTGTGGCGACTTCCACCAATTAGCAGCAGCCGCAATCCACTGCACCTTCTGCTGGTGTGCCTGGAAAGGTGGGGCCCAACAGAACTGGGGCCCACAGGTTTTCTCCTGGTGTCCCAGTAGGCCAGTCCAATAATTACATTTATTATAATGTTTGTTTTACTGAATTGTAAAATGTTCATATATACTGCCCCTTTATGTCAAGGAAGCAGCAGCTTCACACACAATTTGTAGAAATAATTTGAACACAGGGTGGACAGATGCATCTCATATTTCTCTTATGAGACAACATGACTTCCATGTACACAGCATGTAGTTACCATAATGATGCAATGTAATTCCGGCTTATCGGTCCAACAGTAAGAGCTGCCTCCATCCTGCATAGGGTGCTATAATTAGCGTTATGGGTTAGACATCAGTCCTGTGTGTGACTCAACAGCTGGATACAACTCAACAAATGCACATTTGTTTAAACAAATCCAGCGTGTGTATATGTGCAGGAACAAAAATATGGATAAAGAATTTGTCATTTAATATATAATACATCTGCTCTAATTAATAATATAAACAAAAAAAAAACAACATGTATTGTTTCCTAAACTTTTATTCATTTTTAGTTCATAGAAACCCTTTGGTAAAATGTGGTCCCTCGGAGAGCAAACACATCTACTCTGAGCTCTGTTTTTGTTATCACTTTATTTTTATTGCTTCATTGGTTAAAACTGCTTAATGATCTGTTAAATAGTATTTTTTCTGTGTTACTGTTGTGAAGTCAAAGCTCTAAATTATAGAATGTTGTTATAGTCAAAAGAAAACAATATTTATCCAAGTAAAAACACAAAGCACACTTGATTGGTCTGTAGTGATAAATAGGCCCATATAAGCGTCACTAAAAAAAGTTAAGACACAGCTCCGATACAGCCTTTTTACACAGTAAATACAACCTCACTGCCCTCACCGTGAAAAACCACCTACGCTGCTTCAAATGGAAGCTCCGTTCCTCTAATCCAGGGGTGGGCAAAGTTTTTGGCTCGGGGGCCACATTTACTCACAGGCGGGCCAGGCCGGGCCAACGTCCTCCCACCAGCTCCCCCCCCCACCAGCATCCTCCATCTCTCCGACCTGCAGCTCCCTCAATCGTTCCGCTGCGTCTGTTCCCCAGCTCCCCGCTGCATCCTGTTTTATGGTTGGGCCCCCTGCGCACGAGCACGCACGAAGCGCAACCAATCAGGGCCCAGAAATTATTTAAAGGGACCCGGAGTCGGCAGGCCGGATTAAAAAGGCTAACGGGCCGGATGTGGCCTGCGGGCCGTAGTTTGCCCACCCCTGCTCTAATCTAAAGTGGGGGCCTCTGGTGCGTTGATTGTTTTTATGGGAAAAAAGAACACCCCCCAACTGCCTATAATCCCCTCTAATGTACTTGTACAGAGTAATCATGTCCCCTCGCAAGCGCATTTTTTCCAGAGAAAACAACCCCAACCCTGACAGTCTCACCTCATAGCTTAAATCTTCCATCCCCTTTACCAGTTTAGTTGCAGTCTCTGCACTCTCTCCAGCTCATTAATATCCTTCTTAAGGACTGGAGCCCAAAACTGCACTGCATACTCAAGGTGAGGCCTTACCAGGGACCTATAAAGGGGCAAAATTATGTTCTCATCCCTTGAGTCAATGCCCTTTTTTATACAAGACAGCACTTTATTTGCTTTAGTAACCACAGAATGGCACTGCCTGGAATTAGACAACTTGTTATCTACAAACCCCTCCAGATCCTTCTCCATTAAGGATCCCCCCAACACACTACTATTTAGTTGAGAGCTCGCGTTTATATTATTTCTACCAAAGTCTAGGCATTTCTAATGTAGGTCTATCCTAAGTACTTGCTTCACTGCAGCAGTGCTTCACCATTTGGGGACAAGGTCATGAGGGGTGCTCCGTCCTAAGGATGAATGTTTGGTTTTTCCAGTTCATCTTGGCTTTTCTAGTGCTAACACTGTCAGATTTGTTGTTCTCTGGCTGAGTGTCAGGATTTCTACCTGTGTTAATCTTGTTTGTTTCCCACAATGTGCCTGTTTCAGGGGATATGATGTACAATTTGCTTCTCTGAAGGGAGCCTTTCTGGAAGGGCTCTTTTCTTATATAGTTTGACTGTGCTTTAGTGGTATTTCATTCTACTCTACTAGAATCTAAGAAAGGGTTTCCCATTGGGGATGTTCCTTTCTCACATATTATGGATATAAAAGGAGCACAATGTATTTAGCTTTGGTGCTTCTTAGTTCTAAAAATGTCTTTCACTATGCCTGATAGTCAGAAATATTGCTCTGTGTTTAATGTTGTTTTATTCTGAATGTTTGAGACATGAGACTTTCCAGATAAGAGGTCTTTCTGTAATAGCGCCATGCTTTAAGGCCACCAGAGAATATCTAAACATAAACAGGGTCGGACTGGGCCTTCGGGACACCAGGAAAAATACTGGTGGTCCCCGGCCCTATCCCAACTTTTGCTGCGCTTCCCCTGCCCAACCGTTCCTCCCATGACCATATAAAAGCATGAGGCTGAAGGTAAAGAAATGGAACTCAAAGTCACCAACACTTAGGGGCAGATTTACCAAAACACGAATTTGAATCCCGTATTGTAAAAATTCGGATTGGAAACAAAATTTCTGAATATCGCAACTTTTTCAGAGCTGTCGTGACTTTATCGTATTTTGCGCAGCTATTTAGTCAACGTCCCGACTTTTTCGTATTGAGCGATCGTAAACCGCGGGAAAACTTTTCCGACTTTGCATGATTTTGGAAGCCTCCCATAGGAATAAATGGCACTCTGCAGCTCCAACCTGGCCCAAGGAAAGTCTCCCATAGGGCCCAATGGCACTCTGCAGCTCCAACCCGGCCCAAGGAAAGTCTCCCATAGGGCTCAATGGCACTCTGCAGCTCCAACCTGGCCCAAGGAAAGTCTCCCATAGGGCTCAATGGCACTCTGCAGCTCCAACCCGGCCCAAGGAAAGTCTCCCATAGGGCTCAATGGCACTCTGCAGCTCCAACCCGGCCCAAGGAAAGTCTCCCATAGGGCTCAATGGCACTCTGCAGCTCCAACCTGGCCCAAGGAAAGTTATGATACCGAAGCTTGAATGAATCAGAAACTTTCATACTCGGCGCAACAATACGATATTTTCGGGACGACGACGAAAAAGTAGCGGAAAATGTGTGCAAGATACAAAAAAAGTTGTGACGGCGACGAAAAAGTTGCAAAAATACCGATCATTGCGAAAAAAACGCATTCGGACGCATTCGTAGCAATGAACACCAAACATAAATGTAAAGAACAAAGACATTAGCTAAATTACTACTTTGCTCTTTTATGAAAGTCCCTCATTCAAAAAAACACAGTGTTCATTTTTCTCTCCATCTAAACCAAGCTGAACTCTTCTTTTCCACTCTCTAATATATTTTATTGATCAGATCTGAACCTGTTTCTTTCCAAGTACATGGAACAAGCGAAGGATATTGGGTATATTTGATTAACAGAAAGTCCTTCACCCTCATTTAAAAACCTATTTTAAAGATGAACAAGAACCTGCTATATCGCTGCACATTTTAGAGAAATGGAGAGGAAAAAAATTTTTCATATTAACGAGCCTTCTCCTGTCTCTGTTTGAATGATTTTCTGTCACAGAACATCATGCTGTGGTTGAAAGAATTTTCCACTGACATTTAGAGATATTAAATTACAAAATATCCAGAAGCTAGACACTCAATAAAATATAAACAGCAGAATTTGACATAGTTATTTCTGGCCTCGGGGACCAATTTTCTCAATTTTACGGTGTAGCGCAGCACCATCTGAACACGGTACAGTATGCAGAATTATTGGCACATACGGTGGGTGGATCTCATCAAAGGAAAAATGATAAATGATATTATCTTCTTCAAAACAGTGTTAGGCTTGGCTGGAACTCTTCAGCTTATACACAACATGTTTTTGGCATCAGGATGCAATTTCTCTTACAATTGAGTGGTTCTCAACAGGCTACATTAGGTTGGATTTCTACCTACATAAGTCAGACTTACTGTGCTGGCTCCATAGCCTTGTTCACTGTGCCTTTTCAGGCTACTCTTTATGCTTTATTTTAATATAATACCAACGTTTCTGCAGCACTAAGATATTATACAAAATTCACATCAGTTCTTTCCAAAAAGTGCTTGGACACTGAAGTCCTCACGTAACATTTTTATCAGGTGCCAAATAACTTTCCTGCATGTTTTTGGAGTGTGGAGCGAATTACTGAAGAAAAGTTAGCCACTATGAAACAAAGACCTGGGCTGACAGCAGCTTCCCAACAGGACATAGCCATCACTGAAACAGGGTGAAACCAAGACCTGAGCTGACAGCAGCTCCCCAGCAGGACATAGCCATCACTGAAACAGGGGGTAGAGCACCAGCTACACTATCTTGTCAATCACTGATGTTTGTTCATGACATCAGAAAACCCTGCACTACACTGATGAGCCCCAAGAAGGGCAAAACCTGTCTGTAGTTGGGAATCTGATCAGCTATTATCCTGGTTTCTGCTTTAAACCCAGGGGGTAAGCTTAAGCCTATAGGATAAACCCATGTAAATGGGATCTTTCTAAGAGCCTTAAAGGAACAGTAACAAGAAATGAAAGAGCTTTAAAGTAATAAAAATATAATGCACTGTTGCCCTGCACTGGTAAAACTGGTGTGTTGCTACAGTAACACTACTATAATTTATATAATAAACTGCTGTGTAGCCATGGGGGCAGCCATTCAAGCTGGAAAAAAGGAGAAAAGGCACAGGTTACATAGTAGATAACAGATAAGTTCTGTAGAATAAATTAGTGTTTTATCTGTTATCTGCTAAGTGCCTGTGCCTTTTCTCCTTTGAATGGCTGCCTCCATGGCTACATAGCAGCTTATTTATATAAATTATAGTAGACTTTCTAAAGTAAACACACAACTTTTACCAGTGCAGGGCAGCAGCACATTATATTTTAGTTACTTTTATACACTTTCATTTTTTGGTGTTACTGTTCCTTTAAAGAATTTGTTCACAGAATCCCTTTTGACTTATTCATGACTCCCTACAACCCACGTGTATATAGCTTGTTTGTTTCTAGAACAAACTGCATGGAATAGACAAAGATCTGTAATCTATGACAAACCAGTAGTTACCAAACTTCACCATTCTGAATATTACATGTTCTAAACAAACTGCAAGCTGATAGCACCATTTAATAATTTGAATGGTTATAGTACTGGCTGCACTATAGGGCAAAATGCAGATACTGGGATGCGCTATACTCTTGCTTCAAAGGGAGCTATTTGTAATGCACAGCAGTCAAAATCATGAGAAGGCAAAAAAGTTTATTATTCACTGCTCAAGCCTGAACTTCTAATTCATTCCTGAGAAACTGTTGCCCCTGTGTTTGGATATGGACATAAAATGATATTCCTGGTCTTGTTTATGAGTTCTAACTATAGGACTTGGTTATTAAGATAAATACAAAGTGCAAAAATGTCTGCACTGATGAATCTAAGGCAGGGATACCCAACCTTTCTTACTTATGAGCCACAGTCAAATGTAATAAGACTTGTAGGCATCATAAAAGTTCATGGAGGAGCCAAATAAGAGCTAAGATTGGCTATTAGGCAGCCTCTATGCACACTATCAGCTTACAGGAGGTTTTATTTGGTAGTAAATCTTGTTTTTATTCAACCAAAACTTGCCCCCAAGTCAGGAATTCAAAATTAACTACCTGGTTTGGGGGCACAGATAGCAACATTGAAGGGCTTGGTAAGCAACATGTTGCTCACGAGCCACTGGTTGGGGATCACTGATCTAAGAGTTGAGTAATTATTCCTCATTCACTTTTAGCAGGGAAACAACAGGAGGAACAAATGACTGAAGGGACAGTGTCTGAGGGACCAGCAAACACTTGTCTGAAGAATATAAGCACTGTCTTAATGGGCAATTGCCAGCGCTTTATAATCAAAGTCTCTTTTCTTCTACACAGAAGATGAAGCCAGAAACTCAAGGGACAGCTACAGGAATAGTGAATGCAGGCAAGCAGTATGTAAGTATTTCAAGAAGTTAATCCATCAAGGCAACTAATGTTACATCTCCATGATGTCAGAACTGCAGAAGGACCACCACTGGAGTTTGGAAGTTGCCTGGAAGTTTTAGGAGCAAACCAGGAGTAGAATTATGAAGATATCTGAGAACCTGGGACAGAGAGGAAGGTCAAACTGGAACTAAGCAGCAATCAGAAGTAGTGCCAAGAAGAACTAGGGCAAGGTCAGAACATTGGAACAAGAAACAATAATTGCTTAAAGAGTCAAGGTGCAGCATGACATTCTCTAGTGCACACAATAACCAAGCAATGCATGCTGAGTCTAACAAATAGGCCAGAACAAGAGTGCAACTTAACATCAAGACCAGAATTGTGACCACTTGAAGCATTTTTTTCTGATGAAACAACCATTAAGGTCTATATTTTTGAAGCAAGTAATAGTAACTTACTCTCTGCTATAAACATAACACAGTACAAACAAATTACCTTCAATCAGTTGCTTCCATTAGCAACAGTGTGCATCCAACTTAAGATATATTTACATGATTTTAAAAGTCAATATTAAACCAGTGGATTTGAAAGCATATAAAATATTGTGGTAGGATGATCACAGGTAACAGCATTTGTGAGATGAACCCACTGTGATATCCTTTCTTCCCACTGCTTCTTTTTCCTGAAATACACACCTATGCAATGATGACATTATTTGTTATCCACACTAAATAAGCGGAAGCAAAGCATAGGTCAAATGTGGTAGATGGGAACAAGCAAAAGAACTGTACCCCCCACAGACTAAGGAGGACATCTGCCTGCCAATCATGCAAGAGCTGGTTTATCTTTAACATTCCTCTCCATAAAAAACTACACTTATATCACCTCCGCTTACATTTTATTTATTTAATATCATTACACATCCACTTTGTCTTTTTGCTGATCCATCAAGTAAAGCCAAAGGTCTTTTAACTCATTAAGAAGGATGTAAGAGAAAATTATTTTTTATCTCCATTTTCTTCAAAAGCATGTTTGTAGAAATGTTGGGCAAAATAACTCTATATCAGATGTTTAACAAATAAATGATTTTAAGCAACAATACAATTACATATTTTCTTTCTTGCAATGCTTCTTGCAAGACATTCACACAAATAACCAAACCTAAGCCCAGTTTATATAGTTCTTTGGCTTTTCTAAATGGAAGCTATTATGGAAGCCAATGTGTATATCCAAATATGATTACAGTTACAAAAATTTGCATCATCTTCCATGAGCTTTAAAGTCACATGTTGGTTTAATTTACGTTTTGGTCATTTCTGACTTTATACTGATTACTGGTAATCCTTAGGTACCCATGAATACCTGATCTCTAGGTAAATACGGTTTCTGTATCACATGTAGATTAATCATTCTTTCTATATCAGTAGTTGGGTAAGACAAGGGAAACAGAGCCTATTACGGTCTGCCTTTCACCAGTAACCAATAGTCCTACATTGGTGTTTGTCTATAAACAGGAAATGCAACTATTTTTAGTGTAAACTTATGTATCTGTATAGGGTTACTGTACCTAACTGGGATCTAATAATTAAATATTCTAAGCATTTGGAATTAAGTCATATAATAGCTTGACTCCTAAATGTGCATATACTTACCATATCTTTACCCCATATATCATATTCAGCAGATTATCTGTAAATTGCTAGTGATATAAACTCAGATAATCCAAGTGCTCTCTTAAAGGAACAGTAACACCAAAAAATGAAAGTGTATAAAAATAATAACGATATTATGTACTGTTGCCCTGTGCTGGTATAGCTGGTGTGTTTGCCTCAGAAAGACTACTATAGTTTATATAAACAAAGATGCTGTGTAGCCCCGGGGGCAGCCATTCAAAGGAGAAAAGGCACAGGCACATAGCAGATAATAGATAAAGCCCTATTATATTCTACAGAGCTTATCTGTTATCTGCTATGTAACCTGTGCCTTTTCTCCTTTTTTCCAGGTTGAATGGCTGCCCCCGGGGCTACACAGCAGCTTATTTATATAAACTATAGTACTGTTACTATAGCAAATACACAACTTTACCTGTGCAGGGTAACAGTACATTATATTTTAAAATACTTTTATACACTTTCATTTTTGGCGTTACTGTTCCTTTAAAATCTTTGTTCTGTTCCAAATATCCTGCTAAGAATGTAACAACATTACAAGCTATTAGTAGTTATCCAGTTATATGATTTAAGATCCTTAAGGTCGCCATACACGGGCCGATAGTAGCTGCCGATATCGGTCCCTCGGACCGATTCGGCAGCTAATCGGCCCGTGTATGGGCAGAAACGAGCGGCCTGGCCGACCGATATCTGGCCTGAAATTGCACAGATCTCAATCGGCCAGGTTAAAAAATCCAGTTGGATTGGTGACCGCATCGGCTCGTTGATGCGGTCCCCGAACCGACTGCCCCATGGCTGCAAATGATCGGATTATTTTTTAAGCCACATGCTACCCGATATCGCCCACCCGTAGGTGGGGATATCGGGTGAAGATCCGCTCGCTTGGCAACATCGCCAAGCAAGCGGATCTTATAGTGTATGGGGAGCTTTAGGCGCCAGTGGGAGTAACCACAAGCAATTTATTTATGTCACTAGAATTGTAACAAAGGATCCAAGATGAGGTTTAAAAAGAGTTTAGCATTATGTGAATGCCCAAATACATCACCTGATTAGGAAAGCTGCTAAAATGTGTGTGACATGCTGACTGCCTGTACACGTAATGTTTGGGGGGGAATTAGCAATGGTAGGCAGGTAAGCAGAGGATCTTGTGCATAGAGACAAGGACACCACTTCTTCAGGCAAAACAGTTTATTTAGGGCAAATTCTTCCCAATATAAAGCTCACAGAAACACAGTTCATTAGCAAACAGTTCATCAAACTTGGTCAAAAGCTGTCCCCTTTCTGGGACTCTCACCTTCCAAGATAACTTCCACACTTCAGGGTTTCTCACCATCCCCAGTTTCACACATCCACGGTGACTCTCACACCCATGAACACTCTGGCTTCATCATAGGCTGATGCCACACAGGCGTATTCTCGGCAAGCCGAAAAACGCTTTTCGAGAATACACCCCGCTAGATTTCCAGTACCTTGTGCCTGCACCCGAATGAATGAAATATGCTTGGGTGCAGGCACATGTAGCCGATATCTGGCAAAAAGCGCGAGACTTAGTATCTTCGGTGGATATCGGCTACATGTGCCTGCACCCGAGCGTATTCCATTCATTTAGCTGCAGGCACAGATAGGAGTGTATGGCGGTATTTTCGGTAAGCAGTTTTCCTCTTGCCGAAAATATACGCCATCCGCTCAGTGCGGCATCAGACTTAAAGGAGAAGGAAAGGCTAAGTCACTTGGGGGTGCCAAAATGTTAGGCACCCCCAAGTGACTTACATGACCTACCTTGTACCCCGGGCTGGTGCCCCTGTTAGGAGAAAACAGCACCAGCCCGGGGCACCTGTAGACACCGCTTCCTCCTTCCTTTGCGCGCTGCTGGCGAAATCCGTGGGCCGGCGCATGCGCAGTAGAGTGAAAAGCCGACTTTAATGTTTAAGTTCGGCTTTTCACTCTACTGCGCATGCGCGCGCAAGCGAGGAGGAAGCAGGGAGCGCCGGCAGCTGCCCCGGGCTGGTGCTGTTCTCTCCGTACGGGGGCACCAGCCCGGGGTACAAGGTAGGCGATCTAAGTCACTTGGGGGTGCCTAACATTTTGGCACCCCCTAGTGACTTAGCCTTTCCTTTTCCTTTAAGCCCTGCTGACTCTTCTCAGCTCTCACACACCTGCTCATGGCTCCCTCTGCTCCTCACAGTGGCAGGAGGCACCCCCAATCCCTCTGGGAGTTCTTTACACAGGTAGGCAACATTCCTGCCCTGTGCCCTGCTCTGAGAGTGGACACCATTCTGAGTGACCCCTCACTCTCAGTGCTTATTCACAATGAGTGACCCCCAGGTTTGGGAGCACACACCTTTTTACCTCTCCAGGCAGCTCCTCTCTCTCTGCTGCCTCTTAATTAGCGGACTTGCTTATAAGTGGTGTTTTTAACAAACTTGAGTACCACAGGCAAAGCAGAAGATAATGTGCCACTCTGAGAGAGGAAGATAATGTCCCAATCTGGATAGATCTGTACAAAAATTGTCAAGTTTATGGATATCTAAACATATCCTGCTTTTTTTCATAAGACTGCCAGCATAGTCTTGGGTTAGTTTAATTAAAGGAATCCAATTTTGCTTCTATCATCATGATAAAGCTTAATGTCATTGCTGCAGTTTAATTACACATCCTTCTGAGTTCCAACTCTCCAGCATTCGAAGCTCAATGTGGTTGCATCTGTGTCTGCACAGACTATAGAGGAGCAGAAAAAATTACGCTGAAAATACTGCCAATACATTAAGGAGTATATTTATACATCTAAGTACTAAAAATTTATTAGAATACAATTTATATTATCAAGTTAATGATATTATTCACCCTATAGCTGCAGAAAAGCTGCTGCTACAACTTCACTTTGCATTTTATACTACATTTCTTGCCAAAATTTGTTCCATTGACTTTAATGGGTCCCAGCTATTCTAGATTCATAGGTATAAAATAAATTGGCATAAATTAATGTTGTTTTTAATCTGGTGTAAAAATGCAGAGAACAGCTCTTTGCAAGCATGATTGCAACATAGGGTATTACTTCATGCGTTAGGACAACAACAAAGCCATGCCATTTTGCCATAAAAACATTTTACGCTCTCTATATTATTATACTTTATTTACAGTGAAGCTTATAAACTAACCATATCACATACACTGTGGTTAGTCTTATCATCTTAGCATCGTAGAGGCACGCAAGGAAAGCCCGGCCATCAGCAGGGGGATAGTGATAGCCGAGCGTGCAGTAAGTTTGATGAACAGTGGTCGGGGTGGGAAAGCAAATAATGCTGGTAAAGTGCATCACATTGCAGCTCCTGCAGCTGGGCAAGGGCTGATATGATATAAGTAGGGGCTGGTATATTGGGTACATGCCTAGCACCTCCCCTCTGTTTTGCCCTTGGCATGTAGGGATGTAGCGAACATCGCCAAAAATGTTCGCGGACCCGTTCGCGGACTTTCGGCAAAACTCGCGAATATTCGCGAACTTTGCAAACCCCATAGACTTCAATGGGAAGGCGAACTTTAAAACCTAGAAAAGCCATTTCTGGCCAGAAAACTGATTTTAAAGTTGTTTAAAGGGTGCCACGACCTGGACAGTGGCATGCAGGAGGGGGATCAAGCAAAAATTTCTTTGAAAAATACTTTGTAAAAAAAACGCCAAAAAAAACGAAAAAAAAAAAAACGCCAAAAAATAACGCCAAAAAATAACTCCAAAAAAAACCGCAAGCTATTCCTATGTATACGCAAAGGCGAAAAACCGAAGTGAAAAAACGCGGCGGAAAAAACCAAGGCGAAAAAACGTGGCGCAAAAAAAACCGCGGCGAACCCAAAATGGCGAACATCGCCAAAAGTTCGCGAATTTCCGCGTTCGCGAACATCCGATGTTCGCGCGAATTAGTTCACCGGCGAACAGTTCGCTACATCTCTATTGGCATGTGCTTTGTCTACCTACCCCGACAATATACATACTTACTGAAGAGAGCACCATGGCAGAACCTATAACCTCATTGCTGCAAAGCATCAATACTTATTATTGTGCCATAGACCCTATTAGTTAATGTTAAGTTATTCACCCCTTATTTCCACTAGAGGTCAATGGAGCTTATAAAGAACAAACAGGAGCACACCATCCAAAAGATGGGTGCTTGCAAAAAACAATAATAAAGAAGCAGAGAACCGCACACACAGGGACTTTGCAAAAAGATAAAGCATTTCTTGAAAAAGATCTGACGTTTCGAGCACTAACTGTGCTCTTCTTCATGGACAATCCCTGAAGAAGAGCACAGTTAGTGCTCGAAACGTTGGATCTTTTTTAATGAATGCTTTATCTTTTTGCAAAGTCCCTGTGTGTGCGGTTCTCTGTTTATATATATATACACACACCTGTATGTATGTAGTCTGAGGGCCATATCTAGACTTTGGACCTCCAATTAGACATTACTGCCCTAAACCATGTAGCTGATTTGCTTTTTTTCTGAATTCTGCTGCTTAAATGCCCAAACAATGGGAGCAGCAATATGAATTTATTTCTGTTGTTGTTTTGTTTGTTACAATAACCCATACCTATAAATAAAGTATGAAGCTACAAAATAATTATGCTCCAAGCCAACGAGAAAAGATCAGAAGCAGCAAAACGGCATATGTAATTTTTTTAGCAGCTGTTATAATTGCACGACAATATTTGTCTCATAAAATTAGATTTGTCCTGCTGTTTGCAACTTTTAAGTCTCTTTAAAGAAGCCGGAGCATGTGTGTGCCATGAAGAAATCTGCTTTCAAGCTCCCAGCAACACCTTCTAAGTAACATATGGAGCGGCCTAAGTTAATATTTTATGCAGCGTATGCTGAGATATTATACCTACACGGCAACGAGCTGCAGAGGGGACTTCATGCTGGGTGAGAGTGCTTAGGTGTTTCAATGCCTTGCTGCCAGCATGACCAGATAGTTATCTGCAAATGCCTGATTCTGACATTAAAGTTCCCCTTTACTAAGGACATATTTGCCTTTAGACCTATTGGAATTTATTTAGAAGCAGCTGGCCAGCTTTGTTTGAAGAGTATAAAATGTGGAAATGATAAAATGTTGGTATACATGTTGTTACCCCCAAAGCACAGTAAACCCTTTTATTAGATCTATATTATTTTATGTCACATTGAAGCTTCATATTTTATCTATTTATAAGTTTGAAAAGTTAACTGAATTTGTTTGCTCTGGCTCAGCTAAGCTTTCTTATCTTTTTCACTAGTATCTAAATCACACACAGACCTCTGGACACAGCAGCATAAACCGGACTATAAAAGGAGTTTTGTGATATTATTACCCAAATCCTGAACCCCAGCCATAAAACAAGACAGGTTAACTTATGGCTTGTGCCTCAACGAAAATAGACATGAGGACTAATTTATTGTGTATGAGTATAGGGATGAGCAAATAATTTCCCATGAAATTTGCAGTTTTACCAGCTCTTAAAATTATTAGCAAACCTGCTTTAGAATTTCACCATGGTCTGTTGCACCAAAAAAGAATGCAGATATCATTACTACCTGCTACTTCCACCTCAACCAATGGGATGCACATTATGATGAATCAGAATTTTGGCTCTTCCCCTCCCTCAACATGTTTTAGCACTTAATGGAGCAGTTCAGTTTAAAAATGAAAATAGACTGCGCAAAATAAAGTTAGTTAGGCAAAAATGTAATATGTAAAGGCTGGAGTAAGCAGATGTCTAACATAACAACCAGAACACTACTTCCTCCTTTACAGCTCTCTAAGCTGTTAGCAGTCAGTAGCCAATCAATGACTTGAGGGGGGCCATATGGGACATAACTGTTTAGTTAGTTGGCACTTGAATCTGACCTGCGTGCTCACAAACTAACTGAACAGTTATGCCCCATGTGGCCCCCCCTAAAGTCACTGACTAACTAAGAGGTTAGAGAGCTGAAAGCAGGAAGTAGAGTTCTGGCTATTATGTTAGACATCTGGTCACTCCAGCCTTTATAGATTACATTTTTGTATAACTATATTATAAATATTTTTTTATTTTGCGCTATCCATTTTACCCAGTTTCATTTTTACCCTGAACTGTTCCTTCAGTGAAGGGCAGGAGCCATCAGTTTAACAGTCTCAGGGTGGTACTAGGTGCACAATTGCCCCTGAATACACATACCTACAGCGCAGAACAGATCTATATGGAAGCACAAGCAAGTGGCTTTGGGCACAAGCACCATTAACTTTTTTGATTTTAACTTTTTTTGAGGAAACCCACAAGCTCCTTGCAGATAGTGCCCTGGCTGGGATTGAATCAGGACCCCAGTGCAGTGAGGCAGAAGTGCTACCCACTTAGACACTGAGCTTATTTTTAATGAATGACATCAATATACAACTATCTAACTTTGATTTTACCAAACCCCCCCCCCCCGCCCAGTGCACATACCTTATACTAACCTTGCCAAGATTGGGGTGGAAGATCAGCAGAGCGCCAATGCTTCCTGGTGGGGACTGGGTCTGGGTTGCCAGGGCTCACCAGGTTTTTTCCCGGTGTCTGCCGGCCCAGTCCGACCCTGGTAATGTACAGATATCATTCCTCGTACTATCCTGTCTCTTAGTTGCCTCTAAAATCTGTTTACTCTCAGCAAAAGATGTGTGCACTGAAATTAACTTGGAATGTATCCCATATAACCCTGCGTGAAAACACTGAATAATTGTGTATGTTACATCTGCATCTTTTCCTACCTGGTAAAGCCCTCTCAGCAATCTGTCTTTCTACGTGCAGCTTTGTGTCAGCTTTGCCATTGTCTAGGCAGCATTGTATGTTACCTAACTGTCAATCAAATTCTGGCTCTGACTGCTTCATGAAGAGAGACACATTACTGAGCGTAGGATACTGAAGTGTATCTTGATTATCAGAAAAAGCTTGTTTTAATTATTTTATTTAGCATGTTCCTTCTTTCCATGAGATGCCAGAGGAAAACTAGAGGGATGCAGCAGAGATAGTTGTCTAGGGTACAAATGTTCTAAAAGAGAAAATGGCACACGTATGTCCGAAAGTGCAGAGAACAAATTGAAAATTTAACCGAGATTTACATGTTTTTTTTTCCACAATGCAGCATTTTTTCCCCAGAACTTCAATGTCATTGTACTTGCAAAGGGGCAATGCTCTTAAAGCAATTGTGATGTGCCTGTCTCAATTGTGTCTGATTCACAAAAGTTAATGGAACTCTGCACTTGCTTTGTCGTAAATTGGGTGCAGTTGGGCCAAATATTATTTGGCACAACTGCTCCAAAACTATTTACATCTGTCTGGTGTCAGTTCCAGTGTTCACTGTGGGAGTGAATGTGTATCCTATTCTTTTGGCTGAACTACAGTGATTGGCACAAGGTGCTGAGGTAGCCATAGAGCTACCATCTTGTCAGAAGGCGGCAGTAGCTCTAGGGTTCCCCCGCATCAATAGGCACATCGGCACTCAAGTAGGAACAGAAGCCAAGAAGGAGTGAGTGGCACAGATCTCAACTACACAGAAGGAGGAGCACAATTAGACAAAGATAGAGCCTTTAGTGAAAGTGGCTTTACGCACAACTGACTGCGGGAAAGTGCAGGGACTGACCGCTACTGCATTTGCAAACAACAGGCCCAAGGGGGAACAAAGATGGCGAGTGACTGTCTGATAGGCAGGGCCAGAACCATGGGTAGAAAAGGCGTGTATCTAGGGCTCAACGGTAGGTGGGCGGAGGCTATGTCATGTGGTGGGTGGGGCTTACCTTGGGCATCCTCCCTGGAGGCCGAGCACTGCTGGTAGGACCAGTTTACGTGGTGAAGGGAAATGAGCAGGAACAGGAGGTTGTGGACCAGGAGGGCCAGTGAGCAGTTGGAGGAGGCTTATATCACATTTTTTGATTTTTTAAAAGATAAGTAGGATTTTTGTATTCTAGTATTCATTTGTTCCAGTAATACAGAGCCAGCATGATTAGCAACTTGCATTAATGGCTAACCACTGGGATCATGCTGTTACTTCTCTGCCAGATTTCCATAACAGCCATATAGATATCTGGTTATAACTTTGTGAGTTTCAGGCTGTGTTCCCGAACAGAATGTACTGTTTGTGGATTTGCTAAAGTTCTACCAGTTATGCTTTCAGTTCATTATAAATGAAAAAGCATGTCCAAACTGTCTTTCTGAGGTATGAACGGTTTATGAGCTCAGGACAAAAAGATACTGAATAGAAACAGATATGATTAATAAGGCACAACATGTTAGAACTATCAATTGCAATGGAGCCAGTTTCACTGTGATTGGTATTTTGGGCCTAGGAAATGCAAATCATATTTAAACAGTATTTTTTCTTTTTTCAATGTGCTATTAAAACAAATGCATGTATAGATTCTATTATCCAAAAACCCAATATCCAGAAACCAGGAAGTCCATCACCAAGCATGGGGTTATATGCCTCCAAAAGGGTTCCTAGAGGTTCATTGACATTTGACAGAAAATAGGAGAAAGCTCTAAGAAGGTCTGTAACACAGTCAGATACAGTCCAATAGAGCAAAGTGCAAGGTCACTTTGGTCTATCAATCAGAAAACAGGCACTGGTATGGTGGCAATCAATACATAATCAGAAATAAAGCTAAGAGATCAAAACAAAGAGAACCTGCGCAGGAACACATTTATAGCGGTTAGTACCAATGTATGTCATTACATAGAGCCACATAACTTGCAGAGCATTTAGGCCATTACCTCGGTGGCAACAATTCTTAGCAACAATGCTTGCCTTCTGAGCATTCGGTCTCCTTACACAGCCATCCTGATGCTGAGAATTAAAATGACTTACAACCCTTACTGTGTGTTTACAAAAGCGGACCTGATATACCTCCAAAATACCCAGCATGTACTGTAATGGTTGACAGTAGATGCCTAACATGCTCTGAAGCTTCTAATCCGGCCCTTTCTTTCTACTGTAACAGCTAGGCTGCTCATGCACGCGCTCATCCTATCCCGACTTGGCTACTGTAACCTGCTGCTAACCGGCCTCCCTAACTCCCATCTTTCCCCCCTACAGTCTATATTAAATACTGCTGCCAGAATTCTTCTCCTCTCATCCAGGAGAGTTCAGGCCCTTCCCCTGCTAAAGTCCTTATCGTGGCTTCCTATCAAACAAAGAATAGTTTACAAACTCCTTCTCTTAACCTTCAAAGCCCTCCATTCCTCTGCTCCTCAATACATCTCTTCCCTGGTGTCTCCGTACGTTCCTGGCCGACTCCTTCGTTCCTCGCAGAGCAACCGCTTGGTTGCACCCCTCACTACTACTGCTGTTTCCCGCCTTAAACCTTTCTGCCTTGCTGCCCCTTACATTTGGAATTCCCTCCCTGATTTCCTCCAGAGAGAATCCTCCCTCAGTCTTTTTAAAACTAAACTTTAAGACTTCCTCTTGGAGCACTCGCCCAGCACCTGATCCGGAAACTGGCACTTATACTGTAATGTCACCCACTGTGACCTATAGCACTTATATTTGCCCATTTGTGTCTGTTAGTTACCCCTCCCATATAGATTGTAAGCTCTACGGGGCAGGGACCTCCTTCATCTTGTGTTTCTGACTCTTATTGCAACTGCACCTTGTATTTATTGTATTTATTGTTGTACTTTGTATTTATCCATTATCTTTTGTATTTATCCATTATCTTTAACACCCTGTTTGTATTAATGAATTCTACTGTACAGCGCTGCGTATATAAGTAGCGCTTTATAAATAAAGATATACATACATACTGTACATACATACATACATTTTCTCTCAGTGAAATCAGGGAAGCCCTCATTGCATCCAAGAGCTGCATATTTAAAATTATACATTCAGTTTTTGGCTTCAGCTATACAAAGAATATTCCCTAAAATAAAAAAAACTGAATACAAAAGTAGTTTTTATTTAGGTAATTGTTTTTAAAATCAGCCTTTTACACTAGGCACAGGCTCATTTTAAAGCACAACGCTTGATGTGAGGCAGTGCCACTAGGTGGCAGTAAGAATGTTCAAGTTTGTGTGAAACTTGACTCAACAATAACTTTTCCTAAAAATTTCATTTCCAGTGTGACCTTTAACAAAACGTATTCCCAGAGAGCATCTCAGACCCATTTTTGTGTCCAATTTGGATGCAATAAAAGACAGGGTACAACAGCTGCAGCTAAGCACGCACTAATATTTCTTCTGCAACTGTGTATTAAAGTCTCAGATTAGCATAATACAAACCACAGATATCTGGCAAAAGAGTTTCTGCTTGATAACAGAACACATTACAGCTCATTTGGAATTAGGAATTTGTTTTGCAGGGCTTAGCCAAGCAGCAATCTGTAGCCTCTGCAAGACCCTTTCCTCTTCAAGTAACAACCATGAACAACCATGGACAATTTGAAATGGCAAAATGAATGTCTTGTGTAATACATTTTATTTCCCAGTAGTATTGGAGGAAAGGGTCTCCAGTCTAAATCCAAACTCAGCAACATGGTCTTGAGGAAAAGTATTTCAGTTAGCAGCATTCATTGTCCCCAGCAGGCTTTACTACATAGGTAAGTACTTACATACCAGGTGGCCAACCCCACCATACCTGCTCTCATTTTGTTGATTGTGGTTGAAAACATCCAGTAGCGACAAAGGTGGGTTTTTACAAAGAGGTGGTGTTTAACAGCACACATGGGGCAAGGTTTAAAGAATGGCATTTAATGGATTGTGTGGGAGCTGGATTGGGTATTACATTGGGGTATTACTGGGCGCGCCAGATGGTGCAGATGGTGTGGCGGAAGTTACCAGTAATGTATTTGCCCATACATTTTGAATATGGAACCTATATTTAATTGTATTTTACATGATAAGAAAGTGGAATACCAACCATAGTTGCATAGATAAAAAAAATATATTAGGGTGGGACTAACTTAAATCCTGACTTAGGCAGGTGTATGTCAGCTAGTAAGAGCTCTACCAGTAGCCTGGGGTTAGTTCCCAATGTGACCTAACACCACTCAGTGTGTTGAACCAGGGGTTAGGCTCACATATACCTTTTTACTCATTCATGGGTCCTAATCCTCACCTTCTTCTGTGATGCTTTCCTTACTGAGGTCTTCTACTTTATGCTGACCAGGACCGTGCAACCTGCTTTACAGAGAAGAGTGCAAAAGGGGTAAAGCCAGGGATTCCCTCACTTTGGAAACCTAAAGAGTACCTATAATTCTCTCACATAAGCATTTTCTAACACTAGGTAATGACTCAATAGGGACAAGATGAACTCTTAAAACTACACTAAGATGTTCTGTCTCACATTTTGCCTCCAAACAGTTCTCTTTCTTTGAATATTTATCAGGGAAATTCTTCATAGAGAAAGGGTGAAAGTTCCATGCTGTAGCCTCCCAAAACACGTAGTTAAGACTAATACTGTAAAGAATGTAAGCGCAATGTAGAGCAATTTTAATGATGTGGACAAAACCATAACTGAGCATGTAATGGGTTGTCTAGATCGACTATAGTGGTAGTCAGTGGTGGCTCCCAGTCCACCTGTCAGTCAGTAGACTGCATCTGAGGCTAATATTCTGTAATCTGGAGCTTTCTGGATAATAGGTTTCCAGAAAACAGATCCCATACCTGTACTTCTATTAAGAGTAGCTCCACATGAGTGCAAAACAACCAGAGATTATTTTTTTGGAGATGGAGCAACAATGGTATGTGCAACTGTGTGGCATGAAATAAAGAGGGAGAGGGATGCCAAGTGCATGACTGCCTCTACTGTATATCTGAAGTCTTTTTTCCAGTCATATTTTATTTCTTTACCAAAAATATTCATTTACCAAGCTCCTTATAATAAGGAGCATTATTAGGATGGTGGGAACTTATGGTGCAGGGGGTTGTATTTTAGTCTGGAGCTGCCCTAGGAATTATATCTTAACCCACCTCTTTCCCTCCACATTTGATCTATACGTAGGGTAAGGTTGCCACCTTTTCTGGAAAAAAATACCGGCCTTCCTATATTTTTGCCTTTCTTCCTTATTAATAACATTGGCATATGTATGTATGTGCATATTGCTGAAGATAGGGGTACACCCTCAGCTCAACTGCTACATCTAGCTGCTTATAGGTGCCTTTATATGCCTGTAGCTGAGGCAGAGGTTCACTTTGAAATCGGTTGTTCGGCTTCAATGTCCAAATCTTTAAACAACCAACAATGCTCTCTGTGGGTTAGAAAATCAATTTTCCATAAAAAAATACTAAGGCTACTGTAAAAGCTACTTTTTATACCTGTTAAATCAGTCCAATCAGTTTTCTAAAGGGATAGGAGTGGCCTTTTTTGAACCTGACACACTGAGAACTTCCTACATGTTTACATCATCAAGTCCAGGCTTTGCCCTCACTTTTTTCCTATTGGACCAATTCATTGGTTGCTTGTGCATTCATCAACCAGTTGCATTGGTTAATTTCTTCATCAACCAAATAATATTTAAAAAATAGGCAAACAGACTCACATATCACAAATCTCACAAATATCACAACATAATGTTATGTTAGGTTTGCAGTCACAGGTGAAGGAAGCAGTGTCAGACTGACATGAGACACAGCCAATAGAAAATAAATCTTCTGCCAGTACAATGTATGACATCATATAAGGATTGTAAGCTCTACGGGGAAGGGACCGCCATCCCCTTGTGTCTTTGACTCTTAACTTATTGCAACTGTACCTTGTATTTATTTGTATTTATTGTTATACTTTGTATTTATCTATTATTATCTTAATAACCCCCTGTTTGTATTAATGTATAAAAATAAAGACCACAATATGGCTTCTTCAGCCCTGGATTTGATCTTTATTCAAGAAGTGACCTGGAGCCAACTGACAAATGATCATGCAGTTATTAACAATAGTGAAGTAGGATTTAGTTGCTGAATGAACACTTAATTTCTATGCCTGGCTATCTCCCCCCCCCCCCCCCCCCCATAATCTTTAAAGGGGTTAACTGACTATGAAAATGAAAGTTAATTAACGCGCTTTGTTGTACATTATTAGTTCCTGATTTAATCTCTCTTATTACAAATGACTGAGGCAGTAGAAGTGTTATCACAAGGGAAAATATGCAATTATCTATAGAAGGAATAAATTGATTTTAGAATAGCATCTCTATACCAATTCAACTGAGGAGGTCTCACCTGCTCATTAACACACGTGCGGAAATAGAATCATTTATAAAGCTATACCCTGAGGTTTGGCCGGATGATTCTGCTAGTAAGTCTTATTTTCCATCCTATGCTTTACCATGCAGTCTTGCAGTTTGCCATCCATTTTGCCTCCCCCAGCAATTGCTCAGGATGGCAGAAAGAGTCACAGCAGCAGGAGAGAAATTATGCAAAAGCCTTTCTGTCATCTCCCTGAATTCACTAAATATAAAAATGGAGACCATTTAAATGAGACTCTGTGGGTTGGGGAAGATCTCAGCAAAGGATCAGAGTTCACTTTTCATGTTGGCTACTTTCTCCTTACAATTATCCGACGTCCCTAGGCAGGGAAAAACATTTCAATTATCCTGAACGTTGTCACAGTTAACAGCAGGCGGCTAGTGGTGAAACAGCAGATTTATGGCCAGGTCAGACCTGGTGTCAGGGACCCATGGACATCAATGCAGGCTGACTGGAAAAAAAAGGCATAATGGGAAGAGAACAGGGCATGACAGGATAAGGCAGATTGGATGTTGAAACAAAGCAAGATTAACATAAGGCCAGAACAATGTGACCCAACAAGACCAAATTAGTCAACACAAGAAATTTAAACAATGATTATTACATTACCTGGTAGCCAAGCTCATTCCCACTGCAAGTCAGCAACAATGTGGAGTGAACTGTGTACAGGTATAGGACCCATTATCCAGAATGCTTGGGACCAAGGGTATTCTGGATAAGGGGTCTTTCCGTAATTTGGATCTCCATACCTTAAGTCTACTAAAAAATCAATAAAACATTAATTAAACCCAATAGGATTGTTTTGCATCCAATAAGGATTATTTATATCTTAGTTGGAATCAATTACAAGGTTCTGTTTTATTTCTACATAGAAAAAGGAAATCAATTTTAAAATTCTGAATTATTTGATTAAAATGGACTCTATGGGAGACGGGCATTCCGTAATTCGGAGCTTTCTGGATAACGGGTTTCCGGATAAGGGGTCCGATACCTGTATTACAAAATGGTGCATTTCAGCATAGTTGCACCAAGCACCATGTGCAAGTGTACTTTTTGATATAAGGGAACCATGAAGCTACCACCTAACTGAATGTGGCTACAAGTCCAGGGTTCCGACAGCACATAGAATCAAAGAATTGAACCTGAGAAATAATGCGTCTGTTTAATGCCAAAACGGAGGAAGCCGCTACTTGCATCTGGTTTGCTACACACGTGCCCACAATTGTGTTTGTTTTGACACATTGTAAACAATTGCAGCTGGTGCAACTCCCTGTGTGGCCACAATTACACTGGAACCATACATTATGGTTACAAAAAAAATATGGCATCTTGAGTCCAAAGTTGACCTTTGCACGCTGAACATGTGGCCCTAAATGATCCTTTATATCAGCTCCACAGAAAAGACCATATAGCGGCACCAGAACAGATTAAAAAAATATATATTTTTCTGGTATTCCTAAAATGAGTGGCTTTCCTGATTCAATTTACACATAATACAGAGCAGGCCTTGGTTGAATGAAGGAATAATAGGCCTACATCTACTATGTAACTAAAAGGGGGTCAGCTATGTAACAGGTCAAAGCAAAAATAGATTGGATCTTTAGGAAAGGGATTGTCAAGTAATTGAGAAGTTGCTGAAAGCAGAGAATGAAGTCTAATTGCCTTGTCCCAGTGATAGAATGCCCAGGCTATTGCTTCTGAATGAAACACTTAAAGGGGTAGTCTTCCACTTTTGGCTCATTCCTATTTCTAAATACTGACCCCAACAGCTAAAAATGATTGCTACAATTTTATTGTTATTGTTCATTTTTATTATTATTGGCATTTATTTATAAAGCGACAACATATTCCGCAGCGCTGTACAATAAGTGGGTTACATACATTGGACATACAGAGTAACATATAAAGCAATCAATAGCCGATACAAGAGGTGAAGCGAGCCCTGCCCAAAAGAGCTAACAATCTACAATATTTTAAGTTAAAACAATGTTTTTGTTTTATTTTTATTACTTATCTTAAGATATACGTCTACTCATATTCCCAGCTTTTGTTCAAACAAATTGCACCCTAGCAACCAGATAGCTGCTAAAATACCAAACTGGAGAACTGCTGAGCAAGAAGCTAAATAACCAAAAATGTAAAATATGAAAAATTGCAGATTGTCTTAGAAAATTGTATATTTCATACTAAAAGTTAATTTGAAGGTGAGCTAATAAATAATAATAAAAGGTAATCTTTTTGATTCTTAATTTTTATAAGGTGAATTTAGGTATTAATATTATCCTATGTTTTAAAGGAGAAGGAAAGGCTAATAAAGAGTTAATCTCAAGCTGCAGGCATACCTTCAGTTCTCTCAATAGTGCCCTAACGTCTCCCGATATTTCTCCCGTTCAGATGATCAGAAGCCTCATAGGGAAAAAAAACGCTGAGCTCTGCAAAGAAAATTCCCATAATGCCTCGCTCCTGCACCAAGACCAAGACTGGTGTACATGCTCAGTGTGTAAGACTATGAGGAAGCTTCCTGCTGATTGGCTCAGATCACACATTCCCAAGAGGGGGTGGGAGTTCTTAGCATTCTTGAGGGAGGGGGGAGCAGGAGAGGGGAGAGAGCTGTGCAGACTATGCAACTTTTCAATTGGTCTTCGTTATTTATTTTTTTTATAATTTTTTAATTATGTGCCTTTTTCTTCTGACATTTTGCGGCCCGAGCAGACACAAAATATTGCTCTGTGAGGCTACTATTTAATTATTGTTACTTTTTATAACTTTTTTTTTCTATTTAGGTACTCACCTATAAATATATCAGTCTCTCATTCAAACCATTTGAACCCTGGCAACCATATAACTGCTGAAATTCCAAACTGGAGAGTTTCTGTACAAAAAGTGAAATTGTAATAAAACATAATTCAAATACAATAACAAGCACAAATAATAAAAATGAAGACCAGTTGCAAATTGTCAGGATATTACTCTCCACATCATAACTCAAAGGTGAACAACAAGGTTCATTGATTTGGGTAAATGTAAAAATAGAGGGAGAGGCAATTTTGCACGGGGCCCAGCAGAGAATGTGACCCTGTTGTTTCAAATTATACCATCATAAAGTAATATTTTTCTACCAGTAAATGTGCTGAGGTCTAAACAATCCCATGGTGGCCAAACTGCGTCATACAGTTCACTCAAGCTTCCTCCTTTACAGGAAATATCTCAGAACATCTGTCTACCTCCCTTTCTGCACAGCACTGCTGGCAGGGGAATCCTGTTATCTTACTCGGGTGCTTAGCTGCAGATAGATGCTTTCAGTCAGGAGGGGGCTCCATGACATTAGAGGGCATATTTATTACAGTGCGTAGGCCAATATCACTGGTGATGTTGCCTTTAGCAAGCCATAAGCATGAATTTAATGGTCACCTACAAGTTAGAAACCAAAGTCAAAGATCTGATTGGTTGCTATGGCAACATCACTGGTGATGTTGGCTTACATGCTATAATAAATATGCCCCAAGGTTACTCTTTGTGCATCTTATACTAGTATCCAAGGTGTTTCCTTTGATGTGAAGTCTATGGGTCTGTATCTGCCTTAAGAGCTTAGAATTGAGGTCCAACCTTTTCTTATGGCTCTATTACATGAAGAGCAAAGCATATTGAAAATAATATAGTTATACTGTATTAAAATAGCATTACAGCAATTGTTTTTGATGTTTTTATTCGTACTGGTATTGCTTGGTTAAGACATGCAGTCATCTTTATGCATGGCCCGTCTCCCTCTGGGAAATACATTTTAGTGGAATAATGCCAATAATTTTACTACAGATTTTCAGAAAAATAAGTAAATCCAGCCTTATTTATAAACATGGTATATTTTCCCTTTAAAGCATCTTTTTTTAATTAATGCTTTTTGGGAATTAGGGTGGTTATTACTTCTTAGTACAAACAGGCCTGCTAGATTATAACTCCCTGCATTATACAGGACTCACACAGGTTGGCCATTGCAGTTGGAATGGGAGATGGGTTTCCCACACTGATGTCTGATACACTTTACAGATTTGTCAAAATTTGGGCACCAGTGGTTCTTTAAATACAGCTGTTTATTTGCTGTAATTTCACACTTTCTCTTGATAATGATACACAATACATTCACTGCTCAGTAATCAGAATATTTACTTCTTTGAGGGTATTAGGCATAATCTCAGTATTAATTACAGATAGTACGCACAGGGTACAAGGCTTTTACAGTGGTGACTCTCTTGAGATCTCCTTACCCCTGAGGTATATCACCTGTCACCTCTCACCTGATACCTTTCTGTTCTCAGTCGAGATTCTGGCTGCTTCGCTAACTACTCTCAGCCTTAAGGTCCCCATACACGGGCCAATTATAGCTGCCAATATCGGTCCCTTGGGCCGATTTGGCAGCTTATCGGCTGTGTAGGGGCAGAACCAAGGGGCCTGGCCGACCGATATCTGGCCTGAAATTAGAAAATCCAGTCGGATCGGGGGCTGCATTGGCTCATTGATGCGGTCCCAGAACCGACTGCCCCATTGCCGCGTGTAGAATTCGAACGTTTGGCCCCAGGGCCAAACGAGCAAATTCGCCTACATGCCTCCCCGATATTGCCCACCCGTAGGTGGGGATATCGGGAAAGATCCGCTCACTTGGCGACATCGCCAAGAGAGCAGATCTGCCCATGTATGGCCACCTTAACTTAACTCCTATGATGAACTATGATTGGAAGCAACCCTACACTAACTAGACCTTATTAATTGTCCCAAAGAGGTCTCTTACCTCAGGACCTTAAAAGCATCCACCCTCTCCAGCAAGTGGGGTACTAAAAGACAAATTACAGGTATCGGACCCCTTATCCGGAAACCCGTTATCCAGAAAGCTCCGAATTACGGAATGCCCGTCTCCCATAGACTCCATTTTAATCAAATAATTCAGAATTTTAAAACTGATTTCCTTTTTCTATGTAGAAATAAAACAGAACCTTGTAATTGATTCCAACTAAGATATAATTAATCCTTATTGGATGCAAAACAATTCTATTGGGTTTAATTAATGTTTTATTGATTTTTTAGTAGACTTAAGATATTGAGATCCAAATTATGGAAAGACCCCTTATCCGGAATACCCTTGGTCCCGAGCATTCTGGATAATGGGTCCTATACCTGTACCAGTTTTAAATACTAGGGAACACCCATAGCCATAAGCCATTCCCAACTGTTAACAGACCCAACCCAATGCTGGGCCAAACTCTTAGGGGAGGATTTCCATAAGTAAAGATTTAAAAACACATAGTTTCCTTTGTATTTGTAAAGTATTTTTAGTTAATGTGTATATAAATATTTATGTTTTTCTTTTCCCAAGCTTCTAGGTAGGACATACTGGTTCAGCCTGCAGCTTCACAATGGCAGTAGCTTGTTATAGCATTCTTCATCACACGCTACAGACCTTACAAGAAGCCAGTAGAGGGATAGCCTAGTGCACAAGGGTTGTGATATTAAGTTGGGTGGCCAGTAACAAACTCTAGGCATAAATAGAGCAGGAACAATACTGTACATATATAGCTAATAGCTTGTGAAAAATCTAATTTCTGAAGTCCTTTACTAGTCATGGTTTACCATACTCATTAATATGCTTATGTAATGCTTATGTATGCTTATGTGCTTATGTAATGGGTATGTGGGGCACGAAACTGAATTGTGACCTCCAGTAACTGAACAGAGGATAGAAACAGAAGTACAGTTGTAATGTGATTTTGATCTAACTATGTAAGGAACATGATCATCATAAGATAACAAATGAATACATAATATTTCAGTTCTTATAAAATGTGTTGAATGATAAAACAGTTTTGTCTTTGGACACTGGGTCTCTATATCCCACCATATATGTTCCCAAGGTATAATATAAACATAAATGTACTATATCAAAGTCATACCATCGCCATAAACACATTATTAGTTATTTACTAGTAAGTTCAGAACTAACCTAGAATAAAAAAGTTGTGCGAAATATATTGACATAATCATAAACAAACAGTCTGTCTCTCTCTCTCTGTCTATTTGTTTTTTGCCAACAATTTTGAATTCGTAATAATTGACCTCAGTTAGGGTTGCCAGTGGCTTAACTAACGACACAAAGGCTCAGATACCTAATTTGCACCTGGACCCCCCCCCCCTCTGTTCTCACCACACTTCCATACACTCGCACCAACATATGGGTTGCGCCACTTTTTTAAAATTAAAATTGTGATGTGAGGGGACAATCTAATAATAGTGGTTGAATCATTGGTGTGACCTGGCGAGGCTTTCTTTTGGTTACTTTGGTTTCATCCCATACTCCAAAAACACAGTTACTCATAATAAACTGACTATAGTGTGCATGTATTGCTAGCACAATCAGTAGGGCACAGGGGGTTTGTTTGTTGCAGAGAGGGGCCCAGAGAAGGATAAGTGTGATTTGTGGGTAGCAAAAGGGACAGGGCTTGCGGGGAATGGATAGGTGGTGTTGTATAGATCATGGGTTTAGCTTTAACAACATTGGGAAGTTGCCATTGTGGATTGGCCTTTTTTCTATTGGGGGCCCCATTTTTGTTGGCAGGGCCCACCACCAGTAGGCTAATTATTAGGGCCCTGTGGCAGAGGGTTCAACTAACTTAGTAGTGTGAGACCCGACGAGGACTGATGGATGCCCTGATTCCTAGGTACCTTAGATTGTTTTGGTAGGTATGGCATCCCAAGCAAACAGTTATAGGGAAAATACCAGATTAAAGCTTTCCCCTAAAATATTTTACTTGTGTCCAGGAGAGTAAGAAGGTCTTGAAAATGTACAGCAGAACACTCCATATGGAAAAAAAAGGTGGTACACTGTTCATGCAATTAAAGGGATCTTAACCCAATAAAATAAATTAGTATAAACCTATCCGGCTTGGGCTTCTGAGCACTCTTGCAATTTACATTAATTTTGCTGTTTCTGAGTTTTAGGCAGTTAGATTTATATTGATATTACCAGGTTTGCACCCATTTTTAAAGGCCCACAGCATTAGCAACCCAGTCTATGTATTCTATGCACTTCCTGTATTCAGGTTGCTAGCTCTCAGTTGAACTGAAAGCCTCCTATTATCAATCTAAAACTGCAAATATAGAGATGCACTCATTACATTCCCTTAACAAGCCTTTACAATGCCTTTTAACTACAGGTAACAATTTATAAATAAAAACAGTTTGCACCGTTATATACAATCTAGGTCAAACAAACTGAGGTTTTCAAGCTAACCTCAGATCTCCAATACTCTTATGAGCATTCTGGTATTTTACATTGTTCTGTCAGCTCTCCTCTGCTTTGCTGACCCAGTTCTGCCTAGGTCACCATTCTGTGACATAAATATTGAGTATGATTAAGTGACCTGTGGTGAAACACTAAAACACTGAAGTTTACATTTCACAGCTGAAAACTAACTAAAAAGTATGAGAGAGAATGAATAAATCCTACATTTTGGGACCAGTTGATACAATTTTTACTTATAACTCTACATTTAACCATGTTGTATAGTTGCTCATGCAATAAAAAGTATACGTTAGTGTTTTCTAATTTTTCTAATTGTTATACAAAAGAACTTTATCAGACAAACATTCATGACTGATTAATTAACATAGCTGTAAGACTCTAAATTGCAGATTTATGATCAGAAGGGTAAATTGCAATAAGTCTATAAATAAATATTACATATTGTGACATGCTGACTGCCTGTACACGTAATTTTGGGGGAATTAGCAATGGTAGGCAGGCATGCAGAGGATCTGGAGCATAAGAGACAGCGACACAACACGTGACATCATGTTTCTTACTCAAAAACATAGGTAAACTCCTCCCAACATAAACATAAAAGGAACACAGTTCATAAACAGTTCATCAAACATGGTTATGATTTGTCCCTGCTTCAGGGTTCTCACCTTCCAGGGTAACTTTTCGCACTGGAAACTTTTTCCCGGGGCTTCTCACCATCCCCAATGGCTTTCACACATCCACGGTGACTCTCACACTCGTGAACACTCACTCAGCCCTGCTGTCTCTCCTCTCCTGGGATACCAGCTCACCAGCTTCTGTCACACTTAGGCTTCTCACCAAGCCTCAACGTTCCGGCACTCAAACACGTGGTCACGGCTCCCTCTGCTCCTTGCAGTGGCAGGCAGCACCCCCAACTCCTCTGGGAGTTCCTAACAATGGCAGGCAGCCGCCCTGCCCTGTGCCCCGCTCTGAGAGTGAACCTCAACCTTAAATGCCAATCACTTCTCTGTGTAATCCCACAACTCTGTTATGTGCTGCTCACCTGCAGCCTAATCAGGCAGCTACTTACAGCTGGCCAAATCAACATACTAAACTGGAGTACGGAATGGAGGACCTATCCTATTAACCCTCTATTTACTCCAGGATTCCCTTATACGGCTTTTCCTAATTCATTTGCATGAAAACAGCATTAGCTGCTGCTAAAGCAGACATTTTCCCTGGTGCTACACAGTTCACACCTCTAACAATGGTGGAAAACACACCAGTGTTCTTACTGCTTGAATCTCTCACAATACATATACCTACATTTACAAACCTATTGATATATTTATATAGTGTAAAATCGCTGTTTGCTAAGTTGCTCTGTCACAGTTGTGTGCAATAGTTGCAATTTCCACATAATTCGACTTAGAATGACATCCAGTCTAGTTTGAAGTTAGTATTGAAACAACCTACTAGTACTCTGGGTGGGACTACCTCCATGTCCAGGCTGGCAGTGAGTCTAGGGTTTCCAAGGGTCAGACAGTGCACTTGGTCACTGTTCACCAGTGCAGGCAGAGCAGGTAGAGATGAGTGAATTTGTCCCATTTTGCTTTGCTGAAAAATTCTCTATCGATGAATGTTCCTAGCAGGGAATTTTTGCAACAGTTTTGCGGAACTGTGAATAAGGGTGCCTAAAGGGGTTATTCACCTTTAAATAAAATTTTAGTATGACGTAGACACTGATATTCTGAGACAGTTTGCAATTGGTCTTAATGTTTTATTTGTTATGGTTGTTTAGTTATTTACAGCAGCTCTCCAGTATGGCATTTCAATTGAATAGGTAGATAAGAAATAAAAAGTAGCAATAATGATACAATTGTAGCCTTACAGAGCAATTTTACAATTTTGTTGCGGGGGGCCGCACCTAAGTTTGTGCCCGGGCCTTTGTGGCCTCGCCTCGCCACAAATCCGAGCCTGATTCTATAACATACTAAAAGATAACAAGGTGCAGTTACCTAAAGAAACCAGACCATTACATAACAAACATAATAAAGAAGGAGCAAAATAATAAACAGTATCAAAAGAAATACAGAAAAGACCAACAGAACTTAGAACTGCATTATAATAATATATAATATTATAATATATATACTGTATAATAATAATATAATAATAAATAGCTTTCTTGATCTAATTTGCTCTCGTGCAGGAAAGGCACTTGTTATTGTTATAAACATGATACATGTATGAACACATACCTAGGGAATGTCTGGGAAAATATAAAAATCAAACTATGGGTTAATATGAGCGTACTGGGCTTTGTATCCTACCAAACACAATTACATAATGTGGCAAAGACTTTCAGATCTGTATCTTTTCATCTCAGTGTGACATATCTCTGAGCCATCGCTGCTGCTTCTTTTCATCATTGGCTTTGCAACTAGTCATAATCATTGTGTTTTGACTTGATCTTTATCTTGTCACCAAGAGAGGAGAAACCAAATGAGAGAAAAATATGCATGGATTAATTTCAGAAATCTGAGCAAAATCCTCTTTAGATTGTAAGCTTTATAGATGTAAACTCTTCTGGTCAGGGCCCTTTTCACCTCTTGTATTGGTTGCTTTGTATGTAATTCTGTATAATTCTGTAATATTATTGTTATTGTACAGTGCTGCGGAATATGTTGGCGCTTTATAAATACATATTATTAATAATAAGCTCTAGTGATCAGGGGCCTGTTTTTCATGCTACATAGTAATTTAGGACGGAAACATAGATACATCCATCACGTTGTACAAATAAAAACATTTGTATAAATAAAACCTGCTTAATTTTTAGTTGAATCTGAGGAATGTGATAAAAAAAAACATCTGAAGCCTCTCCAGTTTGCCTCAGAGGGGGAAATACATTCTTTTTTTACTCCAAGAGGGCAAATGGGCCTGTACACATGCTGAAAAGCATTGTTTTATGGTTTATTATTATTCCTATTTTTGCATTTGTTTATAAAGCGCCAACATCCAATGGAAAGATGTAACTATATGGCAATGGGACCCCTAGCAAAATGGGGCCCAGTGTGTACTGCAACCCTTCCCACCACCCGTCCTCCTGGTCTCATCCCCCTACCCACCTGATTGTGTCCCCCTTCCTAGTTGATTCCCCCAATCCCAGCTGCTTACTCTCAAGCTATAGAGCTACAGCTATAGAGAAAACAGACCCCACAATCCAGGCTCCCCTGTCCCCCCTTTATTGTTATGCCACTGAATATGCTGCAGTCTAAAGGGGTAGGAATAAGTGAGAGACATGGTGAAAAATTATATTGCAGGTTCATGACTTGGCTTCATGATGTCAAATTCATCAAAATTATTAAATCTTCTTATAAATATAATGAATATTTTCCCTCGGTTAATTAACTGTAGTTTTAAACCGTAACCTCCAGCCCATGCATAAGCAAGAGCAATCTCTCTACTATAGTAATTCTTTCTGCATCAAAGAGATAACACCGTTTCCTTTGCCTCCTACAAACAGCTTGAGTCAAAGGTACTGTTAATAGCAAAACGTATATATTTCATCTTCACACCATCCCCAGAAACTGACAAAGGCTATGTACATCTTTCATCTGACCTAGTGTGAAAACTAACACTTCGTCACTGATACATCCTTCCTTCAGTTAAAGTATAAAAAAAACCTCACTATAAATAAAAGAAGGGGCTCACCTACATCATGAAAGACAGTTCCAGTTAAATAATGAGTGTAAATTCACAATCTGAATGTGTCTCTCTGCAGTTCATTTATATAAAGGACAAATAATTCTAAGGACAACTACATTAACATTAAAGGGCTCATTTATATGAGGCCTGCTGCAGCAATGCAACACCGTGCAAAGTGCAAAAAAGGGCGTATTTGCTTTTACCCACAATGCAGCATTTTCCAAGAACTTAGTACCTGTAAAACAGCAACATCCACTGTGGTAAATTGCATGCACGGGCGAATCCAGCCTAGGGGCATCCCTCCATTCACACCCCTCACCAACATGAGCCCTGTCTCCAGTGCCTCACCTTTTGTTGCTTCTTTCTTTGCCTCCAGGGTTTAAAATACAAAAGGCATATAAAAAATAAATACAACTTTTGGCATGATTTCAGCATTTTTCTAAAGAAACTCAAGCCAGAGCATGGGGGATTCTTAGTATTTTCATATCATTTTTAGATTAAACAGAAACAATGAATACAGGAAGTTAAGAGAGAAAGCCTAGTGAGGGCTACAACCACATCCTCCTTCATACAAGAGTGTGGCTATACTGACCTCACTCTAGGAAATCTGCCAACATAACATTAGAGTTGAATAACAATAAATCCTATTTTTTTTTCTTATTTCACCCTATATTCATTATGAAAACTACCTTACTATATGACACTCATGACACATAATTTATAACTGTAGGGACCTATAGGATTAACAATCCTTATAGCTTCAAACCCTACACTTCCTTACTTCCCTGTTACCAGGCAAAACCCATTGATCTATTTTTCCTGTTAACATGTTATACCTTATTGGCCCATAGGTTAGACCACCCCCTACCAAACTATAACATATTTTTTGAGAAGAGGTGGATCTTAATTTTTATCCTACAGCAGTTGACCTGTGTGGATGTGCTCCAGGAAGCCTGGGATGCACACAAATGTGTTCAGCCCTAAGGTAAGTCATCGCCCTTTGAGAATTCGGGGAGCTGGGACACCATAAACGAGGTTATCTAGAGCAGTTTATCTCTTTAATAGCACTTTCTAGGAAAGTGAGTAACTCGGTACTTAGCTATAAAGACCAGGTTCTTGGCTCCAACCAAGAGAGGATAGTTAAGGAGTCGCCTCCTAAAGGCTCTGCTGCCTTAGTGAAGGAACTGCAGTAGTGATAAGGGTATGGGGCTATTTTATCCCTGATCCACACATCCCTGCTAATTGTGCTATACCTCTATCAAATTGTGAGTATTATCAACCCTGCGATTGGATCATTTGTCTTGAACAAATTAAATGTTACTTCAGTTTTGCTGCAAAGAGCTTCCGGTGTCCTTATTATCTTTATTACATCTGGCAGTAGAGAGGAGTAGTTCAGCCACAAAATTCCTAATCTATATCCTTCCACTATCTAGTAGAATTAAGTCTAAAACAATTGGACTTTTCTGAGTTTTTCTTGAAAACGTTTCACCACTCATCCGAGTGGCTTCTTCAGTTCAAATGACTATGTTGCTTTGCCTGCTGTGTTCCTCCCTTCTGTTTGTAGGTCTGGTCTTTTTGCTTGTCTTTGATTTGGTTTTGATGAAGGCCCAGTCTGGGTACCCACACGTTTTCAAAGCTCCTTTTAGATGTTTATATTCCTTCTCCTTAGCCTCTGCATTGGATGCCACAGTTTCAGCCCAATGACGTAGGTTTAAATGTCGGGGAATTCCCTACCAGTCATTTAAACTGAAGAAGCCACTCAAATGAGTGGTGAAAAGTTTTCAAGAAAAACTCAGAAAAGTCCAGTTGTTTTAGACTTAATTCTACTAGATACTGTATATCATCACCTGGCTGTATGAGAATCTTCGTAGACATATATCCTTCCACATAGCGAAGGCCCATCCTAGAGAGAAAGAGTCCAATGTATCCCATGCTCTATCACTAGCTGGACTTTGCCTTTTACAGCCAAAAAGGGGTTACATAACTTATTCAGGCTGTTTTAATTTATGTATCCACACTCACTTTCATTCCTTTCCCCAGGTTGCAGGGGTTTATATTGCTGTAATTATGTATTTCCAAATAAAGGCTGTAACAGGAAATGTCACTTCTTTCTAAAAGCACCACTTATTCGAAAAAATAGCTTTGTTTACGTGTCAAGTCTCTTTTAACATCTAAGGGCTGTGACACACGGGGAGATGTTTTCATCGGGATCATACAAAGATTCCATAGCCCTATTTTTCCCTATAGTAAGAAAAGGCCTTAAACAAATGAATCAGAAACATTTAAGATCTACGCGTAGAATAAAAAAAGGTTTAAGGATAACCAACCACCATATATAAGCATGTGATTAAAACTGCTCCTATTGGAAGTCACCTGTTGACAGACTCCCTAACCTAAAGATATGAGAATGGTTATATAAAGAGGCAACAAAACATCCATCATTTTAAAACATATACAGTAGTTTATAGTATGTGATCTTGATCTCTCTGAAAACAAAGACTATGAAAAACAGACCTAGAAAAAGGTAAAATATCTACCGATATGAGTTAGTTTTTTGTGTTTTTTAGTTAGTTAGTGTTAGTAACAGAAGTGGAGGTAGAGAGGTTAGAGTTCTTGTCATTATATAGGCACCAGTGATGAGTTACCAGCCCTAGTCTGGTTCAGCAGGATATTGTTAGTTAGGGCTTCTGGCTGATACCTGGTGAGCAGAAACAGCAATTATCATACAACTGTATGAAATGCACACCTATTTTAGTGCTTCTCAAACCTTTTATTATCACACTCTTGTATATATTTAAAATTAAGGGTTATCCTTCAAAATGATTTTTTTGAATTCCAAAAAAATGCACTCTATGGGGCCGATTAATTAAAACACGAGTTCGGATTGGATACGATAATTTCTGAAGATCGCAAATATCACTAAAATGCTTACGAAAAAATCGTATTAGTCATGATAATATTGTATTGGCGATCCGAAAGTCACAAAATTTTCATACCGAACAATTGTAAACAGTGGCATAACCTTTCCGAATTTTTCGTGCAAGCGTAGGAAAAAGTCGCGCTGGCGTACGAAAAAGTCACACAAGCGCGAAAAAATGGGCGAAAGCATTCAAATGAATGAGCATTCATGTCTTAATTAATCTCCCCCTTTGTCTTTATGCTGCTGAACAGAGGGATCACTTTTTTTACCCACTCCCTCAACAACAACAGTGTACGGTAAAGTGGTTGCTGGACTACTAAGTTTAATTGATCCTAATTCCCCAATTTATCTGCCAGTTAAACACCCAATTCAATATTCCTTCCAGGACCAACTAAATCACTAGCGCTACACATGACAAAAGGATTATCTGTATGGAACTAGTAACATTAGTATTTGCACTAGTAAAGCCAATATCATATTTGCATATGAATTTTCCCGTTCACGTTGCACGAGAAATACAGAATAATCAAGCCTCTCTTGATCACTTTCATTCAATTTTCTGTAGCACTGCAGAGTGCCAACCAAAATGTGTATCAAGCCTTAGGCAGGCTTCATTGCTAAATTACATATACCATTAGTTAGTCCTATTATTAATATTATGCAATTCTATTGACTCCCTACTGCTCTTCCTGTTTACTCAGTGCTAAATAAATTCAATGACCCTGCCCAAATTTCTGAGTCATTGTATTATAGGTTTAACCTCACTTCTACTTCATTATCTATTTTTGTCTGTACTATGTACAGCTTCCTCCTTTGTTTATAGATTATTCTATGTGCAAGTGGAACCTGGTTCCACAGGTTTGTGAACAGTCATTACTCATGAATGCATTGTACATTAACCATTAGCAGCTCCTTTACACAAGTTATTAATTCCCAAAATAACACACCTCAAGCCTTGACACATCCTATTGTAATGATTCATTATCTTACAAACATAAACTGCCCCATATAGCTAAATATTTTTAATCTTGTATCTCATTTATCTCTACCCTTATTGATTACTAGCCCTTGCAGGTAGGGCTCTCATTACCTTCTGTATGAGGTTCTCTGTATGTGCTGCAGAAAATGTTATTACTCTATATTTAAAGTTAATACTAATAATTCATTGACCATCCTTTTGGTCTTTGGGTAACAAGAATAGAAACAGCAGCTGTTTACTACAGCTAGCAATCATCAAGGCTGGTTGTTTTTGCATGTTTCGAAAAATAAAAGGCTGCTCTGCAGAGTTTCTTTACTTGAATCAGCCTTCACTGTGCTCCTGAACTTTATTGCTGATATATATACTGTATATAGTAGGCAAGGAGTAGTTGTAAGCTTTAGTCCTGAATAAAGGAAGAGTTGCATAGGATGGTTTTGCATATAGATTTGCTCAAGTGGTACGTTTTAGAGAAACTTCCTTTCCATCTCACTGCAGTTCTGACACTGTAAGAGGTGACAAAATGCTAAGTTGTGTAACCTGGAATTCTTTGAATATTCCTCATCGAATGAACCAGATGGCTCTAAATTTGTGGAATCTGGGAAGCATCTAGCGTCTACTGGAATCTTCACATGGTCTACTATTCTCTCCCCTATCTGCCTATAATCCACTCTAATGTACTTGTACAGAGTAATCATGTCCCCTCGCAAGCGCCTCTTTTCCAGAGAAAACAACCCCAACCCTGACAGTCTCACCTCATAGTTTAAATCTTCCATCCCCTTTACCAGTCTAGTTGCAGTCTCTGCACTCTCTCCAGCTCATTAATATCCTTCTTAAGGACTGGAGCCCAAAACTGCACTGCATACTCAAGGTGAGGCCTTACCAGGGACCTATAAAGCGGCAAAATTATGTTCTCATCCCTTGAGTCAATGCCCTTTTTTATACAAGACAGCACTTTATTTGCTTTAGTAGCCACAGAATGACACTGCCTGGAATTAGACAACTTATTATCTACAAAAATCCCCAAATTCTTCTAAATTAAGGATACCCCAACACACTACCATTTAGTGTATAACTCCCTATATTATTTCTACCAAAGTGCATAACTTTGCACTTTTCAACACTGAACCCGATTTTCCATTTTGCTGCCCAGTTTTCCAATTTTGTCAAATCACTCTGTATGCCCACCTCCAGGTCATTAACAAGACACAGACCAGAGATTCTGGAGGGTGGGGGGCTGCTTCAATAATTAGCAGTAACTTTGTATTGGTGCAACATTTTTAAAAGCTATAAATTGTCAAAATATTTGTCTAAACGTTATATTTTCAAAATTATATAAACATTTTTCATGATTGTTCCCCTTTAAATTTATATAAACACACTTTATATCTAACGTTGTACTACACCTATCTGGGTCAAAACCTCCTGCATGGTTTTCAAGAACTAGGAAAAATTGGGCAGGACTCACTGGGACTGAAGCAGCAATCAGCCAATCACCAAGTCATAGCCCCGCCCAGTGATGTCACGGCCCCACCTCTTCCCTGTCCCTGTGATGTCACGGTCCTCCCCCTGCAACCCTACCTGGACCTACTTCACCTATTTCTTAGATACTTCACTTCTGGCTCTGGTCTTGCCAGCTACTTTGCACTTCACTAGCCCTATGTACAAGGGTGTGACCCTGGATCCCTCCGGAATGTGCCAAAAGCACACCAAAGTGCTCATGTGTATGGCTCCTAAGACTTGGTTGTGAAAATGTAAGCTTATTCAGCTACATTCTTAAATGAGGAAAAATAGGACACTTATAATGCAGACTTCTGCCAAACTATAGATGTGAAACATGGAATTGTTGCTCAGAAATCACTGGAGCACCACGGGTTAACAATCACTGCGGTGTAGTAAACTGCTAATATAGAAAAACAGGGAAATGCTATAGAGACGAACAGAAGGGAAAGTCAAGATACTAATACCTTGGGTTAAAAATATCTCCTATCACTATTTTTAGTTCAGGTTTCTACAAAACATATTTGATTGGTCAGGGAAATACCGGTTATAATATGTGTTCAAACCTTTACTCGTATTCATTTTTAAACAGAGCAAACTTATCTATATAAAGTAAAAACAATGATTATACTGTATATAGATGTAAAGTGTATTATCTGGAATTCTTGGAACCTGGTTTCTCTGAATAACGGGTATTTTGTACCCTAATACCACTAACATTTTATGGTTTATCACCTGAAAATGTATGGGCAAGATGCAGAGAAAACCTTTCTCCTAATTCAGTTCTGTTTTTTTCCCATAGACTTAATAGAGTTTTCATGTGAAAAATGGGTTAGGGTTTTTTTTGCTGAACTGAATTGCATCTCAAATTGAAACTTGTCCATGAGTTTTCACTTAATAAACCTTTTTCTCATTTAACTGAATCCTGCCCTCAATGAGAAAAACTTATCTCACGGTTTAACACATGAAAGCTTAGCCAACGGGGAAACTAAATTAGGGGAAAAAGTTTTTTACTCCACAAACACCATGTGCTTTTTATTACATATGGGGCACTGTGGACTGAAATAATTCCTCGACTAACATTTTTGGAGATTTGATAAGTATTTTTCAAATGTCCATGGCTGAATTTATTCTTTTTGATTATTTTTAGTTGCGTATTGATAAAGACTTTTCATGTGCTGAGCAAACGTTTTTCTATTTCTCTAGTATTGGTTGCTGTGGGTTCCAGACTACTACAGACTTCACAAGTTATATTGTATTGCCCCCTTAGGCCTATGACATTATTGGTGCTAAAAATCTAAAATATTTATGTGCAGCTTTCCAAAAGCTTTATCACTGAGTAGGCCTCTTGATATGGAGTTTGAATTTCTATTAAATTATATATCTACACTTTCAATGAAGTATGTCAAAGATTTTGAATGATAAGTATTGGCAATAGTGCTGAATGAGCCTATATAATTTTGCTGGTTTCTATAGAAGTTCAAGGCCTCTGCTCTCTTCTGATCATTATAGCATTGATAATGGTTTCTCTTTGCTTAGTATATATAGCTTATTCACTGAAAGAATGGAAAGTTGTTGAGGTTAATCATGTTTTCATGGCTGAGGTTGAGCTTTTATTAGTTTATAAAAGCCGACGTGTGTTTGATTGCCAACATTAACACAATTAAGCTGTGTTTATTTGGTTCAAGGTGAAGCTAGAATTATATTGCCCATGTAGGGTATACATTATAGCAAAACATGATATAGTTGTGTTTTCTTTCATACAATTTTCAATATCCTAAAGTAGCATACAAAATGATTCACAAAGTAATGGAGATCTTTAATGGCAATTATTTCTGTTTATAGGTAAGGGATTTAATCCAGAAAGCCAGAGAACTAGAGTTTTTTGCTGCCAATATGGATTCCTGCAGCTTACTTAACATCAAGAACAAAATACCCTTATATTACTGTATTACAGGTATAGGACCCATTATCCAGAATGCTCGGGACCAAGGGTATTCCGGATAAGGGGTCTTTCCCTAATTTGGATCTTTATACCATTGGCCTACTAAACAATCAATAAAACATGAATTAAACCCAAAAGGATTGTTTTCATCCAATAAGGATTAATTATATCATAGTTAGGATCAATTACAAGGTACTGTTTTATTACTACAGACAAAAAGGAAATCAGTTTTAAAATTCTGAATCTTTTGATTAAAATGGAGTCTATGGGAGATGGGATTTCCATAATTCAGAGCTTTCCGGATAACAGGTTTCCGGATCCCATACCATATGCAGAGAGTCACTAAACTCTGTTGTTCTGCCACACTAGACAAAGCAGATGACCTTACTAATGTAAAAGGATTTATGTGTATATATATATATATATATAAACAACAACAAGAGATCCTCTGCACTCACCCATTATCAATATATATAGGACATTAAGACATTCGGTGCATTTAAGCTACTAAGAAATGCCCTTCCCTTTAAGCAAAACAGGGATTGTTTGTCCATATATTGCAATATACTTCAAGCTGGCCAACTGCGTCAAAGTCATCCCTTCTGACCAGTTCCTACACTGACTTGGACTTATACGATTCATTAAGAATTCTACTGCTTCAATATACATTTAGCCAAGGGAATAAGTTTTACCTGCAACTTTCTTGCTTTCAAGGTTAAAACCCCCATATGGTTGCCCTTTTATTGGCTCCACTGGGATCACCTGACTGCAGCTGGGAAGGGTGACAAACAATCCCTGTTTTGCTTAAAGGGAAGGGCATTTCTTAGTAGCTTAAATGCACCGAATGTCTTAATGTCCTATATATTGATAATGGGTGAGTGCAGAGGATCTCTTGTTGTTGTTTCTATGTATTTTGTGGTCACAACCTCATTGCACCCCCGCCTAATGGTTTAAAATTTAGTGGTTGAGCACAACTTTCCCTTTTTTTGCTATAGCTTATACAGGAGCAGTGGCCAGCTCCTTGTTGTAGCTCCCACCCTTCCCAGCTGCAGTCAGGTGATCCCAGTGGAGCCAATAAAAGGGCAGCCATATGGGGGTTTTAACCTTGAAAGCAAGAAAGTTGCAGGTAAAACTTATTCCCTTGGCTAAATGTATATTGAAGCAGTAGAATTCTTAATGAATCGCATAAGTCAGTGTAGGAACTGGTCAGAAGGGATGACTTTGACGCAGTTGGCCAGCTTGAAGTATATTGCAATATATGGACAAACAATCCCTGTTTTGCTTAAAGGGAAGGGCATTTCTTATTAGCTTAAAGGAACAGTAACACCAAAAAATGAAAGTGTATAAAAATAATTAATATATTATGTAGTATTGCCCTGCACTGGTAAAAGTTGTGTGTTTGCTTCATAAACACTACTACAGCTTATATAAATACCCTGCTGTGTAGCCATGGGGGCAGCCATTTAAATTGAAAAAAGGAGAAAAGGCACAGGTTACTAAGCAGATAACAGATAAGTAGCATAGATTCCCATTGTATTCTACACAGTTATCTGTTATCTTCTTATGTAACCTGTGCCTTTTCTCCTTTTTTCAATTTAAATGGCTGCCCCCATGGCTACACAACAGCTATTTCTATTAACTACAGTAGTCTTTCTGAAGCAAACACACAACTTTTACCAGTGCAGGGCAACAGTACATTATATTTTAATTATTTTAAAACATTTTTATTTTTCAATGTTACTGTTCCTTTAAATGCACCGAATGTCTTAATGTCCTATATATTGATAATGGGTGAGTGCAGAGGATCTCTTGTTGTTGTTTCTATGTATTTTGTGGTCAACCTCATTGCACCCCTGCCTAATGGTTTAAAATTTAGTGGTTGAGCACAACTTTCCCTTTTTTTGCTATGTATATATACAGGTCCTTTTCAAAAAATTAGCATATTGTGATAAAGTTCATTATTTTCTGTAATGTACTGATAAACATTAGACTTTCATATATTTTAGATTCATTACACACAACTGAAGTAGTTCAAGCCTTTTCTTGTTTTAATATTGATGATTGTGGCATACAGCTCATGAAAACCCAAAATTCCTATCTCAAAAAATTAACATATCATGAAAAGGTTCTCTAAACGAGCTATTAACCTAATCATCTGAATCAACAAATTAACTCTAAAAACCTGCAAAAGGTTCCTGAGGCTTTTAAAAACTCCCAGCCTGGTTCATTACTCAAAACCGCAATCATGGGTAAGACTGCCGACCTGACTGCTGTCCAGAAGGCCATCATTGACACCCTCAAGCAAGAGGGTAAGACACAAAAAGAAATTTCTGAACAAATAGGCTGTTCCCAGAGTGCTGTATCAAGGCACCTCAGTGGGAAGTCTGTGGGAAGGAAAAAGTGTGGCAGAAAACGCTGCACAACGAGAAGAGGTGACTGGGCCCTGAGGAAGATTGTGGAGAAGGACCGATTCCTGACCTTGGGGGACCTGCGGAAGCAGTGGACTGAGTCTGGAGTAGAAACATCCAGAGCCACCGTGTACAGGCGGTGCAGGAAATGGGCTACAGGTGCTGCATTCCCCAGGTCAAGCCACTTTTGAACCAGAAACAGCGGCAGAAGCGCCTGACCTGGGCTACAGAGAAGCAGCACTGGACTGTTGCTCAGTGGTCCAAAGTATGTCATTCGGAAATCAAGGTGCCAGAGTCTGGAGGAAGACTGGGGAGAGGGAAATGCCAAAATGCCTGAAGTCCAGTGTCAAGTACCCACAGTCAGTGATGGTCTGGGGTGCCATGTCAGCTGCTGGTGTTGGTCCACTGTGTTTTATCAAGGGCAGGGTCAATGCAGCTAGCTATCAGGAGATTTTGGAGCACTTCATGCTTCCATCTGCTGAAAAGCTTTATGGAGATGAAGATTTCATTTTTCAGCACGACCTGGCACCTGCTCACAGTGCCAAAACCACTGGTAAATGGTTTACTGACCATGGTATTACTGTGCTCAATTGGCCTGCCAACTCTCCTGACCTGAACCCCATAGAGAATCTGTGGGATATTGTGAAGAGAAAGTTGAGAGACACAAGACCCAACACTCTGGATGAGCTTAAGGCCGCTATTGAAGCATCCTGGGCCTCCATAACACCTGAGCAGTGCCACAGGCTGATTGCCTCCATGCCACGCCACATTGAAGCAGTCATTTCTGCAAAAGGATTCCCGACCAAGTATTGAGTGCATAACTGAACATAATTATTTGAAGGTTGACTTTTTTTGTATTAAAAACACTTTTCTTTTATTGGGCGGATGAAATATGCTAATTTTTTGAGATAGGAATTTTGGGTTTTCATGAGCTGTATGCCACAATCATCAATATTAAAACAAGAAAAGGCTTGAACTACTTCAGTTGTGTGTAATGAATCTAAAATATATGAAAGTCTAATGTTTATCAGTACATTACAGAAAATAATGAACTTTATCACAATATGCTAATTTTTTGAAAAGGACCTGTATATATATAATATATATATATATATATATATATATATAGTGTGGCTATATTATGTCTCTGCTGTTGTGAGGTCCGCTGTTCCTTCTGGACTTAGAGCACATACAAGGGAAAGCAATTTACTTTTATATGCTTCACTTCTCAGTCAAAAGTCTTCAGTCTACTGGGAAATAGCCACACAAAGTAGCCTTCTTTGAGTCTGCGAACAGGGCAGCAGATGTTTTTAAACTAGATCACAGTCTGGATTTTAGCACTGGTGCTTAAGAAATTAATTTAGCGTGTTCCTAGAACAATCTATCCCAAAAACATGCTAATTAAATTCTGTGTGGTATTTGACGTTGGTTTCCAAAGTTCATCCCTTTACACGTTGTTTGTGGCACACTTAAATTAAGGAGAAACTCAAAGAAATTCTAGCCATTCAAATGTTGCCTTTTCTGAAAGTGTAATTACCAGTATGAGCAAAAGAGAGCAAACAATGAAAACTGTGATCAATTTGGGCCACATTTTGGTACATTGCTGCTGCTATGTACTGCTACATTAAGTTTCAGTTCCACACCTGAGAAAATATTTTAGTTTAACTAAAGAGTTAGCTGCAGAGATCATCTTGCACTTTTAAACATGCTGTCAAACTTGCACTCTACAGAACTAATCCACAACTATGAAGATGTTCATATATCATAGGGCACCTTTCAACGTCAGTATCTCAAAGTTTGTTAATTTACAGCCCCAATTCCAGCAGAAATTACCTCCTGGGTTTCACTTACATTGCAAAATGCAAACAAATGGAATCTCCAACCTTTTTTACCCGCAAGCAACATTCATATGTAAAAAAACTTAGGGAGCAACACAACCATAAAACACGATCCTGGGGGGTACCAAATAATTGTTATTGGCTATTTGGCAGCCCCTATATGGACTGGCAGCCTACATAAGGCTCTGTTTGACAGTACACCGGGTTTTTATGAAACCAACACTTGCCCAAAAGCCAGGAATTAAAAATTAACTACCTGCTTTGAGGCTTTTGAGCAACGTCCAAGGGGTTGGAAAGCAACATGTTGCTCACGAGCCACTGGTTGGGGATCACTGTCCTAAATTGATGCATCCTCCAGTTTTTAGGAATGGTAATTTTCAGAACAGTAGCTTTCCAAAAGTAATGGTTCCGTGCGTAAAATCTAGCGCTCTGCGCTAATATAGCAAGTGGAAAAATATATTGCACGCAGTAGGGAATAACGCACGCGGCGGGATGTAATGCAAGAAAAACGCTCATCGCGAGTTAAATAACGCAAAGAACATCGCGTCTTAATTATGACGCCTGTCCTTTTAGTGAATCACAAAAAATAAGAAGCGATTTTTTAACACATGCTAACAGGGTAACCCTTATGAAATAAAAATAACAAAAGTGGGATAAAGATGATACCTTTATTGGCTAACTAAGATAATCATAGCAAGCTTGCAGAACATTATAGTTACTTTTTCAAGCTGATTACCAATAAAGGTATCACCTTTATACCACTTTTGTTATTTTCTATTTCAAAAGGGTTACCCTGTAAACATTTTTGACTGGCTAACATGGTGCATCACCTTTTCCTGTAACGCATGCTATAAATAGCGCTCGTTTTATTGCCCTTTAGTGAATCAACCCCATACTGTCTAGGCCACATATCTGAATCTTAATTAAACCAATGTCATTATTGGCCTACCCCTGGTCTGTTACCAGAAGTAAATTAGGGTAAAGACACGCAGAGCTACTTAGTAGCAGCTATTTGTCACGGCTACTAAATGCCAGAAAATACCCTGCCATAGAAAATACTGAGAATTGCCTCTGCTAAAACACACCTGCTCACAGGTTAACACACCTTTCACATTGTAATAGTCACTGGATATTATGATAAAGGGAAGAACTACAATAGAAACTGCTGCCTCTTCCATCGATAGAACATTGGTTATACTCTGGTATATAAATACCCAAAACTGCAAACAAAGAATCAAATCCTCATAATTTGCATTATTCACTTATAAAGGCTTGCCCCTTCCCAAACAAACTCTAGATAATTTATTGAGTCTTGAAAATCAAAGAATATATATATATATATATATATAATTTATTATATTTATTTATTTATTTATTATAACACTTGTCCTCCCTGTGTGTAATTTTGTATATTGAAAGATTGTACAGCGCTGCGTACCCTTGTGGCGCTTTATAAATAAAGTTATACATACATACATACATACATACATACATACATACATACATACATACAGAGACTCCATGCTGTTCAGGGTTGGGTCTCCATTTGGTTGCTGAAGGCCAAAACCTTGGTGGCCTTCACACAAAGGCACCAAAATGGGGAAAAGAAAAATTCTTCGACACGCCACTTACGTATCTCCACAAGGTGCTTCAATTCCTCGGCTGCTCCCAAGACACTCCATATACTTTACAAAGGGAAGAAGCACACCAATTTGTCAGCCATGCCTTTCAACAAATTTATTGCAGAAAATAAGTGGCACAAGCTTTCGAGGGTTACCCCCTTCTTCATTGCACCCTAAGAAGGGGGTAACCCCCGAAAGCTTGTAACACTTGTTCTCCCTGTGTGTAATTTTGTATATTGAAAGATTGTACAGCACTGCGTACCCTTGTGGCGCTTTATAAATAAAGTTATACATACATACATACATACATACATACATACATACAGAGACTCCATGCTGTTCAGGGTTGGGTCTCCATGGTTTATTTTAATAGAGTAAAATATCTTCCAACAAGTTACATAAAATTTGAGCGTTACCAACCTGACAGGCAGAATTAATATAGAAAAAGTTAAAAAAAAACTGTCAGGTATATCATTTGAATAGTGCGTTTGATGATACTTGAGCTTCAAAACATGAAACTGTAATATGCAACTGCATTCAACCTGAGTACAATAAAAAAAAGGGATTGAAATAAATGTTCAGTCTTGTTATACAGTATATTGCCCAGGATTTAAGGAGATGAGTGTAATATACTATTAGTGCACAGGAAAAGCACAGAGGGCAATTCAGAGCATTTTAAAGCCCCTGCGATTTCCAGCTTGGCAGGGGCAAAAGGTTCCAACTTCCCCTCCATTCACTTCACTGGTAATTGCCTGGACCCACATAGTACATCCAAGGGTCAGGTGATTGCTTGGAAACTCTTACTTCAGACCTTCTGAGAGCTAATCGCTTGACCCACAAGTATACTGTGTGGACTGAGGCAATTGCCATTTAAGTAAATGGAGGGGCAATTCAGAGTCTTTTACCACATGCCAAACTGTAAATCACATGGTGGCAAGTATTCAAAAGGAAATTTGTCATTACCCATCTCTATATTCGTGAACACTGATATGGTGCCAGAACCACACACAGAGGAAGAAAATTATTGTTTATCTTATTGCAACATGAAATATCCTGGATCAAAACTTTGGAAACTGTTGCTTCACATGAACTGAATAAGCAGAGGGCTTTTACTCTTTTTTTTTTTTTGGTCTATATTATACATCATAGGATCCTAGACTTACAGGTATAGTCAACCCTCTGCCTGTGTTTATATGTGCACAGAGCTGGCTGATTAGGTCTGAAAGGTTCCCCTGTGCTTGGTGCTTATTCAGAAAACATTCTATGTTGGGGAGGCAATTAAGACAAGTCTGAGGAGCAATTCTATAGATAACTCTGATAATTGAAACATATTAAATTATCCAAAAGCTTCTTAGGGGATATGGGCAGGCAAAGGGTGTTCCATGTAATGAGTGAGTCCTTGGATCCTTTCTTGTGAAATGACAAAAAGCACAAGTGCAAAACATTAAATATAATCAAATGGATATGTTTTCTTCTCTTCTCTCACAAGCAGAAGACAATGTAGATCCTTTTTAACTGGTGTTGACAAATACTTTTTAGGCCATTGTTTAGGTTTTCTAATTAGTGTATCAGCAAGTCATCCTTCTGGCTTCACATTTTTTCCATTCCAACTTTTCCATTGCTTTCCAACGCTTAAGAGAAAGTGTTTCATTTAGTTTTGCTGGCTGAAGATGTCAAAGTCTCACAGACTATTCCATATTACTCTTTAGGGCTCTGGCACACGGGGAGATTAGTCGCCCGCGACAAATCTCCCTTGTCGTGGGTGACTAATCTCCCCAAAATGCCATCCCATCGGCGAAAATGTAAATCGCCGGTGGGATGCCATAATCATTTCCTTGAGACGAAATGGCATTTTGGGGAGATTTATCGTGGGCCACTAATCTCCCCGTCTGCCAGATCCCTTAAGAGACTGTCAGTTTTCCCCATTTTGGCACTTTACAAAGGGAAGAAGCTCACCAATTTGTCAGCCATGCCTTTCAACAAATTTATTGCAGAAAATAAGTGGCACAAGCTTTCGGGGGTTACCCCCTTCTTCATTGCACCCAAAGAAGGGGGTAACCCCCAAAAGCTTGTGCCACTTATTTTCTGCAATAAATGTGTTGAAAGGCATGGCCAACAAATTGGTGTGATTCTTTCCTTTGTAAAGTATATGGAATGGCTTGGGAGCAGCCGAGGAATTGAAGCACCCTGTGGAGATACGTGAGTGGCGTGTCAAAGAATTTTTCTTTTCCCCATTTTGGTGCCTTTGTGTGAAGGCCACCAAGGTTTTGGCCTTCGGCAACCAATCTTGCTTAGCAAAAACGTGTGTCAAGTGCGTATACATAAGGGTACTAGTAAGCCATTTCTGTTTATTTAAACAGATGCTATAAAGCGTGATGGAGGACAGCATTAAGGTAAGTATTAACTATGGTGAAACTGATATACAAAATGGGGATATAATTTCTGCACAGTTCTCATCCTGTAAACATTATATCAGTAATTCTGTAACCTATAAATAGTATTTCACTGAAGTTTATTTTGTACTTCTCAATCTCCATATGTAGGTGAAATCTACAGCCATTTGATGCCGCTATGTGAAGTTCACAATGCTACCTTTCATAAATTGCTCAGTTTTCCAACACCATGTCTAGATTTATATCAGTTGGCAGGTTTTCTGTGTATATTGTGGGCCTAAAAATTTAGCAAATCTCAGAATATCTGGTCCTGTTGAGAGAATGAACTCTGTGTGAATGTATTTATGCTCCTTCCATCAATATTTTTATTCGTGTAGCAAAATATCTAGGGAATGTGCACCCCCTTTTTTTAATCTTACACAGCCATATGGGGAAGAGAAATTCACAGTACAATCTGCTTCTGTTTCACAGCTTGGGTCCCGCTGGGATGTGGAGCTTTGAGAAAAAGCTTAGCTTGTCTTAAAGGGGAATGTAACTGCAGCTCCAGTTAGAGGAGCTAATATAAAATAAGCACCACAACAGAAGAATTTTGGAAAGCATCAGCATATAGAAATTATTTTTTTTTCTGCTGAGTTTATTATTTTGTTTCCAGTTTGTTGGCTCCTTCAGTCACTAAAGTTAATCATATGTATATAGTCTGGGGACAGCTGCATATTAAGGAGAAAAAGAAACCCTCTTTTAAAAGTAGGTCATAGTAGTGTATTACCTATTTATTTTATGTAAAGGAAAACCAATTTTTGCATTGATTTTGTACAGACATAGGTGTCATTGTGAGACTCTCCAGTAGGAGCAAGAAGGCATTTGAAGGGGCTTGGTGTTGTCAGAAGGATTTTGTTCTCCTTTATGTTAACACTGGGCCCCATTTACTGTTGCTGGTTAAACTGCTAGGTGCAGGAAAGCTTGTGCATGTGGAAACACTATATATATAGATGGTGCAGCATGTCCATAAATTAATAATTAAATTAATGAATAGTATGTATGTATGTATAACTTTATTTATAAAGCGCCACAAGGCTACGCAGCGCTGTACAATCTTACAATATACAAAATTACACACAGGGAGGACAAGTGTTATAATAAATAAATAAATACAATAAATATATATAAATGCACAGGGAATAAGTGCCATGTGGTATGAGACACAGTAGGAAGGAGGTCCCTGCCCCGTAGAGCTTACAATCTAAGTGGTTGGGTAACATACAGGCACAAATTGGAATGTAAGAGTGCACCAGGTATGGGCATTTGCCCTTAAGCGCAGGACTAGGCAAAATAATGTTTTAGTGCTTCAGAAGGTAACAGCTGAGCTTTTTCTTAAAGGGGAAGGAAAGGTTAAGTCACTTGGGCGTGCTAAAATGTTAGGCACCCCCAAGTGACTTTAATCGCTTACCTCGTACCCCGTGCTGGTGCCCCTATTAGGAGAAAATAGCACCAGCCCGGGGCACCTGGGGCGATGCGCTTCCTCCTTCCGGCTCCGTTTAGCCTTGACTGTGAGTCCGGCGCATGCGCAGTAGAGTGAAAAAGCTTTTCGGCTTTTCACTCTACTGCGCATGCACGCACGGTGAAGAAGGAAGCGCTGCAGGTACCCTGGGTTGGTGCTGTTTTCTCCATACAAGGGCACCAGCCCGGGGTAAAAGGTAAGCGATTCAAGTCACTTGGGGGTGCCTAACATTTTGGCACCTCCAAGTGACTTAGCTTTTCCTTCTCCTTTAAAGAGAGTGGGTGAGTGTTCCCTACAGAGGGATTCAGGGATAAATAGTAATAGTAAATAAATACTAATAATTATTTCTAAGCAACTACCCAAAATACACCAAATAAAATCAAAGTTATTTTTATATTTAGAACTGAAACAAATTATTGTTTATCCCTTTTTATCATTTGACCGTTAAAAGAATGTTGTAGAAGACCATGCTCCTCTAGGTCTGTGAATCTGCTGCCTCTGCTAATTTGGTTTAGGAGTCAGTAAATAAACAGACAGATACTTCTTTCAATGGATACAATTGTGTGTGGATGAATTTATGGCTAAATGAAGCACCAGAGTGTTAATGATACAGTAACTATAGACCCAGGGGACAAGTGGGCCCAGACCAAGGGTTCTGCTTCCTCTATAAAAATGAACTTTAGTAACTGGCAGCCTGCCACTCTACCAAAAAGTGAGTGTGCATAGCAAGCTGGTAGGGAGCAGGTTACAAGAGTGGGATGGGCAGGTTGCTACGGCTGTTTGTGCCAGCCCCCCATTTAGCTTGTGAGGAACAAGTGATTTTTTTTTTTTTTGTAACTTGTATTTTATTAAGTTTAACAGTGTTGATTTTACAGCATATGATGTTAAAAAAGTATATATTCATATGTTGTATCAGAGTCAAATAGCAGTAGTATTAAAGTTTTCAACAGTATCAAAGTTTAATAACAAATAAAATAAACAATGGGATACGGATTAAGGGCAAACAATTCCCAAGGGGTCCAGATTTTGAGGAAGCTGGGGGTTCTGTTGGTTATCCTAGCAATTCCAGCCTCGAATAAGGAACAAGTAATTTTAAGGCTTTTCAATACAAAAGTATTTTGAGACATGTTCTCACCCATGATCAATTTCCCACAGGCAACAGGGCACCATTTGTGCTATTGCCATTTAATTCTCCTCTGTTGGGCCAACTTTTTAACCATTATTTCATTTGTTGCTGTTCTTTGACCTTTCTTTTTTAATTAAAGTCCTTACTAACTGGAACTGGGCAGCATATTACAGATAAGAGCTTAACAGTGCTTTATAAGGAGGAAGAATATTTTCCCTTAAATCAATATAACTTTAAGTACAGGGCAGTCAGTGTTGGTCTGGGACCCCAGGGGCCCAACAGAAAACCTTAGACCCTAGGCCCACTCTCCAAACTATTTTTCCTCCTTTCCTCACCCAACCTATTTATTCTCCTAGTCTCTTTTATTTACATGCTAGCATCTATTCTTACATCCATTTCTCTTCTTTGTTCCCATTCAGAAATAGGGAATGGCCATGAAACAGGCCAAATGGTCAGGAGCAGGAGGGCCCACTGACTCCTGGGCCCACCGGGAGTTTTCCTGGCATCCTGGTGGGCCAGTCCGACACTGAGGAACTTATCATGCTGGACTTTGCTGCTGCTATTAATGGTAGGATCTATATCACTGGTGCCTTAATATACATCTTTTCTTTTTATTTACAGCCACACAGTGTGTAGGAGTTCCATATAGACATATACATCATACTGTCCCAGTTTTTTCGCCCCACCTGCATTACCATCTGCCAAAGCCCCCTTATGCTGCTCACCTTCCCACTGACAGTTTATTGCATGCATTTGCAAAGCAGTAACAAAGGGTAATCCATAAGCTGACATATTTTGGTTGCTGATTTGGCATTTATGTCCAGACAAGTAGTCTGTGTATCAAACCAAAATGATCTTCTTTCCCGGCTGATATCTAATTTCAGCTGGGCCAAGTAGAAAACCTGATGAAAATTGTATTGAACCATTCTGTATATGTAGACTCTATTACATCTCTGCCCCTATTTTGATCTGACCAATCCCCAAACTTTATCCACTTGGATCAGCCTGATGTATCCAATTACATGGGTGGTTGGACTGGACAAAGATTTGCCTTTTTGGCCAACTGGCAAAACTAATGGATCTTTATTTGTGTATTGGTGGCCTTACTGCATGTCATTGGTAAAATAATAGTCAAGGGCAGGCCTAACAGCAAAACAGGGAAATTACCTATTCATGGGAAATTTGCCTTACCAATGGCTGGAATTAGTTGACTGTGAAATAGTGAAATATACTGTGCATAAAATGTGAATGCAAATATAGTAAATAAATGACAGTATGGGACTTAAAATGTAAGAAAACATGTTTATTTGGAATTGTACATTTTGTTAGCAATTTTTCCCCCTATTGAGCAAGCCATCTGTGCTAGCCTCATGGTTTCCTGCCTGGGATGGAAACAATAATATACAACGTCACTTTATTTATTTAATATACACATGAATACATTTAACTTTCTAATAAAATCAACAATCCTGTTTTTTTTCTAGAAATAAAGTTTTTTTTTCCCTCTAGGTACAAATCTATTGCTCTTCCTCGAATTACTACTAAGTTTATCTTATATAAGTTCTCTTGCCCAGCAACCTGTAAGGTTGGAAAGCATTTAAACCCAATGTGTCAGCCATTTGGGGCAACTTTCCATTCTCCAACCTTCTCTCTTTCTTTCCTAGTAGATTTGACTCGGCATAAAGGGCATGAGCATGGCTGACAGGTAAAAGAGCATCTCTTAAATTGAAATTGGAGCTTTGTTTAAGAATAGCAAAAATAAATAAATACAATAAAGTATTCTAATTCATATTCAGTGAAAAACACTAGACATAAAAGCTTTGCTCAGTTGCCAACAGAGAATGAATTTAATAAGCATGCATAAGGGTCAATAAATTGCAATAACGTACATGTGGAATGAACAAATGAATTTTGATTAGATACAGTTGCCATTTATAAAAGTTCCACTTAAATCAGCTGCATTCCACCTATTTGCCAAAGTAGAGGCTGACTGGGTATAGCATACAAGATGGCTGAGAATATACCACTGGCATACTGTACAAACTGCTATTATAAAGCAACTGTCTCATGTTATAATAGTAATATATATATCACTGTGACAGTACTTAAGTAGTATAATGTAAGTCTAGGCATAGCTACTGGATAACTTGTGCCTACAGGCTTAATATATGTGGTTTAGTATACAGTTTTGGGCCTCGGGACATGCAAGGCAGGATTGGCAGAAACAGTAACGCAAGAAGGCTTATTTACAAACCCAAATGTCCAGTATATATATGCATATTGTCCTATGTTGCAGTGTTTTCTAGTGGAATGGTGTTGCTTCCAGCACCATAATGCAGGCAATGTCAATAATAACCCCTTTAATCCAGGCTTCCCAAGTGCTTGTACGGCCATCACAATTTCCCAGAGGAGGCTGAACAGCTGCAGGGTGTTATGGTGCATGTAAAGACCTTTGCTAATAGTGTTTAAATATGTTTGTGTTTGTAAATATGCCCTCAGGATGTACTGTAGACAGGGCACAAGTGGGCAATAGTGCCACGTAGAGAGAAAGCAACTCTTTGCACTGTATTCTGGGAGTACAAGGTGTTGTGGTTAAGGTCAACAGGCGCCACTTGAGGATGGCAAAGTGCATTGTGGTGCTGTATAATGTTTATTTGGTCTTTGCTGTGGATGCTGAGAGTTACAGATTCCAACAGCTGGAGGCTGACAGTTAGACATGGCTTACATAGAGGGTCCACACAATACTGGTGTGGCTGTTGAAGCATCCCTTGTAGTAGTTAGTAGAAAGCCAAACAGAACAGCTGCTGACATGTTTTCCCAGGCTCACTTACAACTGTGGTTTGGGGGGCTGAGAAGCAATTAAAAGCACCAGAGCTCTGTGAGAACATCCCCAAACGTCTGGAAGTGATTACATGTCATTGGACACTAGGAAAATACAGAAATCAGCTGTAACAAGGAGACAGCTGTACATTATGGCTAAACATTTGAGGGCTGTAATCAGCATTTCTCAAGTTTATGTTTCCAGGAGAGAAGGTTACTTTGAATATCCCTCTGAGGTGGTATGAAAAAGAACCATCCTTTAGAACAGCTCTCATTTTGTAAAAAAACTACAAAATTTCCTGCCTTATTGTGCTGATAATCACTTTCAGCATTCTAGGTCACTGGAGTCACTTACATTTTTGTCATACAGTCCGAAAATCCATGTGGGGCAGGCAATTATTACTTTACTTTAACTTTCCATTCAGCACTTCCTAGCACTTCTAGCACTGCCTAGGTGGCAAATGCATGGGGGTGATACAAAGCTTGCTGTAATAACAGTGTTCACAAAATGGTCACTGTAAATTCCAGGACTGAGGGGGAAAAAAATAAATAGTTTATATAGTGTAAGTAAAGTTAATTTTGCTCAACTACTTGAAAGAAAAGAATTTGGAATTATTTTTTAGGGTGACAGGTCCCCTTAAATCTCTTATATTTCTGTCCCAGAACCCTAACCATCATGCCACAGGTGGAATCACACTAAAATGGACACAAATCTTGTATAAATGCCATTCATTAAAGGTACTTGCATCCAAACACATGCCATGTATTTCCCTATGGTTTTGCTAAACACCATTGCATCAATCTTGCAATCTCGCTTGCAAAAATGTATCAGCTGTATTGTTTGTATGTATAACTTTATTTATAAAGTGCTACAAGGATATGCAGCTCTGTACAATCTTACAATATACACAATTACAGACAGGGAGGACAAGTGTTATAATAAATGCAATAAATAAGTATAAATACACAGAGATTAAGTGCCATGTGGTATGACACAGTAGGAAGGAGGTCCCTGCCCCTTAGAGTTTATAATCTAAGTGGTATTGGCCAAGACAGTAAAGTAATGGGCAACTGGTAACCCTACCACCTCAGAAAATTGTTTTTATGGGTATAAAAATAAGAATAAGCAAACAGACACTCTCAAGCCAATTCTACATTTGACACCATAAGAAAAAAATTTCTATAGCCTCCCCATGTCTCCAGCTGTCAATAAGATATATCACCAGAATGGAAAAAATGTAAGGAAAAATATGTAAAATGTGAAAAATCAGTTTGATATATGGAAGATCTCATGTACTGTAGCTACAAACGTTCTAGGCTACCAAGCTCTGGTGGGCCTTGGGTTAGTTATCCTTTTGCATGTTTATTAATGTGTCCCTGACTGCAACAGACCATACATGTGATCCTCTCACATTATGTCTGCCTGTGCTGACCCAAAGTGCTGTCTTCCAAACCAGAGCTAACTTGAGCCTCTGAACCGTCATTATTTATATAATGCTGACCCATCACTGAGGTCACCAGAAGGCAGCAGGGAGCTACAAGTATATAAATAGGCTGTTGGTAGGCATGCAAGAAAGAAATTAGGGTCACACTAACATTGTGGGCAGGGTGGACTGCAGGCAGAGTTTGGCCCACCACCTGTCTGCAACTCACTAAAATGTGTTTTGCTGGCCTGAAACCGTCCAGTGGGTCTCAGGCAGGCCCACTCATCACTAGCCCCCATGTGATTGAATCATTGGATTGTGTGCCAATTTGTTGTGCGTGCTTGTGTCAGGATATAACTTTGAGGAAACACCTGTGCCTTCTTGTAGTTGTAACCAGTAAAAAAATGTTAAATTCTATGTGTCCTTAGTGTTTTAGACCTCACAACCATAAGCAATTTACCAAAACATTTTATCACCTGAAAACCACTGGGGCCTCAGGGGCCCTGAGCAGTTAGGGCAATTCAGTCGCCTGGTGCCTCAATGAATAGTAACAGTAGTATTGTTTAATCCCTAGTAAGTCCTTTGCTCCCTAGACTCAATAGAATTTCTAAAACCTAAAGAACTATGAAAATAAAGGAACTGCTTTTTAAATGCTTACCAAACAGCGTTTGAACACACCAAGTTTTAACCTTGGCAAATTGATATGGTTAATGGCTTCAGGGTTTCATATTTGCTGTTATATTGGTATAGTGAAAATCATGTGCAAATTGCCATTCATAAAATAGGCCCTTTGCATGTATTACAGTGATTGGGCTGGAAGGCTCATTGACGAGTCCCTTTGTTCACACTGTTGTTTTACATTGCAGCCAATGTAGCACAGAGTGTGTAGAAGAATGTGTATTTACCACCCCTGTGTGCAGCCTCCTAATAGAAAATAGTTTTGATTTGTGTAACATCTACAGATGCTAGTAGATAGCATGGTAAAAAGATGAACATACAAGATCATGTAAGAAACAGATTTTGAATATTTGTATATAACCAGTGATAAATATATAATGTTTATAGTTTTAGTACTGGGCAGTTTTATATTGAATAACTTGATAGGATAACAAGATATATACATAGGATAGGGTATAGAATATACATGTCCATAACATCTGCCTATTTGGGAGCTTCATAAAGGGCAGGTGCCCGAAATGTTGCTCAGTCTTTGGAACTCCTTTTGCGCTATTTTGGATTGCTGCAGCGCAATTTCTATTGTGCTTAACCAAATTATTAGAGGGTGACCATCACCATATTAACCATAATACTCTGTGGCTAATAAATAGGTTAATAATCATAAGATCAACATACATTTCCCATTTGGGGTAATTTGACTAGCTCTTCTGCTCATTTGGTAAGACAAGTGGGGGTGAGGATGAGTATGTATATTGATGTCTTTGTAATAGATTCATTATTAGGCTGTTATAGGCATTGATGGTGCCAATATCCTTCTCAAAGAACAAGTTAAATATATTGACTTTGTAAACTCCATAATTTACAAAGTCAATATATTTAGCTTGTTCTTGGTTACACAAATAACACAATCAACTGATGGGTAAGAACCAAAATACTGGGACAGTGCAAATCAGCTGTTCTCATACATTCCTATAAAAGTTAAAAAAAAAGTCACAATTCATAATTCTGTATAATGCGGCAGTTGAAATAGATAAAGATGGTTATGTAGGTCACATTTCAGGATGACACTGGATGTAATATTCAGCTTTCTTTTGCAATGACCCATTCCTTGGACATTCATTCCTAGAAAGTTGCTGTGGAGCAGCTTTAATCCAGAAACCACAATAAGCATTTTCATGTACTTGTGTCACATGAACCTAATACATCTGAGACAGATGGTAGGCAGTTAGGCAGTTATGTTCCCCTACTGCTACTTATAGCTTAGGATTTAACCATATCAACATTTAATTCTATGGATCAACTAAGTTGCAGCTACTTGGATTGATGCATTTGCCTCTATGTTGGGATATCCTTAATATGTAAGCATTTTGAAATATGGGTTTAAATAGTACGTGCTTTTTAAGGGCAGAGCCTTCATAACATAGGATTTTGACAAAATCATCATTTGTCCAGTTGCAACATGTAATCTAACTGCAGTGATATAGGATTAAACGATTATACACACAACAATATGGAAACAAACACAGCATTCTGTAAAAGGAAACCCTAAAAAGTGAAAGGTTGACCTCAGTGATGGGAAAACTATTTTTGCAAGTTCTGTGATGTGTGACATGTGGCGAGCCACCTCTTTGCGCTTATAAAGGCCCTTTGTGTGCTTGAGAATGTGTAATCACATTGGAAGGTCATTGTGTGTTTCGCACCAAGATGACAGCACAGTAGAAGGTTTGTTCTAGATCTGACGTCACTGTGTAACTTTCCCGGGATATTGAAATCGTGAATGTCACCCTCTACATTCTTTCTTCAGTGCCACATTCCTGGTTTTTCTCCCAAGCTTTCCAAGATTGCTGTCGTCATTTTTTGGACATCAGTCCCATAAGAAATAATCAGGAATCTGGAGACTTTATTTTTAAAGGGGTTGGTCACCTTTAAATTAACTTTTAGAATGTTGTAGAGAGTGCTATTCTGATACAATTTGCAATTGGTCTTTTATTTGTGTTTTTAATTATTCTCCCCACTTTGGCATTTTAGCAGCTACATGGTTGCTGGGGTCTAAATTACCGTAGCAACCAGGCAGTGGTTTAAACGAGATACTGGAATACTAAAAGGAGAGGGTCTGAATAGAAAGATAAGGATTAAAAGTAACAATAACAATGAAATTGCTGCATAACAGAGCAATAGTCGTTTGCCTGCTGGGGTCAGTGACCCCCATTAGAAAACTGGAAAGAGGCAGAAGAGGAAATAGAATAACTTAAAGTGACCAATATAAAAGTTCCTAATAACTGGCCATTCTAGAACATACTAAAAGTGTACTTAAAGGTGAACCACCCCTTTAACCCACCCCTTTGCTTCATTAAAGGAGAAGGAAAGGTAAAAACTAAGTAAGCTTTATCAGAAAGGTCTATGTATATACAGCCATAAGCACAGAAACTCTGCACTGAGTTCTCTTTCAAAAGAAACAGGATTTGTTGTCTCTTTGTTTTCCTGTGCCAGAGACATGCAGCTCTCTCCCCTCTTCTGCTCCCTCAAGAATGCTAAGAACTCATGTCAGAAAATATGGGGAGACTTAAGGGCACTATTGAGAGAACTGAAGGTATGCCTGCAGCTTGAGATTAACTCTTTATTAGCCTTTCCTTCTCCTTTAATCCTGGCAAGATGCTCTCTGATTCTGGCAAATTTAATCAAGTCAAAAGTCACCTCTACAGGTAAAATGCACTAAGTGAAGTTTCTAATCTTCCAGCTAGGGATGCACCAAACCCAGTTTTTTTGGGTTTGGCCAAACCCCCGAATCCATGTTAAGGGATTCGGTTGAATACCGAACTGAATCTGAATCCTAATTAGTATATGTTAATTAGGATTTGGAAGGGTTAAGTGATGCCGTGAGCATAGCACAGGGCAAAAACATCTTACACTTCTGTATTACTTGGCTACATTAACCCTTCCAAATCCTAATAAGCATAAGCTAATTAGGATTCAGATTCGGTTCGGCCAGGACCGTAGATTCAGCAGAAACCGAACCCTGCTGAAAAAGGCTGAATACCGAACCGAATCCTGGTGCATTCCTACTTCCAACGCAGTGACAGGCCATGCCCTAGCCGATAGCATACGTGCTGAGGGATTTCAAGTCTTTCACCATTTATGTACAAAGACATACATTTAAAAAAAAAAATAAGGTAACCCATCTTTAGTTAGCTCCAATGTTAGTGCCAGGCCTGCAGTAAGTGCAACCATGTGAAACACAAATGCGCTGCAGTTCATACCTCTGTTGTTGTTACACATTTGCTGACATGAATAATATTGTTTTTTAACATATTATTAACATCCTATTTAGGATCAAAAGTTTATGTTCCTTACCTAATCATCTCTGCATGATATAAGCTGCTCACCAAGTGAAAGGACCTGGATATCCACTGGGAACCTATGAATATGCATTTCAGCAATAAAAATCAAGGATCTGCATTCCTCACATGTTTTTGATGTATTTTTAAAGCTTCAGTGATGAACCTTGGGCAATTCTTTATTTTTATACCATAGGTAGGAGATAAAGAAACAGACTGTAGATGGGGAGACATCTGTTTTGGATGGATTCCAAGCACACAGTACTAACATTAATATTAATGGGACTCATTTAAATATCAGTAACGAGAATTTTCGACTGCAAATCACCCACTGGTAAGCAGGTAGGGGGGACACGATAAAAGCTCATGAAAAAAGTAGGTGAAGTGTGTACATATACACACAATTCACAATGAAAACACACAAATAAGTAAATAAGCAATTCAAACATTCTATCAACAATCCTGATAACAGTATCTGGTTTATGAATATCATCCCTCCCCCCCAACAATAAAGAAGTAATAGCCAATATGCCTAGTAAACAAACATACATGGTAGTGAACCTAATGAAATTATTTTTGCAAATCAATTTGTTTGTCATATTCCAGCCGCAGTCTCACTTTGCACGGCAGACTGACTCTTCTGTCTGAAATCAGTCTGTGTGTTATGTTTAGGATCCTGTTTTATTTATTGCAGGCGGATAACACAATTTCATTTGAAACCAGGTGGCCTCCTAATTTCCATCTGTTATTCCTACGTCTGTGCCGGTAGCAGACCTTAGAAGTGAGCAGTAGCGAGCAGCATGTGCGATGCTGCGAAACATCTGTTCCTATCAGCATGTTACACTAACTTTTCTCTTGCTTTGTGGATATTAAAAGCTTATCTTTGCTTGTATAGTTCTGTGTCCTGCAAAAAATACACAGAATCCTCTGTGACTGCAAATGACCCATCCACAGAACTCCCACTGTTGCTCTATAAATATAGCCTGTGCTGCTTCCTGTTGCCATATTGTCACCCCTTGTACTTAACACCATTATATTTATTTCTTTTAACATCACTCACACTGTGATACCGATGCAGGCAATGCTACATCCGACATGAAAGGCATGCCAGAAAATGTAATTTTGTTTGAAATGTAATGTAGTATATTGTGGGGCAAAACATAAGACGCCAGACAATCCTGTAACCTCAGTAGAAAAGGTATTTGGTTATTTAGTTATGTAAAAAAAATAAATCTGTAATGATCCTGTTGCTTACCTGTAACAGGGCAAAATGTTCATACTTACATAGTTACATAGGGTTGAAAAAAGACAAGAGTCCATCAAGTTCAACCCTTCCAAGTAAACCCAGCACACACTTATAAACAACTTATACTTACCTATCTATATACTCACATACAGACCCATACTGACCTATCTATACACTCACATACAGACCCATACTGACCTATATACTGACCTATATATACACTCACATACATAAACCCATACTGACCTATCTATACACTCACATACAGACCCATACTGACCTATCTATACACTCACATACAGACCCATACTGACCTATCTATACACTTACACACAGACCCATACTTTCCTATCTATACACTCACATACAGACCCATACTGACCTATCTATACACTTACACACAGACCCATACTTTCCTATCTATACACTCACATACAGACCCATACTGACCTATCTATATACTCACATACAGACCCATACTGACCTATATATACACTCACATACATAAACCCATACTGACCTATCTATACACTCACATACAGACCCATACTGACCTATCTATCCACTCACATACAGACCCATACTGACCTATATATACACTCACATACAGATCCATACTGACCTATCTATACACTCACATACAGACCCATACTGACCCATCTATACACTCACATACAGACCCATACTGACCTATCTATACACTCACATACAGACCCATACTGACCTATCTATACACTCACATACAGACCCATACTGACCTATCTATACACTCACATACAGACCCATACTGACCTATCTATACACTCACATACAGACCCATACTGACCTATCTATACACTCACATACAGACCCATACTGACCTATCTATCCACTCACATACAGACACATACTGACCTATCTATACACTCACATACAGACCCATACTGACCTATCTATCCACTTACATACAGACCCATACTGACCTATCTATACACTCACATACAGACCCATACTGACCTATCTATACACTCACATACAGACCCATACTGACCTATCTATACACTCACATACCGACCCATACTGACCTATCTATCCACTCACATACAGACCCATACTGACCTATCTATACACTCACATACAGACCCATACTGACCTATCTATGCACTCACATACAGACCCATACTGACCTATCTATACACTCACATACAGACCCATACTGACCTATCTATACACTCACATACATAAACCCATACTGATCTATCTATACACTCACATACAGACCCATACTGACCTATCTATACTCCCATACAGATTCATACTGACCTATCTATACACTCACATACAGACCCATACTAACCTATCTATACACTCACATACAGACCCATACTGACCTATCTATACACTCACATACAGACCCATACTGACCTATCTATACACTCACATACATAAACTATATATACCAACATCAGTACTAACTGTAGATTTTAGTATCACAATAGTCTTGGATACTATACTTGTTCAAGAACTCATCCAAGCCCCTCTTAAATGGCAACAGAATCTGCCATTACAACATCACTAGGAAGGGCATTCCCCAACCTCACTGCCCTCATCGTGAAAAACCCCCTACGCTGCTTCAAATGGAACCTCTGTTCCTCTAATCTAAAGAGGTGGCCTTTGGTGGGCTGATCGTTTTTATGGGAAAAAATGAACACCCCCTATCTGCCTATAATCCCCTCTAATGTACTTGTACAGAGTAATCATGTCCCTTTGTGGCCTTTGGTGGGCTGATCGTTTTTATGGGAAAAAATGAACACCACCTATCTGCCTATAATTCCCTCTAATGTACTTGTACAGAGTAATCATGTCCAAGTTCAAGTCATGTCCAGAGAAAACAATTCCAACCTTGACAGTCTCCCCTTTACCAGTTTAGTTGAACATCTCCATACTCTCTCCAGCTCATTAATATCCTTTTTAAGGACAGGAGCCCAAAACTGCACTGCATACTAAGATGAGGCCTTACCAGGGACCTATAAAGAGACAAAACTTAACTTAACTTCTCAACAGCTGCCAGCGACACCCTAAGCATGCGCAATGTCAGTGACATTCCTAACAAAATCCAAGATGGGGAGCCCCTGCCCAAAACTGTAAAAGACTGAATCATCACTGTTATAGAGATGCTAAAAACTTTAGGCTGATGCAATGAGTTTAGTATTGAAAATACCTACCCACCCACCCTACCCATGTCAGATTTTAGGGTTTAGTTCTCTTTCAAGTGATATCAGCCAACAATACTGCATTAATAGACAGGCCCCAACCAGTTGGATGCAAGGAGGCGCAGCTGTCTCATGAGAATACTATTCTAGTCAATTTAGATTTTTTTTTTTTTGGTTTTAATTCAACATAGTCCCTAGTGCCCAAGGGCATAACTACTGCAGGTGCAAAACTACTGACTGCAACCAGACCCTGAGGGAGCATACTGGAAGCAAAACAATCAGAATAGGTGTATTTAATGTTGCATGATTTTTAGAAATCTTTACAGAAAGATCCCTTATTTGGAAACGCCAGGTTCCATGCATTCTGGATAATAGATCCTATACCTTATAATAATAATCCTTTTTCAGACTATATGAACTTCTCCTGACTCTATTTTATACTACACTTTTGTCAGCAAGCTGCTATCTGATCTCCCTCTGACCACGGGTGCATATACACCATACCAGCGAAACTTGTAGATCTAAATACATACAGAATCTGTATTTCTTACTACACATGCAAATAAAAAATAAAAAATATTTGTGTGTGTGTGTATATATATATATATATACACATATATATATATATATATATACAGTGGAGGAAATAATTATTTGACCCCTCACTGATTTTGTAAGTTTGTCCAATGACAAAGAAATGAAAAGTCTCAGAACAGTATCATTTCAATGGTAGGTTTATTTTAACAGTGGCAGATAGCACATCAAAAGGAAAATCGAAAAAATAACTTTAAATAAAAGATAGCAACTGATTTGCATTTCATTGAGTGAAATAAGTTTTTGAACCCTCTAACAAAAAAAGACTTAATACTTAGTGGAAAAACCCTTGTTTGCAAGCACAGAGGTCAAACGTTTCTTGTAATTGATGACCAAGTTTGCGCACATTTTAGGAGGAATGTTGGTCCACTCCTCTTTGCAGATCATCTCTAAATCCCTAAGGTTTCGAGGCTGTCTCTGTGCAACTCTGAGCTTGAGCTCCCTCCATAGGTTTTCTATTGGATTAAGGTCCGGAGACTGACTAGGCCACTCCATGACCTTAATGTGCTTCTTCTTGAGCCACTCCTTTGTTGCCTTTGCTGTATGTTTTGGGTCATTGTCGTGCTGGAACACCCATCCACGACCCATTTTCAGTTTCCTGGCAGAGGGAAGGAGGTTGTCGTTCAGGATTTCACGATACATGGCTCCGTCCATTTTCCCGTTAATGCGAATAAGTTGTCCTGTGCCCTTAGCAGAAAAACACCCCCAAAGCAAAATGTTTCCACCCCCATGCTTGACGGTGGGGACGGTGTTTTTGGGGGTCATAGGCAGCATTTTTCTTCCTCCAAACACAGCGAGTTAATGCCAAAGAGCTCTATTTTGGTCTCATCAGACCACAGCACCTTCTCCCAGTCACTCACAGAATCATTCAGGTGTTCATTGGCAAACTTCAGACGGGCCTGCACATGTGCCTTCTTGAGCAGGGGGACCTTGCGAGCCCTGCAGGATTTTAATCCATTGCGGTGTAATGTGTTTCCAATGGTTTTCTTGGTGACTGTGGTCCCTGCTAATTTGAGGTCATTAACTAACTCCTCCCGTGTAGTTCTAGGATGCTTTTTCACCTTTCTCAGAATCATTGACACCCCACGAGGTGAGCTCTTGCGTGGAGCCCCAGAGCGAGGTCGATTGATGGTCATTTTGTGCTCCTTCCATTTTCGAACAATCGCACCAACAGTTGTCACCTTCTCTCCCAGCTTCTTGCTAATGGTTTTGTAGCCCATTCCAGCCTTGTGCAGGTCTACAATTTTGTCTCTGACATCCTTGGACAGCTCTTTGGTCTTTCCCATGTTGGAGAGTTTGGAGTCTGCTTGATTGATTGATTCTGTGGACAGGTGTCTTTTATACAGGTGACTAGTTAAGACAGGTGTCCTTAATGAGGTTGACTAATTGAGTAGAAGTGTCTAACCACTCTGTGGGAGCCAGAACTCTTAATGGTTGGTAGGGGTTCAAAAACTTATTTCATCAATGAAAGGCAAATCAGTTGCTATCTTTTATTTAAAGTTATTTTTTCGATTTTCCTTTTGATGTGCTATCTGCCACTGTTAAAATAAACCTACCATTGAAATGATACTGTTCTGAGACTTTTCATTTCTTTGTCATTGGACAAACTTACAAAATCAGTGAGGGGTCAAATAATTATTTCCTCCACTGTATAAGCTTCCAAGTAAATGCCGGCACTCACGTATAGAAAAGTTGCTGTTGCCTGGGTGCAGGTCTAAATAATGTTGAAGGTGCTTGAGAGAGGGTCAGCACTCACAGGACTTATACAAACAAATTATTTTATTATATATACAGTGCACACTAGTGCAAACGATATAATTCGCAAATGTTCTTTCACTGTCAGAGTGGTCACTAAACAGTATCCAGGTTTTTCAAAAGCTTTAATAAATTTGCGCAAAAGAAAATTTGTTTGTGCAGAGGCATTTCACCATTGAGAATATTTTTCCCCTTACCAGGACTTATTTATGAACAATGGGCAAATTTGCACCTGGCCAGTAATCCATGGTTACCAATCAAATATTTGTCTACATTGTTCTGCCTGAAAAATGCAATCTCTGATTGGTTGCTTTGGGTTACCACCCAGGTGCAAATTTGCCCTGTGTCCAACCGAATTTAATTACATTTATTAAAGTACTTAACAGTGATTTGTAATAGTATTTATGTTTTTATTTCTATTGTATTAATGTTTTGTTTCCCAACTCCTATTTTATTTTGTACAGATATACATATACAATTAGTATTATATAAATACAAATACCCTTGGTCCCAAGCATTCTGGATAACGGGTTCTATACCTGTACTACAATTTTAAGTAGGGTTTCAGCACCACAGAGATAGGTGGTTTACTGGCCCTGTACTCTGTTTTCCATTAATTTAATTGCCAACCCTACAGAGAATGTGGAACACCTGCTGGGGTAAGTTGTGATGTCCTGTAGCTGACACAAAGCTATAAAAAATGTCATCCCACATGGTAAAATAATGCTGTATGGTCCTGGGGTCTTAGAGAGTTAGTTGACAATAACCACATTATTTTTTTTTCAGTTATAAGAGGTATAGAAAATAGAAAATACAAATACCCTTGGTCCCAAGCATTCTGGATAAGAGGTTCTATACCTGTACTACAATTTTAAGTAGGGTTTCAGCACCACAGAGATAGGTGGTTTACTGGCCCTGTACTCTGTTTTCCATTAATTTAATTGCCAACCCTACAGAGAATGTGGAACACCTGCTGGGGTAAGTTGTGATGTCCTGTAGCTGACACAAAGCTATAAAAAATGTCATCCCACATGGTAAAATAATGCTGTATGGTCCTGGGGTCTTAGAGAGTTAGTTGACAATAACCACATTATTTTTTTTCAGTTATAAGAGGTATAGAAAACCTTTTAAATATTAAGTGAGAATTGAGAAGAGTCCAAAAGAATCAAAAAAACAAAAATCACGGCAGCAGTGAAATAAGAATTAAAAATGTAAATTTTATCAGGACTTAAATAGTGCCTAAAGGACATTTTTTCTTATGAGTAAGTGCCCTTTCGGCACGAAACGCGTTAGGTTTTACATGTCCTAATAAAATTAAAAAAATTTATTCTTATTTCACTGCTGCCCTGATTTTGTTTTTTTTATTCTTTTGGACTTTTCTCACTTCAATTGTTATTTAAAAGGTTTTTTGCCTGTGACCTGGACTGAGGTTTGACATGTGAGAAAGTCTTTATTTATTATTTTTGTTATATTTTCCGTTTTTCCATTTTTAGCATTGAGACAATGTACACACATACTGTTTTTCTTTTTTATAAGAGATATAGCCCTCTTTTGCTGCTGAAGAAAATTCAGCAGTCCCATGTCTCTGTTACATGAGAGAGCGGGTACAACTATAAAATGGCGTGCCTCCATTCAGGGTCAAGACAGACTGTGTTGCAATGCCCCTTCCTGTGGACAAATCTGATCAACAAACATAGTTCTGAGGAAGGGTTGATTTGCAGGACATTTGTAACTTGCTTTTTTGATCTTTGAACTGCTGATGAACCCCCACCAATGTTGCAGTATCATCACAGTCCTGAGAAGGACTCCTTTTGCTTTGAGGCAGTAAGCTAGATTTGCCAGATTGTGTGAAGCAGAAGGAAGCATGAACTCTGGACTGGTGGATCTAGATGGGGCAGATCTCTCTAACAGCCAGGAAACCAGTTTCTCTAGTAGTGGTGGGGAGAAGAGCATAGCTAGGCCTAAACAGGGGATTCAATTATTAGGAAAGTGTACAAGATAATCTATTGTCCAGATCGCTACAACTAAACAGTTTGCTGACTTCCTGCTTCCAGGGTTCGTCATGTGGTTGATCAGGTTGACAAATTATTGGGTCTAGGCAAGTCACAACTGTCTTGGTATATATTGGTACTAATGACAAAAGCAACAGTATCTGGAGGACCTTAAGGGCTCTGGCACACGGATTAATCGCCCGCGACAAAACTCCCTGTTCGCGGGCGACTAATCTCCCTGGATTGCCATCCCACCGGCGAAAATGTAAATCGCTGGTGGGATGGCATACGCGGCGGCGCGATTTCAGTGAAATCGCACAAGTTGCCTCGAGAGGAAACTTGCGCGATTTCAGTGAATAAAGTGCTGTATTGCACGTCTTTACCTGCCCCAGTAGAGCTTACTTTTGACTGACTTAATTGATTTATTACTGCAAGGGCACTGCACTGCAAGAGTCTCGCTTTTGCTGAGCAGTCCCAATCTCTAAAGCTGTCCATATACATTCACAGAGTGAAATGTGATGAGGTTGCCAAAAATGCCACTAAGGTGTGGGTCTAATTGGGCTAATTTGAGTGCCAGGCCAGCACCCAAGACAAGCCCTCAATTGTTAGCCTACCCCCCCTGGGACCCCCCACTTCTCATTTCCAATGAGAGCATGTTTCCATCCCCCCCCCCCCCCAAGGTTGCACCCTAGAAGACTGCCTCTTCTCCCTAGTTCTCCCTAGTTCCAGCTCTGGTTGATTTGATTGTTTGGACTCTGGGTAAAGGATAACATTAGGTGTCGGTGGCATTGATCAAGGTGAGGGAGAAATTTATGGCGGGGCTGCCAACAGTGGGGAAAGGTGAGCGTTTTGTCAGGGGCTCCTTGTCAATGAGTGGCTAGGCCAGATACAATGGTCAGGGTTTGGTCTAATTAGGCAAGAATGTGTTTTTAATTGGGGCCCCTTTGTACTTAGTTGGTCAAGCCAAGGGGCCAAGGCAGGAATTAGTTCACTAACGTGGGACCCTGGGAGGGACCCATCCACTAAGTAATATAGTTAGGGCCAAGTAACCTAGTAGTAGTAGGCTATTACCGACCATCTTCTTGCATAACTTTGCACTTTTAAACATTGAAAGTTTTGTCAAATCGCTCTGCAAAGTGGCAGCATCCTGCGTTGAACCTATGAAGAAAGTAGGCTATTACCCACCATCTATGTGGTATAGGGCCTCATGAATTCCTATGGCTTCCCTGCCTGAACCAGTAATATGCTAACCTGCAAGGGGTGATATAATGGTGAACAGCACAAGTTGTCAAAAATTTTCTTGGTGAACTCCCACCCTAGCGCTGTAATAGTTCTCTTTTATCCCTACTTGCTGTTTAGCTGAGACAAATACCAGTTTCTCAGTCAGTCCTAATAGAAACAGGACCTCCTAATATTTAAGCTCTCACACTGGGGCAGAAGTTCCTAAACAAAACTTTTGACTTCTGCTGAGAGAACCCTTGTGATGCGTGATCAGAAAGAAAATATTAATTTTATACAAAAATCTTAGTATAGAAATATAATAATAATAACCTGCCAGAGTGGGAGGAAACTGGTGTAGCTGGGAGCATACTCACAAAAATGGAAGAAAATACAGACTCCTTACAGATGCTGGAATTGTACTGGCTGGAATGGAATCACATCACTGCCACTGACAACTTACACACAGCACTGGTGGGTGCTAAGCAGCCCTGCCATAGGCACGTCTTTAGGAGTGAGGCTCTCTAACCTGTGTATCTGAATGGAGCACAACTTAGGGGGCAGCAGAGGGGAGGGCTGCATTCTAAACAAAAGCAGCATTTTATTCATCAGGAAGGTGCATGGTCAGTGCTTTGGGTGCTCATGGCAAGGCATTATGTAAAAAAAATGGGAGGCTTGTTTGTTTCTTTGCACTTTGCCATACCTCCCAACCAGGGTCATAACTAGGGGTAGGCAGAAAAGACATGTGCAACTTGGGTATTGCACAGTCTCTGATTGCCCAGTCTCCTGCCAGATGAGACTTTGACTTTACTCTCCACATTTATACAAAGGGTATAAAGGTTTATATATATTGTCAGGAAATGCTTTGGGACCACAGTGTCTTAAAGGGGACCTGTCGCCCTAAGAAATAATTCAAAATAATTTTCTATTGTGTTTGACAAGCAAAATAATCTTCACTGACACTATATAAATAATATAAATTATGTTTCCTTCAGTCTAGGAATTACACAATCACAGCAAGCAGGCAGCTGCCATTTTGTGGGCAGTTATTAAGGCAAGCAAATTCTAGTTTATGTGCCAGAATGGGGACCTAATGCCCATGCTCATGTACTGGCTACATAGTGAGATGGTGAAGAGGAAGGGGGAATGTGAGTGTCAAATAGAAAGTGAAGGCAGGGCCGGAACTAGGGGTAGGCAGATGAGGCAGCTGCCTAGGGCGCAACGATTGGGGGGTGCCAGGCAGAAGCCTCGCCTGCCTACCCCTAGTACCCGGTCAGCTGTTGTGCGCCGTGCTGCTTTGCATCGCACACTGCGCCGGGCCCCCCCCCAGGCGTGAACTGCGCATGCGCATCAAAACACATGGGGGGGTGCGTGATGTAGGTGCAGGGGCGAGGTAGCCGACCGGGTTGCCTAGGGGGCCCGGTCAGCTCGGCCCGCCCCTGAGTGAAGGTAATTGTCTGCCCTGCTTCTATGCCTAAGGCATAAGGGCGGGGAAGGCAATATATGATTGACAGCTGAGATTTCTAAATGCCTTTATAATGGGTATGTATGTGTTTAACGAATAAAGGAATTAGGGTTTCATGTTTACTGTGAAAAAAAACTTTTATTATACAATTTTTATGACTGAGTGACAGGTCCCCTTTAAAACTGCACTGTGTAGAAAAAAAAGTGTTGTTTTTATTTAGGAGTGATATTTTGAGGGAATGGATACAAAGCGAAAACAGGCAAAATTTCCACCGTCACCTCACGTTTTTTCAAATGTAGGTATGCTTTGCGCCCTACGTTGTAAATATGGTTGCCACCTTTTCTGGAAATAATACTGGTCTTCTTATATTTTAAACCGTCTTCCCTGTAAACATTTGCAGCAAACGATATCCAGATAGCAACTCTAGTAATAAATGACCCTTATAACCAGAGAACTGAAATGCATAATAAATTCCAGCTTTCAGTAACAATTTTACTTTAAGAGTCATTTCCTGTGGCCAGGTGGCAACCACAGCCAAAAGGGAAATTCAGACATTTCCACAAGGACTCCTACTTCAGCACTGTCACATTTCTCATGCAGTAGGAGCTTTTATTTGTATAAGTACCGGCTGCACATCCGCAAGTCAGCCCAACAACAAACTGCAGGAGTTCCTACTATGTGAGAAAGTTACTTCCAAACAATGAATTGGTAGTTGTTTTAAAATGGATTCTAATTGGCTACTTTTTATACACAGCCAATGGCGTCTTTTGTGCATGACAGACAGCCAATCAGGAGCCCTAACTCTAGGCCAATAGAAGTGCGCATTGCATCCTGCGCTTACTCCAGTCAGTCCGCTTCTCAGGGAGGCTTAAGCCTGTCATTGCTGCAGAGATGACACTGAGCGGGCAGCGCTAACAGGAAGCGGGAGCTTTGGGGCAGAGTTGAAGGTATGTCAGACCGACGCTACTTTCATAAAGTTACTTTAGCAACAGGTGGAACAGTGGGGATTCTGGAATGTCTTTTATCCCACTGTCCTCCCTGACAGAGAGCAGCTGTGTGCAATTCTGTGTATAGTAAGTTATCTCTCCCTGTTTCCTTTTCCCTACTTTCATCATACAAGAAGCGGAACTCTTATCTGCTTGCAAAGCTGAAGGGTCCCTAATAGTAAATCAAGTAAAAGCATTTCCTACTGTACTTTGCGCCTTTAAGTGTGATGTTAAAATGCGATGTGTGTGCGCTGCTCTGGCTATCAGCTTGGGCAACAGATGTGCTGGGCAGGGGGGTCATTTTCTGCAGAAAGTTAGGGGATTACTGACACTTTTCAGTTGATGTTTTGGTACTGGTACAAGTATGGGACTTGTTATCCAGAATGCTCAGGACCTGGGGTTTTCCAGATAAGGGTTCTTTCCGTAATTCGGATCTCCTACCTTAAATCTGCTAATAAAATTATTTAAACAGTAATTAAACCTAACAGGATTGTTCTGCCCCCAATAAGGGGTAATTATATCTTAGTTGGGATCAAGTACAGGTACTGTTTTATTATTACAGAGAAAAAGGAATCATTTAACCATTAAATAAACCCAATAGGGCTGTTCTGCCCCCAATAAGGGGTAATTATATCTTAGTTGGGATCAAGTACAGGTACTGTTTTATTATTATAGAGAAAAGGGAATCATTTAACCATTAAATAAACCCAATAGGGCTGTTCTGCCCCCAATAAGGGGTAATTATATCTTAGTTGGGATCAAGTACAGGTACTGTTTTATTATTACAGAGAAAAGGGAATCATTTAACCATTAAATAAACCCAATAGGGCTGTTCTGCCCCCAATAAGGGGTAATTATAACTTAGTTGGGATCAAGTACAGGTACTGTTTTATTATTACAGAGAAAAGGGAATCATTTAACCATGAAATAAACCCAATAGGGCTGTTCTGCCCCCAATAAGGGGTAATTATATCTTAGTTGGGATCAAGTACAGGTACTGTTTTATTATTACAGAGAAAAGGGAATCATTTAACCATGAAATAAACCCAATAGGGCTGTTCTGCCCCCAATAAGGGGTAATTATATCTTAGTTGGGATCAAGTACAGGTACTGTTTTATTATTACAGAGAAAAAGGAATCATTTAACCATTAAATAAACCCAATAGGGCTGTTCTGCCCCCAATAAGGGGTAATTATATCTTAGTTGGGATCAAGTACAGGTACTGTTTTATTATTACAGAGAAAAGGGAATTATTTAACCATTAAATAAACCCAATAGGGCTGTTCTGCCCCCAATAAGGGGTAATTATATCTTAGTTAGGATCAAGTACAGGTACTGTTTTATTATTACAGAGAAAAGGGAATCATTTAACCATGAAATAAACCCACTAGGGCTGTTCTGCCCCCAATAAGGGGTAATTATATCTTAGTTGGGATCAAATACAAGGTACTGTTTTATTATTAGAGAGAAAAAGGAAACCATTTTTAAAAATGTGAATTATGTGATTAAAATGGACGGCCTATCCGTAATTCGGAACTTTCTGCATAATGGGTTTCCAGATAAGGGGTCCAATACCTGTACCCTGTTGTGGCCAGTGTGGTCCTGAGGCCAATGTGTATTCAAGGGAATTGTACCCCTATGTTGCAATAGAAACTACGCTCAGTATTGCACCATGTTGGCATTTTTCACCAGGTAGAAAAATTTATGTCTTATTGTACAGTGCTGCAGAATATGTTGGCACTTTATAAATAAATGTTAATAATAATAAATAATAATGTTTAAAAGTGATTGCACCAATTTCTGTGTATACAGTATACTTGACAAGGACTAAGTTAGCCACCTTTTTGTGTATATTCCTATTTTATAGCTTTATTTATGTTAAATGTACACAGCTTTTTATGCATATACAACCCGGCACTGAGACTGTGTGTGCGCATTTATTCATGAGTATACACTGCTTTACAATGAGTTGGACAGAGTGCATACTGTCTGCACTGAGTATGTGCACAACTTTTTATGCATATTTACCTAACGCTAAATATGTGCCCAAATTACTGTCTTGCAAAGAGTTGGGCATTTCTTTTTCTGGCTGGTCCTGTGTCCTACTTGGCACTGAGTATCTGTGCAATTGTATTGGTGTCTTTGCTGTTTGGCACTCAATTGGGCACAGCTTTCTGTGCCCATACAAAGTGTTTGCACAATTTTCTCTGTACATACAGCTGGGTAATGAGTTTTGTGCTGCATTCTGTACTGCCTGGCACTGAGTGGCTGACAATTTTTAGGTGTACTTAATGTCTATTGCTGACTAGGCCACAGTGTTCTGGGTCTATACTGCCTGCAACTATTACTTTGATTTCTGTCTATAGTGCTGTTTTTGTCATAAGGGGAAGTGGAAAACTTGACTCATGTATCAAAAAGTTGCAAATTTCAAGTGAATATTTTCATTTACCTTAGACCAGTGGTTCTCAACCTTCCTAATTCCGCGACCCTTTAATACAGTTCCTCATGTTGTTGTGACCTCCAACCAAAAAATTATTCCCAAGACCATTGGAAATATGTGTTTTACGATGGTCTTAGGTGACCCCTGACCCACAGGTTGAGAACCACTGCCTTAGACCCTAGGCTGGTGCTTCTGTCTGGTGAAAAGTGGTGCAGTTTCTTTCATGATCCTCTGCCCTAGAGATCCTCTGCCCTATTACGATAGTGCTCATGTGCAGTAAAGTAAGATCTGCAACTTTAAAGTTTAAGACCATTCTTTACTCTATTGCGCTGTGTCCATTACAAGAGGATCGCTGGGCCATTGACAGTGGTCTACTGAATTTATAAAACAATCATAAATACTGGATTATACTTTGATTTTTATATAAATTGCATTTTGCAAATTAATTGGTGATCTTTTATTGGTGTTGCCAAATGAAGTACAAGTCATGCTAAGTCCAGTGTTACTTCTGGGTATAAAACTTTGCAGGTGCTGGCACCATAGAGTAAAAGCTGACGGAACTGTACAGCACCTGGAAGGTTATTGTAGGAATTTAGAGGGGGCATACATTTTATAGGTAATCATACAGCAACGCTATGTGTTGATACAGTGTAAAGGGCACAGGTTCTTTTGGGTCTTTACTTCACTTTCCAGACTGATAGCTTGTACCCTTTGTGGCCTTTTTATTATCCTGTGTAAAAAAACAGCGACAAAAATCACCACTGTTTGCCAGGCTTCACTGAGTAAAAAAAAGTCATAATTTGTTACATGTTTTTGCCATTTATTTTACACGGCCTTTGAAACCGTTTTCTGGGCTAATTTCATTTTACACAGGATATTAAATAGGCCCCTTAGTGTGGTGACACATAGTACTATAGTATGCGAACGCTACTTTGTGTATATAGTTTCAATGCACTTCTCATATGTATCCTTGTTACACATTTACGCTGCACAGATTTTTGTACTTTAGGCCTTTTGCTGAGGGCACTGTAGTGTAGTCTATAATAATACCATCACTGACATGTTAGCCATAGCCTGTGGCAGAACACATGATTTTAGAAGACGTGTGGCACATAACAACTTTGTATAATGCAATATGAATCATCATGTATTGGAACGAGGCCTAGACTGGGATTCAAAATAGACCTGGCATTTCAAGTACACAGAGGCCCAGACAGTCCCCCACCAGTCCAATAAATAGTGACTGTCTATGGCATCCTACAGCAGCACCTCTGGCATTTACCAGAATCCACAGTTTGCCATTCTGGATACTATGGTAGATTGTGGGTGAAGTTTTAAAATATTTGGGAAGTGGCCGGGATCAGTGGCAGATTTACAAATTGTGTGTCCCTAGGCCAGCCACTTCTCCCACCCCTCAAGGCCCCCCAGCCGGAACGCCCTGAAAACATGGCACCCTAGGCCCGGGCCTTTGTGGCCTTTCCACATATGCAGGCCGGTATGGATCAGGATTTACTCAACCCAAGAGGACTTATAATTGGGGGTTCCTGAGGCAACATGTTTACAAAAAAAAGTTAGCAGAATAACTGGAATGCAGTTGACTGAAGTTAAGATGGTTGCTTCTCTGGAGCTATTGCCACATATAGTCCACATACACTTCACCAGATTTAGAAAGTAGGTTCATGAGTGAGGCCCAATCAGTTTTAAGCGACAAAATAAAATGGAGTGTCTTCAACTCGTATAACAACATTTTTTTTCAACTTCTTTTTATTTGTTACTGAGTTTCTAAAATGTAAGCTTTAAAAATGAATTTGTTTAGGTTTCTCTGCTCAGATTTCCCAGTAGCAGCTCTATAAGCCCGAACGCTGGCTTTCTAAACTGTTACATTGATACATTAGTTGATACATTAGCTGTTGAGAAATGTATCAACAAATGTATCAACAGTTTTAAAAGGTCAGCAACCTGTTTTACAAATCTTATATGAAACGGAAAAAAACACTGCAGTTATGCATACATTGTCCTAATCTGTATATACAAAAATATACAGTAGAACCCCCATTATATGTTTTTCAGGGGACCAGAAAAACATTGTGTCAATTCCAGGAAAATGTAAAATTGTGGAATTATACTTTATATATTGTATATTAGTGGAACCCCAGAAAATAGTGTAAAAGGAGGGAAAACTTTAAATCGGGGTCTGAACACAGAAGGGAAAAACATGATTATGATTGATAATGATAATAGTACTGCTATATCTGCAGGCATGTACAGCAGCCCTGCAATATCATTTAGAACACTTATTTATATTTACATGTTGTTTAGGTTAATATGATGTTGTAGCTGAAATTGCATGCTATTATATTTAAAAGCCAAAACTTTATACTGCAGTTAAAACTATCTATTTCTATAACATAAAAAAACTGTTCTAAACTACATAAAACATGTGTTTACCTTTTTCATTTGTAATTGTTGTAATTTCCTTTTAAAAGAATTGAGACCATTTTTGTATTTATTTGCCTTTTTTGACATCATGTTCAGAGGAAAAGCAAAATCTAAATTTGTAGATAAAATCTTTTCTGCTTCGTAATGTGGAGATTTCCTTACTCTCTGATTCAGTGGGCTACCATTCATATGGCACCAGAATTTTTTGTCCTGCAAGATATTAAAGAGTTTAAGTCGAGGTTCTCTCCCAGGGAGCAATCATGACACACTTCCCTGCCAGCAGCTGCTTCCCATTTGGGTGACCAAGAAGTAGCTGCTGGCAGGGATGTGTGTCTTGATCACATTGTGGAATGGAACCTACCTTGACTTAAACTCTTTACTGACAGCTGGTATTGCATAGAAACATAACTGTAAGCGTTGCTGCTTTTACTAGTGTGTGCAATGGACAGCACATTTTATATTATAATTCACAAAAAGTGCCTTTGAAGGGTGCTTTGGCTGCCCCTTTTCTCCCTGAGAGGACGTTTTATAAAAATAAGCCAGCATTGGTTCATGAATAGCCAGGATGTCAGTAATGTTTGTAAATATTAGGTAAGTGCAGAATACAAAGACATGTAATGATCATTAGGCCAGGGTAATGTAGAGTTCAATAGATAAAAATCTTCTGAAAGACCAAAATAAACTGAAGATCAACACGGTAATTTGTCAAATTTATTGTGTAGTTTGAGAGTCAATCCACACGAAACGTATTGTCAGCCTGCTTACAAGTCTAATTTTGCCTGCACTTGGAAGCATTGAATCCACCCAGGTGCAGGCACACGCAGCCAATATCTGCCAACTAATGCAAGACTCGCCGTTTTTTAGCGGAAATCCGCTGCGAATGTCTTCACCCGGGCAGATTCAGTGCTTCCGGTCACAGGCACAATTAGTAGATATTTCAAGTGTACGGGTGGATTGTCAGCCTGCGCTTATACGCAGGAGACAATCCATCTCGTTGGACCTTACCCTAAGAGACAGAGTTGACCCTTGTGTCTATCTGACAAACTTGGCTCATGATCCCGCTGTACACCTGCGGTGTTATCACCAGCTGTATTTCATGGCTTGTAAATCTAATTGTTGTTCATTGCCTTCCCAAGCTAGTGGTGCTATCATGCATTGCTATATTCCTTGCCCTTGTTTTCACATGTTGCCAGTAAAAACTTACACAAGATACATTTCATAAGTTGCATTCCTACTGCATCATATATGAATATAGGTGCTAAATTGTGCAAATGGCAATAGAAAACCGATCAGCACTCTTAAAAAGTGAAAGCAAAGAGGCTAATGCTGTAGTGGCTTCTGGTTCAATAGTAATTGCTCCCTACTATTTTGCTCAGGTTTAACCACATTTTTAAAGGGATGCACATGTAGAAAGTGCTGCAACAGGTATTCAATTAAGCATTAAGATATGATTAATGACACATAAGCACTATTTATACATATGGTCTAAGTTCTTCTAAACAACTAATGCCAGTTTAGCCTAAGGTAACGATTGCTGCCTAACAACCTCTGTCATAAAGAGACGCAATAATTTATTTTTAGTTTAACACATGCAAATAAAACCTTGTGATTTGGCAGAACATTGTCAGCACAAGCTAGTATTTTCGGTAAATTCCTATAAACAGTCCATTGTCAAGCGATTTTTACTGAAGTCACTTCCAGGATTACAATTAAATACAACCAGAAGGGTGCTTGTGTAACAGAGGATGACAACCTCATAAATATAATACCCACTATTCATTTCACATCACTGTTCACATTCTTACTGTGGCAACTTTGAGTGCTAAGATAAAGTTGTGGCTCTATAAAAGACTATTGCAAGACTTTACTAAAAATTTACTAAGAATTTGTCCGCCCCTTTGTGCAAATAAATGCATACAATGTTGAACTTTGGCTTTGGCAATTTGGGATCCTTTATCCAGAAAACTCCATATTACGGAAAAGTCATCTCCTGTAGAATTCAATAATATGAAATAATTCATATTTTTAAAAAAGATTTGCTTTTTTTCTTTCTTTTTCTGTAATAACAAAACTGTGCAATGTACTTGACCCCAAATGAGACATAATTAATCCTTAATGGAAGTAAAACAATCCTAACTGGGTTAAATTATTTTTTTTTTTTAGTAAACTTGAAGCTAGATATGGAGATCCAAATTCTGGAGAGACTAAAAATAGAGATGAAGATGGAAGGACTGTTGTGGGTCTAGGGGTATAAAAGGTTCAGCAAGGCAGCTGTTAGTGATGTTAAATTGCAACTAATGTGTACAAACCTGATCATTTTCATCAAGGTTAGGGAAATAAGAAGAGACGTATTTTTCAGTGGGGGCCCATTAACTATTAGTTTTGACATTGTTATATAGACATAATTACAGGGATCCCCAGTGCACAAATTATTTAAGATATTGTAAAGCTTATTTAATATTTAGAAAGTCGGGGGTCATAATTTTACTAAATGTTGCAGATTTGTGAAATTTCTTCTCAGCTTTCTTATGGCCACACTCATTATCTTACTGAAATAAACCATGTGCTGTATACCCCCACACACAAGCTACTTTCATAATGTTTTTATGAGATCAAAAGTCTTTTTTTAGATATTACTTTTCAGAAGAGAAGTAGCATTTTGTTTGTAGGTTTGATTGTGGGCATTCAGCTGGTCAGTCATATGCATAGCAGATCTCAAGGCAATTTTTATTTTGTTAAAGCTAAATTATAGCTAAACTCAATGCTGCTTTAGTAAGATAAAAGCTATTGTTTGTGTGTGTGTGGCTGTGTGTGTATGTGTGTGTAAGACAGGATGAAGTATGGCCAGGGTCATTATTCCACAGGTCTTTCTTTGTCTTCTTTCCTGTCTTCTGATTTTGTAATGTTTTTGTTGTTATTGCTAGTAGGATGGATCTAGTAGTAGGTCTGAGTAGGTAACAAATGTAGGTCAGGGGGCTGTGTGCGGGTTCAGTCAAGACTCTAAGGCTGATGCCACACCTGGTGTAGGGCTGATTTTTTCTTTGCATTCTCTCGCGTTTTCGTGCATATATCGGCTACATGTGCCTGCACTCAAGCGTATCCCATTCATTCGGGTGCAGGCACAAGTAGCAGGCGTAGGGCTCAATTTTCGGCAAGCGTTTTTCCGCTTGCCGAAAAAATCAGCCCTACGCCTGGTGTGGCATCAGCCTAACACAGGATCAATTTGGACCTAGGCAATCCTTTGTTAATTAGTCCCAGGAGAAGTACTATACTGCCCTCCAGCTGGCCCACAGAAGTACACAATTCAACTTACTGGCTATCCAAAGGGTAGTATTCCATTTAATAGACCAACATTCTGCTTATTTAAGTGTAAGAAAAGAATACATTGGGGTTTTTTTTTTTACACCACTTATTAGGGGTATTTTTTATTTTAAATAATGCAAAGTGGATTTTTACTTTACATGAAGGGTCCTTTCAGTATAAGGTGGTCCAGTTGTGCTGTGCATTCCCAGGTAGTGAGCATTCATATGTGTGTCGCTCTTCCGCCCCCAAACATTCAAGTTGTAACACATTAGATTCACATTTGCCAGTGCTTTATCTGTGACATGATCCACTGTGTCAACAAGCCTCTGAATACTAAATGCTGTTTATTTCACACTCTGCCAGTAAAAGAGTTAATCATTTACTGGAAATATCTGCCTACTTATGATGACCTAAAATGCAAGAAATCTTCACTTTATGACATAGGCTTGTATTATACAGGAAAATCTGAAATAAATCTGTGGTACATTAATATACAGTAGGATGTTTCAACCTAGAGGAATCACAGTGCAGTGAGAACAGCTGAGGCCAATTCCTCTGTTTTCTGATCTTTTACCCCTGGCCAGATTGTGTGCAGTATGGTTACAGTCATATGGATGATGCTGATGATTTTTCACACGTGCCAGCTTAGTGATTGATGGAATGATTTCTAATTGTGAAAGATCCACATTTTCCATGACACATGACACTTATATTCTTATTAGTAGGTGTTTTTTTCCCCTTGTTTGTATTAGAAATTTATGGTAAAAAATAACAGTGCTGCATATACAAGATAGACATGAGAACATCAAAAATGCCCCCTCACGCAAAGATCGATGTTTGGCTAATTCAGCAGAAAACTCATTTGTGTTTTAAAAATGTGACTAAATGTTGTTGATGCAGTTGTTCAATTCTGTGTGGGTGTCATGGATTGAAGTTCCTCAGCTTGGCCAATTGTTAATGATCTGATGTAATCACATGCCTGTTGCTCAGAACTGCTGCCCAAGAAGTAACACAAGAAGTGTATTGTCAAGAAAGTTGTACAACTATATTGTGTAGTGTATAAGTGCAAGGTGATTGCTCTAAAATGCATGCAAATATTGCATGTATTGACATCATTAACAATATTTGTGTCCAAACACTTTCCTTGCCACTCCATAAAGTTGTGCCAACTGTCACTGCAGCTGTGCAAATGGGCGCCTTGTGGTGACACTACCATCACCCTGAATATGGTGTTAATTCTAGGGTACCCACAGCGGTTTGCATCAGTAGTTTCAGACCAATTCGGCAGCTTATTTGCCCCTGTATGGGCACCCCCGACGGACTTACTCAGTCGTGATGTGGCCTAAAATTGGGCAGATCTAAATCGGGCAGGTTTGATTTTCTGTTGGATTAGGGACCACATCAGCTTGTTGATGTGGTCCCCAATCTGACCTCGCCTATGCCCACTGTTGTTATTCAATCAGGGCCAAACAATCAAATTGGCCTGCTATTGCCCACCTTTATGTGCGCATATCGGGAGAAGATCCGCTTGCTTGGTGACCTTGCCAAACAAGCAAATCTTTCTGTGTATGGCCACCTTTGGTTGCACTTGGAGCCAATTTTTTCATTTCTTGTTTTTGCGCCCCTGGGCACCCTGAGGTGGTCTTTCCGGTGTCATCCCCCCTTGCCCTCTCTGCCTGCCCTTTGAAATTTTGGTGCATCAAGGAGTTATTGGTTGAGGTCTTATTGAGGTCTGATTGTGCAGAGAGCGCAATTACACACATGAAAAATCTGAATTTTTGCTGTTAAAATTACCAGGAATGGCTTTTTGCTACCTCTAGTAACTTGCTGGGTGATGCCTCCTGAGGTGAGTTTCTCATTTGACTCCATAGCTGCAGCACTCCTGTTAAAAGCTGCCTTTTAAAGGGAGAATGTGAATGAACCTTATTTTTTATATCTTTCAATGAACTTCTTTTCTGCCACTGATACGGTTAAATCAATGATTTTGTTGGCCTTTAGACTTTCTGGTATTTTCAGCTGAGAAATGTGGCAAGTGTTCATAGGTTTCTGGTTTTGGAAATAGCTGGAATTCCCTTGAAATTGTAATTATTATATTTTTCTTTTGCTTTCCCAGAATTTCTTCACTTAAGCTAAAAGCAGAGTTTTCTTCCTTATAGAACTGCTCCTTTCTGGGCCTTATTATTATTAGAATAGAAAAGTTATTTAATTCCTTTGTTCAGTTTAGATACCTATGGCTATAAAAATAATGGTGATAACCGCACTGCACAGAAATAATGAATAAAACACAAAGGGGGGAAGTAGCCCTTTTTTGGCATAAAAGTAGTGGTAAAACTGGTGTAAAACACTCTCCGTATTCACAAACAGAAATCTGCCTAAATTCTGACTCAAACACCACTTTTCAGTTTTTGATGACAGAAAGACTTTTTACTGACACTTTTGTGAATTTATTATTTAGACGCCATTTAAATTACATTTTTCCTGATATTTTAAATATAGAGGAAAGCTCAGTGTTAAATCAGTTGTAAACTCTTCTGTTTTTGCTTTGTTTCCCCCAATCTTCACTTCACACCTCATGTAGTAGCACCATTGGGGGGTCATTATCATATTAATGGAGATTAGCAGTCTATTGTCAGGGGACAAATTTCCACTAGAACACAACAACAAGTAAAACACTAATTAAACAAAAATTTTTAATTTATACAGTGTATATAAAAAGTTTTTACCTCAAACTAATAGTAGTATGAGTGAATATTTTGAATAAATCTTTTATTAAAAGAAAAGTAAAGCCCCCCAAGTTTTTTTAGTTTTAGCAGCAGTGCCCCATCTTTAATCACTTCACTGACACTTGCCAAAACTTATCTGTGCTCCCATAGCATGCCTAGAACTACAGAGCGGCTTGACAGCACCACCCACCACCTTTAGCTGTGTCACTTCTGTTTCCACCAAGCCATCTTGATCAGCAAACAGCATATGCACACTGGTACCCAACTGGGACCATGGGGTACTGTCAATTTAAGGTTGGACTAGTCCAACAGGGCACTGGGAAAAAACCTGCTGGGCCTGCCTCACGGGACACATTTTTGGGTGGGCCTGATTGCTGTTGACCAGTAATTAGTGGCGGTAGAGATTAAGTGAGGTGGCAGAGTTGCGCAGGGGGAGGGCCCTTGATTCACTTCTTCCCATGAGCCCTCAAATACACCAGTCTGACACTGTGTGAATGTTGCTAGTTGAAATCCATACTGGCATCTCAAGACCCCAAATAAAGAAAAAAATAGTAGCCCAGCTTGTTCTGAAAAAAAAATGATGTATAGTTTTCCTGGGCAAACTAATATTACCTTTCAGGAAATGCCTCTAAAGTGAAAAAACTTGGTTTGATGGAAAAGGTATGGGACCTGTTATCCAGAATGCTCAGGACCTAGGGTTTTCCAGATAAGGGATCTGTTAAAAATCATTTAAGTATTGAATAAACCCAACAGAATTGTTTTACCTCCAATAAGCATTAATTATATCTTAGTTGGGATCAAGTACAAGACACTGTTTTATTATTACAGAGAAAAAGAAAATCATTTTTAAAAATTAGAATTACAGTATTTTCTTATAATGGAGTCTATGGGAGATGGCCTTCCCGTAATTTGGAACTTTCTTGATAATGAGTTTCCGGATAAGGGATCCCATACCTGTACACCGACAGATAAGAGCTAAAACAAATTCATTAAACAATGTTGATAAAATGTCATCTTAAAGACAAAATCTGAAAACTGTGTTTAAAAGACAAATTCACAGAAATGGAGATAAAGCTTTGTGAATAAGGGGGAAAATCTGACATATATATCTCCACATTTATTTTGTCCCCACATTGTGAATTCCCCGCTGCTGGAGTAACACTTTTTATGGAAACCACTCTGGTCTTTATTTGAACGGAGAAGACTCTCATTTACTCACTGGAGGCACATTAAAGGAACAGTAACACTAAAAAATGAAAGAGCTTTAAAGTAATAAAAATATAATGCACTGTTGCCCTGCACTGGTAAAACTGGTGTGTTTGCTACAGTAACACTACTATAATTTATATGATAAGCTGCTGTGTAGCCACGGGGGCAGCCATTCAAGCTGGAAAAAGGGAGAAAAGGCACAGGTTACATAGCAGATAACAGATAAGTTCTGTAGAATACAATGTTTTATCTGTTATCTGCTATGTGCCTGTGCCTTTTCTCCTTTGAATGGCTGCCTCCATGGCTACATAGCAGCTTATTTATATAAATTATAGTAGACTTTCTGAAATAAACACACAACTTTTACCAGTGCAGGGCAGCAGCACATTATATTTTAGTTACTTTTATACACTTTCATTTTTTGGTGTTACTGTTCCTTTAAAATTATCTTTTTTTTCTTTGAATTTAATAAAAATAAGTTGATTATGTGAGTAGTTAAATAGCCTACTGAATATAACACTGTTGATGTAATATATTTCTTTCTAGAACATTTAATAATGTTTTCAGGCACAGACTGGTATGTATAAATTGTTTTATTTACATATCACCACAGTAGTGCACGGTGCTTTACAAGGTGTAAACACAAACAGGGTATAGTTATTTTAAGCTACACATAGCACCATGTTTGTTGCAAGATCTTCCTCAGTTGTACGTTGCCATGCCACTCTAGGCCAACCTCTCCTCCGTTTCCCATCTGGTACAGCTTAGTACGTGTCCATCACTATGCATATTGGTGACCATGCCCTCTAAGTGACACTATGTCTGGACTGGGCTTCAAATTAGGCCCTGGCATTTCAAGTACACAGAGGCTTAAACAGCAGCCCGTGGACCCAATATGTAGCGAGTGTCTATGGCATCTTATAGCAGCTCCTATGGCATTTGCCAAATTCTACATATTGCAAGTGGTGATATGGACAGGGCTGTGGAGTCGGAGTCGAGGAGTCGGAGGCAATTTTGGGTACCTGGAGTCGGAGTCGGCAAAAAATGAACCGACTCCGACTCCTACTAAATTTAAATGGGAATAAAAAAAAAAATAAAGCAAGTTTAAATGTCCCAATTCACAAACAGTCATAATTAATTACTTCTCTGCTATAAGAATAAAGCCCAATGCACGCAGTGCATAAACGAACACGTTGAGTGACCATGAAGCATGCTTTTCATTGACTGTATGAATGTATAAAATACATTAGCATATTAAAAACAGAGGAGTCGGAGTCGGAAGTATCAGAAACTGAGGAGTCGGAGTCGGAGAATTTATCTACCGACTCCACAGCCCTGGATATGGAGGCAAAAAAAGTGGAAATTCACAATCCTCTATCTCCACTTTTGGCTTTTAAATGACTTTTACGAACATTTTTTTTATGGTTTTGTCTTAAGCTCTTAGTAAATCTGTCGGTGTGTCATCAAACCAAGCCCCACATCTACATGACACCTGTGATAATTATTTTGCCAGAAGTATATTGCATTTCATTTGCTGTCATTTAACTTTAGGGGCATTTCCTGAATGGGAATTCTAGTTTACCTAGGAAAACTATAAATCATTTTTTCAGGACTAGCCGGGCTTTATAATGTTTTTGAAACATGCCACCCTGAACTACTCTGCCACCACACTACTTCTCTAGCCCACACTGATTACTGGTTGAGTGCAATCTGGCTCACCCACCAACATGAATGGTAAAAAGGGGCCCAACAGAATGAGGTTCTTATCCAGTGCCCTGTAGGGGCCAGACCAACCTTGCACCCTAATATCCCAGTTTGAATTCACTGTTTGTGAATATTGAGAAAGTGTTTTACACCAGGTTTACCACCACTTCTACTACAAAAAAGGGTTATATCCACTTTTGTGAATCCCCCCCCCCCCCCCTTAGGGTTCTTTAGCTAAGGGAAGCTAATTTAATATTTAGGAAGTCAACATATTCTTACTAAATATTGCAAATTTGTGAAATCCAACTTTGCAATTTCTTCTCTACAGAATTAACAAAGGCATTAAGGTGGCATTTACACAGAACTGCAGATGAGGTCCAGTACTGATAAATGTGAAGTTACATGTAGTAGTCAGAAGCATAACTATTGCTATTTTAAAATGTATGATCCCTGATTAGCCCTGAAGCAGGTAGATAAGCAAGATGCATACAGGACAGGAGTATTGATTTATTCTTAAGAAGCTACAGATAATTCTGAGAAGAATATAGCTGATGGTGAGAACTTGGGATGGGCATGAAGGGGTCACTGCTGATATGCTGAGTCATTTTATGTTTTTGCGAGTAGATAAATGTTTAACTTCTTGCATTTTAATGGTTTATTACACTTACAGCTGTATAAATCCCTTGAAGGATTTCCTTCTGACATTTTTTTCCTTGAGTTGTTCTTGGACTTCATATTTAATGTTTGTGTGAAGTGGGTAGAAATGAGTCAGCAGACAAAGAGGAGGAAGGCAACAAAGTTATAAAGTGAATTGAGACTGAGTACACTATAGGAATTGGTTCAATACTGTCCTGTTACATAGGGTTGAAAAAAGACCAGAGTCCATCAGGTTCAACCCTTTCAAGTAAACCCAGCACACACAAACCTATACAGGTATAGGACCCATTATCCAGAATGCTCAGGACCAAGGGTATTCCAGATAAGGGCTCTTTCCGTAATTTGGATCTCCATACCTTAAGTCTACTAAAAAATCAATAAAACATTAATCAAGCCCAATAGGATTATTTTGCATCCAATAAGGATTAATTATATCTTAGTTGGGATCAAATTACAAGGTACTGTTTTATTACTACAGAGAAAAAGGAAATCAGTTTTAAAAATGTGAATTATTTGATTAAAATGAGTCTATGAGAGACAGGCTTTCCATAATTCGGAGCTTTCTGAATAACGGGTTTCTGCATAAGGCATCCCATACCTGTACTGACCTATCTATACACTCACATACATAAACCATGAATTCCCACATCAATACTAACTGTAGATTTCGGTATCACAATAGCCTTGGATACTATGCTTGTTCAAGAAATCATTCAAGCCCCTGTTATAGGCATTAACAGAATCTGCCATCACAACATCACTAGGAAGGGCATTCCCCAACCTCACTGCCCTCACCGTGAAAAACCACCTACGCTGCTTCAAATGGAAGCTCCATTCCTCTAATCTAAAGGGGGGACCTCTGGTGCGTTGATCGTTTTTATGGGAAAAAAGAACATCCCCTATCTGCCTATAATCCCCTCTAATGTAATTGTACAGAGTTATCATGTCCCCTCGCAAGCGCCTTTTTTCCAGAGAAAACGTTATTTCTTTACAACCTCGACACTAACACTTTTATTCACCATAAGGGGTTGGCTTTGCGGTACCTTTTCTTGCTTACCATGGGAATATGCTGTTGCCTCCTGGGTGGTGCTTGCTTATTACACTTGTATATATGACTATAAGGAAATCAGTAATGTTAAAAATTTATAGAAATAATTGTGTAGAGGTTTGTAACAATAAGCTCTGGAAAACGCATGAAAAGAGGAATAGAGTATCAACATTGAATTTAAGGGATGCAAGTATAATTCTGCCAGTGAACAAGTATTTTATTACACCATATCTTGAATATGGGGGAAGGCAGAAGGCTACTATCTTAAAAAATACCTAGAAAAGCTGCAACTTCGTTAGGGCAACTAAACCAATTAAAAGGGTGGGTCACTTGAAGTTAACTTTTAGTATGTTTTAGAATGGCTGTTTTTTAGCAACATTTCAATTATCCTTATTTTTTACATTTTTTTTAAATTTCTGAAATTGTCTTGCCACTGACCATTTTTTCTTCCTAATGTCACTGGTCACCATTTCTAACTCAATTGCAATCTTCGGCGTATAGAGTAAAATATATGCTTATAATACACAAGAGCCATGAATATCCTGTAAAAGATATCCTTATAAATGGTGCTTAGTGATGTCATCAGTTATAATTTGTGTTAAGTGGTGTAATTTCTGTCAGATTTTCCCCCAAACTTGTGTATTGTGAATAGATAATTTACTCCCTATTGTAAAATATGAGGATATCACAAGTCAGCTCAGAGTTCCTTGATCTGAATAACCTTTTGCCTTATGCTTTTTCTAAGGTCATGGAACTCCTTGGTGACTTATATCCTTATATTTTGCAATAGGGGGTATATTATCTACTATATAATATACAGACATGAATAAGCTGCGATTTATAAATATATCCTTCTTATATTTTACAATATTTGCAACTCTGATGTCAGAAAGTGGCAAACATAAGCATTTATTTTGCCTACTGTATATGATACACCCCATTTCACATATATATCCAATCTTCCATATACAGGCTGCTCTGAAATGCTGTAATAATTGTATGTTTGTCTTGTATATGCATCGATTTCTCTAGTGCTGAAGTCTGTGCACCTTCTGTAGGCCAGCCAGTAACCTTAAGAAATAAAATAACTCATTTACTAGGGGATAGGCACAAGCACTAGGGGATAGGCACAAGTGCTGGAGTGCTAAGGGCTGCATAGATGCCACCCTTTGATTGCCAAATAAAGTGCTTGTGCAAAAGGGGTCATTGCAAGAGTGCATCGCCTAGATGCCTCCCCCTCGTCCACCCTTTACTAATACAGCGCTGACTAATACATAATTAATAATGATAATAATTATTATAACTTAGAATGAAACGGAGCGGAGACACCTATAGCTAGGCAAGGTGAATGCCAAGGGGCAGAGTACATTGTTGCAATTTTTGGCACTCTCTTTGAACACTGTCAATAAAAATATATGCATATTTGAATTGCCAAGTTCTTTAAACTTAAGAGAAGTACCTGGCTTGTGGCTCTCTGCCTTTATGAGTTTACAGAAGGCTTCTATGACTTGATACACCCCAGGGGGAACTTTAGCCCCTAAGGTTTGCAACTTGTGGATTCCTATTATACATATTATTTTGGTCACGTGTTTGTTTCAAAGTTACTTTGAAACCAATAGTATTTCATTTGGGGTTCAAATATGTAGCATGTGGTTACATAATGAGTCCCCAGTAAACCCCAATCATTTTAACTAGAGAAATAGCAAATCTTTTCTTTGGCTTGCCTGGTTTACATCTTCGAGGACTTTGCATGTTTAGCGTGATTAAAGAAATCATTAACAGTTTGTCAACACATGGCAATCCCCGATTAACACAAGGTCAGGGTAAGGATTCCTTGGGGTTGATGCAATATTTCAATTTCAGTATGTTTACACATTTAACAAGCTCTGAGATCCCTGTCCTTGCAACTTGCTATAGATAGCTGAATTCTGATTTACCTAGTGCTGTGTTTAACATCATTCAGTGCAGTGTGAGAATCTTCTGCAAAACATCAGTTGGCTTGGCAAGGAAAGTTTTCTTTGAGGTGCTGTTGTGGCCATATGGTGGGAACGTGCATTTCAATGGTTATATTTTTACTGGTGTAAGAAAAATATCTATAAAAAGCAGACCAGAGAGGGGTGGTTAATTTGCAGATGCAGGAAGCAACGAGCTGGACCATCTGGCAGGTGAGCTTGCAGTGGGACATGTGAAATAATGCTGATGAAGTGTCCTTGACTTGAAATTCATCAGTTGCAGAAAATTACATTTATGCGTGAGTGTAACAACATATATATTAAATGAAAGATCATTTTAAAGGGGCGCTGCTTTAAAAATATATCACTAGCTATGCTGATAATGGGGCTGTAAGGTATCACCATAACCCATGGATTAGAGCTGTGCCAATAGGCCTTCACCTTCTTGATTGCAACTGGCGCTGAAAGCAGTTGTTGTGAGACTGGAAACTTTGTTTATTGTTTAATGTCCATATGGTAAGCCCTGGACATCAACCAGCTGAATAATGACTGCAATGTAGCACTGTAATATAGTTCTTTGTGGTAAAACCTATTGAAGTTAGAACAGTAAACTTCAATATTTAGGGCCACACTCGATGACTTAGTTGCTTGTTTATCTCTGGTTCATTAGCGTAACTTGGGCACACCTTCCCCCCCCCCCGAATCTTCAGAGGGGGCCCGCTGTGCTGCTCCCCCTCCTGGTTCTCCTTCCTTGCACTGCATCTACTGGCCTGCGCCGCTTTGGGCTGTATACTTACATAGTAACATAATAACTTATGTTGAGAAAAGACACAAAATGTCCATCATGCTTAAAGGAGACAAATTGGATAAATGGAAAACACCCTAATTTTGTAGGCAATTATGAATAATATACGGTGCTGGTTTCACTTTGGGCAACACATTAATCCTATCTGTAAAAATGGCCCCTTTATTGGAGCTTCCTATAGATCCTATCAGTTCTCTATTCCTTTTTCAAATAAAGGGTGGGCTTGTCCTAACAGTCCCTGCCAGAAGCACAGTAGGAGGGGGACAGCCAGTCACAGCCCTGCACTCACAAAAACAAATACAGGCTTCAGTTCCCTATCAGGTCAGTCTAGCTGCTGATTGGTTCCTATCCTACAGTGCAGTGTACTGAGAGCCGCCAGCAGGAAGTGGCACAGGTGGGCGGGACTAGTGGGGTTTTAGTGGAATTTCTCAATAAATCAAGCTGAAACACAACTTTTTTAAGCACAATCCTTCTATATTTAGAGAAGTATTCACTGGTACATTCTTAAAGTTTTATATGATATGTCTTCTTTAACCTTTTATGTCTATATCTTAATGAAACCTTCCTAGCTGCTAGTTGATCCAGAGGAAGGCAAAAACCCTTCTGAAGCCTCTCTAATTTGCCTCAAGGCTGGGTAAATTCCTTCTTGACGCCAAGATGGCAATCTGACAAGTACTTGTACTGTGAGATATCTTCAATAACCCTGTATTTCCTTACTTGCTAAATCTCTCGGTTCTAGTTCCTTCTAATTGGATTGGGTGGCCTCGTGTCTACTGCTAAATTTTTAACGCGCTGCAAACCATTTTGTCAGAGCAATATGTAGGAGCAGAACCCTGACCGTAGGTGGACCCAGGACAGGACAATAGTCTCCTTGTGGTTGGTGGCATGCTGGGTGACACATGTAGGCTGCAGATCTAGAAAATGCAATATGCAAGGTTGCAACTTCATGGACCTGAGCAAAAGAAGGGTTCCAACCTCTTCCACTCACTGGGGCCTCAGCTTTTTTTAATATGGGGGGCTCAGATCCATAAGGTTGTGCCCAGACATATTAGATTTCCTGGATCTTACAGCTGAGATACAAGCTTGATAAACCGTCTTTCTTCTAATAAACAATTCTTTGTATTGAATGGCTGTAACCCCTGGAAACATATTTATTAAACTGCCCTCACTTATGGTTGTAGCTAACACTGTTATGTAGCATATTCCTTTGAATCAATTTGTTTTGAGCATAACGGAAGGTTGCAATTTTGTAAATATGTAAATTGTTGGGGTGTATGCCAATGACTGTGCACATATATGAATGTTTGTTTGTAATGGGGTTGATTTTTGGGAGGCTACCAAAGGTTTTTCACTGAAGAACTTATAATTCTAGCTTAATATATAGCAGTGTCTCTTGGGGCCTAAGTATGGGATTCATATTGCTGGAATTGTTTCACTTGCCCATTAGTACATTAGTTGGTGCCAGAGTTAGCACAGGAAGAGAGTTTATATTAGCCTGCACATTTGAATTCAGATGGGTTTGTGCACAGAATTCCAGAGAGTGAAGTCCTAGTATTGCTATTATATGGAATCTGAGATTCCATCTGCTGTACACATACCACAGACACCTTTGCTTGCTGTGACTCATCTGTGCACCATATGTGTCTGGAAAATACCATTTAGTGAAATCTCGTACGAGTTTATTGTAAATCAAAACCCTGTTTTATGCACATCGGAGTTCCCAAGTTGACATAAGTGGCTGTAAATTCCTTGAATTCTTAGATACACTTTTTATACTGTTCTGTTTTACACAGCAATAGACATTCAAAATTGGTGCAGGCATTGCTAAAATGCATGTTTAAAGGGGAACAAATCCTGTAAAAAAATGTGGTTTGTACTGCCTTATCTCACTCCCATTTCTTTCTTTTGAATATGTGTCCCTTGTTCTATTTACTATTGTTTATGTTAATTTTAATGACTTTCTCAAGACAAATTTAGGCTGATGCCACACCAGGCGTAGGGCTGATTTTTTCGGCAAGCGGAAAAACGCTTGCCGAAAATTCAGCCCTACGCCTGCTACTTGTGCCTGCACCCGAATGAATGGAATACGCTCGGGTGCAGGCACATGTAGCCGATATACGCATGAAAACGCGAGACTTTGCATTCTCTCGCGTTTTCATGCGTATATCAGCTACATGTGCCTGCACCCGAGCGTATTCCATTCATTCGGGTGCAGGCACAAGTAGCAGGCGTAGGGCTGAAATTTCGGCAAGCGTTTTTCTGCTTGCCGAAAAAATCAGCCCTACGCCTGGTGTGGCATCAGCCTAAAGCTCAGTCATTTCACAGTGTTCTATAATCCTTTCTGGGTTTTTTTCTGTCTATAAGACTATGTTATACTTTTTTATGCTAATGGAATCTAACACCTTACCTTGGCCATCTATGCCCAAATTTGGTTGTGCAGTTTGACCAGTTTTTCCCATACTGCCCTGATGATGGGGGCTTGTGCAGCCAGTTGGGGGAGGGGGGGGGTCATTTAGACTGATAATCCTGAAGGATTTATGATTATCAATCCTGATGGAAAATTTCCTATAGTGCAGCAGGGTTCCTGGCTTTCTGGTATTCTTCTCATTCAGGTGGTTGATATAAACAAATGTAACAATACAAAAGTGGTGGTACATATGTAAGCATGTTACTGTGTCCATTTAATGAAATATGGGGGTTCCCTTTAAAGGAGAAGGAAAGGCTAATAAAGAGTTAGTCTCAAGCTGCAGGCATACCTTCAATTCTCTCAATAGTGCCCCTAAGTCTGCCCATATTTCTCCTGTTCAGATGATCAGAAGCCAAACAGGAAGAAAAAATGCTGAGCTGTGTAAAGAAAATTCCCATAATGCCTCACTCCTGCACAGACATGCAGACCAAACTGAACATGCTCAGTGTGTAAGACAATGCGTCAGCTTCCTGCTGATTGGCTCAGATCCTCATTCCTAAGGGGGAGGAGGGAGTTCTTAGCATTCTTGAGGGAGGGGGGAGCAGGAAAGAGCAGAAAGCAAAGCGCTGCGTGTCTCTGGCAGAGGAAAACAGACACAACTAATCTTTTGGCAGGGAACTCAGTGCAGTGTTTCTGTGAGTGCTTATGGCTGTATTTACATAGACCTTTCTGATAAAGCTTACTTAGTTTTTACCTTTCCTTTTCCGTTAAGTGCACATGCACAAAGCAAATCAAATGTAAGCAAATGTACATGTTGATCCTTTTTTATCTACATTAAAACAGTGAAGGTAATAAAGCCTAACAGGTTAACTGATGAACCTTGTGATTTGAAATTGTATCATATGTTTTTCTACAAAGCACACAGTTAAGCTGATTCTCCACTTTGTAAATGCCATGCTTATTAATATGCCCCTTTCATTTAATGTCGTCATTCTGTTACTTATATGGTTTTAGCCACTATTTCATGTTAAACCCAGGAAATAGGGTTACAGTTTTGCATGATAGTAATTTGTGACGCTCAGTCTGACTTTTATTAAGAGACTACAAACGTGTGGCATGCAAATGATACCACATGAAGCATTTGTATATTCGTATTTCACTTTCTTAATAATAAGAATCCTAAATCTAATAGCTGTATCACATTTATGACTGATATATGGAGCATGAGCTTATGGTGACAGAAATGACTGTAGAATTCATTTAATGCAAGCTGAAACACCACTTTTTCCAAGTAGGACACTACATAACTGCTGCACATCAGACTTTTTTTTATCTTTAAATCTATCTTTGGTAATATGCTGACCACTTCCGCTTTTAACCAAAAACAAAGTTCTTCTTATTTTGCTGAAATAACATTCTGTCAACTGAAAATTTAGATATTGTGTGCATCCTACATGCTGTGAGGTAGAGATAACTAGGCTATAGTTTGGCTTTGTCAGCCTGCTAAACTCTTTATGCTTTTATAGGTAGTTTTTTATTGATAAAATACTTTTAATACAAAATTTACTGGGGAGTGGTACGTTTTGGGGGTGGAGAATGAGCTTGTCAGTGGCAAGGAATGTGTGTCCCTGAGGCTGAGAATTTGCATGCAGAGGGAATAATTTAGGAAACGGGGATAATTACAAATTTATAATACCGTCCCCAGCCTAGTAGGTGATTTACCAGCCAGGCCTATTTGTGGCCCACTCTTTGACTTCCATTCTTTATTGGCACTAATATTCATTCTTTAAGTTGTTCTTGACCATGTCACTGTTACCCTTTAATCATCAAACTTAACTGTGATTAAACCATCTTCTTCTCTATTGCCAGCAAATTAAAGTTGGGGAGCCAGTCTCCATTGCTGTCATCCTTTATTCCTTCTATTGACTTAAAGGAGAGGGATAGGCATAATCACCGGTATCAAGGTATGGAGGGGCAGTGCTCCTGTCTCCTTGAAAACTGCACTGGTCCAGGGTACTGCTGTAGGAGCATGTTACCATGATTCAGTGTGACAAATGGTTGCCTTGTTGTGAAGATCGGACATCCAAACTTTTCCTTTGTCAACATGATAGGTCGGTACCATTGAAATTTAACCTGGTTTTGAGCATTTAGGGATTTAATACCTCAAAATCTGAAAAGATCAACAGTTCTGAGGTATTGAATCCTATAGCAGGCTATTGGCAATGTCTACATTATTTAAAAGGTTTTTTTTCTGTTGAATTAGATGAATACATTATTCATCATTTATCAGCCCGGCAGCATCAGTTTATATGACATTTTCTATAAATGATTTCTCATTACCTTCAAACTTGGAGTTGACCCTTTTATGCCATGTATGGCCCTGTTTGGCAGGCCTGGCCCCCAGGTCTGTATCTATGGCTTTCTGACTTCTTGTAACTAAAGTAGATGGTCTATGGGAAGTGATAAAGCAGCTTGTAGCCAGCCTGGTAGAGTGAGAAATTGGCAAGGCTAAAACAGTCAGACATTTATTTTCTAAAATCACAGTAATTAATTCTTGCTTTATTTTGCACCCAACTGATTTTAGGTATCAACAAACTTGCTTAGTGTTCCCTTATTTCAAATATTACACATAGTTTTCAAGCAAAAATAGAAATAATTTGTATGTCTCTTCATAATAGAGTCTAGTTGGTTGTATATTTCACATTTCACCTATCGCTGCATCTTGCTGTTTAATCAATGGTGTGACTTTTATACTGAATGCCAGCAGACTGTAAATATCAAGCTGTTCTAGTCACCCTTGAGATTGGAGTAGAACAGATTATAAAAGCGATTTAAAATAAAAAGATATAATAAGTCACCTTAGAAAATTGTATAGCATATCGCTTTAGAATTTTTGTTATCCTTAATTACATATTACACAAAAGCAATGAGTTGACATTTTTAATGGATGCACATTCTCACCCTCATCTTTGGTTTGTGTAAGCAGTCAGTGTCATGTATTTGCTTTCTTGATTAAAGGAGAAGGAAAGGCTAATAAGTTAAGCTACAGGCATACCTTTAGTTCTCTCAATAGTGCCCGTAAGTCTCCCCATATTTCTCCCGTTTAGATGATCAGAAGCCTCATAGGAAAAAAAATGCTGAGCTCTGTAAAGAAAGTTCCCATAATGCCTCACTCCTGCACCAAGACCAAGACCCGTGTACATGCTCAGTTTGTAAGACTATGAGGAAGCTTCCTGCTGATTGGCTCAGATCCATATTCCTAAGGGGAGGGGGTAATGAGTTATTAGCATTCTTGAGGGAGGGGAGCAGGAGAGAGGAGAGAGCTGCGTGTCTCTGAAACAGGAAAACAAACAGACAAGAAGTCCTGTATCTTTTCGAGGGGAACTTTCTGTTTTTCTGTGAGTGCTTATGGCTGTGTTTACATTACCTTTCTGATAAAGCTTACTTAGTTTTTACCTTTCATTCTCCTTTAAATTGATTGTACTGTGGTTTCTAAAAGGATAATGAATATGAAATAATAAAAAAAAAATGTCTCCTCTGACTTGTAGATGTTAAATGCCTTCTTGTTTCTCATTGGCCCCTGCTCTAGTTAGTTGACTGTAAGGCCACTGACCAACCATGTGCAAAAAAGGAGAGCATATATTATTGAAAAAGTAAACTACACCTTTAAATTGATCCTAAAGACAATATACAGTTGTGTGAAAATGTGATGGAAAGTTTTAACCTGATATTAACTTGGTATGGTAAAAGTGTTGTGTTTGAAATTGTCCACAAAAAAAATTGTTATTTTTGTGCCTGATCCTGATCAGTATCGGTGGAATTAACAGAATGTTAAACTTGTTGCAACATAACCTGCCATAAAAGGAAGTTGGCTGTTTCTAAATAAAGGCTTTGTTACATTTTCACGTAATAGAACATGGTCTTATTTCACTTAGTAAGCACATGTGCAAACATTGGGATCCGCAGCCATCTGCGTGGAAGTGGATATGTGAAAGTTACATTGTTACAGAAAGTGCCAATTCCATTTCCTTAATAAATGGTTCTTGAAGGTAAATCACGTTCCAGTCTTCTACTGGGGGGATGATTAAATCCAGAGCAAAGCATGGTGTACCAACAACTTCCACTGGTATTTCTTGCCCCATCTATGCCAATCGGTAAGCAATCTCTTTCTATACATAATCACACATCTGAATTTTGGTGCCTACTTTGGTTTCCCTTCTGGTCCAAACATGAGATCGAGGGACAATGCAAAGCTTGCCTTGATGATAAAATACACAAAAGAGCAACTTGACAACTTATTTTGGTTGCAGATTTCAAAAGACTGGAGGAAATATGGTCAGATTTCTTGGTTAAGTGCAAAGTAGTTGCTTGATTAACAAGAAGCAAAGTTACAATCACTGGGGAGTTCCTAACATTTTGGTACCCCCTAGTAATCAAAACTTTCCTTCTCCTTTAATGTATTTTTAAACCTATTATGTTATTATATTTCTTGTGCACCTTTAGCAGAATAAGGTTAACAGATTATTAAATTGGTTTAGGTCCTGCCCCAGGTGATTTTGGACCACAGCAATGTTTCTACAGTAAACAGAACATTTTGTTAACCAGTGATTTATTTTAAGTCTCTCCCCAAGGGCCAAACGATCAAATTACATTTCGATCGAGTTGCAATTCCTGATCCAATGGGAAAATCAAACCTGTCTGGTCATCATCTGCCGAATTTCAGGCAAGATTTCGGTTGGAAAGGCCATTTGGGGGTCCCCTTGTATGACCACCTTTAACTGGAGGGTGAGAGAAAGTAACCCGCAAAGAAAGAATCAGCATGAGTAAACAAAACAATCTCATTTAGAGAGTTTTTGTAAATAGTACTTAAGTTGCTCAAACCTGTTAGTGCCATAAAAAAAAAACAAATTTTATTTTTTAAATATGTAAATAGTAAAAAAAATGAAGCAAGAAGGGGTGGAACCTTTATATCGCAGGGAGGTCATTTGGTTGACGAGAACAGGGAAAAAGCAGAAGTTATGAACTCTTATTTTCCATCTGTCTATACAACTGAGGCGCCAGCTAATCACAGCTTGCCTTTTAATAGATCCAGTTCTAGTAATATAACTACTGATGCTAGGGTCACTTAAGAGGAAATTCAAAAGAGACTTGAACATGTAAATGTAAAGGTCTAGGACCAGATGGTATTCATCCCAGGGTATTAAACGAGCTAAGCGCTGAAATTGCCAAACCTTTTCACTTAATTTTTCAGGATTCATTGAAGTCTGGCATGGTGCCTAGAGACTGGTGAATTGCTAACGTGGTGCCGTTATTCAAAAAGGGATCCCGTTCTCAGCCTTAAAACTATAGGCCTGTTAGTCTGACATCAGTGGTAGGAAAGCTTAATAAGAGATAGGATACTTAAATACATTGCAAATCATAATACTAAATAATATAAAATATAAAAATACAAAAATAAGTTTGTGCCAGCATGGTTTTATGCGTAACAGATCTTGCCAGTCTAATTGAATTGCCCTTTTGAGGAGGTGAGCAGGAACCTTGACGCTGGAATGGCAGTGGATGTCATCTACTTGGACTTTGTTAAAGCATTTGATACAGTACCGCACAAAATTGAAAAATATTGGCCTGGAACATAATATTTGTTACTGGATAGAAAACTGGCTGAGGGATAGATTACAAAGAGTGATGGTACATGGAACATTTTCTAATTGGACCAGTGTGGTTAGTGGAGTACCGCAGGGGTCAGTCCTTGGTCCTTTGCTTTTTAACTTGTTTATTAATGACCTGGAGGTGGGCATAGACAGTACTATTTCTATTTTTGCTGAAAATACTAAAATGTGCAAAACTATGCAGGATGCTGCCACTTTGCCTCCTGTATTCATCCTGTAGTCTTGTATTTAATCCACCCCCTACTTGCAAGATTAAATTTGACCATAGCTACCAGCTAGCTGCTAAAGAAGAAGCCAAATAATTATTGGATGATTTCTTAAAGGAACAGTAACACCAAAAAATGAAAGTGTATAAAAGTAATTACAATATAATGCACTGTTGCCCTGCATTGCTACAACTGGTGTGTTTGCCTCATAAAGACTACTATAGTTTATATAAGTTAGCTGCTGTGTAGCCATGGGGGCAGCCATTCAGAGGAGAAAAGGCACAGGTTACTTAGCAGATAACAGACAAACCCACATTATATGGGGCTTATCTACTAATTATCTGCTATGTAACCTGTCCCTTTTCTCCTTTTTTCCAGCTTGAATGGCTGCCCCCATGGCTACACAGCAGCTTATTTATATAGTAACTTTTCTGTAGCAAAAAACACCAGTTTTTTGCAGAGCAACAGCACATAATATTTGAATTACTTTAATTTACTTTAAATTTTTTGATGTTACTGTTCCTTTAAGCAAGCATAGTATCCAAGGCTATTGTGATACTAAAATCTACACTTAAAATTGATTTTGGTATACAGGTATAGGACCCATTATCCAGAATGCTCGGGACCAAGGGTATTCGGGATAAGGGGTCTTTCCATAATTTGGATCTCCATACCTTAAGTCTACTAAAAAATCAATAAACCATTAATTAAACCCAATAGGATTGTTTTGCATCCAATAAGGATTATTTATATCTTAGTTGGGATCAATTACAAGGTACTGTTTTATTATTACAGAGATAAAGGTAATCAGTTTTAAAATTCTGCATTATTTGATTAAAATGGAGTCTATGGGAGATGGGCTTTCCGTATTTCAGAGCTTTCTGGATAACGGGTTTCCGGATAAGGGGTCCAATACCTGTATATAGTTTATGTATGTGAGTGTATAGATAGGTCAGTATAGGTTTGCATATGCAGGGTTTACTATGTAACCCTATGTAACTATGTAATATCAAATAATCATAATCACAGTTTTTACATTATTTGCTATTATCTGATGCCTTGTTCCAGTTTTCAAATGGAGTTATTGAATCAAAAAAAATGTTGCTATTGGTCTGTGATTCTACAACATTCCATTTTGTTGTTACTGTTACCATTTCTTCCTTATCTTTCTATTCAGGCCTCTCCTATTCATCCTGTCTTGTATTTAAACCGCTCGCTATTTGCAAGATTAAATTTGACCATAGCTACGAGCTAGCTGCTAAAGAAGAAGCCATATAATTCAAAAACTATCAAAGATAAAAAATGAAGACCACTACAAAGTGTCTCATAATATCAGTGCCTCCATCCAACATTGAACTGGGCTTGCAGGACACTGAAGAAAACCCAATAGGCTGTCATGTGCCCCGCCACCTCAGAACCGCTGCTTGGACTGCAGGCAGCGGCAAAGAAGTTGGTGCGACTCAGTTGCACACATTGTGCGGGGGGAGAGGGGAATGATGTGGCTAGGAGGTACGTGTGTAGCCGTGGGGATTCAGGTCCCTCCATGGCTGAGTTGGGGGCCTTCTAGCTGGCTGCCCCAGTGGGCTCCGGACACCCCAGTTCAACACTGTCTATATCATGCATCATTACTACCCCTTTAAATGCTGTACATTTAGTAGGTGCTGCTCCGTTGAAGTTATGTGCACCAGACCAACATTGTGGAGAGGACTAGGTAAATTCTGGTTTAAATTCTGTCTATACCCTCTTGACTTACTGGATATTACTGACGGTAGCTAGACTCACTAGGGTTGGAACTGTCTTGATCACATAAGAATTACATGCAGCCACTGACTTATATTGCTCTTAGGGTCCGTAAATTGAGAACTTACTGAATCTTATCCACATTTATTGGTAAATTACAGATCTGAGTCTGACCCGATATTCTGAGCTGGTTTTGTATGGACATTACATTGCAGGTTTATTTTGATATGGTGCATTTTTTTCCACTTTTCATTGTATTAGCTTGTCGCTGGATAGTGTTCAAATGGATAAGAATTTCTGGCATATATTTATAAGGCATGTATCTATAAGCATGACAGACAAAGTAGTTTGCAAGTGTGTTGCATTTGTACATCAGAAAACTCTTGATTCATATCTCCTATTAGTCATCATTTCCTCTTTCTCTGTAAATGGCCACGTAATGCAGTGAGGAATCTTTTTTTTTGGCAGAAATGTTTTGTGTAATCCTCAGTGCTTCTTTGTTACTTGAGTAAATTGCATCTAATTATTTTTGCTGTTGGTTGGTATTTACCATTGTGATGCTTGTAGCTTTCTGAAGAAAAGACATTTATCAGGACATGTAAGGCTGTTTCACAAAGAGGTGAAACTATTTGCGCCCACTGTGTTCCACCAGTGTTTAATGCATACTTAAATAGCTTTAAAATATCTGCTGAAGTAGTTAGAGTGGTAATGGAAATATGGTCAATGTAGTAAGATGCAGTTGAAATTCCATTATTCTAATGATACTTTAATGGCTTCTGGTTGGTAAAATATCAATTACTCCTTTTCTCATTGAAGTCATTTACTTTTCTACTGGAAATAATGGGGTTTTACCTAGAATGACCTGGTAAATTAATTTCATTGTTATGTTTTGGTAGAAGTGGATGAAATTCTTTATAAATAGAACTCGGTCAGTAAGGGCAAAGCTTAAGTTGCATTGAAGTAAGATTTACAACAAAGTAGTAGCAAACATAGTAGCAAACAGACATAAATAGACATTTTCCTAATCTTGTGCATTCTGCAGGTGTATTTGCCAGTGCCATATCAGTCTTGTGGAGTTCTGAATTCATATTGTACTCCATTTATGTAATGAATTTCCGGGGGCATCTTTGGAGTTATGGAGGCAATTGGAAGTTTACCTTTTTGCATTTAGGATGATCTCTCCTAAATAGCAAGCCAAAGTGCAAATCAACGCAAACAGAAAAATGCCTACTGCTTGCAATAATTATTTATAATTCTGATTTATCAACGTTCAAATTTGAATTTTTTCAAGATTCTTTTGCGCTAGAAAAACTTAAATTTGAAATATGGTTCAAAAACTTGAATGTCGGATATTTATTAAGTGCAAAAAAAATTAAAACTCAACTCAACTGGCATGTAAAAGCTTTTGAGTTTATGTTAAGTCAATGGGATTTGTCCTAGGCAAAGTCAAGTCAAATATTCAATTTGATTTTTTAGTTTTTAAAGGTTTTTTTGAGTTTGTAGACTTGGAAATTTGAGACTTTTTTTTTTTTTTTTTAGTTTTCCTTATTAATAAATAAGCAAGCTTTAGAAATGCAAGTTTATTTGAATTAGAAAAACGATCTCGAATTCACAAACTCCAAAACAGATAAATAATAGTCTGCAGGCATTTGGTCGGACATCCGGAAGTTAGACTACTACAGCTTTTAGTTGATGGTTATCATAAACAATAGTGCTGTTCCAGCTGTACCTATAGGGGCTGATTTATTTATGTTTGAATTTTTGCCGCAATTTAATTTTTTCACTTGTTTGTGCTCATACTCATGATTTCAAATAAGGGTTTCCAAAACTTGAATGTTCAATATTTATTAAGTGCAAAAAATCACTCCAGTGTAAAACTTTGGCATTTAAATCTTACGAGTTTGTATAGCAGTCAATAAGTCATAACAGGATTCTGGGAAGAAATTCCTTAAGGCTCTTAGAAAAGTCCCATTTACATGGGTTTATCCTATAGACTAATGCTCACCCACTGGGTTTTCAATGCAAAAACCAGGATAATAGCTGATCAGATTCCCAACTACAGACCGGTTTCGCCCTTCTTGGGGCTCATCAGTGTAGTGCAGGGTTTTCTGATCAGCTTAGGTAGAGCCAGGAGTGGGGATTCACGAACAATCTAAAAGGGTATTTGGGAATCTGATCAGCTGTTATCCTGGATCCTGGACCCAGTGGGTTAGCATTAGTCTATAGGATTAACCCATGTAAATGGGACTTTTCTAAGAGCCTTAAAGGAACAGTAATACCAAAAAATGAAAGTGTATAAAAGTAACTAAAATATAATGTGCTGCTGCCCTGCACTGGTAAAAGTTGTGTGTTTACTTCAGAAAGTCTACTATAATTTATATAAATAAGCTGCTGTGTAGCCATGGAGGCAGCCATTCAAAGGAGAAAAGGCACATAGCAGATAACAGATAAAACACTATTGTATTCTACAGAACTTATCTGTTATCTGCTATGTAACCTGCGCCTTTTCTCCTTTTTTCCAGCTTGAATGGCTGCCCCCGTGGCTACACGGCAGCTTATTATATAAATTATAGTAGTGTTACTGTAGCAAACACACCAGTTTTACCAGTGCAGGGCAACAGTGCATTATATTTTCATTACTTTAAAGCTCTTTCATTTTTTGGTGTTACTGTTCCTTTAAGGAATTTCTTCCCAGAATCCTGTTATGAGTTATTTGCATACATATGAGGCGGTCTCCTCAACCCTTTTGACTTGTTTGTGAATCCCCACTCCTGGCTCTACCTAAGCTGATCAGAAAACCCTGCACTACACTGATGAGCCCCAAGAAGGGCGAAACCGCTCTGTAGTTGGGAATCTGATCAGCTATTGCATTGAAAACCCAGTGGGTAAGCATTAGTCTATAGGATAAACCCATGTAAATGGGACAAGCCCAGGTAAATGGGACTTTTCTAAGAGCCTTAAAGAATTTCTTCCCAGAATCCTGTTATGACTTATTTGCATACGTATGAGGCGGTCTCCTCAACCCTTTTAGCTTATAGCAGTCAATGGGAGTTGTCCTAGGAAAAATGTAAGCAATTTTTATCATTTCAAGTTGTTTGAATTTTTCAAGAGTTTGTAGAACCATTAAAATGATGATTAGAACACAAGTTGAATTTGTCTTTTTCAATTTGTCAGTTTTCAGATTTTGTCTTTTAGATGTCTTTTTACCAACACTTTTTTTATGAATTTGTCTTTTAGCTCTTATTAAATATGTCTGTGTGCCATCAAACCAAGTCCCATGGCTACTTGAGCCTTGGGAGAATGATTTTGCCAGAAGGATCTTGCATTTAATTTGCCGTCATTTCACTTTAGGGGCATTTCATGAAGGGTAATTTTAGATTGCCTAGGAAAACTATACACTTCTTTAGCAAGATTTAAGGAGCTAAATACCTTATTCATGGGGAAAAAATGAATAAAGGGCCCATCCTCTGCACTACAGTGCCATGTTGGGCCAGGCTACCCCAATATCCCAGTTTAGGTGCCAGTATGCATGTACTGTTTGCTAATCACCAAGATGGCTGCTGGGAACAGAAGTGACACAGCTTAAGGTGGGGGCCAATGCTGTCAAGCAGCTGTAAGGAGCCCCAAGGTGACCAGCATAAGTCCCTACCTGCCCCCGGGCTCCTGCGCGCAGGCTTCATAGACGCGTCCGGTGCACAGTAACGCAGGCGCCATGTCATGACGTCAACAGACGCGTTGACATCACCACTTGCACCAAATTGAAACTTAAAAGGCACTACTCTGTTCATTTCAAGTTGCCCAAGCTGGTTCTGTGTTTTCTAGATCCTTGCTAAGCGTAAGCGTACCTATTGATTGACTTTCTGATTTTGACTACGATTCTTCACTTTTTGTTTAATCAATGTTTTACTTGTTTATCCAAACTACAAAGAAACCCTTTATCTGGATAACCCCAGGTACCAGGCACTCTGTATAATAGGTGCTATATCTGTAATAGGTGTTCTGTGTGAAATGAGAGTACGTAATGTAGGACACCAGTGGTTCATGCTACAAATTGGACAAGGGGACACTGGAGCAATGGGTGGCTTCTTGGCTCCATGGTTTGAACTCTGTTCTGCAGGGCTGCATAAATGTGCCAGTGCTATATCAATAAAAAATAATGTTCCCACTAAACCATATGTTCTTGTGTATGCCTAAAAGTTATATAACCAGTTGTGGAGCTAGATTCAATATTCCATTGGAGGATACATTTTCATGGTCTATAAAAATAAAAGGGAAGAATACCAATGCTAGGGAATGTTCCTGTGGTATAAACTAGAGTAATGACACCTCAAAAGAGTTAACATGGAGGGCAGCTAATAGTTATGTGAAGATTTTAGCCTGGCATGTTTTCATAGAAGTTGCACTAAGCTTATTGCCACACTGAGCCAAGTTTGCATCATGTGGAGAATGATAACTGATCCATAATTTCCTGCATATCTCTTTCAGTGGGCAGACAGGAAATATGTTTAAGCTGTAGTCAAGGATCTGACTGAGCCAGTACAGTTTCAGATTGTGTCAGGAAGTGACATTGGCAGAAAGATCACAACAACAACAACAACTTTTGTATCAGCATTGAGTTTCAGGTATTGTGGCCTTTTATTCCATCAGAATCCACAACAACCCTTCTTTGGATAATATAACATTGACTTCCCGAGGTGGTTTAAGGTTAATAGTTAATAGAATTATTATTATTATAGCATTATTTTTGCTGTTGTCATTATTATTGTTGATATTGTTAGCCATTTTAGGGATTAATTCCTATACCCTATATATTTCTATTCATTGACATGTGATACATATTAGCAGATTTACTAAAATTCAAACTGGGGAATCGGAAATGATTCCCAGCAGGTCTATTTCTTTCACAAATACAAAACACTAATTTGTAGTGTAGACATTCAGGAAAGTGTTTGTTCAAATCAATGTGTTAATTTGTCAGAATGTGTTAGACTGCTTTGAGCAGCTAAACATTACAGTTTTGGGGGGGATATTAGAGTTCAGTGGCAGTGCAGAGCTCTAACGCCCTACTAAATTGTTAATCCATGAAAATTAAGGAGTATTGCATGAACATTAAAACAATGCAAGTTTAATGGGGATATTCAGACTCAGAAATAGATCTTTGTAAATCCAGTGGAATTGTTTACTTTTTTCTTACCAAATGGCAAACAGTAAATTATATAAAAATAATTTAATAAAGATACTACATGCATCTGAAGTGAACAAATAATCTCCAATAAAAATCAAATCCCTGTTTAAAATAGGCAGTACAGGTATAGGACCCGTTATCCAGAATGCTTGGGACCAATGGTATTCTGGATAAGGGGTCTTTCCGTAATTTGGATCTCCATACCTTAAGTCAGTGATCCCCAACAAGTGGCTCGTGAGCAACATGTGGCTCCCCAACCCCTTGGATGTTGCTCTCAGTGCACCCAAATGAGGTAGTTATTTTTGTATTCCCGGCTTGATGGCAAGTTTTGGTTCAATAAAAACAAGATTTATTACCAAATAAAGCCGCCTGTAAGCTGACAGTGTGCATAGGGGCTGCCTAATAGCCAATCTTAGCCCAATTTTGGCACCTCCATGAACTTTTATGAAGCTTGTGTTACTCTCCAAGTCTTTTTACATTTGACATGTGTAAGAAAGGTTGGGGACCCCCGCCTTAAATCTACTAAAAAATCAATAAACCATTAATTAAACCCAATAGGATTGTTTTGCATCCAATAAGGATTATTTACAGTGGATATAAAAAGTCTACACACCCCTGATAAAATGTCCGGTTCCTGTGCTGTACAAAAATGAGACAAAAATAAATAATTTCAGAACTTTTTTATATTACTGGACGTTTTTTGTTACTACAGAGAAAAAGGAAATCAGTTTTAAAATTCTGAATTATTTGATTAAAATGGAGTCTATGGGAGACAGGCTTTCCACAATTTGGAGCTTTCTGGATAATGGGTTTCCTGATAAGGGATCCCATACCTGTATTTTCAAAAGCTTTTGGTATACATTAATTGTGGAATCAGAAATGGCAATTGATTTGGCATTTATTGTTTGTCTCACTTTGTCTTATTGTTGCTGATGAAAAATTAGTTTTTTGAAAGATAGGAGGCAGATTTGCCTACCCAAAAATGGAACTTTAAAGTTCTTTCTGAATTCAAAAACTCGAAAATGTAAATTTTTTAATGAAAAACCACAAATCTCAAAAACTCAATCCCTCGAAATTATGTACAAAGGTTGATTATATTAAAAACACCTTTCATTCATAATTTTCAAAGAGTCTGCAAAGTTGGAACTTGTTTAGAAAAACTCATATTTTAAAATAACCTGAATTTGGAAAATATACCTCCCACTGACTTCTACAGTGATTTGATAGCTTTTATCATTTAGTTTTTTGTGTTTAATAAATCTCAACACATATTTGAATTCACAGTTTCTACAGCAAAAAAAACTTTAACCACGTTAAAAACTCTAGGGCTCATTTAATGACACTGCGTAAATTTGCACAATCGTCCAGTAACACATTGCTACCACTAATTTTCTTAAGATTGCAAGAGTTTCTCTGAGATATAAAACACTGATTGAGCTGTTTTTTGCATTTCTGTTTTTACAGTTTTCTAGTGCTTAGCCACTGAATTGATTTTGACCAAAAAGAAAAAAACAAATAAATTGGTTCAAGCTACATACATTCATATATTATCTGAGACTGTATATATCAAGCATCAATCAAATGTATTGTATCACAATCACACAGTGATTGATCAGCCTGCTATAAAGTCACATTATAGTGTCACTAGCAGCCACTTTATGATTGTGCTACAGGTATGGAAACTATTATCCAGAATGCTTGGGTGCTTGGGACCTGGGGTTTTCCAATAATTTATATCTCCATACCTTAAGTCTGCTAAAAATTATTTAAACATGAAATAAACACAATAGGATTGTTTTGCCTCCAAGAAGGATTAATTATGTTAGTTGGGATCAAGTACAAGTATGGGATCCCTTATTTAGAAACCCGTTATCCAGAAAGTTCCAAATTACGGAAAGGCCATCTCCCATAGACTCCATTATAAGCAAATAATTCTAATGTTTAAAAATGATTTCCTTTTTCTCTGTAATAATAAACAGTACCTTGTACTGGGAAAAAAAACTAATTTTGTAGGCAATTATGAATAATATACAGTGCTGGTTTCACTTTGTGCTAAAAATGAATCCTATCTGTAAAAATGGCCCAAATATTGGAGCTCCCTATAGATCCTATCAGTTCTCTGTCCGAGTTTGAAATGAAGAGTGCGCGTGCCCTAACGGTCCCTGCCAGAAGCACAGCAGGAGGGGGAGAGCCAATCACAGCCCTGCACTCACACAAGCAAAGACAGGCTTCAGTTCCCTATCAGGTCAGCCTAGCTGCTGATTGGTTCCTATCCTACAGTGCAGTGTACGGAGGGCCGCCGGCTCCCCTGCGCATACAGAGAATTCAGCCAGCAGGAAGTGGAACGGGTGGGCGGGACTAGAGGGGTTTTGGTGGAATTTCTCAATAAATCAGTCTGAAAAAAATCTTTCTTAAGCACATTCCTTCTATATCTAGAGGAGAGGAGAGTATAATTCACTGGTACATTCTTAATTTTTATAGGATATGTCTCCTTTAATTAATCCTTATTGGGGGCAAAACAATCCTATTGGGTTTACTCAATATTAAATGATTTTTAACAAACTTAAGTAATGGAGATCCAAATTACAGAACGATCCCTTATCCGGAAAACCCCAGGTCCCAAACATTTGGATAACAGGTCCCATACCTGTACAAGGCACTGTTTCCTTATTATATATCTATATACAGTATATACAGTATATATCATATTCTGGATAACCGGTTTTTGGATAACATATCCCATACCTGAACAATAGATGTTTGATATATCAAGTTTATATCTACTAGATAAACGTGATATATCAACTTGTTATATCACGTTTATCTACTATATTAAGTACAGGTATTGGACCCGTTATCCAGAATGCTCGGGACCTGGGGATCTGTAATTCAGATCTCCTACCTAAAGTTTGCTAATAAAATTATTTAAACAGTAATTAAACCAAACAGGACTGTTTAGGCTCCAATAAGGATTAATTATATCTTAATTGGAAACAAGTACAAGCTACTTTTTTATTATTAGATAGAAAATTAAATAATTTTTAAAAATGTGAATTATTTGATTACAATAGAATTTATGGGAGATGGCCTTTCCGTAATTTGGAACCTTCTGGATAATTTACATAGTTACATAGTTACATAGGGTTGAAAAAAGACCAGTGTCCATCAAGTTCAACCCAACCCACACCTACCAATCTATACACTCACATACATACACTATATATACAACCACTAGTACTAACTGTAGATATTAGTATCACAATAGCCTTGGATATTCTGATTGATCAAGAACTCATCCAGGCCCCTCTTAAAGGCATTAACAGAATCTGCCATTACCACATCACTAGGAAGGGCATTCCATAACCTCACTGCCCTCACCGTGAAAAACCACCTACGCTGCTTCAAATGGAAGCTCCTTTCCTCTAATCTAAAGGGGTGACCTCTGGTGCGCTGATTTTTTTTTCGGGTTTTCCGGATAAGGGGTCCGATACCTGTATTACATTTAAAAATATATTTTTTATTTTAAAATTTTGTATTTTGGGGGTTTACATCCTACTGGTTGTATTGTTTAAGGGGCCTAGTTTTTCTACAATCCCATTACTATTTTTACTTTGTATAGTAACTGCTAATGATCAGGGTTGGTTATATGCATTTAAAGCGAAGCCAAGCAGTTAAATTGAATGATGTTTAGCATGTTGACTGAATGGGCTTTGCCACTCCATGAGTGCTTTTTATTGCTGGTAGTTCTGTTTCTTAATAGGTTAAATGGTTCTTAAAGTCTAAGTGAAATCTCAGTGTGATCGAGGGGAATTCTACAACACCTACCTGCCATACGCAAATAAGGTTCTCTCAGGCCCCGTGGTTAGACTGGTATAAGCATTTCCCTCCCAAGTCAGACAATCTCGAATTACTTTAGCGGTTACAAGAGTGTAACTCAGATTGTTTTATTAAGTAGGACAGATGTTATGTTAATTATATACAAGACATTTAGTGGAGTTTGGAGCTCACAGTGTGTCTGGTGTCATCAGGCTCCTGTCCCAGAACAGCTGCCTGTCACAGATGGGGGGTGTGATAATTCCTGCAGCCCATCTTACTTTCCAAGAGTATTTCTCGGATAACAAAATAGTGAATTGGAACATGCAGACAGATCTGCCCTTTCACAGACTCACCCTTGAGTCTTGGAAGGAGGAGAACACAGAACTAAATTGCCATGGGCATAATACTACAATTTTGTTAAAGGGATACTGTTAATAATATACTCTCCTATTATACTCTCAGGATCAGATCAGTTGTGATTAAGTTATGCTTTGGTACTTACTGTGCTGTTATATACAGAGGCCTGTGTTGGAGGAAGAAAGATTGACTTCAGAAAAGCAAACAAAATCAATTAGGGGGGGATTTTTTTATTAAATGTGACATTAAAGCTCATCACAGAAAAACCCCTATGGCAGTGCTGTCCAACTTCTGAGGTACCGAGGGGTGGAATTTTCCTGACCTACATGGTGGAAGGTCGATAATGGAAGCCAGTTATTACCATTCCCCCTTTATAAACTGCACCCACTTCAATCCACACCCATGTTATCACAAGAGCTTTTAGGACCATACCCACATTAATGGTGTTAGCGCTGCAAAAATGGTTTGTGCTCACAATAGGGATATCATCCTTCATTCATATGTTAAAGAATAACATCATACCCTTATGGCTCCTCCTTCCCTGTGGGTAGCACAGCAACTTCCAGCACATAATTACACACCTTAGGGACTATCCCTACCCTGCCTGTGTGTGCCATACTATGCCTGCCTTACATTAGCTGTGTGTGTCATGCTCTGTCTGCCCTACCTTGCCTGTGTGTGTCATATCTGCCTGCCCTATGCTGCCTGTGTGTGCCATACTCTGCCTGCCCTATGCTGCCTGTGTGTACCATACTCTGCCTGTCCTATGCTGCCTGTGTGTGCCATACTCTGCCTGCCCTATGCTGCTTGTGTGTGCCATACTCTGCCTGCCCTATGCTGCCTGTGTGTGTCATACTCTGCCTGCCCTATGTGACCTGTGTGTGCCATACTCTGCCTGCCCTATGCTGCCTGTGTGTGATACTCTGCCTGCCCTTTGCTGCCTGTGTGTGCCATGCTCTGCCTGCCCTTTGCTGCCTGTGTGTGCCATGCTCTGCCTGCCCTGTGCTGCCTGTGTGTGCCATGCTCTGCCTGCCCTTTGCTGCCTGTGTGTGCCATGCTCTGCCTGCCCTGTGCTGCCTGTGTGTGCCATGCTCTGCCTGCCCTGTGCTGCCTGTGTGTGCCATGCTCTGCCTGCCCTGTGCTGCCTGTGTGTGCCATGCTCTGCCTGCCCTATACTGCCTGTGTGTGCCATACTCTGCCTGCCCTATACTGCCTGTGTGTGCCATACTCTGCCTGCCCTATGCTGCCTGTGAGTGCCATAACATAATAACAATACAAAACTTGTAAAAAACTAGTCATGCTAAAATATTTGATTTTTTTTTTTCATTCTTTCCATATCCTCTCATTCTGTCCTAAAGCCTTAAAATATATTTTGAAATCCCACAGAGATAAAAAGAATGTAAATAATAAGTCTTCATACAGAGAATGAGATATTTTCTGTATTTTAGTGCTGTGCAAATCAAATCTCTTGTTATCCTGCTTTCTGTATGTTAGCTCTGAAATGTATGATACATATGCTTGCTCATCAGTTGACAACGCTGCATTTCACTACAAAATGGAAATATGTTTACTTTTTTATGATGTTTACCTTTTTAATACCTTTTTGAGATCTATTCTAAGCAACCTTTTGGTTGGTTGTCCTACAAATTTGTGGCAAAATCAGTGGTTTTGCAAGTCGCAAAAAATGTTTTGAAAAAACGTAGAGCAAAAATGCCCTTTGACGCCAGTGCATTTGGTGGGAAAAAATAACTTCAATGCATTTGGCTTGAGAAAAATATGCAAGAAAAATGTCCTTTGACTCCAGTGCATTTTTCGCAAGAAAATATGTGGTGAAAAAATGCATGGTGACGCCATGTGCATTTAGCAAAAGTTTGCACAAATTTTGCCATTTTCCTAATTCTCCCATAGATGTTATTAGAATTCCCATTCTGCCTGTTTCCAGCATTCATCTGAAAATGTTGTATAGCTGTTGGGGTAAAAAAAAGAATGTTAATTTGATTTATTTCTTATTTTTAATTGCTGATCCATATATAATTTGTAACAAAGTCTGACAGACTACTAGCGAAGGATCACCTTTAAAGTAACTTTTTAGTGTATTAAAGATTGCCCTTTTCATAGCAACATTTCAGTTGAGATTTTTTTTAATTTTTTTTTTTTATCATTGCTTATCGTTCTGTAGAGGTCCGGTTCTATTCATTGTCCACCCTGAATTCCAAATTGTTGCCCTGTAATAGGGTAAGAGGTACCATTAAAAACAAATAGCATTGAATTTCCAAGCTAGATATTGGTAATAAGAGAAACCAAATGTATAACATTTAAAAACATTGCAAACCATCGTAGAGTAACAGAGTACTCAATACTAAGGGGCAGATTTGTGTAAAAAACGGTGACAAACTTTGCCACACATTGCCAGGCTTTGCAGTAAAATCGGCATACTTTTTATGTGTTGTCTATGAAGATTTTCGTTCATCCAGGTCATGGTATATCTAGTATAAATAAATTTAAAGCAACTGGACTTGTTTGGTAATCATTATGTGTTTTTTCTTTGGCCGGTACTTGCATGGAACAACGGTGTAAAATCTGGTGTTCCGACAGCGAACTTCTCCATTAATTTTACAACGTTTTTCCGGTGAATTTAATTTTACTTAGCAAAATAAATAGGCCCCAAAAATTAAATGAAGAATTACTAAAAGTAATAGACTTTTTCAGAATTCATTCAAGCTTCGGTATTGTGACTATCTTTTGGTCAGGTTGGAGCTGCAGAGTGCCATTGAGCCCTATGGGAGACTTTCCTTGGGCCGGGTTGGAGCTGCAGAGTGCCATTGAGCCCTATGGGAGACTTTCCTTGGGCCGGGTTGGAGCTGCAGAGTGCCATTGAGCCCTATGGGAGACTTTCCTTGGGCCGGGTTGGAGCTGCAGAGTGCCATTGAGCCCTATGGGAGACTTTCCTTGGGCCGGGTTGGAGCTGCAGAGTGCCATTGAGCCCTATGGGAGACTTTCCTTGGGCCAGGTTGGAGCTGCAGAGTGCCATTGAGCCCTATGGGAGACTTTCCTTGGGCCAGGTTGGAGCTGCAGAGTGCCATTGAGCCCTATGGGAGACTTTCCTTGGGCCGGGTTGGAGCTGCAGAGTGCCATTGAGTCCTATGGGAGACTTAGTTGGCGAAATTGGCGAAAATTTGTGCTTTAATGAATGAGCCCCTACACCTTACACCCATACACCTTCAGGTGGGCGATATCGTAAGAGTCCAGGCTAATTCGATTGTTTGGCCCTGACGACAGGTATAGGCAAAGTCGGTCCGGGGACTGCATCAACGAGCCAATGCGTCCCCGATCCGACTAGATTTTTTAACCTGCCCGATCGATATCTTGCCCGATATTGGTCGGGCAGGCACATCAGTAGTGCCCATACACGGGCCGATTAGCTGCCGAATCGGTCTTAGGGACCAATATAGGCAGCTAGAATTGGCCCGTGTATGGGGACCTTTAGTGTTGAAGACTTTTTGGCTATTTTCTAGTCCTCCTCACCTTAATTAGCCTGGTTGTTTTAGTATCTCTTAAGATCCTACCACTCAGAAGTCATTTTTGATTATCTTGCACTGATGGTACAGGTATGGGACCTGTTATCCAGAATGCTTGGGACCTGGGGTTTTCTGGATAAGGGATCTTTCTGTTATTTGGATCTCCATAATATAAGTCTGCTAAAAATAATTTAAATATTGAATAAACCCAATAGGCTTGGTTTGCCTCCAATAAGGAGTAATTATATCTCAGTTGGGATCAAGTACAAGGTACTGTTTTATTATTACAGAGAAAAAGGAAATCATTTTTAAAAATATGAATTATTTACTTATAATAGAGCCTATGGGAGATGGCCTTTCCGTAATTCGGAACTTTCTGGATAACGGGTTTCCGGATAAGGGATCCCATACCTCTACTTAATATCATTGAAATTGAAATATGTTGCCTGCAAGTTGGATTGAAGGCTCTTAAATCTGCATCTATGTTAGTACACCAGCAGTTTGGGATACATGAGTTGAAACCATTTTTGGTTTTAAGGGTGTATAGCATGAGGCATGTGAATTCCTTCTCTTATAAGGAAGCTTTTAGTGCACAGGTACAAATAAAAGCAGTACTTGATCTTAATCCATGCTTGATAGCCGCTCTGCTTTGAGGTTTAGTAATTCACTCTGATTTGAGTTTGTGAGGATGAAGCAGATGACAGAAAAGCATTTTGTACAAAGAAACTGCTCCTGAACAGCGTCATTTCATGATAAAGGTTTTTTGTTAAATAACAGCGCTGCCCAGGTCAGACATGCTGCAGAATATTGAAATGCAGATATTTTAAAGAACAATTATAAAACTACAGCATTCGTGTGTATTTTTTTGTGGTTTTCCAAGGGCCTTAGGTCACTGATCCTTATAAGCACCCTATGTACAGGAAAAATACTACATTAATCTACATTTGGGTATGGGTTCTTAGAGATTAATGATCTAGTGAACCTTTAAGGACTTACTTGTACCTAAGCTGCGTGACTTCAGGAGGGCAGTGCATTTGCTAATTTAAGATAAAGAGTAGAACAGTTCTGTAAAATGTATTAAATGCAACATCACAGCTTGGTAAATTTTTTAGAAAACCCAGGTACAAAATCTCACAAACTTATCCTCATAACATTTAATTTTCCCTTCTAGCTGGGTTCAACCAACCTCTGTTTGTATTTTACATCTGTTCCTTCATTAAACAGTTGCTCCTGCTTGTGTGGGTCAATATAAACTAGTGCCACTAAAGGTCACACTAAAGTGCCACCTGCCTTGTCACTTAAATGAGGAAAAAAAGGACTACTGTGCCTCTGTTTGTTGCATTTTACAGGAATCCAGTAATTGTTTACATTTCTTGTAAAATGTGATATATACCATATGTAACTATATAACATACAGGAATTTTGTAACCAAGTTTTTCTTAAAGCATTTGGTTGAAAAGTTGGGAAAAATGTTTTGCAGAAAGATACATTTGCTTACAGTGGAAGTTTTAAAAAAACTTTTTTTGGGGGAGGGGAATAGTATACAATAATAATCATAGTAAATTGACAAAATGCACATTATTTTGCTCATTATTGCCTACAAGATTGTAGGGGGGGGGGGTTACTTATGCTATATGTCTTCTTCAATGCAGGTCCAAGGACTTATTTATGAACGCACTGCAAAGTGCAAAATTCAGATTTTCAATTTTGTCACATTGCAACCCAGAAAACAGTGTTTTTTTTTAGTATTGCAGAGTAATAACAGGTGCCTACCCAACCAGTGTGTTTTGCACATAATGCACCATTGTAGACTGAAATTGCAATTGATTCCACAAGGGCAGATAATTATCTGAATCCTTTCTCCCTGCTTTTGAAATGCTAGGATTTTGCTGACCAGCCCAGATCATTATTACTCTATAAAACAGAATGAAAACATTCTGATAAATTGACACAGGTATCGGTTTTAATAAATGTGTCAGTTTGTTTATAGCTTTCCTGACTGTCAGGAAAAGTTTAGATTAACAGAAAAAATATTAAACAGCTGAGAATGCAGCAGGATCAAATGTACTATAGTATGTTCCTAATTCGGAGTTTTCATTGTCTCTCTATAGAAAAAGGGCATAAGTTGCATTCTGTAGGGTTAAAATTTGGGATTAAGTTAAAATAACTTAAAATCATTACCAAGTAAAGATTTTATAAACTTTTCAAGTGTCCTAGAAATTTTTGGTTATGAATTTGGATACATAGTCCTACCAGGAGATTAGGGGTGGCAAAGAGTGTTCTGAGGGCAGTATTGGCTATAGGAGGGCCAGTAGGGTTTCCCTTGCCCCCTGCTGTTGTACCACCCAAATTAGTTCCGCGAAATCTGTTTCACACCAAAAGTGTCCACTTTTTATGAGGTCTCTTGGAATTGCGCCACAATATCCCTGATTGATGGGTTAACAGTCTGCGTTAGCAGAGAGACAGTGTCACATTTCAAGAGCTCAGACGTCATATCCCCTTCCCCACTGGAGCTGTCCAGCTCATATTACTACCCAAGCCGAGAGTCAAAGAAAACATATCAGCAAACATATGCTCTCCCATGTGTTGCATGGACCTAGCGAGGACAACTCTCTAACTAGCTATAAAGAAAGCGGTGTGTTGCCAGGAATTCACCTCTGTTTTTTTCCCTTCACCTTTAGACCATCATTTTCAGAAGAGATTTGTCAGAAGAAGAAAAAAAAAAGGCTGAAATATTCTCTTCATTGCAAAACACTTGACTGATTCCCAGAGGATTCTGCTTCTGAATTTAGAAGGACCCTCTAGGAGCTGAAGAATTCTTACCAGAATTTTGACATCTGGAACACAATCAACGGATAGAGAATGTGGGCACTGGGTTAAGTTCTTCCACAGCCTGGAAGACACAGCCTCGGACGTAACCTGAGAAAGGAGGTAAGACTGCTAAGTTGTGGGTTTTTTTATATTCTTAAATTCATTCATATGGAAAACTTGTATTGCTCACTATGCACTGACACATTACTTGTGACTACCAAAACTTGGAAAAATCTGCTTTGATTATTAATGCTTGATTTATAGCTGTATTCTACTTGTCATTATTATTCTTTATTTATGAATCGCTGATTTATTCATCAGTGATTTACTGAGATTATACATAATACACATCAGTCCCTGCCCCACTGGAGCTTACAATCTAAAGTATAACCTTAATCTGTATATAAAACCGCATCTTTCATCATGTGCTTTAGCTTTACTTGATATTAAACTACAATACCCACCAAAATGAACACTTCAGCATATTGTTGATATCTATATGTTGAAAACAAGATTACACCCATTAATTAAAACAAGCTGCTGAAGGCCTTGCTTGCGCAGTTCCCATTTCCGAATGTCATGCTTTGTGGAAAAGGGAAACACAGGAAAAATGCTTGTAAGAACAAAACTTAATCCTGAAATATTAATAACTCATTATTATTTGGTCCCTGCGGGTGCATTTGCAGCTGTTTGTGTTGTCCAAATATACAGACACAGTGTAAGTGCTGCATATTTTACTGTCCTTGCATGCTTTGGTCTGGGGGTTTTCTTGTGTGCATTTTTTCTTTTTTTAAACCTGTAATAGTTTATTAATGAAACTATTTGTGACTGTGTAGAATATACATATTTATATTGGCAATGCAGAAGTGCAATAGTAGGGCCTTTGTATAGAGTGCCCTGTTTATGAAGGAGTTAAAAAGTTGCCTTTGCGTACAGAAATAGTGCATGCAGCGCCAATAAAAATACAGTGGAATGCAGAACTGCATAAACAGCACCAGGCTCATGTGTACAGCACCACTGGAACTGCTTATACTTTTCCCCTGTTTTCAACAAATTCAACATACGCTAAAGGGAAAGGGAGATCATGTATAGAAGCTCTATGAAGTAAATGTATAAGTAAACTTTTATTTGGCCTATTCTACACTATCCTTAACTTATTTCAAGTAATGGGATTTATAACATAAGGCACACTGGGATGGGATGCCTTAAAGATAAAAACCTTTAAATATTGAAAACCCCAACAGGTTTGTTTTTTTAATAAGACACCAAGGCAAAGGACTTTGCATATTTTGTAGATCTCTGGATAACAGGTTTGCATATACAGTACAGTTATGGGACCTGTTATCCAGAATGCTTGGGACCTGGCGTTTTCCGGATAAGGGATCTTTCAGTAATTTGGATCTCCATAACTTAAGTCTGCTAAAAATCATTTAAATACAGGTATGGGATCTCTTATCCGGAAACCTGTTACCCAGAAAGCTCCGAATTATGGAATGCCCCTCTCCCATAGACTCCATTTTAATCAAATAATTCCAAATTTTTAAACTGATTTCCTTTTTCTCTGTAATAATAAAACAGTACCTTATACTTGATCCCAACCAAGATATAAATAATCCTTATTGGATGCAAAACAGTCCTATTGCGTTTAATTAATGTTTTATTGATTTTTATTGACCCCTCATCCAGAAAACCTCTGGTCCCTAGTGGGTTCTATACCTGTATCGTCAAAAAACATATTGCTTGAAAGCAATGTATATAGTTCGGTCCATGAGGAAAGTACTAAAAAAGTGATATTAATTGGCTTTGAACAAATTTTAGCCAGTTACAGTTACCTACATGCATCGGTGAAACGCTTATATGCTTATTGTTTTAAAGGGTCAATGTAAGGCCCACTTATTTAACATGAGTTCAATGAAAAGGGCTTGAGTTGAACCTACTTTTTGCCCGTTAGGCTAATGCCACATAGGGCTGCCACATCCTAGTATCCGCTTTCTTTTTTTGCCTGCACTCGGAACCATTGTGTCGGCTTGGATGCAATCACGTGTCAGATATCTAACGGGTTTCGGTTACCACCAATGAATCTTGCAAGCAGCTGTTGGAGAAGAAGGTAAATTTTACCAATTTATTGCTCTGAGGGTTGGACTGGGGCTGCACCCCCCCTACCCGCTCGACTCCCTTTCGAGTGCACATAAATGAAACTTACTTTCAGCATGCTGAGGGTGGAAGATCTGCAGCCCAGGGAGCTTTGGTGGGGATCGGGTCTGGGCCAGCGGGGCCCGCTGGGTTTTTTCCAGGTACATTGCTGGCCCATTCTGACCCTGATTGGTCTTATTGCCCAACTACTAAAACCACAGTCTGGTAGAATATTGCAGGCAGTGAGTTGCCTGTGTGTGAATACTCCACTCAGCCACAGACCATTTTTCATGCTGATCGGGATAGCCTAGTTTGCATTTCATCTGAAAGCATTTTAGATGCAGTTTGCTTCTGTGAAAACTGCATTGTTTGATCTCTTAGTAGAGCCCAACTTTGTGTTTTTTCTTTTCTCAAAAGTAGTTACTAAGGTGTGATTGGTGTGTACCCTGTGAGCATAAATTGCCATTATTCCAAAGTCTTTTTGCTTATTTAATCTGAGGAGAGTCAAATTCTCCAACAGAATATTTACTTAGAAGGCGCAGTGCCCTGGAGCAGCAGTTATCTGGAATGAAAACAGAAACATACTTCAAATTAGCACTTTCCTTGTATCTTAAATCTTCTGGTAACAATTTTCTCATCATGCTTGTGGTATGAATTATTTTTTCACAGATGGTTCATAGTTAACATCAGACCATGCCCCAGTGGAGCGCAAAACTGCTATCAAATAGCACACACTATGGTCAATTAACCTGTCCGTATGTTATTATAGTGTGGATAGAAGTTCATGCTGACACCAGGAGAACAAACAAATCCTTGTGATAATGCTGACACCTGCTTTTGTCTGAATTTCTGAATTGAATTCAGGGCGTACTGCTGCATGGCAGTGCCAACCACAGAGCTGCCATACTTTATGATTAGTGATTGAGTGAATCTGTCCAGTGTCACTTTGTCGACAAATTTGCAAAACTTTAAAAATTCACAAATTGCATTGAAGTTAATGGCTGTTTTCGCTGCAACTTTTTTCATACTGCACACAGTGGTGTAACTATAGAGAATAAAGAGGTGTGCTTTTGTGGGGGTGAGTGGGGTCCCAGCGCAACCCTATAACTATAGTTATGCGTGCTGATCACTCAACTTTTTTTTTGTGCCCATTGTTTATGGGTTGCTCATCACTAATAATGACTAAAACTGGTTATACATGAGCTTTTCAAGCTGCTGGTTCATCCTTTTCAGACCTAGCAGCTTTTCTGCCTGTATATGGGCCAGAGCTTGAACTAGGGGTAGGTAGAAGAGAACTGTGGGGGGAGCACTGGGGTCCCTAGTTTTAGCCAGTCTGAAGTGCAGATTCCATCCATGATTCAGTGCACTCGTGAGTACATCAACTTGTGTGAAAAGAGGAGTGGGGGGTGAGGGAAGCGCTTCCTTTGGTGCCCCCAACCCTAGGCTCGGTACTGGTATGGGCCCTTCCCAACAGCCTCTCTGATACCTGGCCAAACATTGCATCAGCACGGTGATGTGGTTCTCTTTCAACTGACCTGCTTAGGCCTCTGTAAAAATAAAATCCTTGGCCAAATGATTGGATCATCTGGATTTGGTCAGCAATATCTGCTTATCTGCCAGCCCGCCAAACAAGTGGATCTTTGTGTATGGCCTCCTTAAGGTGATTTACATTCAAACATGGGACTCCTGACGTGAGACTCTTGCTAAGGTAATGGTAGCCTATACATAAAATCTGTAGGCTATGAAAAAATGCATTAACCATACATTCAGAAATTAGAAGAAAATGATTCCTAAGAAAATAACTCTGGCTGACTTAGCAAGAATATCAGGTATATGCAGCATGCAGGGTCGGACTGGGTTATTGTTACTTTGTATTATTTGTCTTTCAATTCAGGCCCTCTCCTATTCTCTATACAGTCTTTCAATCAATCCACTCTTTGTAAGAGGCAGGGTCTGTGACGTCAACAAGGACTACTGGTATCCATTTTTGCATACACATTATTGTCTGTTTCAAAGATCCACACGTTTGAGGCTTGGGTGTTTTTATGAAATTGATCTTCCTGCTTATTTCATGTCAGAAACCAAGTCTAGAAAGAAATGCAATCTTTCTACATAGGACTCCCAGGAGGATGGCCTGAACCTTGTCAAACGCCTCTATGTATCCCAGGGAACCATTGGGAAACCATAAAGCCTCTTAAGTTTTCCTTTACTTATTGTAGTTTCCTTTACTCACTGATGTAGTTGTAGGTTTTTATGCATATACCCAATATCCGCATTGCCAGTGTTATATTTTGGACCCTGTATTAGGACAGAAGAGGTTCACAGCAGCTGAACATGAGAAGAACATGGCTGAACTGCCAACAAGTTGAGAGGAAGGAGAGGATGGACAGACAATTGACACAGAGAGCAATTTTCAACAGAGCAGGATGACACTCACAAGTTTACATGTAACTGCCATCTAGTGACCTCACACTAATAGTCAATACATAGCAGGAGAGTTGCTAAACAAAAATAATTAAAAAAACACAAAAAATGTAAAATAGAACCAGTTACAAATAGTCTCAGATTATCACTGCCTTCATCAGAGTGAAAGTCCAAATGTAAACTATCCCTTTGCTTGTTACCAAGGCCTAGATAAGGGTATTGCATCTTCTCTGCAGACCCTGCTGATTATATTCTAGATGCCTAAAGGTGGCCATACACGTGGCGATCTGACGATGTTTCGTACGACCATCGGTCGCACGAAACATCGTAAGATCCGCCACACACCATTCAGGGCTGAATCGGCAGGTAAGGAGGTAGAAACAATAGGATTTCTACCTCCTTCTGCCGATTCAGCTCTGAAGGGAGAATTTTGGTCAGGCGCCTTCTATGGCGCCCGATCAAAATTTTCAAACTGGTCCGATCGGCGAGTCGTCCGATATCAGCAGCTTCCTGCGATATCGGTCGACTCGCCGACATGCCATACACGCACCGATTATCGTACGAAACCTCGTTTCGTACGATAATATCGGTGCGTGTATGGCCACCTTAAAACACCCGCTCAGATGCCACAACCCTGGAGTGCTACACAAACATTAGATTCCCTAAAGAATGATTTTGTACACTGCAAAAACAAACGAAGGGTAGATGGTCTCCCATGTATTAAAAGAAAGGCAATTTCTGGCAGCAGAGGATGTTACAAAAAAAAAAAAGCATTACAGTAGATTATAAAATTCATAAAAAGGTCCTGTCTTTGGATTTCATTCCTTCATTACCATGTGTAATATGCAACAAGTAGTCTAGCAGCTCTTGAATGGCGTTCAGGAAAGTAGCTAAAGCCCTTCGAGCTGTCGCTTTCCATCTGGAAAAGCATTAAGTAGTAAAAGGCTGATTTCGATGCAAGCACTTCTTCTACACAAAAGCACTAATGCACAGCTCACTAAAATCCCTAAATGGCATTAACATCGTCAAAACAGATTTTGTCAAAGCCAGCCTCATTCCAGCAGATGCCAAACTCTAACTCCTTTAACAAACTTTAACTAATACTTGTCTTTCCAGGGGTTGTTTTATGGCTTGTAGCTGTCTGGCTGGAAATTGTATGTGGTAAAGTAAGGTTGGCAGTCCTCAGAGGCACTGCCCATGTTGCAACATGAATGTCTCTCAAAAAAAAACGTATTTATATGTGCTTATTGTACAGCACTGCTGAATATGGTGGTGTTTTATGCATATGGGTTTGCATACTAAGATACAATTAATAAATATTTTTTTTTAGTAGACTTAAGGTAGGAGATCCAAATTATGGAAAGATCCCTTATCCGGAAAACCCCAGGTCCCGAGCATTCTGGATAATGGGTCCCATACCTGTACTACCTTTTGGAGCACTAGAACATCTTCTAGTCTAGTCTAGTTCTGACACTTAAGAGACAATGCCCAAACCTTTCTGCATGTTTGTTCTGTATATCTTATATATATATATACACCGTATATACTCGAGTATAAGCCGATCCGAATATAAGCCCAGGTACCTAATTTTACCTAAGAAAACTGGAAAAACTTATTAACTTGAGTATAAGCCTAGGGTGGGAAATGTAGCAGCTACTGCTAAGTTTCAATAATCAAAATAAAAACCAGTAAATTACATAAATTGAGGCATCAGGGGTATATTTTTAAAATATTTATTTAAAAGAAAAACCGTAAACTAGCTCTGTAAGTGGAGAAGAGGGTCAACAAAAACAATATGAGTACTACCCCATGCTCATTGCGCATTGGCAAACTGGCAGCAGACCCAGTCCCGGAGGACAGGTAAGGGGGAATAAGTATTGTGACTGGGAGTGGGCCAGGGCACTGGAGGGTCTGGTTGCACACAAAGGACAGAGGGTGCTAGTCTGGAGGGACCCATGGCACCCGACTCGAGTATAAGCCGAGGGTGACTTTTTCATCACATTTTGGGGGCTGAAAAACTAGGCTTATACTCGAGTATATACAGTATATATATATATCCAGAAAGCTCTGAATTAAAGGAAGGCCATCTCCCATAGATTCCATTTTTTATTAAATTATCCAAATTTTTTTTAAAAATTATTTCCTTTTTCTCAAGTGCCTTGAACTTGATACAAACTTAGATATAAATTGTATTGTATTGTATTATCCCTTACTGGGAACAATACAATTCTGTGGGGTTTAATTACATTATTATTAAACTATTTTCTAGTAGACTTGAGGAATGGAGATCCAAATTACGGAAAGATACCTTATCTGGAAAACCCTCAAGCATTCTAAATAACAGGTCCTATGCCTGTACTTGATCCTAACTAATATAACATTAAGGGCTCTGGCACACGGGGAGATTAGTCGCTAATCTAATCTCTAAATCGATAATCTCCCCGGATTGCCCACCGGGCGAAAATATCGCCAAAAATGCCTCGCGAGGCAACTTCGGCAGTTTGCCAAAATCGCCTGATCAGCGTGTGCCATCCCACCGGCGACTTACATTTTCGCCAGTGGGATGGTAGTCCGGGGAGATTAGTCGCACGTGACAAGGTAGATTTGTCGCGGGCGACTTATCTCCCCGTGTGCCAGAGCCCTAAGTATTATTGGAGGCAGGACAATAATATTGAGTTCATTTAATATTTTATTTTAGTAGACCTAAACTATGGAGATCCATTACAGAAAGACCCCTTATTCAGAAAACCCCAGGTCCTGATCATTTTGGATAATAGGTCCCACACCTGTACTTATGTATTAATTATAAAGCTTGACCTCCCTGTGTGTACTTTTCTACACTGTAAAATTGTTCAGTGTTGCATATCCAAGCACAGGTATGGGACTAGTTATCCAGAATGCTCGGGACCTGGGGTTTTCCGGATAAGGGATCTTTCTGTAATTTGGATCTCCATTTCAAAAGTCTGCTAAAAATCATTCAATCAAAATATTAAATAGACCCAGTAGGATTGATTTGCCTCCAATATGATTTCATCCAGCTTAGTAAAGGTAATCCGTTTTAAAAACAATAATTATTTGTTTAAAATGGATTTTGTGGGAGATGGCGAAAGGGGGTGGCCTTGGGGTGCCCTGTTCTCAAATCTGGCCCTGATTGTTAGCAGTGACAGTCGGACAAGGGCAACTTTGACCTCCTCTTTCTTTCATCAGAGGGCAATGGTGAACAAAAGGGACAGTGTGCCATTAGCTATATTAATGTTATTCACATGTTGTATTAATGCAAATGTGCAGAATGTCTTGTACTTACTTTATTACTGTATTATTAAGGGAAATAAACAAATATTCTTGGGTTTTTCATAGGTTTTTTTTTTTAATAATTCATTTAATTTCTTTACCTGTATTAGTCAGTTTGAGGTGTTTATTTCCATTCCCAGCTTAGTCCCCCTGTGCAGTTGTACTTGCCAGGCAGGAATTTGAGAGCATGGTGTCTTTCTGCTCTGGCTCTTGTGTTTCCCAGCAATCTTTGTTTCAATACAAATATTCTTTGTCTTATATTTTACAAGGAGTGGGTAAGGATTGCACTCTGGCACTAAAACAATTACATTTAAGGCATTACCAAGGCACCGCAAAGTCTGAATCAATACCAAGGGACATTCCTTTAATGCGGAAGCGTAACAGATCGCTGCCAGGTCACAACTTTTGTAAAGTACAGTATGGACTGCCTTTTGAGTCATTTGACTCGCACCTTATCAAACATACAAATTAGGATCATGCATGGATGTTATTTTCAAAGTAACAGTGATGTGTGCCCATGGTACAGGTATGGAATCTATTATCTGAAAACCCATTATTATTATTAGATTCCTTTATTTATGTATTTAATATATTATTTTTTACATCTACATCAGTATCGGCAGCGATGGATGGCTCTAATCCAGCCTGTATTATTCGCAGGCTGAGAATCAAGCCCCATGTAGCACAGGCTTAGGGGTATGGTCAAAATGTCCTTGTCCGTCTCACTCCTCCTAATAAAAAACCTTGTCCTAGACACACAATGTAGTGAGAGGCGAACCTTTGCAACCTAGTTCTGCCTGTCACTACTAGCGTGCATCCAACAAGTTGCATTCACCAGTATTTGGGGTAGTCACGGGAGGACAGGGGCATGTAGACTGCTACTGTTTTCCACTAGAGAGTAGCCCTATATGCATTACACTTAAGGAATGGTGCACCTTATCCAAAAAATCTGCTGTGCCAAGCATTACAGATCCTAAATCTGTAGATAGGAATTTTGTCAGTAAACTTTATCACAGAGCACTTGTTGGTAAAAACTTAAGAATAACAGACATTCAAATCTGTTTTTGGGGAGTGATTGGGTTGGGAATTGCAGTTAACACATTTATGATAGGGCCTGGCAGAGCAGAGGTTATATGTAGGGGTGATTGTAGGTGTTGGGATGATGTAGAGGTGTAGATTGCCATGTACCACAAATCTTATATCAGTAGGGAGCATTATGACTGACCAATACTATGGGGCCGATTCATTAAAACGCGAGTTCGAATCTCGAATGGGATAAATTGGATTGGATACGATAATTTCTTAAGATCGCAAATATCACAAATATGCTTACAAAAAAATCGTATTAGTCACGATAATGCCGTATTGGTGATCTGACAGTCACAAAATTTTCGTACCAAACGATCGTAAAATGCAGGAAAACCTTTCCAACTTTGATCCTTCTGTGCATGATTTAGGAAGCCTCGCATAGGACTCAATGGCACTCTGCAGCTCCAACCTGGCCCAAGGAAAGTCTCCCATAGGGCTCAATGGCACTCTGCAGCTCCAACCCGGCCCAAGGAAAGTCTCCCATAGGACTCAATGGCACTCTGCAGCTCCAACCCGGCCCAAGGAAAGTCTCCCATAGGACGCAATGGCACTCTGCAGCTCCAACCTGGCCCAAGGAAAGTCTCCCATAGGGCTCAATGGCACTCTGCAGCTCCAACCTGGCCCAAGGAAAGTCTCCCATAGGGCTCAATGGCACTCTGCAGCTCCAACCTGGCCCAAGGAAAGTCTCCCATAGGACTCAATGGCACTCTGCAGCTCCAACCTGGCCCAAGGAAAGTCACGATACCGAAGCTTGAATGAATCCGAAACTTTCGTACTCGTTGCGACAATACGATTTTGTCACGTATTTTTTATATACAGTACGAAAAAGTCGCGAAAAATAACGAAAAAATCAGTGAAAATACGCAAGGTACGAAAAAGTCACCGAAAATACGCTTGGACTGTTCAAGAGCATTCGTGGATTAGAATATATGCCCCTATGTATTATAAGGAATGCTGAAGGCAACAGTTTTTAAAAGATGCACGCAAATGTCTTTAGGGCTGACTAATTGGTTATTAGTCTCTGTAGGCTGTTCAAAGTTCACATCCGGGAGCAAGAATGTTTTGTGGAATAAGAAGTGCAAAACTGTCAGTTTCCAAACATATTATTTGTGGAGATACAGAGCAAGATAAGCTATAAATGTATTATTTTATGCTAGTCTTTTCTCTTACATGTGACCCTCTAAAAAAGAAGTTTACATCTGTGTGACCTGCATCATTAGCGATTTGAAGTGTAGTGATTAAACAAATGCTCTGTTAAGTATATTTCTTAGTCTTGTGGCATTAAATATTATTTATTCTAATATGTATTTGTATAAATATTCATCTGATGTCAATTTGAGATATCTGCTTGGAAAACCAGCCAGAATACATTTTTGTTGTGGGAAAGGTGGCTGATATACTGCTTGCAACTGTAGGGGTGGTAACTGCAACTGGGCCCAGTTCCAAATGAGGGTTCCATGGACATTAAATAACAGCTTTTCTCTCTCAAAAAAATAAATAATTTATAGGGGCCACATGAATTCACTCAAGCCTATATAAATGTTGAGGTTGGGATTACATAAAAGTTTTGGACTATATTTTGCCCCTGGGCCCTTGGAGCTCTAGCTATTCCCCTGACTTTACGATGGCTTATCCACACCTAGTGCAGCATCTGATTGCTTCCTCAAGAAACTGTGACCTTTGTCAGATAAAGGATGTGAGATGTCCGTGCAAGAGAAGCAATGTATGCTACTGGTATGGTTGGTTAATAAATAACCTGTAATAAAAAGGAAAAAGAAAACTGCTTAAAATCTCTTCTTTGTGCAAATACTAACAATTCCACATTTTTAAACTGCCCCATCAGGCGTCATGCTAATCTGTTACCTTGTCACATTTGCTTGTATAAACATAAGCCACAGCTAAGTTTACCTAAGCTGACTTCATTGAAGGGACTTGTATTACAATAACATACAAAACTTGTAAGCCCCTGACACAATGAGCATTCATGAATTAGCCTTTGGTAGCAGACAGGATTCTGACTGGGCTGCCTTACATAAAGAAAATATGGTATTTTGTAACCAGACAAATAGGTTAATAGTGCAGGTATGCATTCTATTGTAACAACTATACTGGTTCTGGCCTTATATGGGAATTTATTTGCATTGTTTTCCCTTAAAGAATAAGTAAACCTTTTTTTTTTCTATGAGTAAAATTATTGTAAACAGCCTCCAGAATTACTTACCTTTGTCCCAGCATTCTCTCTGACCTGTTTCCTCAGTCAGAAGGTATTCTTTTTGGTTGCTTCCTTGTGCAGAGTGAAGCCCTGCCCCCACTTCCTGTTCAGTTCTCTCTTCAATTCGACAAGGTTGTCGGAGTGGAGAGCCTTCTTGCGCATGACTGGAGGCAGCAGGAGCCAGTCTGTGCATTAGCCATTTTTTTTAATGAGAGACCTGAACAGGAAGTGGGGACGGGGCTTCACTCTGCACAAGGAAGCAACGATAAAGAATACCTTCTGACTGAGGAAGCCTGGCCAGATTTATTGTAAATTGCATTCTATTATTTTCATTTTTTTGCAACTCTCTAAATATTGGATACCTAATCTAATGTTTTAAGCTGGCCATACATGTGGCGATCTGACGATGTTTCGTCAGGCCCGGACTGACAATCTGTGGATTATTGCAAATGCCAGAGGGGCTGCTGTAAGATGCAACTGTCACTATATAGTGAGCTGGTGGGGGGATGTTTGGGCGCCTTTGTACTTGACCAAATATAGGACTTTACTAGGGGGCTTGAACTAAAAAAGAACGTTTTCATGACTGTGCTGGGTCATCTGAAACATTCTAGGAGTAGCTGTGCAATTAGTTGTGTTTAGAGCAGATGTTTAATTACTGTAAATGGATGGCCACCAGCCTATATAATAAGTTTAAAACTTGTTTCCTCTCTACGATTAAATATATATATATATATATATAAGACAAAGCTAGGCTGCTTCTACATGTTAGCAGTCCTCGATTATCTTGGCAAAAGAAAGAGAGAGAGGGAAAAAAATATTATATATAGAGCCTTGATCAGTTATTCTGGCTTGTGAATTGTGGAGGAATTCAGGCACTGAGCCCAGAAAAGGGGAGAGTTTCCTGGCTGTGCACAATCTCTGCATTTCCTAGTCCCACAGGAGCCCTAGGGAAAAGAAAATGTAGTTGCACTGAGCATTTTGAAAGGGCAATAAAAGCACTTGTTTATCTTCAAGCTCCTTAGCCTGTGAACACTGAGCAGGCCTCACCTTATTGTCGCAAGCGATCTATAGACTGTACTTCTAGGACCTCTTTATACAAGAGTGTTTCTTTGTGCATTCCCTTGAGGTGGCTTTTTCATGTGTTCTAACACAAGGAAATGCATGAGTTAACACAGCCCAGTCTTTTCTATCAATTTGTACACACTACGCCACAGGGAAGCCCTGACACAGGTAGAACACAACTTGATGCGTAATGAATAATTGCTATTAAAAACGCAAAATAACAGATTGCATTAGTATACACCTAATTTGATGACACACAAAGATTATCACTGGTGCCACCATTTCTTTTCAAAGTCACATAAGTTAAATGCAACCCCTATAGCTATTGGCTGATGTACAAAAATTGGTAATAAATCGTAATTAAGTCCTCGCATCCTGCTGCTTAGTTTAAGAGGCCCAAACGAATAAATCAATGCCATAGATAAATCAAGCCCATGATACGGTATCTGGCTATAGTGAGTGTCGTGTCCCTGTATGGCCAAAACGATAAGCATCAGTCTACTAAAAGATAAGACTGATAAAGCCATTATTGTTGACAGTTGAAAAATTAATTTTCTTCTGATGGGAGATAAAATTTGGGTGGTAGTGGCCTTCAAAAGTGTATATTCATCACAACTCATAAGTCTGCAACTAGATAATCCTCTTCTCTCAGCAGTCTTAATCAGTTACACGACAAGATTGTTGAATGTTTTTCTAAACCATGGCTACAGAGCTCATAATAATGAGGTCCAGAAATGAACAAAAAAAAAAAGTCGTTTTTTTTGTGGCAGAAGACAGGTGGTAAGATCTCTTCTTCCCAACACAGATATCTTCACCAAGTTATAGCTAATATTTCTTTACGAAGCTTGTGCTCCAGGCATCAGCCCATGGAGCCCACCAAGTCTAAAGGTGGCCATACATGGTAAGATCTGCTCATATGGTGCGGTCAGCTCATACAAGCATTTAGGTTGGCCCCTCGGGGGTTCCCATACATGGTCAGATAAGCTGCCGAATTGGTCTGAAGGACCCGAATGGGAAGCTGAAGGTGTATGGGCACCTTAAGGCTGGTGGCACATGGGGAGATTATTCGCCCTCAGTAGCGAAGATTTTATCTCCCGAAATGCCTTACCACTTGCAGAAATGTGAATCGCCGGTGGGATGGCATGCACGTCACTTCGGTTTTCCAAAAATGCATCACGAGGAAACTTTGGGCGATCACATTCTTGCTTGTGGGAAGGCATTTTGGGGAGATTAGTTGCCTGTGGTAATGAAGATTAATCATGGCCAACTAATCTCCCCATGTGCCTCCAGTCAAAAGTAACAGAGGTGAACTAGGTCAACTGATGCAACTTTGTCACTTGGGCAAACTTTGCACCTTTATTACATTTTCCCAAGTTCTCTAATCTGACAGTAGGAACCTATCTTGAGGTAAGGCCTAACATAATAGGCTAAATGGTTTGCTTGCAGTTTCTATATTTGGAACAATGCTTAAGGGTAAGGCCCCATGTGGGAGATTGTCAGTCTATGTATAAGCGCAAAAACAAAAAAGTGCCTGCACACTCAAAAGTACAAAAGAAAAATCTTTTATTAAATACAAAACATATTTAATAAAAGATTTTTCTTTTGTACTTTTTGAGTGTGCAGACACTTTCTTGTTTTTATGATTATTTTTGGAGTTGCTGAATGGGTTTTCTCCAGTGTTCTGCACGTCTATCATTATTGATGTTTTGGTAAGGTGTGCACTCTGATACTTTGTATATGTACAAGCTGCTCGTATGCTTGAAATATCTTCTAAATATACCTGCACCCGAAAGCACTTAATCCGCCTTGGTGCAGGTACACATAGCCGATACCTGCAAAGTTGTGTTTAGTTGGTGGATATGGGCTATGTGTGCTTGCACCCGTGCGGATTTAATGCTTTTGTTTGTAGGCACAACAAGAAGATTTTTCAAGTGTACGGCTGATTGTCAGCCTGCGCATAACCCACCTTGTGGGGTCTTACCCTTGCAGTATAGGGGGTATGCCTTTCCCTTTTTAAATCTAAGTACAAAAAGTTGTATGTTGTCCATTCTTTTCTCTTAATACTTAGGGCAAGGTCACACTGGGTGGATTGTCAGCCTGCAGATAAGTGCAGGTTAACAATCTGTGCGGATAAGGACCTGTACACATCAGGCCTTCCGTAACCACTGCTATGTGGAGTTCACTGGTTAAAGAATAACTAGAGTATCTTTGGTGCATCTGTATCTTAATGGTTGTATTACTACTGTGTTTATCAGGCCCTTTATCCAGAAGCCTCCTTTTCCAATGTGGAAGTGCAATAAAAATTACTAGTATATTTAACTTGAAAGAGTACATTTATTTTACAACCACGTTGATTACACAAGTCATAAATATAAATCATCCTCATTTTCTTGGCCCTTGTCCTAGGAGCACTTAATACTGGCTTCATATCATCACTATTAAAGGATTCACACTCCACCTCGTTAGCAACACAGAGGTCGGATGAACCCTGGGGTTCCACTCTGCATACAATAACCCTTTCACTGTCATGGTTTGCTACTGCCACATGACGCAGCAATTCTGGGTCTGGCTTGTGAAATGTGTGACTCTGCATATGATCATTATGTATACATTTTTTGAGGTGCCCATACAGTTAAGTAGGTCTCTTTACTGAACATGAGGGCATCTCTGGTGGTTTGAGGAAAGGAGGCAACAATGGCATAATCCACTCCATCGCATCAATAAGTGCTTCCCATCAGACAGGCTATTCAAACCTGCCTGATTGATATCTGCCCAATTTTCAACCAGATATCTGCCAGACAGGCCCGTTGATGGCCCCCATATACAGATCAATAAATTGACAACTCAGTCTAGAGCTTTTATTAGCCAGTTTATGGCCAGCTTTTGTTCTGAGCTTTTTTAGTCTTCCCCTAATACTGTCATGGGAAAACATGTTTTTTTCAAAACCCATCAGTTAATAGAACTTCTCCAGCAGAATCCTGCATTGTAATCTGTTTTTCAAAAACACTAACAGATTTTCTTATATTTAATTTTTAAATTTTACATAGACATTCTTCATTTTCCAGGGTGCCACAACCAAGTGACCTGATAAATGTCAGTCACACTTTACTGCTGAGCTGCAAGTTGGAGTGATATCACCCATCCCAGCAAGTGATTAGCAGAACAATGGGAAGGTAGCAAAATAGCAGTAGATATCAGAATAGCACTCAGTAGTAACAAATCCAAGTCTGGTTCGGGACCCCTCCAGTTACATGGGAGCAGGAGAAACAGTAGGTTACCTAAAGGCAGTTCTAATTTGTAGCGCTGGCTCCTTCTGAAAGCTCAGACTCTGATTAGAAGTCCTCTGTAGTGTAAACTTTTATTTATTTAGCTGTCAGCTAGAACAGTAGCTACATCTAATAGGAAAATGGATGAATTTTCATGCGACCTCTGCAGAATATGTTGATTTTGTATTTCTTCTATTTCCATTGTATAAAAAGAATGTTATTTTAGCTGGTGTGTGTGTCCACAAATTGGTTAATAATCCTCTTCTGGGATTGACTGAATTGTAGTTACATAGCCATCCTTTCTGAGGTGAGGCTTTTTCCAACAAGGGCAAATCATTTGTATTTATATGTAATCATACTGAGGCTTGTCATCTGTCTCATGAACAGGAAAAAAAGGGCCTACCCCCTGCTTATTTTTTGGAACAAAGTCTAATCCATTAGTTCAATAGAAAAATGTCAAGCTAATAAATGTTTATTAAAGAAAAAATGATTTGTCACACTTGCATAGTTAATTTCTTTCTTTTGCTGATTATAAGAATAAGTGTGTAAATAAGAATAATTGCTGACCTGTCATACCTGTATTTTCTTAGTTCTTTCAGAAGAAGAGATTTTATTATCTATTAAAATTATTTTAATAGATGATACTATTAAAAAAAGAACATTCCTGACACTCCGAAACAGCCTGTACTTTCTGACGAAAATACAACAGTCTTTGCTTAATGATTATGACATATTAGGGCTTATTTTACCAGCCAGTGGAAGTGATTGCTGATGTTTTGTCTCTCCTTCTTTTCTTCTTGGCTACTAAATATGAGAAAATCTAGCTAATTAATCCCTCTGCCATTGCCCTAAGGCTGACAAATTCCTCTGGATCACATAAAACTTTCTGTAGCAAAGTGGCAATGATTAGAAAGGCCAACTATAGCATAGCAAATAAATGCACTCAACTTTAATTTGTAAAATGATGTCCCAGGTTTGTGTTTGCATAAAATTACTTATACAGATATAGGATCTGTTATCTGGAATGATTGGAACCTGATTGGAACACTCGCTGTTTGTTTTGAGCGGTCGTTTGCCTCTATTGCGGTTGCCATGTTGGATATTTAACTTAGTCCAACATGGCGCCGCGGAAGTTAATGTGCATTTGCGAACCTACTCCCTCCCCTAGACGTGAGCGTGACCTACTCAGCCTCTCCTGCTTGTGAGATGGGAAAGCGTGCTCACAGCACAAGGTAAATGCACATGCACTTCCTGAGTAGCTGGTCGTAGTGTCTGTGCAGGAGCGATGCATTCTGGGAATCTTCTTTACATGGCTCAGCGTTTTTTCTTCCTGTTTGGCTTCTGATCATCTGAACAGGTGAAATATGGGGAGACTCTATTGCGGCAACAGAAGGTATGACTGCAGCTTGAGATTAACTCTTTACTATCCTTTCCTTCTCCTTTAATAAATCTCGAAAACTTAAATTCCCAATTTTTGAGGCAGAAAACTGCAGTAAAAAGTATGTTAATAAGTCTGCCCCGTAATAGTAATGTTGACTAATGACTAAGTTATTGTAGATTCAACAACAAGAGGGGTAAGGTCAACCATATGTATAAACTGTATGTAATATACTTGCCTCATAGAGCTGAATTTTTGAGCTGCAGGTATTGGAGCCCATTACTAAATGGTGGATCAAGGGAAAGGATGTAAAAGGGCAATATTTATCGATATATATATTCCAGTTTGGCGAGCTTCTTTAATAGGTCACTTAACATAATAAAAACTATCTGTTGGTTAATTATTCATTTTGGGGATATAGTTTTCCTTTAACTTATCATGGAACTACAGTAAAAGCTGTGTAAACGGTTCTAGTGAGACACCGCCTACATTGACTTGTACTTTGTATGAACATGATCTTGATCTTGATACTAAGTGATAAACAGATTTCCCTGGAAGTGTGGGGCTGTTTCTCAGGAACCATTTAACCTTTAGGAATTGCTGAGGGGCTGCCTTTTAAGGATGTATCTCGACAAGGGGTATAGAGCAAACATTGAATAAAGAGTTCATTTACGAATACAAATGCAGTATAAAAATTTTGGACACAAATTGCCTGTTTTTTTTTTTGCCCCAATGCAGGGTCAGCCTCATAATTCCAGTCCAGTATGTGCTGCGCTCCATGTTGTGCAGTTACACCCAATACAGTTTTTTGAACTTCCCCTTTAAATGTAAATTACGAAGTTGTAACACTGCAATCTATTTGTTTATAAGTATTTGACATACCAAATCTTTTATTATTATATTGTGAAATAAGTCTATGGTTCCCTTAGACAAGATATGGACTTGCATGAATCCTGTAAACCCAATATTATATTACAGGTATAGGACCTGTTATCCAGAATGCTCGGGGCCTGGGGTTTTCTGGATAAGGGGTCTTTCCGTAATTTGGATCTCCTACCTTAAGTCTGCTAAAAAAATTATTTAAACAGTAATTAAACCCAAAAGGATTGTTTTGGCTCCAATGAGGATTAATTAAATCTTAGTTGGGATCAAGTACAGGAACTGTTTTATTATTACAGAGAAAAGGGAATCATTTAATCATGAATAAACCCAATAGGACTGTTCTGCCCCCACTAAGGGGTAATTATATCTTAGTTGGGATCAAGTACAGGTACTGTTTTATTATTACAGAGAAAAGGGAATCATTTAAACATGAAATAAACCCAATAGGACTGTTCTGCCCCCACTAAGGGGTAATTATATCTTAGTTGGGATCAAGTACAGGTACTGTTTTATTATTATAGAGAAAAGGGAATCATTTAACCATTAAATAAACCCAATAGGACTATTCTGCCCCCAATAAGGGGTAATTATATCTTAGTTGGGATCAAGTACAAGGTACTGTTTTACATGGGCGTCCGCAGAAAATTTTCCAAGGGGGGGCAAGTAAGCTAGTATCATCCTGCAACAGACAAATATATATATATATATATATATATATATATATATATATATATATATATATATATAAATATATATATTTTTTTTGCAGGATGATACTAGGGGAGGCTAAAGATGGCCCATACACAGACTGACCTACAGCTAATGTGACACTTAGTGGATTCGCTGCTGGCGTAAAAAGTTAACCTCCCAACTACCTCTTGCCGTTCCCACTGACTCCCAGGGATACTGTACAAAAGTGCGGGGGGGGCTTTTTTTTTTTTACCCTAAAATGTTTAGTATGTTAAAGTATTTATACGCGCATTTCTGTGAGGGGATCTGCAAACATTTGTGTTTGTGATCAGGGCTAGTTCGCATTCAAATTCACTTTTATTTTTAATGGTTTTTCAGTTATTTAGCTTTTTGTTCAGCAGCTCTCCATTTGGTATTTCAGCAGCTATCTGGTTGCTAGGGTCTTATTTACCCTAGCAACCAGGTAGTGGTTTAAACAAGAGATGGGAATATGAATAGTTAAGGGGCCTACTTGGAAAAATAAGTAATACAAAATTATAATAATAATAAAATTGTAGCCTCACAGAGCAATATTTTTGGCCCCCATTTGAAATCTGTATAGAGGCAGAACAGAGGCCTGTGTATAGTACCTGGGTATAGTACCTGTGTATAGTACCTGGGTATAGTACCTGTGTATAGTGCCTGTGTATAGTACCTGGGTATAGTACCTGTTTATAGTACCTGTGTATAGTGCCTGTGTATAGTACCTGGGTATAGTACCTGTTTATAGTGCCTGCGTATAGTGCCTGGGTATAGTGCCTGGGTATAGTACCTGTGTATAGTACCTGGGTATAGTACCTGGGTATAGTACCTGGGTATAGTGCCTGTGTATAGTGCCTGTGTATAGTACCTGGGTATAGTGCCTGGGTATAGTGCCTGGGTATAGTGCCTGCGTATAGTGCCTGGGTATAGTGCCTGGGTATAGTGCCTGCGTATAGTGCCTGGGTATAGTGCCTGGGTATAGTACCTGGGTATAGTACCTGGGTATAGTACCTGGGTATAGTGCCTGGGTATAGTACCTGGGTATAGTACCTGTGTATAGTACCTGTGTATAGTGCCTGGGTATAGTACCTGCGTATAGTACCTGCGTATAGTACCTGCGTATAGTGCCTGCGTATAGTGCCTGGGTATAGTGCCTGTGTATAGTACCTGGGTATAGTACCTGGGTATAGTACCTGGGTATAGTGCCTGTGTATAGTGCCTGTGTATAGTGCCTGGGTATAGTGCCTGCGTATAGTGCCTGCGTATAGTGCCTGCGTATAGTGCCTGGGTATAGTGCCTGGGTATAGTGCCTGCGTATAGTGCCTGGGTATAGTGCCTGGGTATAGTGCCTGGGTATAGTGCCTGCGTATAGTGCCTGGGTATAGTGCCTGGGTATAGTACCTGGGTATAGTGCCTGGGTATAGTGCCTGGGTATAGTACCTGGGTATAGTACCTGTGTATAGCGCCTGTGTATAGTACCTGTGTATAGTGCCTGTGTATAGTACCTGTGGGATGAAATCTGCAGCAAAAGTTGAGAGTTGGTTCTCAGGTAAAGTTACAGCTGCAGATTCTTCTTTTCAGTCTTCATTTGTTTCCAGTTTGCAAAATCTCCCATCCCTGTGTGCATCTGTGCTCTGATTGGTCAATTTTACTGTCTGTCAAGGAAGCTGTGCTCTGATTGGAGAATCCACAAGAAGAAAGATCCAATCGGAGCACAGCAAAAACGGGCTTGAGGAGACAGTGCAGAAAGTAAGGTTTTTTTTGCTACTTTTCCAGGGGGGGGCAAGTGCCCCCTCTTGCCCCCTTCTGTGGACGCCCATGCTGTTTTATTATTACAGAGAAAAGGGAATCATTTAACCATTAAATAAACCCAATAGGACTATTCTGCCCCCAATAAGGGGTAATTATATCTTAGTTGGGATCAAGTACAGGTACTGTTTTATTATTACAGAGAAAAGGGAATCATTTAACCATTAAATAAACCCAAAAGGGCTGTTCTGCCCCCAATAAGGGGTAATTATATCTTAGTTGGGATCAAGTACAGGTACTGTTTTATTATTATAGAGAAAAGGGAATCATTTAACCATTAAATAAACCCAATAGGACTATTCTGCCCCCAATAAGGGGTAATTATATCTTAGTTGGGATCAAGTACAGGTACTGTTTTATTATTACAGAGAAAAGGGAATCATTTAACCATTAAATAAACCCAATAGGACTATTCTGCCCCCAATAAGGGGTAATTATATCTTAGTTGGGATCAAGTACAGGTACTGTTTTATTATTACAGAGAAAAGGGAATCATTTAACCATTAAATAAACCCAATAGGGCTGTTCTGCCCCCAATAAGGGGTAATTATATCTTAGTTGGGATCAAGTTCAGGTACTGTTTTATTATTACAGAGAAAAAGGAAATCATTTATGGGAGATGACCTTTCCATAATTCAGAACTTTCTGGATAATGGGTTTCCAGATAAGGGGTCCGATACCTGCACAGGTATGGAATTTTCCAGAATGCCTGAGACCTGAGATTTTCCATATAAGGAGTCTCTCCATTCCTTAAGTCTGTTGAGTCTGTCACTCCCTTCTCCCCTTGAAATTGCAAACTAAAACCAAGGCTGCATTTTACATTCTAGCTGTTCTTACTTTTGGCTGTAGGAAGTGTCTGTGAGTTGTAGTTCAACAACCCCACTGGGGGCCACAGGTTTAATATCCTTGTGGTAAACAAATGTCCCTCTCCGACAGGATGGGCCTTGGCTTTCTAAAGCACTTTAGGAAAAGCTAAGTTTAAGTGTGCTTCCTGAATGCCCCCACAGCCTTGCCACTCTGAAATGCCACACATCTTAAATTGCAGCAGAGAGGAAGGTCGACCTGCTGACTCATTACATCCCAAAGTAAAAAAGAAATCTCACAGGGAGCCTCCTGCCAAGCAGAAAAAAAAAGCGCTGTCAGAAAAGCTGTCTGGCAAAATAAAATGTCGGGCATTCATCTGCTTTTCGTCAGCTCTCCTAAATTCAATCATAAAAGCAATTTGGTAAAAAATAGCATTGACATGTTTTGCATGGTCTGCTTTTTAACTTGTTAGCGCTTTAATTATTTTCAGGCTTTGGCCATTTGTCTATTGTAAGTTATAGCAGTAATAATATTTAAAGGACAGGTATCACAAGGAGCTTTTCTAATAAACTGCAATGTTATTCATGTGGTTTCCTAGTACAGGACTCCACAGCAGGGCCCAATTCAGTGTGCCAAGGCACCAGCTGTACATACCACTGATCTGAATTAGTTTGGATATGGGCTGTTGAAACACAAAATAGCTTAACACTCGACTTCCCATAAATTGTAGAATCTATGATGCTGACCTGGAAGTACGAGTATGCCAGCGGCCAGCATGCCACCTTCCCAGGTTACCGGTTAATCTAGTTCCTCAGCACTAAGCATAGGCTTAATATGTTTTAATATGGATTTTTTGTGTGTACTATATTTACCTAGCCGATAAAATCCCAGGGGCCAGGGTTGGTTGTAAAAATTTACCAACGCTATATTTGCTGGTAAATTTGTAATAACTACTCAATCTGCCCCAGGCCCATCTTAAATCCACCCCTGTCTCCCCTCGGTACCTCCTATACTTACCAAATTCGCAGCCAATCCATTATTTATTATTTATTTATTTAGCAGGACTGTGCCTCTGGGTGTCCACTGCTTGTGACATCACAGCTTTGCCGATTGATGTCATGACATGCCCCCTTGTGAACCTGCCCCCAGCCCTTGGCGGTAAAATTATTATTAAAATGTGGAAACCCCATAAGCAGCATGCTTTTAACATGTTTGCTTATAAAATAGAATATTGTGATAGTTTGGATGCTCTTCCTTTTTTTATTGCTTGCATGTGAGCTTGCTCATTGTGGAATCAAGGAAGCTAAAATACAGATTCTCATTTCTGTATGATCATTCAGGCCCAGACTGGGATTCAAAATAGCCCATGGCATTTCAAGTACACAGAGGCCCCAAACAGCCCCCCACTGGCCCAATAAACAGTGACTGTCTATGGCACCTTACAGCAGGCCTTCTGCCAGTCCTGTGACTCCATAGCAGTACATCTGCAGTTCTGATGTGTGTTAAGTGTTGAAATAACGGGCCGATCATTTTGCGAGATAAGATCTGTAGGTGCAGGAAAAAGCAATAGGAAATGACTATGTGACAAAAACATCTATTGTGTTAAGGAACAATCCCAAAAGCGGAAATATCTTGAATTCAGGGAGATACCATAATCAAATGTAACTGTTTCTTAAGGCTGTGTTTTCCAAGTTATATCAGTAGACTTAAAAAAAAAAGTCACCCATTGCTCTTTTAAGGAGGCATATATTGCTTGTTATTACACAAGGCAGGAGAGTTTACTGGTGAACCTTACTGTCTCACTAGGGAGAAAGTTAGAAAAAAAATGCAGTACTTGAAAGCTGGGGCCTTTTAATACATTTATTAGTTCCAATCTGCATCTCTTTAGTTGATGTTGAGCTACAACTCCTAGTGCCACTTTGCAGCTTTTAAATATCAGTGGAGTGTGGGAAGTCACCCCCACCCTGAGTGGCTTTGCTGAACTTTGTTGTCAATAATGGGGGTGAACCTTTATTAGTATTAATAATTAGTATGAACATAAATCATAACATTACTCCTAAGCTACATTGCCCCTTTTACCTTGCTTCTAAATTAGTTAGCTACATTTTGATTGAAAAGATACTGGCTACGGTGGGAAGTGGGTTGTGATGTAAGCAGGCAGAGTTATGATGTAGGTGGGTGGATTTATGCTGCAAGTGGCCAGAGTAATGATGAAAGTGGGTGGAGTTGTGCAGAGCACAATTCTTTTTCCCTCTTACAGGAAACCTTTTATTGGCACACCTGTCTAGCAGCCCTATCTATTGATTGAACTCTGTTGAACTATAAGATTGGCTTACACACCTAATCTACTTGTAGGATTATTGCAGTGAGTCAGGAGAGCTACACCAGTAGATACAGGTCCATTTCCTCGTATGTTCTCCTTAATCATATCCCAGTTTAGCTCCTTTCACACTTCAAGGCAACTTATCAGATTAGATCCATTCACGTGTGCCCTGCCTGGAAAAAAAAAATATTTTTTTTCACTGAGAATTCAGTGTGCAATTTGATTGGACTTGTGCACTTTGATCAAATTTTTGGCATGCTGCAGCTATATTCTGACGTTTAGGGGCCTATTCCTAGGGCTGTGTAAAATTATTTATGCAGGTGGAAAAAGGGTCTTGTTAAGTGTAATTTTATGCCGTGCATCAGGGGTCCTACGGGCAAACACAGTGCTCTCCCTCACATCCTTTCTTAAGCATCATAGCCTGGCCGGGGCCAGGATCACTAGTGTATCATGTTATGTTGCGCAGAGCAGCATCAGACTGGGGCAGCCCACTGGTGCTGTAACCTCAAGGCCCCCCCTGCTGGCATCTGTCCCTGCTGCACCACACTACATACATTTTACCTCCTCCTTAACTTTGCTTGTGAATGGATGGGGGAGCATCTGCAGCATCCACAGGGAGTGGGTCTGGGTTGGTGAGGCCCACCAGGATTTTTGTTGGGTGTCCTGCTAGTCTAGTCTGACCCAGGCATTCAGTTAAACCAAAACAGCACAAATTCTGCTCTTCTAATTACTAGGGGTGACTTTAGCTGCCTTGGCAAAGTTGCACCCCTGATCCTGGTCCCTATAATCATCTGTTAAAAATAATTTGTTGCAGTATTTATTATACAGGTATGAGATCCCTTATCCGGAAACCCATTATCCAGAAAGCTCCAAATTACGGAAAGCTTGTCTCCCATAGACTCCATTTTAATAAACTAATTCAGAATTTTAAAACTGATTTCCTTTTTCTCTGTAGTAATAAAACACAGTACCTTATATTTGATCCCAACTAAGATATAAATAATCCTTATTGGATGCAAAACAATCCTATTGGGTTTAATTAATGGTTTATTGATTTTTTAGTAGACTTATGGAGTGGAGATCGAAATTACAAAAAGACTCCTTACCCAGAATACACTTGGTCCTGAGCATTCCGGATAACGCGTCCTATACCTGTACTATATTTTTTTATGCCATCTCAAACTTTGTAACTCATTCAGTCAATTGGAAATAAACAGGTTCCAAGCAAATTCTGGTGGAAGAAGCTGGGTTAAAAAAACGTTGCAAAAAGCAGTTATTGCAAATATGGTTTGTTTGTTTTTTTACACAGCTTTTTATGCCAGAATATTACACTGGGCTTTGCAATTGCTTTAAATCAATACACCGTTTAAGAAAATTATTTTATGCGGTGATGCCTGGAGTGTATATGGTGTTCTGTGGCACTGTGTGGCATGCAGTGTTCCAGCTTTTTGCATAATAGATTTATTACACCTTTCCAGAGGGAGAAGCATACATCACAGATTTGTGAATTGTTGATGAAAATCGACTTCCTTCACCACACCCCTAAAGGCAAACTGCAGGGGTGTGGTGAAGGAAGTCGATTTTCATCAACAAGCTACTGTTTTATTATTACAAAGAAAAAGGAAATTATTATTAAAGATTTAATTAAAATACATTTAGATGGCCTTACCATAATTTGAAACAATCTGATAAAGTATCATGCTCATAAGTTTTGGGGCCCCTTTGAAGAGTCAGGGTTCATAAATGAGGCCCCTTGTATGTTGATAGAGACCATGAATGGTCTTATAGTAAGTAGTTATTTAATGAGGACTTCACAGCAGTAAGGAAACTAGCTTCACAAGCACTCTAACTGCACTGCCTTTACACTTCGGTCTGCATGCTAGATCAGCTGGAAACCCAGATGGTACTCTAAAAACAGGTCTGTCTAGTTCAAAACGTAAGAAGTTGGATTAGAAGCTTTCAGTCTCGGGGGAAAGATTTTGACACAGGACTTTCATCCAAATCAAAAAATTGAACATTACAGAGAACACATATTACATTTTCCATGAGTCTTTAAGTCATTGTTGAGGCACAGAATACTTAAGGCAAAATAAATCTTAGATTTAATTCTACCAGAAACAATCTGTCTGCACACCAACATCCATGGGGGCAGATTTACTAGCATAGGGCCAATTGTCTATTGATCAGCTAATAAAGGAATAGATTGTAAGCTCTACGGGGCAGGGACCTCCTTCCTCTTGTGTCCTCGACTCTTAACTTATTGCTGCTGTATTTATCTGAATTTATTATTATACTTTGTATTTATCTATTATCTTATTAACCCTCTGTTTGTATTAATGTATTCTACTGTACAGCGCTGCGTACATAAGTAGCGCTTTATAAATAAAGATATACATAAAGGAAAGCAGAGATCTGACTGGTTGCTGTAGACAGATACATTATTGCATCAACAGCATCAGCAACTGGGCTATTGACATAAATTTACGCCAGATCTCGGTAACAACCAAGCAATCAACACATACAAAAAATCCAAACAAATAAATCTTTAAATTATGTTATGAGTAGTAAAGTGGAATGACACAGAGAATAAGTATTGAACACACTTATAAAATGTATTTAATACATTGTAGAAAAGCCACTGTTGGTAATAACAGCTTCAAGGTGCCTCCTGAATAGAGAAATTAGTCGCATGCATTGCTCAGGTGTGATTTTGGCCCATTCTTCAAAACTTGAAGTTTCCATGATTTTCAGTTCTTTCCATAGATTTTTAGTTGGATTCAAGTCAGGTGTTTGGGCCATTCTAGCAGCTTTATTTTCTTTCTAAAACCAACTGAGATTTTCCTTGGCTGTGTGTTTGGGATCATTGTCTTGCTGAAATGCCCACCCTTGTTTCATATTCAACATCCTGGTAGATGGCAGCAGATTCTTATCAAGTATGTCCTGGTACATTTCTCCATTCATCCTTCCTTCAGTTATATGAAGTCTGCTAGTACCATATGCTGAAAAAGAGCACCACACCATGAGGTTCCCGCCTTCAAATTTCACTGTTGGTATGGTGTTTTGGGGTGATGTGCAGTGCCATTTCTCCTCCAAACATGGAGGAACAGACTATATTCTCCAAGAATTTTATTGGCTTGTCCAAATGTTGTGCAGCCAACTTTAAACAAGCATCAACATTCTTTTCTTCAGCAGTGGAGTCTTGCATGCTGAGCATGCATAGAGGCCATGTCGGTTGAATGCATTACTCAACAACTGTACCTGCTAATTCAAGGTCTTTTTGAAGCTGTCCGTGGGTAATCCTTGGCTCTTGGACAACTCTCCTGATTATTTTTTGACTCCTCTGTCAGAAATCTTGCGAGGAGCACCTGGTTGTGTGTCATGATAGGTAACCCAAAACCCAGAACAATTGCCAAGGTCACAGCTCACATTCTGCCTATAACAGCCACCTTTAGCTTCGGGTGAAGCCCTCCGCTACTTGGGTGCCGGCAGGTCTTAAAGTGAGAGGATCAAGGCAAATGTCTGAGCAACCAAGGGAACCAGATCACAGGATGAGGGCCGAACAGCTTAGAAGAATCAGGCAGACTGGGTCAAAACCAGAACAGCAGTGCTGTTCAAAATCAGCATCCAGAAGAGAAGTCAAACAGGCAAAGGGGTCAGTCCAGGCAGAGTTCGGTCGAAGTCAGGATACAGGCATAGGTCAGAACCAAATACACAGAACAGAAAGCACATCCAGGAACTACTGTGCTAGATAGACCTATAATGGGTGTAGAAGGAACTGGGAGGTAGGGATTTATAGGCTGGATAATTGGAGATTTAGAAAAGGTGTGGGTAAATAGAGAGCACCTATAGCCATCATTCCTGTCTGGAAAACTAAGGATATTATTGAAGTGAACCAGGAACCCCACAGTCCGCTCAAATAGATGAAAGGCAAGGAAACAGCACAGCAAGCAGTGGGTTCTTGGTTCAAATCCAGGCACATTGTGGCCGGTTTAGGGTGAAATGATGTTCTTTCCACTTCTGGATTATGTCCCATTCAACAGTATTCACTGGAACATTCAGCAGCTTAGAAATATATCTGTAACCAATGCCATCAGTATGTTTTGCAAAAAAAGGTTGCAAAGGTCTTGAGAGAGCTCTTTGCTTTTACACATCATAAGATGCTTCTTTTGTGAGAATGAAAAAACTTGAAAAAACTTTTTTATAGGACATCAATTAGGACTAAATCAGTTGATATTAATTTGCACTGATAGGGGTCAGGATTGCTTTCTAAATACTGACAGATTTCAGCAGGTTTCTTGGTTTTCCATGCCTCTCCTGTTTACCTTCTTTTTTCCATGTGTTCAATACTCCCTGTGTCATTCCACATTACACTTAATTTAAAGACTTCATTGTTTTGATTTCTTAGTATGGGTGGATTATTTGGTTGTTACCGATATCTGGTGTAAATTTCATGTCAGTATCCCCATTAAAAATATATTTACTAAGAAAAATGTTGACGTGTTTAATACTTATTTTCCCTGCTGTACAAATGAACAGTGAGCAGACACCCTTTGGCTTCGGTAATCACAGGTCTCAAGCTAGAGACCTGCATGGGTCTGCTTTTTTTTAGACCTGCGCCCAACCTGCACCCTTCTTTTTTTGTCCCTATACAATTCCACCTGATTTGCTCCCATTGTATCATATATGCAATCGGATCAACAGGGGTATGACAAGGCGATTGGCCAATGGCCACATCAATCTTCGATAATCCAAATTATCTTCGATAATCCAAATAGGAAAAACTGGGAAGGCAGTTTTGACATGGAAAGCCCTACCAAAAACTGGACTGTCCGGGTCAGAATCTAAATCTGGTTGACAATCATGGGTGAGGGGTGCCCGCTTTCCATGCCATTGGCACTTGAGTAAAGATTCACATTTTTCAAAACAACTGGAGTGCTGCTGTTTTCATCATTTTCACTTTCCATCAATCCTCACATGTTTAGTCAGCACTAATTGAAACTGGATGTGTGCCATAATTCTAGAAATCTACTAAATTGATACTCGCTCATGTTTACTGGATGCTCTCCAGAGAAGGGACCACACACGGCCCTTTGACACAGGCTACATTTACTTTTCCTTTAAAACCAGAGCCTAGGCTCTGCCACCTGCTTCATAGAACAGGATGTGAAATTTACAAAGGAAATCTGCTTGTCTATGAATGTTACTTCCTGCCAAATGCTAATTTCGTAGATGGGTTAAAGGGGAACAGTCATGAAAAATGTTTTTATAATATGGAAAATATAAAATTGAGACACACATTTTGATTATTAATAGCTTTAAAAAAAAAATCACCACTACAACGTTATGGCTAATTATGAAAGCAGCCTCCTATTCCCTACCCTCCAGAATCTCTGGCTTCCTGGTCGGTGTCAGTGACGCCGAAGAGTGTCGGAGCAGAGTGAAAGCTGATTTGCTGTGGCATGTCATGAGGCCACACCCCTCAGCAGCAAACATGTGTAAAGGGAAATACTGAAATGGAGTCGGGCTGGGCTGGGTGCTGATAAAGCTGCATTTGTACATATAACAGTAAAGCAGCTTATTACTTATATCCTTTATATACACTTCAGACTCAGCATTTGGGTTTGTGCTGCTCACCAGCAGACTTAAATCAGCTGCCAGTCACCCTCCTGCAATTTACACACGCAGATACAAATCCTACTGCAGTAGCCACATACAGGTGTAACTGAGTGTATAACAGAGACTTCCTCCATACCAGTGACACATCAATTGCAGTGATTTTACATGTTGGATTCACAGATGCCTCTCAGTCTACAGGAGAGCTCTGACTGAGAAACAGACTAGCCAGGCTTTTAGGCTTCTTTATTAGCCAGCTGCGTCAGTCCCACCTAGTCAGTCCGTAGCATTTAGGGTGAAGACACACAGAGCTACAAGTAGCACCTACTTGGCATGGCTACTAAAATAGACAATGCTAATCATTTACTGATAACTGTCTTTACGTGTGTTTTAGCACAAGCAATTCTCTGTATTGTGTATGGCAAGTTATTTTCTGGAGTTTAGTAGCCGTGACAAGTAGCTGCTGCTAGTAGCTCAGTGTGTCTTCACCCTTACTCTGCTACAGGGATTTGTGCCCAGCCCATGTGCCATGGGGAGTGGCTGAACTGTGCCAGACAGTGTATAGGCAAAACAAGAGACACCTTTGCACAAACACTATAATTCAGTGGCATAACTATAGAAGATGCAGACCCTGTGGTCGTGGTGGCGGAGGAGGGAGGTAACATAGTAACATAGTAAGTTGGGTTGAAAAAAGACATACGTCCATCAAGTTCAACCATAATGCCTATATATAACCTGCCTAACTACTAGTTGATCCAGAGGAAGGCAAAAAACCCCATCTGAAGCCTCTATAATTTGCCGCAGAGGGGAAAAAATTCCTTCCTGACTCCAAGATGGCAATCGGACCAGTCCCTGGATCAACTAGTACTAAGAGCTATCTCCCATAACCCTGTATTCCCTCACTTGCTAAGAATCCATCCAGCCCCTTCTTAAAGTTATATAATGTATCAGCCAGCACAACTGATTCGGGGAGGGAATTCCAGAACTTCACAGCTCTCACTGTAAAAAATCCTTTCCGAATGTTTAAATGGAACCTCCCTTCTTCTAAACGAAGTGGGTGCCCTCGTGTCCGTTGGAAGGACCTACTGGTAAATAAAACATTAAAAAGGTTATTATATGATCCCTTTATATATTTATACATAGTTATCATGTCACCTCTTAAGCGCCTCTTCTCCAGTGTAAACAGACCCAACTTGGCCAGTCTTTCTTCATAACTGAGACTTTCCATACCCTTTACCAGCTTAGTTGCCCTTCTCTGGACCCTCTCTAACTCAATAATGTCCCGTTTGAGCACTGGAGACCAAAACTGAACAGCATATTCTAGATGGGGCCTTACCAGCGCTCTGTAAAGGGGAAGAATAACCCCCTCCTCCCGTGAATCTATACCCCTTTTAATACAGCTCAAAACCTTGTTTGCCCTTGCAGCTGCTGCCTGGCATTGCTTGCTACAGCCAAGTTTATTATCTACAAGGACTCCAAGGTCCTTCTCCATTATGGATTTGCCTAGTGCAGTCCCATTAAGGGAATACGGGGCTTGCATATTTTTACATCCCTGGTGCATGACCTTACATTTAACCACATTAAATCTCATCTGCCACTTAGCTGCCCAGATTGCCAGTTGGTTAAGATCCTGCTGCAGGGATGTCACATCCTGGATAGAATTGACTGGTCTGCAGAGTTTTGTGTCATCTGCAAACACTGATACATTACTCATAATACCCTCCCCTAAGTCATTTATGAACAAATTAAACAAAAGTGGACCCAGTACAGACCCTGAGGGACCCCACTGAGAACCTTACTCCAAGTAGAGAATGTGCCATTAACAACCACCCTCTGTACCCGATCCTGTAGCCAGTTTTCTATCCATGTGCAAACGACTTCACTAAGACCAATAGACCTTAGCTTAGAAAGCAGTCGTTTGTGGGGAACGGTATCAAATGCTTTGGCAAAATCCAAATAGATTATATCTACTGCATCCCCACTGTCCAGCTTCTTACTTACCTCATCATAAAAAGCAATTAAATTGGTCTGACATGACCTGTCCTTCATAAAGCCATGCTGATTACTGCTCATAATGCCATTCTCCACTACATAATTTTGAATGTGATCCCTTAACAAGCCTTCAAATAACTTGCCCACCACGGATGTCAAACTTACAGGCCTATAATTGCCAGGCTGAGATCTTACTCCCTTTTTAAATATGGGAATGACATTCGCCTTCTTCCAATCCCTAGGTACCATACCTGATGAAAGGTATGACTTGGGGAACAGGAGTTCTGCTTTCTCAATAGCCACTGAAAGCTTGTGCGTCGGTGCTAGCATAGGCGCACTCACTTGCACGTGCATCTGTCTACAGCCAGGGAGGCAGGTTAAGCTTTGGTATTTGCCAGCTTGGAAACAAAAAAACAAGAGAAAATTTCTAGTAAATTATAATGGTTTACAACCCATTGCATGATGTACTTTTTGCTTATACCAGTGGCTTGTGTGATTGTTCTATGGTTTCCATTGTTTTTTGAACTTGAACTTCATGCACCCTATGCCTGCTGCTGATAGGTAGTTGGATTGCAACTGGATATTCAGAGGTTGAGAAATATGGGCTTTTTGAAAGGGGCGGAGGGTAACCTTTTTGCTATAGAAAGTTAATCTATAAGTAATACAAAAGGCAAATTGTAGTTTTATGTGCAAGTGAATGCCCTAAAGTTATTGTTTAACTCCCACATCACTTGGCATGTATGTTTCACATTGCTGAGCCTTTGTGCTAAATAACTCAATTGCTGCTGCCCTGCAAAGAAAAAGCAAGTGATATATAGCTTCTTATATATTTTTCTCAGTAACCAAGAAATAATGTTTGTTAGTGATTTAGGTGAGTGAGACGGAAAGTTTCAGACAATGTAAGGCTTATGCCACACGTAGTGTACGGCACATATTTTCAACAAGCCGAAAAGTGCTTGGCAAAAATACTCTCTATACGCTCCTACCTGTGCCTGCACCCGAATGAATTGAATACGCTCGGGTGCAGGCACATGTAGCCGATATCCACATAAAAACGCGAGAAAATTCAGTCTTGCGCTTTTATGCGGGTTTGGTCTACATGTGCCTGCACCCGAGCGTATTCAATTCATTCGGGTGAAGGCACAGGTAGGGGGAGTTTCAAGCGTATGGTGCGTATTCTCAGCAAGCGTTTGGCTGAAAATATGCGCCATACTCATTGTGTGGCACAAGCCTTAGGGTGATTTTTTTTTTTAGACCTTCTTCTTCTCCAGGTGGGGGGTGAAGTTTAGATGTCAGTCAAGAATGGCTGGACCACTCCTACTCCTCTCTGCTCAGAACACAAGCTGCCTGTCAATACTGAGCCAAGTTAAGCAGATTTCAAATCACGATAGTTCCCCTTTAATAAAATATAATTATACACAAAATTCAGGTGTGCTTTTCTTTCTTTAAAGTTTGGGTAGAAAAAGCTTTCTTTGCATAGACGGTTAAATTCATAGGTTGCATTCTCCCCCAACCTACAGAGTATCATTGGTGTTCCACACTGCAATCATAAATTAGTCATTATGACTAATCATTCTTGGGTAATAGATGTGGCAACTGACCTTTTCTAAACAGTGATCTCAAAATGCCGGCAGCACACTTTATTTGCTGGGAGGGATTCTATGGTCTTATTTTTTTCTTGTATTGGACCGATTCGGAGACTTTGTGACTCATTTTTAACAAGGGATGTCAACACCCTGTATTAATGGAATCAAAAGTAGGAGGTGATGTTTGTTCTTTTTGCTTATACCAGTGGCTTGTGTGATTGTTCTACAGTTTCCATTGGTTTTTGAACTTGAACTTCATGCACCCTATGCCTGCTGCTGACAGGTAGTTTGAATACAACTGGATATTCAGAGGTTGAAAAATATGGGCTTTTTGGAAGGGGTGGAGTGTAAACTTTTTGTTAGGTAAGGCTACCAAGAGAAAGTGTTCCATTGGAGAACTTACAATTATATATAAAAATGTAGAAGCTGTCTTATTATTGGGGGTGGGGGATGGCAGTCTTTCAATTTTTACATGCAGTTTCTAGGTCAAAACTAGAGTCCAGACTATCTGCTGTAGCATGGGGAAGCAGGGGAAAAATGGTGTAAAATCTGGAAAAATGCATATGCATTATATATTGCTAGGACCATAAAAATAATTGTGTTAAGTGAAGGAAAACTTAGAATAATGGTATGTAAAATTGAGGTTTCACTGTAGCTGTGACCCCTTTACAGCACTGTTTAAAATCTTGTGATCTAAATACAGTATAATGTCCCTTTAAAAAGATTTTTAATAGGGTTTGTGTTGATACCATTGGTGGAGGTACTGCTAAAATGATTTGGGAAATCCCATCCCTCTTAAATGCCCACCAGGCATCTGTAAACATAATATAAGAGATCAAAAGATGCACTGTCAGCGCTAATACGTTAAGTTACAATAACAGCCAAATAACAACAAAAAAGTGTTAGGGCCTGTTGATTGCCCCAAACAGTTAATTGTTGTAAATATGTATGTATTAATAACTTTATTCCAGTGGTTATAGCACTCATCTTACATACATTTTTATTACAAAAGCAAAAGTACATCTTGTGAGCACAGGGTTAAAATTTCAGGTTCCAGAGCATTATTTAGTAAGCTGTATCAGGTATCACAACAGCATTGTTGCATCTTAAGTAAGGAGAGCATAACATGCTGTGCAGGCACTTTGGCTCCTCGTTGTGAACTAGTGAGGTCTATGGCTGGTTCCCACACTGTCCAGAATCCTGCTGCTTGTGTCTGCATGTTCCAGTTCCAGCTCATAAAGGAAGGTGATATTGCTTGCCGTGTGTCATGTTTACTTTGGGAATGAATTACATTTAAGCAATTCCAAGTCATGTGTCTGTCTGAGACGGCTGAGGGATAGGCAGCAGCAGCAGCAGCAGCACTCTGTTAATACGGACAGCCAGCAAGGACGCAGGTACCGCAATTTACTAAAGTCTGATTCTTTTTCTAATAAGAAAAACTGAGTCATAGCTTGGAATGTGTAGCAGATTTGGGCAGTGAAGCTAAACACTGATCAAAATGGCCAAATCGAGCCTGAGCTTTTAGAGTAGATGAAAAATAAAAAAAGACACAAACATGCAGGCTATGGCTTATGTAGTTATTTGGTGATGTAAATAGTGTTTGCACGGGGTCCTGCAACATCTTATCAGATATTTGATTTCTTCCGGCTCAAGTAATGACACTAGAACAATTGCACAGAAAGGTACAAGGTGCGACATTCTGCTTACAGCTTGGTGCACGTTACAGGTTTGCAACAAAATAATCAATGACAAAACTAAGTTAGTGGGGGTGCTGAATCCTCTGCACAAAATGTGTCACTGTGCAGCTTTCCTCATTTGCTCCCATTTAATTACCTGCTGTTTTGCTCCTCTTTAGGTTAAGTGCTCATAATGAATCTGTTAAATACTAAATAGCATTGCATTGCTTGTGCAGATATGCTGCACAATAAGTAATAATTATGATGGGTTGTTTGAAAATATAGAACCTCTACAACTTAAGCACTATACCTCCTTGGTATATGAACTCCAGTGTGTCTTGGATTGCGAAATATTTGATTATGTTGGCTGTTAAGAAAAACAACAAAAGCCTAAAGTTTGTGTAATTCAGGTATGATCCAATGTCTTTATCGGAGACATATTATTTTAACGCAGATCGTCGAACTTAGGCAGTTGCCTGAAGATCCTGGGAGTTTAGCAACAGCTGGAGTATCAGTGGTTGGGGAATTGTGTATTCTACTGCTGAATTCATACCAAAAGACATTGATGTGATAATCTGCTCCGCCGGTGTAATGACTCCTCTGTACTTTTGGCTTCTAAGACGGGGGGGCGGGCATTTAGCCAAAAAAATTCAGACTAGAGTGTCTGACACATCCGAGCCGGACATGCTGTCCCTAAGGTGTCAGCCGGATGTTACTCGATGTCACATGAAGGAGATATCTTTCAGCAATGGACCAGGCTTATTGCTTGCAGGCTGTGCTCCCTCTGAATGCCTTGACTTAGTACTGCATGCTTTAAGAGGAGGGCTATTTGAGATTTTATGGACCTGGCCTACAATCATCATACAACATCCACCCGCTAAAGGTGGAAGCTGCAGTTCAACAAGTCATGGGGTGGATCTGTAGACACCAAAATGCTATTCTTCTGCAAGTGGAAATCAAAGTACAGGTATGGGATCCCTTATCTGCAAACCCCTTATCCAGAAAGTTCCGAATTACGGAAAGGCCATCTCCCTTATGATGTATTACTGTTCGGTAAACCCAGTGGACTCCCTGTAGGAAACGGATCCAGGAACTCTCAGTTGGTATAGGTATCCAAATCTTGGAATAATTCAGAGCAGAAAGCCTTTGTTTAACATATCATGATTAGCTTGGTTTGTTGTTATGTCAAAAGAAACATGCATAGCAACTCAGTATCTGAAACATTTAGGAAAACATTGTTTCCAGAGATACATTGCAAATCTGTTTAAATATGTGTTTACATTTTGACAAGCTAACTAAAATTTGTGGTGCATTCATACAATTGCTATAAAATATAAATATATGCAAACATTATTTTATTCAGTTTAGGAATTTATGTTAAAAATTCACGCAACAATAAGATCTTTTAGTTTTGATGGTAAGTAGCCATAAACTGGCAGAGTTGACTGCAATCTTGCCATAGTTGAAGCTAGTCCATGAGGAGGGCCAATTAGCACTGGTCCATTTGTTTGGGCCCCTTATAGTCTGTTGATGTTCATTCCTCCGACTGAGAGGGGACATTAGTAGATTAACTTTTCAGATTGCAGGATGTCTGTCAAAAGTGCCTCCTATCTCCCTATCCCTAAATATTGTCATACATGCCTAGATGGTTCGGTTGTGAAAATTCACTACATTACAAATTTAAATCTGGGTGTGTATGGCAATTTTAAGACCTCTGTAGATAAATAAAGCAGACTTGGCTGACCATGTTTCCTCTATGCTGTATTGTGCGTGCAAAAAGAACATTTTTGCAAACAAAGCCAAAAAGAATTTAAAGGAAATGATGGCTGGGGTGCATTCGTCCAAAATATACATTGCATGGCTGCTTGTGGGTTCTTCTTTTTCAACCAGCTCATCCTTAGTTTATAAAAATGTCAAACTTAATTGTCAAGGTGTTTTTTAACACCGAAACTGATAATACTAGAGATTAAACCATAACTTTTCTGGTTTTTGTCTTCGTTGTTCAAATGTATTGTAAAGGCAAATTTGGTTCTAAGGTTAAAGCTTGATGTTCATGCTTGCAATCTTACCTCTCATACCCTTATGTCTAGTAAACGGTACTATGTTTGTCAAAGTGTCCAGTAAACTAACTGGTTGCTGCAGGTGATAAGTAGAAAACTTTTTATTTCATAACCCTATTTAACTCTGCAAAGCTATCTATCTCCCTATCCAAGCCTCTGTTACCTGGAGGGTGCCGACTGCTGTCTGTTCACATCAGCAGGCATAATGTGTGTGCTGTTGGCACCCTCCAGCTGTGGACTGAATACTAGTATTGAGGAAGCAATCATATACCAGCTTTCTTAGGTTCTTGAAAGATACTTACACCAGCTCTCACCATTTTTTTAAATTATAGCAATACTTTTTCATATTATCTATGTAAACCTGTTCAACAGTGGTTCTAGCAATTTCAAATGGAAAATGCCCAAGATCAATAGACCTCACTAAAGACCAGTCATTGCGGTGGCATTGTACAAGCAAAGTTTACTAGATCTAATTATCTTAAGCAATGCCACTTTTTAACTTTATACCTTAACAGAAAAAATTCCAATTTGTTTGACAAATTTTGGATGCTCACTCAGGCCTATGCTGGATATGATCTATCAGCAAACCATCTAATATCTTCCTCTTTGTAGAGGCCAAACGTAAAGGTTTCCAGGCTGACAGCATATTTCCTCTTTAAATGCTGGAATTACATCTGCTTTCTGTTCGTGCCACAAGAGCCAAGAAAGTCTGAAATGTTAAAAAATAACAGCCTATGTGTGTGTGTGGGGTTGTATTGCAAGTATGCAGCTGTTAGCTGCATCATCAAATCTCATTTAGTTGTCATGCAGCGTGATCAGATCCCATAAAAATGGATTCCCATCTCTTCTCCCCAACTGTATAGATCAAAGGCCTTGGAAATCACATTGTGCCTGATCAGACCTGGCCAAAAGGACACCTTAGTTGCATCTTCTTAAACAATGAGTCTAATGCAACTTTGCAACTGGCGTTATTATTTTCCTGTTGTACTACTCTATAACCTAGACTGCAAGTGCTAGGGGCTGTAGGGGAATATAAATAAATATACCTAAATATTGATTTAGGACCACAAAAGCCTGAGCATTTTTTGAAAATAAAAAAAATTCTGAACTTACAGAGCAACGTCATTACGAAAAAAACGCTTTCAGACGTTCGTGGATTAGTAAATGTGCCCCTATGTGTAAAATTCACGAGGCTAAAAACTGGATGAATTTAACATAGAGACAAGCTGGGTGGAAAATATGACTGCTGATTATTTATTACAGAACATTTTAACAGCATTTATAACATTTATCACTAGTAAAGGTATCACTTAGCCAACCAGATTTAAGCCCCCAGTTGCTCATCAGTTTTCTTGGCTCTACCTTTAGATCTGCAGAAGAACATATGACTTTTGACCATCTTTGGTTAACACCCAAATAACCCACAGAACCTCTGAAGCTGTATAGTACAGTTACCCTTATCATCTAATCCAAACCTAAACCTCTATAGACAATTATAAATAAAATACCTAATTTTTCATGTCTGTCCAGTAATGTTTAAACCAATTCACATTAATGACAGGAAGTGTGAAAGCTTCTGCCTCTAACTAAACAAGCTTAATCCTTTCTAATCCCCAACTGTAGTCCCATGTTTTACTATAGCCCTAATGGAGGTTCTCATTTTACAAGAGAATCAATTGACTAAAATTAAGAAAAAAAAAATGCTCATCATAAGGAAAGAAATTGCTTTGGATGACACAGTCATTTATTTTTACTTCCAGAGTGTGAAAGCTGGCACACAGTCTGCTTTTTGTGATTGTAAAGTGATATTATTCTTACATAAATGTCACCAAAAGAGTGATTCTTCACTGCTGAAGACAGAATGTTGTCTTGCTCAGGCTAGATAAGCAATAAAACACCTTACTTTATTATCCTACTTATGCATGCTTCAACTATGCTTCAAAACACTTCTGGGGCTGGCTGAGTTAAGGATTTAGGGCTATTGAAGTTTTGTTCTTGGCTAGTATCTGGGTTGGGTTATCTAAAAAATATTTTAAACTTTAAACATCTCCTGGAGCACCATTATTCAAATTTGATACAAACTAAGACCAACAAATAGTCAAATTATATAATTAGTTAAATTCTAAATTGACATAAAGAATAATATTAAAGTAAATACATAAGGATAATGAACTAAGTGAAACCCCAATGGTACCTAAAGCGTGTAGTGGCCCGAGTGTAATAACCCCGGGCCTGCCACTTGTGCGTTCGCAGCCAATTCACAAAAAATTATTACGCAGTAAAAACTTACCGCCGTCGATGAATGGTCATAAGCCCTGAACCCATAGCCTAAGGGAGCAATCCAAATCCAACCAAAAAATTAGCTTCAAAAGCGCACCGGACAGCCACCAGATATCAATAAAACCTAGCACATTCATTTTCTTAAGATCCAGATGCCTGACGCGTTTCATGTGCAAGCACACTTAATCATAGGCATGGCGCACCATTAAACCCCTCATTTAGAAACACTGTATGTCACAACCACAACATCTGCCTAGAGAACTAAGTCCCAGTTCAAGGAATGGGAAAGAAGCATAATATTCAATGAAATAATTGAGAGGCCAATGGAGAACCACCCACATGGTAATGTAAGCTGGACACTCTACAAAAATATACATTATGGAAAATTGACTAGACAGAAGCCATTGTTAAAAAAAAAATCCTGTTTTAAATTTGCTTATTGTACTAATAAATTTAAAGAACTCTTTGGTCTCCGTGCAAAAAGCTATGTGTAGCAAAAAACTTGTTCTGCTAAACACCCTAAAGGTGGCCATACACGCACCGATAATATCGCACGAAACCTCGTTTCGTACGATATTCGGTGCGTGTATGGTATGTCGGCGAGTCGACCGATATCGCAGGAAGCTGCTGATATCGGCCGACTCGCCGATCGGACCAGTTGGAAAATTTTGATCGGGCGCCATAGAAGGCGCCTGATCAAAATCTCCCTTCAGCGCTGAATCGGCAGAAGGAGGTAGAAATCCTATTGTTTCTACCTCCTTACCTGCCGATTCAGCCCTGAATGGTGTGTGGCACATCTGACGATGACGAAACATCGCCAGATCGCCACTTGTATGGCCAGCTTTAGAACATCCCCACAGTGAACCAGTGGTGGTAGCATCTTGTGGGGATGCGTCTTTTCAGTAGCAGGAGCATCATTCGGCATGCTCCAAAAGTTTTATTAAAGTCTGTAACAATGGCTACATTAGCTGTTGGCATTTCTATCAACAAATGGATCAGATTTGAACCATTAAGTAGGACAGTATATATATATGTATGCACTGGGGTTCATTTGGAAGGTTTAAACTTAATGGCCTCCTGATTTGTCTTTTTTTTTCAACCCAAATCAACTACATGTAACTATGCACCTTTTGGGCAGTAGGTAATGCTTTTATGGACTGGAATGTTTTGCTTACAGAATTTCCTTCTGGCTGGATTCACTTGAGTGGAATGTTTGCTGATTTATGAAGATAACTGTACAGCCCAATTTCTTAGAAAGCCATTATAACATATGCACCACATAACACAGTGCTGTTTATTGTCAGATAAGATCAGATGTATGCGCAAGACTTTTTCTAGAAAGGTAGTGATGTTGGCATGTAATATACTGTTTTTTCTGTGACCCTTAAACAACAAAAGCTATATGGATAAAGTTTTTTGTGGGTATAAAGTTTAGTAAAGTTTGTGGAAAATGAATTTGTTTATAATCAAACTCAATTACATAAAGGGGATGAAATCTAAAACACACTGGGACTGGAGAGGCGCTATCAGGCTATAGGTGCTGCATGTTCAGGCACAGTCATGTGGTTTACATAGTTAATAATCTATCAAGAGCAACCTCTTGAAATAATACCTGGTTCATCTAGATGTTACACGCATGTACATATTTTACACTGTAGATTTTAATATTACAATAGCCTTTGATATTATGCTTGTCCAAGAAGTCATCCCAGCCACCCAATAGAATCTGTCATCACAAAGCGACAAGATCACCCGGCAAGGTGGCCTAACTGTGAAGAACCACTTGCAGTGCTCCAAAAGAAAGTTTATTTCATCAAGTCTAAAGACACCTCATTCATTACTGATTATTTCATCACATTTTTGAATTATACATAATGTCTGTAAAGCACTTAAATGTCTGCTAAAATCAGAATTATTTGCTAAAAATGGCCTTCCCATAATACAGAGCTTTCTGGATAACAGGTTTCTGGGTAACAGATCCCATACCTGTAATATAAAATAACTGTGGCATGACAGATATCCATGCTGTTCCATATCTGTATTATTTGGCTGCTGGTGAAACCTGTAAGTTTTTAAAGCATAAAAACACCCGCGCACAAACACACCCCTATGGAACTTATTGATCACACCAAAATAGCAAGGTGGGTGCTGAATTGAATAAACAGAGTAGGAGAGTGAAGAAAGAAGGATGGACGGATGTCAAAGTATAGAACTTGCTTGTGACACAGTTTTTGCACCGTGGGTAATGTGTAATAAGTGAAAAGAAATGTGACAGCATTCATACAGTATTTTAAGATGTGTTATACATGTGATAAGGTATCATCGTTTTATATAGCAGAATCAAGTAAAGAAGTTATCACACCCCAATTATGGCGGGAATATTGTAAATGACTGCACACGTAGCAGCCATATGATTAAAAATGAACACTTGGTGCAAGTTTGGAACAATAAAGAAATTATAATAAAATAAAAATAGAATATAATAGAAATATAAAATATTGAGTTATAAGAAAATCATGAAACACAGTGAAATACAGTGTACTAATGTAATGTACAATAAAATGAACACCAGAATTCCTGTGATGATAACCATTACATTTGTATTGTCTTCCAGCTGCATCAGAGTGCACATATAAACTGGAATGTTACCATGGAAGGACAGCATCGACTAGAAGACCAAAACAGCCCTATGTGCAAAGTCCAGGGGCAGGAATACCAGCACGACGGCCAAGTAAGATCCAAGTTAGCCTGATGGCAATAAAGTTTTTAATTAAAGAGAGGAGTTTGGTGGAAGAGAGTTTTCTACAATAAGTAGATCCTGGGCCTTATCCCTCCCCTTATATCTTACACTCAGTACAGCATCTTTCCCCATTTAACTGACTGGGCACAATTTATTTCTACCTATTTAGGACAGCAAATGAACATGCATGGAAAAAGGGGTTGTTCACCTTTAAATTAACTTTTAGTATGATGTAGAGCACTACGGGCCACGTCCGACACGTTCGGCTTTTTAATCTGGCCTGCCGACTCCACAAGTCTCATCACTTGAGACTTGGGGGCTGATTTACTTACCCACGAACGGGTCGAATGGAGTCCGATTGCGTTTTTTTCGTAATGATCAGTACTTTGCGATTTTTTCGTATGTTTTGCGATTTTTTCGGATTCTTTACGAATTTTTCGGATCCAATACGATTTTTGCGTAAAAACGCGAGTTTTCCTATCCATTACGAAAGTTGCGTAAAAAGTTGCGCATTTTGCGTAGCGTTAAAACTTACGCGAAAAGTTGCGCATTTTTCGCGTAAGTTTTAACGCTACGCAAAATGCGCAACTTTTTACGCAACTTTCGTAATGGATACGAAAAACTCGCGTTTTTACGCAAAAATCGTATTGGTAACGAAAAATTCGTACAGAATCCGAAAAAATCGCAAAACATACGAAAAAGTCGCAAAATGTTCGTTTTCAAGTCGGAACTTTTCCAATTCGGGTCGGATTCGTGGGTTAGTAAATCAGCCCCTTGGACTGACATGCAGAGACGGCGTAACGCTGGCCCGGCCCATCTGTCATACCCCTGGCCCGTCTGTTGGCCCCTGAGCCAAAAAGTTTGCCCACCCCTGACGTAGAAAGTGATATTCTGAAAACAATTTTCAATTGGTCTTCATTTATTATGGGTAGTTTTTTAATTATTTCGCTTTTTGTTCAGCAGCTGTCCTGTTTGGAATTTTAGCAGCTATCTGGTTGCTAGTTTCAGATTACCCTTGCAACCAAGCAAAAGTATGAGTGAGACAATAAAATTGTAGCCTCACAGAACAATAGTTTTTTTGGCTTCTGGGGTCAGTGACCCCCATTTGAAAGCTGGAAAGAGTTGAAAGAAAAGGGCATATAATTCAAACTAAAAAAATGAAGACCAATTGAAAAGTTGCTAAAAAGCCCATTATATAACATAAGTTAATTTGGAGGTGAACTACCCCTTATCCTAATCCTACACATTTATTGGATGTTAAGGAAATGTTGCCTATGATGAACTGCAAAATTGGAGCTCTATACAGGTGGTCAATGCTCGGTTAAAAGCAGAGGCACGGAATCTGCTGCATTCTGCTTGTTTGGTGGACATTTTGGCTTCAGCCAAATTGTATTAAAATCCTTAGTTTTGTTTGATTTATAGTAAATTATAACTTTTCTTCTATGATTTGGTGTTTTGATGTTCACTTACAGTATACATTTGATTTTGAATGACAACTGTGCTTCTGTTTTATATTATAAGCAAGGTTTGTGGCTAATCCTAAAACTACGGTGGATCCCGAGTCATCTTTTGCTTCAGTTCGAAATCAGTGCTATGAATCTTTTTTGATGTGTTATTATGTATAATACAGGTATGGGATCCCTTATCCGGAAACTCATTATCCAGAAAGTTCCGAATTACTGGAAGGTCATCTCCCATAGACCCAATTTTAATCAGATAATTCAGATTTTTAAGAATGGTTTGCTTTTTCTCTATAATAATGAAACAGTAGCTTGTACTTGACCCCAACTAAGATATAATTAATCCTTATTGGATGCAATACAATCCTATTGGGTTTATTTAATGTTTAAATTATTTTTTAGTAGACATAAGGTATGGAGATCTAAATTATGGAAAGACCCTTTATCCGGAAAACCCCAGGTCCCGAGCATTCTGTATAACAGGTCCCATACCTATGTACACGCATTAGTGACTTCCTGATGTATAGGACCTAGGGTTTTCCAGATAAGGGTCTATGGGAGAGGGCCTTCCTGCAATTCAGAGCTTTCTGGATAACAGCTTTCCAGATAACTGATCCCATACCTGTATAATAAAATCTCCTACATCTTCACCTGACAATAAACTATAACTGGCTAAGGATGTTGCAGGAGAGAAACAGACTGGCTATCTCAGCTCTCAGTGCCTTGTAGTGAAATGCATTGGCTTGCCAAGGGGAAAGTATTTTTCTATTTGAAGTAGAGAAAGGTTTAAATAAAACACTGAATAGAGGGAATGATTTTAAGTTGCCCATTTGTAGTTGAAAGGGCAGCACAGAAAGCTGGCCTGGGATTACATCTAATTTAGAGTAAAGTTTCTGATGCATGAATCTTGTGATCCTTACCTTTCCCCGAGACCCCTAGCATTCACCATCGATCATTCAAGCAGGGAGAAAATTGAGATTGAAGACTCTGCTTCAGAAAAGCATTTAGTGTTAAGAATGATTTTCTAGCCCAGGCACACACTTTCTGCACGGAAGGTATCTGTCTCCTGGGCTGCATTCAGTAAAGAGCTAGGAATATACCTTCTAACACACAGCAGGCAGAGGGCACTGCTTATTCCTCTCCTTTACATATTACCTTCCTTAAATATGAATGAAAAAATCTTGTCACAGGTTTGAAAAGGGTTAATAGTGATCTTAACTGCGTCTTGCTGCTTGATCACCCTATTTACAAATTTGCTGCATGGCCAGCCATGTTATCTGTACACTGAACGTAGTGCTGATTTACAGCATAGCAAATAGTGATTTACTGGCATGAATTTGAAAAAATGTTTTAAACTGCCCTTAAGCTGGATCTCCAAGGAATATCTAGGATACTGAATAAGCATTTACCTAAATGCCATTGTTTGGGCTGTCTAGGGTACTTTGGCACCACTTACAAGCAGGGTTTTAGTGCATTGGACTGAGGAATATTGATATATGATTTTTTCCTAGACCTCCATGGTTCACATTGGTGTTTGTACAGACTTTTTCCCAATAAGGCTATAACTTGTGACAAAAATATGGAATAAAGGAGCACCAAAGCTGATTTACTAATGATCATGTGTAATGATTTGTAATACTTATTGATTCATAGTGATCTTTTGGATTCATTGATCAGTCAATAAGGAGTCAGATCTGTTTGGACCAAAATGTATCTGTCATATCATATTAATATTGACCTATGTCATGGCTCATCGTCTACTATGAGGGTACAATACCTCAGATCAACTGTTCTCTTGGGGCTCTAAGGTACTAAAGGTGGCCATATATGGGCTGATAAAAGTTGCTGATGGTCTGATTGGGCAGTTTATCAACCTGTGTACGAGGCCCTCAGATAGGCCTACTTAACTGATATCTGCCCGATAATCTGCGAGATGATAGGCAGGTTAAAAATCTTGTTGGGATGAGGAATGCATTGGCACATTGATGATAGTGGTCCTCGTCCCAATGGCCTGTATCCCAGAAATGTTACCCGATTGTTTGGCCCAATGGCTGAACAATTAGATCAACCTGATATCGCCCATATCGAGGTGATCATATTGGAGAAAGAGCCACTTGTTTGTCGACCTTGCCAAATTTTTTAAGCTTTCAGTTTATGGCCACCTTAGATCCAGAGAAAAAGGAAATCATTTTTAAAAATATGCATTATTTGTATAGGATTGTTTTCCCACGAATAAGGATTAATTATATCTTAGTTGGAATCAAGTACAAGGTATTATATAACGGGTTTCTGGATAACAGACATCATATCTGTTTATGTATATAAAAGACAATTTTTGTCTCTAAAGCACACGTGTGATCAGACACCACAAATGATCAGACACCACAAAAAGCATGTTTATAGCTTTGTCTCTACTGATCCCTATTGCCTAGATTGGATAAAACTGCAAACAGCCAACAGATTCCACTGCATGCTGGCGATCTGTAAAATTTGGGCATTTGTTTTTTACATTTACATGTAGAAATTTGCATTCCGTTGTTTCCTTTCTACATATTTCTCAGTCCAGTGCACAATTGGGACAGGCATTTCTAAAAGGTGGATTTTGACTAAAAATGTCACCCACCAGTATTGACATACGAGGCAGTTTGTCTCAAAAGTGTAGCCATGCGTTTCTCAAATAAAAACATACAATGAAAAAACCTAGGCGCAATGTGAAGGTAATTATGATTTTAGGTCATAAGTATATGACTTTGTCAAGTACATTTTTTTAATGAGATTTCAGCACATTAATTGGCTGAGTGCTTTTATTTTATATGCACCACTGGTGATTTTGATCTGTAAAAATAATCTTTGTATACTAATGTAATCTTTGTATAAAAAGGTAAATGTTAGCATGACGTGTGTGTGTGTGTGTATATATATATATATATATATATATATATATATATATATATATATATATATATATATATATAGATAGATAGATTGATACATAGATACACCGTGTATGTTTCTTTATCAGGATTGTTTAGGCTCCAATAAGGATTAATTTCATCTTAGTTGGGATCAAGTACAAGGTACTGTTTTATTATTACAGAGAAAAAGGAAATAATATTTAAAAATGTGAATTATTTGATTACAATGGGATCTATGGGAGATGGCCTTTCTGTATTTTGGAACATTCTGGATAATGGGTTTCCAGAAAAGGGGTCCGATACCTGTACTATAAATAGTGCTTATCATCTATATATTTCCCATTAGTCTGTGATGGCATAGACCAGTGTGATCCAAATGAGGGCTTAGGTCAGATGACCCCCCCCTATCAACCAGTTTGCTCTGTTCTTCTCCATATCATTCTTGATGATATCCGTAGAGTACTGTCGGCTTCCAGTGATCTGTTATACTAGCAGCTGACACCCCCATGCCACACCAGGTCATATCTACATATATATGTTCCTGGGTACAGATACTGTTTATGTGAACAGCTTTACAATGGAGGCACGACTTTGCAGAGCTGTTACTCTCAAGCTGTAACACGTACAGGTGGCCAGAGGGCTATGATGCAAATTGTAAATATGTAAGCCAGTGAAAAGACCGGTTGTGCTGGAGTTTTAATGTAGGATATCACAAATAACAGGTGAGAAGGGCAGGATTGCATAATACTACTCCAGGGATAGGCAACTTTCCAAACAACATCCTCTATACAACTCAGTAGTGTGAGTTGTAGTTCTGCAAAACCTGGAGTGGTACAGGTTGCCAATAGTCTTTAAATGCCTTTTGCTCCTTACACACATGGTAGCAGTATGCTGTAAATGCAATAAAGACAATATAGCTCGAGTGGAGGAAGGCCACAGCATTTATTATAACGCAATAATGTTATACCAGCTAATTCATTAATGACAAATAAATGGATATGACCACATAACTGAATCTGTATGCTGGGGCTGCTGCCGCCCCCTCTCTGTGCTTACAACGTAAGCATCGGAGAGGGTTCAGAAGGGGCCGCATCGCCAGTGCAGAGAGCACTAGCAACCCTAGCAACAGCTGTTTTCTATAGTAAGGAAAACTGACCGCTCTCCTACTGTCCCCACAGCATTAACTCATGCGCTGCCAGCAACCCTCCCATGCAGGCTCAGGGGAAAATGAATTCCCCCGTGCTACACATTGGCATAGTTCAGTCATTTGCAAAGCTGACAATGACAGTGTTTCATATGCCCAGACCTTGACATCTGACTAATTTCCAGTCACAATGACAGGGGTGGCTCAATGTATTATCATTAGAGAACATTTCAAAGAAATCAGTAGGAGTGTTGAAAAATATGAAGAACTTTTTGACCCAGAATTGTTTAAAAATGATTGTTATTGTATGTGTGTGTGTGTGTGTGTGTGTGTGTGTGTGTATATATATATATATATATATATATAATAAATACATATATATATATATATATATAATAAATACTCCCATTCTTGAGAGGGGTGTTGATTGCAACACATGCCTTCTTGCCTTTTTCTGTGCAAAAAGGATTTTTTATAGGAACAAATGTGAAATTGTGGAAATGGCTAGCTGAAGCTGCTGTACTGGCAGACACATTAGATAGCTTCAGGAAAGGGCTGGCTTTTTTAATTGAAAAAAATACAAATTTACTTTTTTTTTATTTCTCATGTAGGCACAGGCTGCTTGATTGATTAGTGGATTATTTGCAATACCTGTGTTATAGAATATACCAAAATAGGACTGTTTTATTTGTATGGCTTTCCCCTAATAAATACAATTTTCTAGATAAACTCAGTACCTGAATTTGTTTTGCTTCATGATGGCTTCCAACTCTGTCATTCTGAAAGGGAATATAAATCCCTGTTTCATTTATCACCTTGTCGGGATTAAATGTTGTACAATTGGAAACAATCATTTATTTGCCCTCTGCTCACTCCCCTCCATGAACAGGATATACTACTTAAACTGCAGCACCCCCTAGTGGTAAGAGTTCACATGATTGCAAGTAACAAGGTCATTGGTCACTTTGCCTAAGCATGCAGGAATCAGAAGAGGCAAATGCAAACTCGGATCTTATAGTTCTGTATTTTGGTGGCTCATTAATCCATTAACATACCAATACCATTTCATAGGACTAAAACTCTGATCTGCAGATGCCTTCTCCCTGAGCATGTAAGACAGATTTGTAAGTGAAAGGGGACACAACTTCCTCTCCCTCTTGTTTTAGTCATTGGGCAAATAAGCAGATTAATATCTGCTGTTTATATGGATGGCAACATTGGGCAATATCTGACCATTTATCTATTAGATAAAGTTATTTACAAGTAGGTAGTGGTTATTTCGCATTTAATGCCACCTTTAGATCCAAATTGGGTTTGTTTCTAAACTCCGCAAATAAAGTAGCATCCCATAGAAGAGAGCGCAACTCTGTGCCTTTGGAAACCCACATTCTGCACTCCTTACAGAGCTATGGAAGAAGAAAGAAAAAGCCAGTCAAAATGTTCATCCTGTATCTGATTTACTGAAATTGCCTTGAGAATGTTATTATTTGGGTAACAAATTCTAACTAAATCTGTTTTAAACTTTCTCAGATGAAGATTCCAGAACAAAAAGGCTTGCTAAGTATCCAAACATATTGATGTTCTCCATTAGAGATCAGATATATTAATAAAGGGAAATGTTTCTGTGCCACCAAGTCCGTCCACTTTTACAGTTGATTTTATTTATGCTTACCTAAAGAAGGGAGACTAGCATATATTCTTAAAAATTACTAAATACATTCATATCTTAGTTCTAATTACTTCCTGCTCTTCATTGTCCCTTGGGGTTTTTTTTTTCTCCTCTGCATAAAAGGCTCATTGTGCCAAGAATAATATGTGCAAACTCTTTTGTTTTAATCAAGTAGAATGATGCTTGTTATATCTTGACAAGCCATGAGCATGCTTGGCCCTGTGTGCGGCTCCTCATCCCCTTTCCTACTTGAAGCTCTGGGTATGAAGGCTCCATTACTTTAATTAGGTCTGATGGGTTGTGATAGCGAATGCTAATCTAGGTCATTGCATATGTAAATGTGCAGCTGTACACTTGGAGCATGCCAAGGCTTATCAGCTGAGGTGTCCAGTCATCACCAAGCATCAAAACCCAACATAGCGGGGATAACTGCACTGAGCAGCCTGTCTGTGTGACACCCAGTTTTATAATGTATACATCAGTGGCCAGGGCCAAAGGAAGTCCTGAGCTACAAAGGAGTACACCATGTCAACAAGATCCCATTATGGTCTTGGTGATTTGTATAACATAAACCCAGCATCTGAGCTATTACACTATGACTTTTATAGAACAACTTTAGGGATATTTTACTTGATAATCTTGTCTTTTGAAACCAGAACTAAATGTCTTGCTAGGGTCCTTCCCTATTTCAATGACGATTCTTAAAAGTATAATGCTTAATTAACGCAAATTTTACAGTTATTTGCCCATTGGAGGGAAGTGTTTCCTTATACTGCAGGGGTGAGGTTTTATTTGCCTCTTTCAGGCAACCAATAGGACAGTGCATGCTATAACTTTAAGAGCTCAGTGTAAAAAATTTTATTTTCTAGACAGCCACAATCATGGGAAAGAAAGGAAAATAGGCTAAACCCTTCTATATAGGCTGTAAATAGATTTCATTTAAATACATGTACTGTATGTATGGAAACCATTGCATCTGTCACTTGTTGCTGTAGATTGTAGCAACTAGTAGGGCAATTCTGTATTTGCATCATTATATATACATAGTAACATAGTAAGTTAGGTTTAAAAAAGACATACGTCAGTCAAGTTCAACCTTAATGCTTATATATAACCTGCCTAACTGCTAGTTGACCCAGAGGAAGGCAAAAAACCCCATTTAAAGCCTCTCTAATTTGCAGAAGATGGCAATCGGACCAGTCCCTGGATCAACTTGTTCTGAGAGCTATCTCCCATATTCCTGTATTCCCTCACTTGTACTGAGAGCTATCTCCCATACCCCTGTATTCCCTCACTTGTACTGAGAGCTATCCCCCATACCCCTGTATTCCCTCACTTGTACTGAGAGCTATCCCCCCTACCCCTGTATTCCCTCACTTGTACTGAGAGCTATCTCCCCTACCCCTGTATCCCCTCACTTGTACTGAGAGCTATCTCCCCTACCCCTGTATTCCCTCACTTGCTAAAAAGCCATCCAACCCCTTCTTGAAACTATATAATGTATCAGCCAGTACAACTGATTCGGGGAGGGAATTCCACAACTTCACAGCTCTCACAGTAAAAAATCCTTTACAAATATTTAAACCAGAATCCCCTTTTTTCTAATTGGAATGGGTGGCTTTGTGTCAATTGGACCTACTGGTAAATAAAACATTAGAGAGATTATTATATGTTCCCCTTATATATTTATACATAGTTATCATATCACCTCTTAAGCACCTCCTCTCCAGTGTAAACAACCCCAACTTCGCCAGTCTTTCTTCATAACTGAGACTTTCCATACCCTTTACCAGCTTAGTTGCCCTTCTCTGGACCCTCTCTAACTCAATAATGTCCCGTTTGAGCACTGGAGACCAAAACTGAACAGCATATTCTAGATGGGGCCTTACCAGCGCTCTGTAAAGGGGAAGAATAACCCCCTCCTCCCGTGAATCTATACCCCTTTTTATACAGCTCAAAACCTTGTTTGCCCTTGCAGCTGCTGCCTGGCATTGCTTGCTACAGCCAAGTTTATTATCTACAAGGACTCCAAGGTCCTTCTCCATTATGGATTTGCCTAGTGCAGTCCCATTAAGGGTATAAGTGGCTGCATATTTTTATATCCCAGGTGCATGACCTTACATTTATCCACATTAAATCTCATCTGCCACTTAGCTGCCCAGATTGCCAGTTTGTCAAAGTCCTGCTGCAAGGATGCCATATCCTGGATAGAACTGACTGGTTTGCAGAGTTTTGTGTCATCAGCAAACAGTGATTATGTAATTACACTCATTGGTTTTCTAGTTTCTCCACTCAGAGGGTGGCCCATTATTAAGTCCCATTTGTGCACGTGCATGGAGCAGACATGGCAATAGAAAATATGTGGACATTTTATTACTATTTACATTATTATATAAATAATTATAAATCTTTCTTTGAAGGCCCTCCTCTATTCATATTCCTGTTCCTTTTACAAGCCACTGCCTGGTTACTAGGTTTAATTGGGCCCTAGAAACCACAGAGCTGCTGAAATTGCAACCTGTATTGCAGCTGAACAGAAAGCTAAATTATTCAAAAATTTCAAATAATAAAAAATGAAGACCACTCCCACTCCCCTATCACAGATATGGCCATTGTTACTTAGTTACTGTAGTAAATAAGATTATGAAGCTGCAGTGATTAGGAGGGCATTCTTTGCATCTGAAAGGCCCAATTCTAGCTAGTTGTTTGAGTGCAGGGTCTAGTTTTGAGTTTATGGGGGTCTTGGCAAGGCTGCTAGATTGCACAGTGTATTCCTCAGCAGCAAGAGGATTTTTTCCCTCTTCGTTTGCCATGGAAGGTCACTAGCAACAGGCTTGTGAAGAAGAAAAGAGCCCTGCAGATATATGACTACACTCATTAGAGGGCAGTGAAAGATCTCGGTGACACTGTGACATTTTATTCTTGGCCAGAGCTGCTAATTACCCACATTTCTAATTGCATGAGCCAGGTTCTTAAAGATCCCAATCCGAACAACGACTTAACCTGTGGGTAGCGTGGGCTGCATCACACTCTGTCCACGACAGGGTTAACACAACTCACATAAACCGGTCGTTCTCTACCGCTACACATTTCCAACCCATCGCTTTGGCAAATGTCATCGAAAATAAACGTGTTAAAGTGTATATGAATTGTTCTTTGAGCCCATCTTGGTTAGCCAATCCTGGACATTTAATTAGCAGCAAGAATAAATACCAGTTTCTATTTAGCATACACACTGGCTATCATTAAACTTTCTAATCAAGAAGAAAAAACGGCATGTACAAATAGAAACCACTTAAGGTGGAAAGCTCATTTATGAAGAGACATTTTCATCCAGCAGATGTGCCTCACCCAAGAGCGATAACAGTGTTGTTTCAGACCTGCGGGTGAAGCAGGGCATTGTCACTGGTCATAAGGATCTTTATCACCATGTCAGTTATATGTGACCTCCAGACATGTCAGGCAGACCTTACTGACTTTTGATTGCTAGAACCAAGTTTAGATATGGTTTACAGTAAGATAGAATCTGTAGGTTGCGCTACCAATTAGGGGAATAGATGTAGACCAGGGTGATGCTTTAGTCAGCTTCACTCTGCACTGATGGATGGCAAATAGTTGCACCTTCGATAAAAAAACAACAGCCGAACAATGACGCTGGAATGGAAGAGCCTCCATGCAGAATAATGCTGGGAAGTGTGAATGACTGATAGGAGATGAGAAATGCAGTTAGGATTGTGTCCTTTACATGTGTCATGATGATCGCAACATGATTTGGGTTGTACTTGCTATGACTAGGAAGAAACAGTGGGTCTTAAAGAGTCTTAGGCATTCGATGCTTCCATACAGAGGCTGCCATAACAGGGCATTACATGCCTTGATCATGTCTGTCTGCTTCATGCTTCTTCCCACTGCCTGATAAGGTTCTACAGCTTTAAATCTTATTCATGATTACCACCTCTATTTCAGTTCATCTGCTCCTCTGGCATCAATCTTTATTATTTTGACGTTTCTTTCTGTTAGATAAAGCTGTATTAATAAGCCCAAAAATGTAATGAAATAAAATATATATTTTTTTAATTTAAAATAATTTTTAATATTATTGCTACTTTAAGCACTATCTGTCTGCCCCTTGCTATTCTGTGTACTGCTGGTTCTAAGCACTGAAAGAAATAAATACTAGTGATGTGTGGGTTTACCTACGAGTCGGGGCGGTTTCAGGCTGACTGACACAATATCTGCAGATCACGGACGGGTTCGGGCTGAGCTCTTCCCTTCACCCTTACTGCCCATGACCTTACTGTGCCCAGATTCTGCATCAGTAGCCTCTATTTATAGGCACATGACTGCCCCAAACCGTGTGGGCACGGGTCTATAAATACAGCTGGATTGCCAGTCAGGTTTGGGTGTGGGTTGGGAGCTGGTGGGTTGGGTGCGAATTGACTTTATGTTAACCCGCACTTCACTAATAGATACTGTATACAAACACAGGTATGGGATCCCTTATCCAGAAACCCATTATCCAGAAAGCTCCGAATTACAGAAAGCCTGTCTCCCATAGACTCCATTTTAATCAAACAATTCAGAATTTTAAAACTGATTTCCTTTTTCTCTGTAATAATAAAACAGTACCTTGTACTTGATCCCAACTAAGATATAAATAATTCTTATTGGAGGCAAAACATATATATTGGGTTTAATTAAATTAGACTTAAGTTATGGAGATCCAAATTACGAAAAGACCCCTTATCCGGAATACTCTTGGTCCCGAGCATTCTGGATAATGGATCCAATACCTGTACATACCTGTTTTGTGCGTGGCTGCTATTATGCTGGAATTCTGGGGAAACCTTTGCATACACAGTGTAAATGTCATTTCAAAATATTTCATTTGGATATGCCTGAAATAGGGGTGCCAAACCAGCTGCCCTGTATCAAGTATAAGTGCCATGCCTTATCACTGACAGACTTTTGGAAGAGAGCTGGGAGTAATAATTTAGCAACAGGTTAAAAAGTCCATGGAACTATTCATAGTTCACATACAGGACTTATTGTTTTATTTCTCTTTTTTACAGAGACACATGACTTCCTATCCCTACCGGTGCAATTTGGCAGACTTCAAGATAGAGAAGAAGATCGGACGGGGGCAATTCAGTGAGGTCTACAGAGCCACCTGCCACTTGGACAGAAAGCCTGTGGCCCTGAAAAAAGTTCAGGTACTTAAAGCTTGGAAACACTGGGCCTTTTCCATCCTCACACAAGGCCGCGCAATCCCACTGACCTCTGTCTGCTCCTGTGCCTGCACTTACAGGCACTGCATTGGCCTGGCTTCAGATATACAGAGTGGATTTTGGCAGAAAAATGCATTTTCCGCAACAAAATTTAGCTCCGTGTGTCTGCACACAGTCTAAAATAGTGGAAGAAACTGTAATTTTAAGCAACTTTCTAATTGAAAACAAAAAATAATAGTTTAAAGTTTGTAAATTGCAGTTGAAACATAATGTTACAGGAGTCAGGTCTCCTCTAGTCAGAGGCAAAATTAGTTTTGGGTGGTGGACCCTATAAACTTGGCAAGAATTATGCAGGCAGTGGCGACTAATCAACTGTGCAGGGAAATATACAGAGAGATAAGGTTTAATAGTGAGATATATGTGTGTATGTGAGACACAAATATTCAATACAAATAACACAGGCCATGCTTATTGCTTTATTTTCAATTCATGCTTTCCAAGGAATCCATGGATAAACTTCAACCTGTTCCTAAATGAAGGGTATGTTTTAATATTCATGTATATATTTATATATATATGAGAAATGATACAATACTTGCATGGCTTTATGAGGCAATACCTTTTAAACAAGGCCTTATTATTCATAAATGGCTTTATTCTTTACTATTTTGAAGTCACATACAATTATTCTTTTTTTTGTTTATGATACAAGCAAATTTAATGGAATTTGCTTGTTTTTAGTTTTCTTGCTCTTTGCTCTGTTCATGGCCACATTATGCCTGAATTTATGAATTATAATGGGCCTCTCTTGTAGAAAATGTAAAAGATAAAACAAAAATACATTATATGAGGACACCACCATCTGCACTGCAGGGATAGGGTCATGCATAATGCTTCTACATTTACATACTTTAGCACAGGCACACTTTCTGTACACAATGCTGCAAGAACCACACCATTTATTACAAAAGCACAATATTTTCATAATAAGGTCTGTTGAGGTCTTTTGCAGAGGCCTGTAGCTGCAGAGGCTCCATCTGCCCCATTGTTAATCCACCCTGTGGCCATGTCCCTAAACCAGTCGGGTCATTAAACATAACTTCAACCGGCAGGATAACTTTGGGGTAATTTTTCCTTTTGCCTAATAGTAATTCTCCTCCTGAATCAGTGCATGTGTATTGCATTAGAAATGATCTTTACATTATCTATGGATGTTTGCAGTTTATCCCTGCAATGGATGAGTTCAATTTTTAAACAGTTTTAATAGGGGGTTTCAAATCATCTTTTGTTAGATATGGTAGGATCTTGGTAGTTACACTTCATACACAACTTTTGCATATGTTGCCGGTCATTTAGAAATGTGCTAAATGTAGAAGATGTAGTGCAAATATTCCTAGTACCAAAAAATTTGAATACATAACCTAAAATTCTAAAAAAGCGCATTGCTTTTAAATCAGTTTAATCTGCCAAGGTTCCAGGTACCTGGTATTACAGGTAGGGAATCCGTTATCCAGACTGCTCCAAATTAAGGAAGGCCATCTCCCATAGACTGCATTTTTATCAAATAATTCAAAATTTTAAAAGTGCTTCTGAGGAAATGGCGGGAGGCCACGAAACGCGTTAAGCGCTAGGTCCTCTGGGGATGTACTTGTGCCTTTTACTCAATATGGAATAAAAGGTTGTTTTTTATCTTGGTGGTGCTCCGCTACTCATTTTTCTTATAGCACTTTATATTATGGCAGTGTTCTCTTATAGAGACATTAAATTATGGGGTTCAATAAATTACTCCAAAGTGGAGTAATTTATTGAACTTAATTTGACCTGGGGCACAAGGTATCTGAAGTGAGGAGCATACACTGAAAATTGCACTTATTTATATTTGTAAAAATGGGGGAATGGGGAACAGCTAAACAAATGTATATAGTGAATAATGTACCCCCTGTTGTAAAAAATAGGGATATTATAGGTTACCAAGGAGTTTCATGACCACATACAAGAACCAGTTGAAGGCTTGGTGCTTTTATACAGGTCATGGAACTCCAAGGTGACTTCTAATATATTATATTATATTATATCCTCATATTTTACAACAGGTGGTGCATAATTAATTATAATACACACAAGATTGTTGGACTGCACGGTGAATAAAGAGAAGATATGCAACCTGATGTGCTGATCCTTATTATATATGTATTTACATGTTTTGACCTAGCATACAGTACTGACACACAATTTGACTAAATATATATATATATACATTTTTTTATGTATATATAAGTAATCCCTAAAGAACTGCCAGAAAAATGACATGTATTAACAAATCCAAACTTGCTCTCTAGATATGGTGCAGAATTATTTTAAAGTCCAGGCATGGGATTCATTATCCAGAAACCCGTTATCCAAAATGATCTGAACTAAGAGAAGGTCATCTCTCACAGACTCCCATTTTAATCCAAATTTTTTCTAAAAATTATTTCTGGCTTTAAAACAGAAAGATTACAATGACAAAGAAAGGTCATGGAAAGAAAAAAGCAAGGAAAGGGTGCCTTGTTTGCAAGCAAATAATTACAATAATACAAGATACAAACATGTGACTGTCAGTCCTCTTTTCCTCTTCCCCATAAGTTGTACCGAACATTTCAAATAAATGGAGCTGTTACCAAGTACTTCTTGATGACCACAGTCCATCTGCTAATCCCATATGAGTAGTTTACAAGCTGTTTTCACCTCTCTGTAATGCATGTAAAAATCTGATCACATTTACCAGGAGCCTGCAGACAGCTTTTAAACCAGAACTCCCATCAGCTTTTTATAAAGTGGCTTTTCAAAGTGTAAGGATGATTTAAATGGAAACCGTATCCGTTTTATATAGTGAGGGCAGTTTTACAGAAGGCCACATTGTGTATGGCTCCTGCTGCCGTATGGGAGGGTCTGGTCAATAAGAGCCAATTCTTATGCTTAATGCTGTCTGTCTATGCACTTTTCTTTATTGAAGAAATAATATAAATTAATAGATTACTAGGGAAAGCAAATTCTGTGGTGTAATGGAGAGGAAAGGATGATTTAAAAGGAAATTTTAACTAAATTTAGTAAGAGATTGGAACTACTGTTTATTAATGTTAATGCTGAGCCATTAAACATTTACTACTCGGTAAAAAATACAAAAAAATTCAGTACGTTTCCAATTTATCAGTGTTTCAAAATCGTTAGCCCCCTATGGTTAAGCGCTGCAGAACAGAACTCTGCACCCAGTAGTACAGGTATGGGATCCCTTATCTGGAAGCCAGTTATCCATAATGTTCCGAATTGCGGAAAGGACATCTCCCATAGACTCCATTATAAGGAAATAAGTCTAATTTTTAAAAATGATTTCCTTTTTCTCTGTAGTTATAGTACCTTTTAATTGATCCCAACTAACATATAGTTGATCCTTATTGGGGGCAAAACAAGCCTATAGGGTTTATTTCAATGATTTTTAGCAGACTTAAGTTATGGAAATAATAAATAAATTACAGAAAGATCCCTTATCCGGAATACCCCAGGTCCCAGGCATTATGGATAACAGGTCCCATACCTGTACAAAATATTTGACTGGACAAAGGTGATTAATATAAAGCATTGAAAAGACTACCAGTTATATGGAGGGGTGCTTATAGGGGTGGTTTGCGTTTACATTAATGTTTAGTATGTAATGGAATATCCTATTCATAGCATCTTTGCAATTGGTCTTAATTTTTTATAGTTTTTCAATTATTTGCTCATTTCCTCTGCTACACCTCATTTACCGTGGTAAAAATATTGCTACTGAGCTTACCATTTTATTATTTATCTTTCTATTCATTCCCATTTCTATTCATATTCCAGTCTCTAATTAAACCCACTGCCAGATTGCCAAGGTAAACAAGACCCTAGTAACCAGATAGGAGCTGCAATTCCAAACTGGAGAGCTGCTATACAAAAAGTTAAATAATTAAAAAACAAACAAACATACACAGAATAAAAAATAAAAACCAATTGCAAATTGTCTCAGAAAGTTAATTTAAAGGTGATGTCACACAGGGCACTTTTTTGCCCGCCTGGAAATCTCTGCTCCCGGGGCCCTAAAGCAGTCAAACATATATGGAAACACTGATATGATTTTTTTATAAAGCGCCAGTGCCAGAAAATTTTCCAGAAGGCTCTAAAAATGAAACTGCTGAAATGAAAAATATAAGTTATAGGTAAATCTTAAGATTATAGATAATTATAGAAGCTGCCCAGCAACAAAATCCATTCATGAATGAAGAGCATTCTGCAAATTACAGGTATCGGACCCCTTATCCGGAAAGCCATTATCCAGAAAGTTCCGAATTACGGAAAGGCCATCTCCCATAGACTCCATTTAAATCAAACAATTCACATTTTTAAAAATGATTCCCTTTTTCTCTGTAATAATAAAACAGTACCTGTACTTGATCCCAACTAAGATATAATTACCCCTTATTGGGGGCAGAACAGCCCTATTGGGTTTATTTCATGGTTAAATGATTCCCTTTTCTCTGTAATAATAAAACAGTACCTTGTACTTGATCCCAACTAAGATATAATTAATCCTTATTGGAGCCAAAACAGTCCTATTGGGTTTAATCACTGTTTAAATAATTTTATTTGCAGACTTAAGGTAGGAGATCCGAATTACGGAAAGACCCCTTATCCGGAAAACCCCAGGTCCCAAACATTCTGGATAATGGGTCCCCATACCTGTATCAGGGGAGCAGATTATCTTCTCTTCCTTATTATCTACTGTTATGGAAGAACTTAAACCATCCACAGTTATCCTATTTGCAAAACTACTGGACATTAAAGGGCATAAGATTCATTAACAAATTTTCAACATTTACCCAAGTGCAAAACTAAGAAAATTGGGGAAAATGATGACAGTTTAGATATTTCCAACTGCCCAATGTCTTCCAGATGCAGTTTGCATACCTGCAATTGAACTATGTAAATCCACGATCTCCGTCACCAAACTGCCCTAGATAGGGTAACAGCTACAGAAAATTCACAAGGGAATATCTGCCAGATGCTAAGTACTACAAATCCTAGAGCGCTTTTGCCTTAACTGATGCATTCCAGGATTTTTTTCCTAGGTTTACTTGATGAAATAGAATCAGAATACTGATCAGTACTATTCTTTTTATATGCAAAAAAGTTGGTTATAATGAGATGGATGAGCTCCTGACTCCCAGCAGTTGAAGCCTGGCTCACCCTGGCTAACACATCTGTGTCTTTAATCAAGCTAACCTATGAATCCAGGGGTTGCCCCGAGAAATTTCATAAAATCTGGTCAACCTCATTAGATAGCAACCCAACTGTAGACAGCTCATGAATACTAATTATGAGATTGCCATAGAACATGGGTGACCCCAAGGCTGGGAGAACAAAACAATGTACTATGTGTAGTTCTTGGTGACTTGCATCTCTTGTATCTGTGGGGAACTGTAATAAACATCGTAAGCACTGTGTAAAACGGTGTTTTTGCGAATGTTTAGTGCTGTTCACAATGTAATACTGTTTACTAAACATTTATTACATTGAGAATATTTGACACATATTTAACAATGAGAATATTTCACACCTCCTTGAATTGTAAGGCAAAAATAGGTTAAGACGCTTTATTACATACACTACACACTTGTGCAAACTAAAAAGTTTGCAATCGCAAACCTACTGTCGCAAGACATACAAAGGGTTCCGAAAATTAGCTAAAAGCTAAAATTTTGTCCCATTGCGACCAGTTTTTCTGTTAGAGACATTACATTCCCCCATAAGTATCTTAATACATCACCGCAGAAGTAATGCTAATTGTACTTACATTAAAATGAGTCAATGCAAAGAAAAATAAATAAATTGGCACCTTTTCTAATTGCATAACAGATTATAAGGCTTATGTCCTACTTGTCCTTTTCTACAACAGCGAGAACAACACCACCTCTGATCACCCACTCCTGTATGCCACTGGCTTGGCAATCACCTGTTGCGGCACACACGAGTTGGATACTATAGAGGTCACTGACTGCCATCACTTGGATGGTATCAGGAGCCATTTTTTTTACACTGGCCTAAATAATTTGGCTTCCTGTCAGTACAGGTATGAGACCTGCGGCCTTCCAAATAAGGGATTTTTTTCGTACAGAGAAAAAGGAAATCATTTGTAAAACGAATTGATTAAAATGGATTTTATGGAGATGGCTGTCCCATAATTTGGAGCATTCTGGATAACGAATCCCATGCCTGTTAATGAGTTGATTTCTGTGTTCATTATCAAAATCACTAATTATTGGTTTAAATTCCTGAAGTCTGTAAAGATAAGAAAAGGTAAAAGTATCATATACATTTCCATTTAATCTATTTTCCTAATGTATGCACAATAAATTAGCGATGTGTAGATGTGTGCTTTTCTTTTCTGCTTTTATGTTTTTCTCTTATCTCCTCCCACTTTTCTTGTGTATACAGATTACTAGGCTTTGTGAGAACAAAGGCATTTCAGATCACTGAGTGAGAATTGCATATAGGGAAGAAAGTAGACAACCACTTGCTTATCAAAAAAGCGGTTCTCATGGCTGGAAAAGACTAATCATACTTATCATTTTTAGGCACTTAAGGGCCGTGAGATTAGTTGCCGAAATGCCATCCCACCAGCTAGAATGTAAAACGGCGGTGGGATGGCATAAGCGGCACATCGATTTGCCAAAATCGACGAAGTTGCATTGAGAGGAAACTTCAGCGATTTCGGCGCCACGTATGCCATCCCACCGGCGATTTACATTCTAGCCGGTGGGATGGCATTTTGGGGAGATTAGTCGCCTGTGACAAGGGAGATTTGTTGTGCGGCGACTAATCTCCCTGTCTGCCACGGCCCTAAGTGGGCACAGAATTGAACTAATAAAAATACCATACATGCTAGCTCCCAGCTGTAATGCTGTGTATTAAACAGGGTCCCCTCTCTGGCAGGTACAAGTTTGTGTGTAGTCTACTAACCAGTGCCGATCTTTGTGCTATATGTTAGAATTCCGGGAAGCAATTTTACATTGTTAGTAAAAAAACGATTGAACTTAATTTGGTGTTCATTTATTGCAAGTAATATTGCCCAAAGCTACTTTATGCAGAACCATGACTAAACACCACACTCGTCCAGTTCTTTATACTTTATCCACTTGCTTACTTACCAGACCCCCCAAAGATTTGCTTCTTCTGTCTACCCCTGGTTCTGGCCCAGAGAATCTAAAGTATCTAATGGAGATAAATCTAAAGCCACTAAGTTGATCTAACTTAATTTAGACTGTATATATTGACCTGGATGATGGTTTTTTATAGTATGAAGAAACATCACTGTATGCATTGTGATTATGGAGACCCGCCATAAACAGCATGGGGGACCCATTTTTTGGTCTCAAACCCTTTCTTACAGCATTTTTTTCATTTCTTCTTTTTCTTATTCAGTTTGAGATTAAAATCTGTTCGAGTATAATAACTATTTTTTGTGTGTGTTTGTAATTTTATTTTTTTCCTCACACAGATATTTGAAATGATGGATGCCAAAGCTAGACAAGACTGTATTAAAGAAATTGATCTCTTAAAGGTAAGGTATCCAAATAAAAACTGTATGTTTGGTAGAACAACAGCTTTTGAGTCAAAGATAAATATATAAATTGTATTATCAGCAGCACACTGGTAAATTTAGCTAGCCAATGTGGTAATATTTTCAGCCAAAGTGGCCTGACCTTGATGTGTGTGAAGAGCCAAAATAAACACATTTACATTTGGATAGAATATGTAGAATAAATTCTGACAGAGATACTAAGCCCTTGTCTCCAGCTATCTATTTGTACAGCTAATAGATTAGCATCGTTCCTATGCATTTATAGACTACTTTGGGTTTCCAAACTAAAGGAGCACTGTCATTGTTGAGTTAATTACTGGTGTCCTTCAAACCAAAGCAGATCTGTCGATTAGCCTCTATCTGCATTGACGTCCATGTCATGCTTCCTATACTCTACATTAGGAGTTTTCACTCAAACACTGACCCTTTATGGTGCTGCAAGTCTTGAGTTTTGCATTACAGAGCAGATAGTGAAAACCATCATATTATTGCTGTCTGCATATCATATCCCTGCTCACAAACAGTTCCCTAATTAATCATGAATTTTTGCATTCCACCAAGCCAAAATGAGTCCATAATTCAGATATACCAGTATTCCAGAAACCGGTGCCTTTTGTTTTTAGCATAGCTGTACATCTTTTTTTTCCCCCAAAACACATGTATCATTGCCTTGTATGTTTCGTATTTCAAATCCGCTTACTTTGTTATCCTTAATATCCTGGGGCATGCATGCTTGAGAAAGAGCACGCTGTGACACTCGCATAAATATTTAGATGGGCAGAAAATCACTGGCTGCTACATTTTTACATTGTATTTTATGTTATATAAGGGACCCAGCTAGGTCAGATAACATGGCAGGCAAGTGTTATCTTTGAAGCTCATTCAGACAGTAAGCCAATTCTCCTGCAATAATGAGCACTGCCCCAAAGAAATTGGTGGTTTTGGGTTAATTATGACCAAACAAAATCAGTCTTGCACCAAAATACCCAGCATGCATGAGACCTTATGCCAGGGATCCCCAACCTTTTTTCCCCGTGAGCCACATTCAAATGTAAAACGACTTGGGGGGCAACACAAGCATAAAACATGTTCCTGGGGTATCAAATAAGGGCTGTAATTGGCTATTTCTTAGCCCTATATTGACTGGCAGCCTACAGGAGGCTCTGATTGGCAATACATCTGTTTTTTATGCAACCAAAACTTGCCCCAAGCCAGGAATTAAAAAATAAGCACCTGCTTTGAGGCCACTGGGAGCAACATCCAAGGGGTTGGGGAGCAACATGTTACTCACGAGCCACTGGTTGGGATCATTGCCTTATGCTATATACTCTTTGAAATCACTGCAGGGTTGTATAAGTTCTGTAGGGTTAATCTTCTATTTATTTTTCATGAAAGACAAACTGTATTCATCCGTTCATACATGGGTATTACTGTAGAAGAGGACCTGGAAGTGCAGAGGGCCTAGTGACATGGAAGCTTGTTATATAGGTGTAATAAAAAAAAAATCTGTATAGGCAGAGCTCACCCTCAGAATTGTTCCCCCCTTAAGTGGAAATTCAGCTTGTGTCAAATAAACTTTTATCTTTTAACCTGGGGAAATCCTCCAGTAACTGAATTTCCCTGACAGATTCTCAAAGGGATGTAGGCTGTTTAAAATAATCATTATAGGATAAGTAAACCTTTAATGGCTGTAAAATCAATGAAAGTGCTATTCTAATCACTTTTGCAATTTTAATTCATTGTTTTTTTTTCAAGATTCAAAGCTTTTAAGGGGAATATGTATTGTTAATATGAATGAATTTTGTTACAATAGCGCCACCTGCTGATCAGTTTCTGACCTTGATGTAGTTGAGGAAATCTGTCAGGCAAAAGAAAGAGGTCTGCTCTGATGTTCTTCTAGTTAGAAAAAACATAAGAAACCTCATATGACTTTTTGTACATTTTTCCTAATCAGAAGAACTTCAGAGCAGCCCTATTTCCTTCACCTGACAACTTCCTCGACTACGTCACAGTCAGACACTGACCAGCAGGTGGTGCTGTTCATATTAACAGTATGCATTCCCCTTAATATCTTTGAAAAAAAAATAATGATTATAAATTGCAAAAGTGGAAGTGCTTAGAGCAGCAATTTCATTCATTTTATATTCACTTATTTTAAAGGTTTACTTATTCTTTAAACTGAAAGAAAAATGTGTGTATTTCATATAAAAATAGAGAAACATTCTTTATTGGATATATGCACACATAACAGATTGAGTAAATGCCTAAGCTGATATAGACTGGCCCATGTGTAGAGAACCTGAGATATATCCTGCAGATTTCAAGCTGTTTGAGAAGGTACTAGTTGGAAGATGAATACTTCTCGCTGGAGGCTTCCTACCATTGCTTCCTGCTGCTTCATCCTCTTTCAATTGCCTATAAGAGATCTTCAAAGTGCTCCCCTACAGATCTGTGGCACAAGAAAGCGCCCTTCATGCCATCTTACCTGTTGAGTGATATGTGAGCGCTGAGACACTCAGAAGGCTCTCCCTGCTGGTAGCTTCAGATAAAAACTTTACATGGCGTTCAGAAAGAAAAGCACATTGGGCAAGGAGATGGGGGGGGGGGGGGGGGGTTGGTTCGGAAGTGAGCTTCAGAAATAGTATAGTTTAAGGAGTAGTAGAAGAATAGATGTAAGTGACACATGAGAAATCTTTTTTAGGTCTGATGGAAAAAAGCCGAACCAAATTTTTATTCTTCGTTTTTCTATGTGTTGAATTTATCAGATAGTTTATTAAGTTTATTTTGCACCAATGTTCAGTTCCAGTTCATATAACATTGGTCTGATGGACTAGAAGAACAAGACTGGCTACATCTAACTCCCTAAATCTAGCTATTCCAGTCTGTATCTTATAGGAGATCATCTAGCACTGGTACTTTTGTGTGCCTTGCAGAGCCACCTATGGCTGTAATTGTGCTGCTGGCTGATTGGTAGAGACACACACTAGGGAAATGATGGAGGCACCTCCTGGTTAAATACCCCTCTAAGGACATGAAATGCCTAGTGGCAGTAAAACACTGGTATTTAAGAGTCTTAAAAACCTTATGAGGTTGTGAAGCTGTTCAGTACCCCTGCATATAAATGGAGTCTCCTCTTCCCTTACTCCCACCCCATGAACTCTTTACATAACCTGCAGTTAATGGATGAACCTAAATGGTAACATAGTAAGTTAGGTAGCTAACATGTACGGGCCCAACAAGGTCAGTCTTTCTAAAGCTCTACAAGCTGAACCACCAACCCATCTCCCCTTTAGCAGGCTAAAGGCCAACTTAATATTGCAGCAAATATATTCCTTTCTTACAAGAGAAGTCTGTTTGGCTTCCCTTGTGATTAGATTACTAGCCTGGGTGGCCAAATGATTGCAGTCACATTTTACCATGTTGTGGGTGCAGTTAGCTCTAATAGATCATTTTCAATTGATAAATAATTTTATGTGCCCTTGCTGAAAATTGCATTTTGTTTTTTTCTGGTCAACAGCTGGCACCAACAAAAGTCTAGATATCAGTTCCCACATACAGTTGTGCACAAATGGCAGCAATGTCCCTTTTGGTGTTTTAATGAAAGATATTTTTCCCTTCTTTATAGAACATTTCTGTGATTGTATTGTTCTCAGTACCCTAATGGATAAGAACATTTTATCCCGAATCTGTGTTTTTTTAACCCTAATAGCGCCAAAGGAGATGTGCCTACCAGCATGCACACTTCTCCAATCTGTCTGGCTGCAAACATATTTGACATAACAGAATAGACTTCTCTAAATCTTCCTAATATTTCCTGGGTAATGATCTTGCAGAAAGACGTTTTGTGGCCTGTGGGCATTGCTTTGCTGAATATATATATTTTTGAAACATTTCGCACTTGAAATTTGCAAGTATGCTCAAAGCCCGGCTCCCTGCGGAGAGAAAAAATGCCGGTTAAACACTCAAATCACAGCATCAAAGAGCTTGAAATCTGGTGAGTCAGTCTGAGCAGTCACATTGCGTTGTGAATGAGCAGCCAGTGCATCCGTTCCACTGCCTGTAGGGCATTCCTTTCTAATGTGTACGCGTTTATAAATTATGTCTGATACAAACCCTGAGCACACAGGAGTCAGCTTCCAAGCAGCTCAACAAATCAAATGGAACATTAATGAAAGTTCTGAGTGCGATCCCGAGAAAGTATTTACCTTGATACGGGGTCAGCAGTTTGCTGTAACCGTGCAGGTGGAAAGTGCCCTCTCTGTGGCTTTGCCTCACAATAGTTTAAGGTCTGATGTTTTTCATACACAATCTGCATGCGTTTGAGGGAGCGAAAGCAGCTTTGGTGGGTCTGTCAGCATCTCCTCTTAATGCCGGAAAGGTAATAACTTGCCGAATCAATACTCTCAGCCCAGCTCCTGGTAATTGATAGGTCCCATGCTGGTTCCCTTTTGTTCGTACAAAGGCAGTTTTCTTTTTTTTCCTGATGTACAAAGTTGCCTTTAATCATGGTTTTTTTTTTTTTTGCTTTCCCAGAGAAGTCCCTGCAAACACCGTAGAAAAGGCAGTGCTTAAAAGAGTTTGTTACAGTAGCTGTTTATAAATATAATAGCATTTACTTAGCCTTAGACTTAGCATTTATTTACCTTATTTTGTGAAAGAATGTTGTACAGGTATGGGATCCCTTATCCGGAAACCCATTACCCAGAAAGTTCTGAATTACAGAAAGCCCATCTCCCATAGACTCCATTTAAAGCAAATAATTCTATTTTTTAAAAATGATTTCCTTTTTCTCTGTAATAATAAAACAGTACCTGTACTCGATCCCAACTAAGATATAATTACCCCTTATTGGGGGCAGAACAGCCCTATTGGGTTTATTTAATGGTTAAATGATTCCCTTTTCTCTGTAATAATAAAACAGTACCTTGTACTCGATCCCAACTAAGATATAATTACCCCTTATTGGGGGCAGAACAGCCCTATTGGGTTTATTTAATGGTTAAATGATTCCCTTTTCTCTGTAATAATAAAACAGTACCTGTACTTGATCCCAACTAAGATATAATTACCCCTTATTGGGGCAGAACAGCCCTATTGGGTTTATTTAATGGTTAAATGATTCCCTTTTCTCTATAATAATAAAACAGTACCTGTACTTGATCCCAACTAAGATATAATTACCCCTTATTGGGGGCAGAACAGCCCTATTGGGTTTATTTAATGGTTAAATGATTCCCTTTTCTCTGTAATAATAAAACAGTACCTGTACTTGATCCCAGCTAAGATATAATTAATCCTTATTGGAAGCAAAACAATCCTATTGGGTTTATTCAATATTTAAATGATTTTTAGCATACTTAAGTTATGGAGATCCAAATTATGGAAAGATCCCTTATCTGGAAAACCCCAGGTCCCAAGCATTCTGGATAACGGGTCCCATACCTATAAATGTTATTTTTCCCTTTATTCAATAGTTTTTATGTGTACTTGGCAAAAGCAGCACTTTCTTTTTCTTTTTGTTCCACAAAGACACGATTTGAGAAACTATTGAGAAAAAATCAGAATAGTGTAGCAGGGTTGGTGGGTGCCATCTTTCTCCACTTGATATGCTCTTCCAGATGATTGCTGACCATAGCCAAGTCCAGATAGGACTGTACCCATGGCCATAACTGGTCAGTACTAGGGGCCTGCCATGGTGTGGTTATATATAAATACCTAATGGTTTTCTCCTCTGTGTTAACCAAAAAACAAGTATATCTGATACAAAGGTTCCTAGCTGGGGGTTTCCAATTTCTGGGGAATGCTTAATTCAGTTGATGTTGTTTAAGGGTGTGATGAGACCCCCCTAGTCACAATTGCAAATGCTTTTGTGGTTATTTATTAAGGCAGTGATCCCCAACCAGTGGCTCAGGGGCAACATGTTGCTCACCAACCCCTTGGATGTTGCTCTCAGAACCCCCAAACCTGGTAGTTATTTTTGAATCCCTGACTTGGGGGCAAGTTTTCGTTGAATAAAAACAAGATTTACTACCAAATAAAGCCCCTTGTAAGCTGATAGTGTGCATAGAGGCTACCTAATAGCCAATCACAGCCCTTATTTGGCACCTCCATGAACTTTCATGACGCTTCTGTTGCTCTCCAAGTCTTTTTACATCTGAGTGTTGGGGACCCCTGTTTTAAGGAAACCCTGAAGGTTTGTTATTTTAGTTATATTTTATATATCTGTGGCATTGGTATGAGCTAAGTGGTGGCTATTTATTATGCTGATTTATCAACATTCAAAATTGTTTTGAAATTTCAATTTCTTTGTGCTTAAACTCCTGAATTCGAATTACAGTTTCCAAAACTTAAATTCAAAATGTAAGCGATTTCTTTTCAATTCAGGTTTTTAAAATTTGTCTAGGAGGTGGTAGACCAATTGATAATGATGAGCAGCATATGAATTCAGCACATTCAAGTTTTATTTAAGTTTTAATCGATCAAGTTTTTTTTTAGATTTAAGTTTTTTACTAAAAATATTAGCGCACATGTAAGTTTAGTAAGTTTTCTTCTTTCTTTCTTAAAAAAATTGAAATGTGATAAATATAGGTGCCAATGTGTTTTACTGAAACGAATGGGACATTGTGGGAAAATATGGGCCGTTTCTCTACGAACACTGGCAGACAGTAGTTTCTATTTGCCATAGCCCTTGAAGTCTATTAACAGAATAATGTGTTGTTTATTAATTTTTTTTTTTATAATCTTTTGTTGACAGCAACTGAACCATCCAAATGTGATCAAGTATTTGGATTCCTTTATTGAAGACAATGAGTTGAACATTGTTCTGGAGCTTGCAGATGCCGGAGACCTCTCCCAGATGATTAAAGTAAGAAGTGTCACCACATTACAGACAAAGTTACCTAAAAACACAGCTACTTAAGAAGCAAAGTGCAAATATTCCTTGTGTATCTATGGAGGTGGGAGATCATATGCTAACTTATTTTGGAAAGTGCTGTGGATAAAATAACTGTAGTTGGGAAACAACTGTCTTTGGCTGTGCAGAAATTGGTCATAGCTTCAGATGGTTCCTTTTGGCTAAGCTAATAGATAATAGGCATGAACAATTGAAAAGCTAAACTTTGATAAATTCAGAAATATTAGAAAAAATAAAAAAGCTTCGCCAAACAAATGGATCTTTGCCCCATTTAGCTACCCGTGTGCTAGGCCAAATTGGGCTTATCTTATTGGCCATCAAGCCAGTGATCAGATCATATTTTTAACCTCCTTACTTTTTTGCATAAATAACAAAAATCATAATTGTTTCTATCATTACATTATAGAACATACTGCAAGCAGTTAACGATAGTTTTGCTCAACTATTTTATTAAAATAAAAATAATGAACAGGAGGATCTGCTTGAGGCTAAAGCTCCATTTGTTCCAGTTTGTGGGTCTGAGGGCTAAATATGTTGTGCAAGGTAATTAAGACTAGATGCTCATTAGAATCCACATGTCAGACCTAGTTTTGTTACTCACATCTGAAGGAGAAACTCACTCCAAAATAGTGTGCAAAATACCCAGCCTGCATTTGAGCAGCAAAGAGTTTGTAGTCTATTAAATGGGGGTGTCCGTATTTTTGACGAGGTTGTCAAATGTGCAAATCTTTCACCAATATTTCCCCCTTGAGTTGAGAGACAGGCGTTTGAATCACATTGATGGGATGCAGGGGGTCAGGATGAGAACCACATGAACACGTTGATGCACTTCTCACCCTGATGGGATTTTTAAACCTGTCCGATCAACATCTGGCCTATTTTCTGCCAGATATACATGCATGTGTTGGCCACCTTTAATCGCATGCTTTGTCTGTAATCTTGCTGTTAACCTTAACTTGTGCCTGTCTGGATCCTTTCATTATTCTTGCTTTCTGTTTCTCAACCCAAATATCATTTTGTGTCTCTGTTCCAGTACTTTAAAAAGCAGAAGAGGTTAATTCCAGAGAGGACAGTGTGGAAATACTTTGTGCAGTTATGCAGCGCTGTGGAACACATGCATTCCCGTAGAATCATGCACAGAGGTAAGCCAAGCTCATGTAAACATTTACCTAAAGTTAAAGGAGCATTAACCAGGCCCAGACTGAGATCCAAAATAGGTCCCGGCACCGTACACAGACAGCCAGACAGCTGTCAAATAGTGACTGTCTAAGGCAGGGATCCCCAACCTTTTATACACGTGAGCCACAATTAAATGTAAAAAGTGTTGGGGAGCAACACAAGCGTGAATAAAGTTCCTGGGGGTGCCAATAAGAGCTACAATTGGCTATTTAATAGCCCCTATGTGGACTGGCAGCCTACAGAAGGCTCTATATGGAATTATACTGGGTTTTTATGGAACCAAAATTTGCCTCCTTACCAGAAATTCAAAAATAAGCACTTGCTTTGAGGCCACTGGGAACAACATCCAAGGGGTTGATGAGCCACATGTTGCTCACAAGCCACTGGTTGACTAAGGCATCTTTTAGCAGCCTCTCTGGCATTTGCAAGAACCTACAGATTGCCAGTCTAGGCCTGGCATTGACCCGAAAGTAGGAAGACCCAGGGACGATTCTAGCCCCTAAGCCACCCTGAGGCAGCTCTTTCAAATCTGTCCCCCCCCACGCCACAGTGCTTACCTTACTGGCTACAAAGTGGGTCTGGGGTGGGGCAGCATTGCTAGTACAGACAGTGCAATTGCGCTCTCTGCACTAGAAGAGCTGGTTCAATAACTGGAAATTACGGGAAAGTACAGCTTTTTCCCTTTTTTAAACCTCAGGGGCGCTGCCACCTGAGGCAAGGTTCTCACCTTGTGTCATGGCAGGAACGCCCCTGGCATGACATTTTCAACATTTCCTTTGGGAACTAAGATTCAGAATAGGCCCTGGCACTACAAGTACACAGAGGCCCAAACAACCCCCACCAATCCAACAAATAGTGACTGTCTAAGGCATCTTTCAGCAGCCTCTCTTGCATTTGCCAGGACCCGCAGATTCAGGGCTGCTTTAAGGTACCGGTTTTCTCAGGGCAAAATTTCATTGGTGGGCCCCCACTGCACCAATAAATTTGTAATAGAATAACCCCTTAAACTTGTAAAGTTCAATATAATAAGGCAGGAAGTAAAAAAATGCTCTGCGCTTACTGAAGTAGACATGGTCCCATGGTGTGCCACTAGGGACCAACAACCATGGGGGCAGACAAATGACAGAATGGTGATGCCTCAAAAGAGACAATGAAATTAAATAACCATACTACAGAGCTTTTTCAGTTGAATAAAATGAGGTGTCTGCCATCTCTGTAGGATGCTTCTGGCAAGAGTTATCCTAGAAGGTCCATTTATTAAAACGGCCCTGCACAGATTGCTAGTCTGTGACTGGCATTAACCCTAAAGTATGACAATGTAACATTTATCTGGTTATTTATGGCAACTTAGATGCCTTAATGTTAGTATCTTTATATATCGGATACTATATTTCAGTTGCAAGAATAATGAATGATAGCGTGATGGGGGGAAATCACAGCGATTGTTTCTGTTTGTGCATTCTCCGTAGAAGCCAAAGTCTTCAGGACATTACTTGTCTCACCTCAGTGGGTTAACAAACTCCTGTTTTCCGTATATTTTCTTTCCCCTGCAGCTTTTTTCCTTGCTGCTCATCCTGTTACCTCTGAACATTTTTTTTTTCTTGTTTTATCCGGCCTTTGATGCCTCTGATGATTGCGCCTGATGAAACTGTCAGAGGATGATGTGTTTTGATTCTTTTCTAAAGTCTTTGCACATCACAGAAATGAAGGGTGAAATACAAAGACATCGATCAGAGTTGGGATGCATGTAGCGTTTGGGGCGCTGGGACATGGAACTTCCTGGGAATATGCTCTGTTTTGGTTAAACTACAAGCTCTTCATATAAGTCCAGCGCTGTGTGAGAGGGAAAGATTAGGACATCTGAATGTCAATGGACCTCAGATATGCAATGTTCAGATTTGCAGACCTCCATCTATTTTGAATCAGTTTTGCCATCCTGCAGATTTCCTGAAAAGTAATATCCATTTGCAGATATTTACTGTTATGTTTGCTTCTCACTGGGATATCTACCGTGATAACCTGATTTACCTGCTTACTCACTAAGCTGTGGAAATACAGAGCTTCAGGCACAAAATATTCTCTTATGTAGGATTTGTTTGCCATGTTATTGCCCTTGCAGACATGCATTATGTGGGAACATTTATACACATAACCAGAGATGCATGGAATACAACATTTTTAGATTTGACTAATTGTTAAATTCTCCACAAAACATTTGACTTAATGTGAACCCTAATTTGCATATTCATTAAATGTAGGGCTGGAGCTAGGGGTAGACATAGGAAGGTACTGTTTAAACAAGGAAACCCCTGTGTTGTTCACACCTTTTAGTTTCTGCATTGTTCACCCCTCAGGCTCAGACTGTAAGCCCCACATTGTTCTCCTGTTCACACCTCAGACAGACTGTAAGATCAGTGCCAGCATTGTGTCACTGTATGTACTGCCTGCCCTATGCTGCCTGTGTGTATGGCACACACAGGCAACATAGAGCAGACAGAGCATGGCACACACAGGCAGCATAGGGCAGGCTGACTATGGCACACACAGGCAGCATAGGGCAGGCAGAGTATGGCACACACAGGCAGCATAGGGCAGGCAGAGTATGGCACACACGGGCAGCATAGGGCAGGCTGAGTATGGCACACACAGGCAGTATAGGGCAGGCAGAATATGGCACACACAGGCAGGGTATGGCAGGCTGAGTATGGCACACACAGCAGCATAGGGCAGGCAGAGTATGGCACACACAGGCAGGGTAGGGCAGGTAGATTATGGCACACACAGGCAGCATAGTGTAGGCAGAGTACTGCCAGTGTGTGCCTTACTCTGCCTGCCTTATGCTGCCTGTGTGTGCCATACCCTTCTTGCCCTATGTTGCCTATATGTCTTACTCTGCCTGCCCTATGCTGCCTGCACTACCACCATAAATGTGGGCATGGTCTTAAAAGCTCTTGTGATAACATGGGTGTGGTTTGAGTGCGCTTTAAAAAAAAAAGGGGAGTGGTCAAAATTGGCTTCCATTAGCAGCCCTCCACTCTGTATGCTAGAGGTCCGGCCCTCGGCACCACAGCACTGACTTAAAGGGTTTGCCTAAACACTAAGGGGCTGATTTACTAAGACACGAATTCCGACCGAATTGGAAAAATTCCGATTGGAAAACGAACATTTTGCGACTTTTTCGTATTTTTTGCGATTTTTTTGGCGCCTTTACGACTTTTCGGAAATTATCGCGACTTTTTCGTTACCAATACGATTTGCGCGAAAAAACGCGAGTTTTTCGTAGCCATTCCGAAAGTTGCGATTTTTTCGTAGCGTTAAAACTTGCGTGAAAAGTTGCGCTTTTTTCGTAGCGTTAAAACTTAAAAGGTGCGACGTTTTGCGCAAGTTTTAACACTACGAAAAAATCACAACTTTTTGCGCAAGTTTTAACGCTACGAAAAAATCACAACTTTCGGAATGGCTACGAAAAACTTGCGTTTTTCCGCAAAAATCGTATTGGTAATGAAAAAGTCGCGATAATTTTCCGAAAAAATCGCAAAATACCGATCATTACGAAAAAAACGCAATCGGACGCATTCGGCCCGTTCGTGAGTAAGTAAATGGGCCCCTAAGGGGCAAAATCATTAAAAAATAAAAAATTTTTTGGACTTGAGTTTCCTAGAGTTAATAATTGTTAGAAATCCCAAAAATTCAAATGGTCACATTGTGAAAGTTCTGCAAATCACAAAATTACGTATACAATTACTCCAAAACTTACTCAATTTACATAACTTCCAGAAAAACTGTTTAGAAAACGATGTAACTTGCCTAAAAACTTGCGTATCAAGCAAAAGACAATGCAGAGAAGCTTTGCAGGGACAAACTCCACTGACCCCCAATGAATTAAAAAAAACGTAAGGTAAATTTCACTGCCCCCAATGAACTGACTGACTTATTATTCATTTTAACTATTTCTATGAACTGCTTATTATGGAGTAACATCAGCCGTTTATATCGGGATCTGTTTACTGAATCAGCGTCTTCTACATGAACTTTGCAGCAGGGTAATGACTGGTTATTGGGCCTCACATTATGTAACTTATACAAAAACATACGTTACTTTCAAAGAAACTTACTCCACTGACCCCCCCCAGTACTGACTTTTTTCATTATTTCATTATTTTTATGAACTACTATTCACTAGTTATTGGGCCCCTAAACGTACGCAGTTCATGTAACTTATGCAAAAACGTATGTAACTTTTATATTGGGTAATGACAGCGTTAGGGGGCAGGTAGGTGGGAAGGGGTTAAACTGAGGGCAAACTCCACTGACCCCCTATAAACTGAAAGACTTATTCGCACATTAATCAGTGGAACTCTTTATATATATATATATATATATATATATATATATATATATATATACTGCTTATTATAGAATAACATCAGCTGTGTTTGGTACTGTGTGCTTCATGGGGGGCCCTGTTTAAATAATTTGTGCGAGATCCCGAAGTTTGTGATGGCGGCCCTGGCTACAACTCCCAGAATTCCTCAGTCATCGTGCCATACACCGGGCATTGTATTTCTAAGGGGATTTGTACCAGCAAACATTAAAAGTCGTTTAATTGAGTGTCAATAATTTTTCTCCTTTATTTTATTCACAGACATTAAGCCTGCTAACGTGTTTATAACAGCCACAGGGGTGGTGAAACTGGGAGACCTTGGGCTAGGGCGATTCTTCAGCTCCAAAACCACCGCGGCACATTCCTTGGGTAAGTATCTTTCTGTTACTACCAAGCGTCCTAGAAAGTCAGAACAAATGTTTTTCTCTACAACAGAGGAGAACACCTGATATAATATGAATATATTGTTCCAGATTTCCAGCATATAGATCAACATATCCATATGCTTTATTATCTCTAGGCAGCATAGCAACAATACCACTAGTGTTATTAAACCGTTGCATTTTCAGTCTAGAAACATCTTTAAACTGATGCCATACGCCTAAAGAGGACCTGTCACCCACACATAAAAAGCTGTAAAATAAAAGTCCTTTGGAAAGTAAACATGAAACCCACATTATCAATTGAATCATCCATACCTGTTATAAATCAATCAGAATATCCAAGGCTATTGTGATACTAATATCTACAGTTAGTACTAGTGGTTGTATTTATAGTTTATGTATGTGAGTGTATAGATTGGTAGGTGTGGGTTGTGTGTGCTGGGTTTACTTGGATGGGTTGAACTTGATGGACACTGGTCTTTTTTCAACCCTATGTAACTATGTAACTATGTAAATGTATTTAAAAATCTGAGCTATCAATCCTATATTGCCTGCCCCGCCTCTATGCCGAAGGCATAGAGGCGGGGCTGGCAATATAGGATTGACAGCTCAGATTTTTCAATTGCAATTGCTTTCATTTTCCATTCAGCACTTCCTAGATATAACCTTGATAGCAAATGTACAAGATATTGGGGTAAAACTAAGCTTTCTTTATAACAGTGTACACAAAATGCCTGCTTGCTGTGATTGTGTAATTTCAAGACTGAAGAAAAAAGAAAATCAATATTTTATATAGTGTAAATAAAGTTTATTTGGCTCTACTAGCATGATACAAAAGGATTTGGAATTATTCTTTAGGGTGACAGGTCCCCTTTCAAAAAACTTTTACGTGTGCTTGCCATTACCTCTCTGTTCATATTACAAAGCTGACTCTTCCTGCTGTGGCATTTCCATCAGAAATGGGGTTCAGTCTTCATCATCCAGCTGTAGCACCCCAACATTTATTGCTTAGGGAAATATACTTCATTATTCTGCCGCCTGTGCAATTATTACGGAAAAATGTTTTTTTGCCGATTTGTTACATGGTTGTTTAACCTTTTTTTTTGTATAATTGTGAATCCCAATGAAACATCGGCTTTGTTAAATAACTTTTTTGATCTCCATAAATAGTACATCTAACAATACACACATGACCCCTGCATTGTGCAATTCCAGCTGGCTATACGTAATACATATATAGTATATGCATGCCAGCACAGGCTTGAACGGCTATTTTGAAAAAGTAAGGCACTTCATTCCCTATTAACATCACGTCGGCTGGAATGAGCCCAAAATCTGATTGTGTCCACTTAGTGAGGAGATGCAGTGTGACAGCTTCACTTATTATATTAATGAACAAGCATTGGGGTTCCACGAGGCGCTGTGCTCGTATGCAGATTACACAAGGCAATGCAGGCACCACAAGCAGAGACTGAAGGGCGCAGAAGAGGCTAACTACGATCCATGGGAGTAAAGATGCTGTAATGTGTATCAATTAATCTCTTGTGACCCATACCTTGAAATTAATGAAGGAAATTGCTATTTATGGGCAAGGATTGTCTTTTACTTTCTGCATTTATCCTCTTAGCGATACAGAGATAATTAGACTGATTTCATGTCCTTCTTACAGAGTGCATTTGTTTAGGACCCCCCCTTCCCTTATCTCTTTATATTTAGATACAGGTATGGGACCCATTATCCAGAATGCTTGGGACCTGGGGTTTTCCGTATAGGGATCTTCTACCTTAAGTCTACTTAAAAAATTATATAAACAGTAATTAAACCCAATCAGATTGCTTTGGCCCCAATAAGGATTAATTATATCTTAGTTGGGATCAAGTACAGGTACTGTTTTATTATTACAGAGAAAAAGGAAATCGTTTAAACGTGAAATAAACCCAATAGGATTGTTCTGCCCCAATAAGGGGTAATTATATCTTAGTTGGGATCAAGTACAGGTACTGTTTTATTATTACAGAGAAAAGGGAATCATTTAACCATTAAATAAACCCAATAGGGCTGTTCTGCCCCAATAAGGGGTAATTATATCTTAGTTGGGATCAAGTACAGGTACTGTTTTATTATTACAGAGAAAAGGGAATCATTTAACCATTAAATAAACCCAATAGGGCTGTTCTGCCCCCAATAAGGGGTAATTATATCTTAGTTGGGATCAAGTACAGGTACTGTTTTATTATTACAGAGAAAAGGGAATCATTTTTAAAAATGTGAATTATTTTATTAGAATGGAGTCCATGGGAGATGGCCTTTCCGTAATTCGTAACTTTCTGGATAACAGCAACATGTTCAAAATAAGATCTTTAAAAAAAAAAAACAACAAAAAAAAGAAACAAGTTGCTAATTAGTTGCATGTAAATTGTGTTGTTGCTGTTAATGTTGTTGTGTGAAGGCATGCGCTTACCCTGTATTGTCTCTATGCACCCCGAATGGGAAAACCTGCTTTCTGGTTTCCATGGCAACTCTACAGAATATGGTGTTGTGGGGCCATGTAGTGTCAGCTCCATATAGGTTTATATGCACCGGAGCTAGAATCCAGGGCAATGCTGGCTTACATTGATTTGGCTTTATGTGTAGCCCCCATAGGTGCATCACATACATACTGAACAAGCAGCCCATTCAGTGTTTAAATGAACACAATACTATACCACTAACACACACACACTATACCACTAACACACAGCATGACTTTATGCTGTTCTTTGCATTTAGCACTTGCTGTGTAGCGCCAGCTGCAACTTGAGGTCTTTCATAATACTCTTCCCAAAGCTTTACCCCCCAATCACTCTTGTATTTTCACTTTTTACCCACAAATGGCAGGGCATAACTGTTTCGATTTATCATGTTAGTGACCCTTTGTGGCCTTTAACCCAAGGCCAAAGATGATGGATTATGTTGAGGCAGGAGGTACCAAGTGCAAGCAGTATATGAAAGATGGGCATCTTTCCTGTAATGAAAATGTATCTTAGGTTGAGATGATTAAAGGAGACAAATCCTCAGGAGAAATTAAAGTAAATATTCTCAGAATGCTTCTCTGAGCCAAGCACTTTAAGCAAGTTATTGAGCTTTTTGGTTGTTCATGGTCGGACATGGATCTCATACATGCCATTAGTTACCTTGGGGAAAAGTGCTTTTCTTTAAAGGTGGACATTGGGTTCACCTGTAAATTGCCATAAGGACTTGATCCAAAGCATCATGATATCTGTCTTAATTAAGTAGCTATGTCAGTGCTGGGGATGTGGCTATTGTGAGCTACTCTACAGCTTCCCCCTGGGGCAATGGCAAAACTAAAATGTACTGGGCCCTACAGTAAAATCATTTGAGTTTCCCCTAAGCTTCGTAAAGAAGACTCTTTTATCAGTGCCCCACTAGCCCCCCTATATCTCCTGAGCCCACTAGCAGTCACAGGGTCTAGTTATGCCATAAACCCCACCGTGGCCTCTGCAGCTGGGTGCAATGTGTCCAAACACGATGTTTGGCCCTGCAGAGCCCCCAGCGTCACTAGGAACACTTGCACACAGTTTGTCTGTAGCAGCAGGGCACACACAATAGTGCTCAGTACACCGACAAAGCCCCACTACTTTTGTCAATACTTGCACCCCAGTGCGTCCATTTTAGCTCAAAGCTCACCAAAACCTTCCTTACATAGTTACATAGTTACATAGGGTTGAAAAAAGACCAGTGTCCATCAAGTTCAACCCATCCAAGTAAACCCAGCACCCACAACCCACACCTACCAATCTATACACTCGCATACATAAACTATAAATACAACCACTAGTACTAACTGTAGATATTAGTATCACAATAGCCTTGGATATTCTGATTGATCAAGAACTCATCCAGGCCCCTCTTAAAGGCATTAACAGAATCTGCCATTACCCCATCACTAGGAAGGGCATTCCACAACCTCACTGCCCTCACCGTGAAAAACCACCTACGCTGCTTCAAATGGAAGCTCCGTTCCTCTAATCTAAAGGGGTGACCTGTGGTGCGCTGATTGTTTTTATGGGAAAAAAGAACATCCCCCAACTGCCTATAATCCCCTCTAATGTACTTGTACAGAGTAATCATGTCCCCTCGCAAGCGCCTCTTTTCCAGAGAAAACAACCCCAACCCTGACAGTCTCACCTCATAGTTTAAATCTTCCATCCCCTTTACCAGTTTAGTTGCAGTCTCTGCACTCTCTCCCGCTCATTAATATCCTTCTTAAGGACTGGAGCCCAAAACTGCACTGCATACTCAAGGTGAGGCCTTACCAGGGACCTATAAAGAGGCAAAATTATGATTTCATCCCTTGAGTCAATGCCCTTTTTTATACAAGACAGCACTTTATTTGCTGTAGTAAAGTGCTGTCTTGTATAAAAAAGGGCATTGACTCAGACTGTTTCAGACTGTCTCCTCATATCCTCACATTGTATTTTTGTTCTTCCCCATGTCCCTTTTCCATTATTCGCTCTGCAGTCGATAGGGAAAATATGATTTGTTTTTTACCCTGGTCAAAGTGCTTTGTAGCTGCTGAGACAGTGCATCTGTTTCTGTGCGCTGTCTGTCTGAGTGGAATTCCTTTAGCAGATGAGAAATCCACCTGCTTTATACAGTAGCCGGCACAGACAGGCACACATGCACCAGGGTTCCTAATATACACAAAGACCTCACCATTAGATTATCAGTCGGCCTCATAACCCATCTTCTTTTTCATGTTTTTTTTCTGGCTCTGCCCTTAGCTGAACTTTGTGCTGATTAAAGGGCAAGAAAACACTCTGTGCTAGAAAGGTTGTTTAAAAAAAAATAAATAAACAAAACACTGGACCCTGCATTCATTAGATTTGACATCAAAGCAGTGACATTTTATTTTTTTGCCATGTTTTACATATATTTTCCTTATGAGAAAACATGAGAAAATGTATATCAGTCTTTTTACCCCCGGTGTAGCACAGTTGTATAAAATAACCAGATGTTACTATTGGTGGTATATCTAGTGGTGGGTAATGATGGTGCCCACCAGACACTGGTCACTGTTTACGAAGTTGGTAGACAATTAGTGCCCTCCCTGATTCATATCTGATTGAGACTCATTTAGATAATTTTTAAAATGTTTTTCTCTGATTGAGTTGGAGATTTAGCTTTGTGATCCAAAAAATGGGTTATACACATTGCTTTATTGGCTGCTGCTGTAGGAGGAAATTGGGATAATGATCCATTTTTAGGCTCACTGGATTAGAGGTGGATTGGGTAGATCAGTCAGTTCAACCAAGGACTATATTGGGCTATGGATGTTGTCTGTGCTCTTCATGTATCTCCTATTGTGTATGGCCAGCTGTGTTTTAGGTCACATAGGGGCTCATTTACTAACAATAAGCACATTTGAACTTGAGCAGTAGCTCTTGGCTACCAATCAGTGATCAACATTGTTCAGCCAGCTACAAGTAATGAAATAAAAAATATGATGGGTTGCTATGGGTTACTGGGTTGAATTTTAATCAGGGTGGCTTGGTTAAATCACAGGCTGTGTGCCAAAGTCATCTGTTATTGTTCTGTTATTACCTCTGGCTGGTTTATAGTGCTGTGTTAAGGTCTTAAAAAAAATGTAATTTATCATATAGGTACAAGCCCCCCCCCCCCCCCCCCCCCCCCCCCAACTAGGCCGGGCCCTTAGGTGCCTTTATATAAAAACGATCCTGCTGCTTTTCATGAAATCTGTACACCACACTATAGAAAGCAGAAAGACTTCATGTCCCAGAATCCATCACTTTACAATGGAAACAGATGAGGGAGGAGTTGCGCGACTCAGTTGAGAAATGGTTTGTACGAGTCGGGGATAGATTTAAATGGTTTCCTTTCAATCTGTATCTGTGTAAATAAATGTATATTTATATCTGGAAGTTCTGATAGTGTCTGTGAATCTATTTACTATCTTTACCACATAAGCCTAACTGAATGACCTCTTGTCAAAAAGGGGGAAATATTAACTGAATACTGTTCCTTTTCATTTTGCAGTGGGAACACCATATTACATGTCCCCAGAAAGAATCCATGAAAATGGCTACAACTTCAAGTCCGATATCTGGTCCTTAGGGTGTCTGCTGTATGAAGTGAGTATTGTTGCTCTTCTTTGGTTGTGCTGTAACTTCCCTCTAGTAAGTCGGGTATTGCAAGTCAGTCCTGGCAGAACACCGCAACCCTTGTGTTACATTCAGCATATAAAACTTGTACATTTCTGACTGAAAATAGTAACTATTTGAGACACTGGGGATCTGCTCTGAGCTGCATTGTGCTGCCCCCGTGTGAACCCCAAACAGCAACTGTGCAGTGCGACCCCTGTTCCCCTGCTGGCCCCGGCATCCCATGATAAGCACTTAGTGAGGCCAGGGTGTGCCCTTTGACCTCCACAAGAAATTCTCCCAGTATCAGGAACTGTGCTGCCATGTCAGCCAGCTGCTCTGCTTTATTTTTACCTTGGCTTCAAAAAATGAATGTAGTGCCTTTGTTAAAAGGTAAGCTGGTTTATTCACTGCTGCGCTCTCTTTTTTAAATTAAGCGCAGTGTGCTTATTGATGCAGCGGAACCCTAGTGCGACCACTTGCTCTGGAAATTGCAGTTGCTCCAGGGTTAAAAAGACACAGCGCACTTGTGAGAGTCTGATGCATATGTTATTTTAATGGCAACCGGACTTTGTGTTCGATGCGCGTCAAAGTGCAACTGTGTGAATTTGGTGCATTAAGCATAACCCCCCCGGCAACGTGGCATTGCAGTTAAAAAAACATGGCAACTGCATCCAGTGTTAGACTGGAGTGTCCAGAGCCCACTGGAGCTGCCACCTTAGGGGCCCCCCACCCCAGCCTTTAACGCATAGACTTTTGTAAAACTTGAAGCTAGTCGGGCCTGGGTCGGCAGGGCCCACCATGTTTTTTCTGGTCTCCCGCCGGCCCAGTCTGACCCTGACTGCGTCCACAATTGCACTTGCACATTGCACCTTCAGGTTGTAAATGACCCATTGTTAGTGTGCTCAGTTTGCACCTTTTGTTCCAGTTTCCACACTCACTCTGTGCTACGGTATGGCATCATTTTGATAACAATACTAGACACAATAGTTCTGGGATAGGATAGGAGTTCTGTGTGTGGTCATATACAGAAATTGTCAGATGTGAGGTTTTCTTACAATTTTCATGATGTGTCCATGAAATTATCAGAATAGACATCCTTGTACCAAGAATTCTGGTTGTTTGCTGGTTTGAAACTGTTGGTTGGGTTGGCTCACACAATAATTTGTGTACAGTCAGTCTGATGATAACATAATAATAGTGGCATAAATGAATTTCATGATTGGTTCCCAGCCAATGTCTTTGCAAGTCAATCCATGGCAGCAGAACCATCTTTGACCTCTAGGTATGCTGGCTCCCTTAAGCCATATGACTTGAGTTTATAGCATATACTATATAGTATATGATCTCCTTGTTAGTGGCTTTATTTGCTTTTACCAGTTCCTAATGTCAAGGTCAGTGACCTCCAGACTGGGATACGCTATGCTCTGCTTTGGGGGAGTGTAAGAAGCTGTACCCTAAGTTGTGAGACACACAGTGAAACAAGTTGTGTGTTGGTTAGAGTGTAACATTTGGAAGAGAAATGCAGTAACACACAATTAGAATCACCTAGGCAGCTTGGAATGAAATTTTGGGCAGCTTCCCTACAGTCCAGGGTTTGTCTTTCTGCAAACTTTAATAAGGTAAACAAGACCCTAGCAACCATATATCTGCTGAAATTCCAAACTGGAGAGATGCTGAACAAAAAGCTTATTAATTAAAAAAACTACAGATAATAAAAATGAAGACCAATTGCATATTATCTTAACAGCATTCTTAAAGTTAATTCAAAGGTGAACAACCCCTTAGGGCCGTGGCAGACAGGGAGATTAGTCGCCCGCGTTGCAGCACCACATATGCCATCCCACCGGCGATTTACATTCTCGCCAGTGGGATGGCATTTCGGGGAGATTAGTCGCCCGCGACAAGGGAGATTTGTCTCCCCATCTGCCATTACGGCCCTTAAATGTTTAGGGTGCTGGCACATTGGTTCTTTAGACTGCCATGGTCCCTTAGAATATGCTCAAACAGGATCCCAGGACTGGATTAATTGCTATATTGAAATGAGATTCATACGTCAGTAGCCAGTAGTATATGTAGTAATGTGGATTTGCCACACGAACCTGCTGGTATGATGCACTTGGACGAAGGGCCGTTGCCAATAACAACCAATTAGCAATTAGCTTAGAACGGTCTTTTACAAGTCAGAAAACGAAAGACCTGATTATTATGATCACATATTTATAAAGCGCCAACCTATTGTGCAGTGCTGTATAATAAATGGATGTACATAACATAAACAAAAATACAGCCGATACAAGAGTAACGCTTAGCCCTGTGTTTGTACATAAGCATGCAGTTCTGCTGACCCCTCTGGCAGTAACAGGATTAACCCCTTAGATGCCATGGGCCTTTGGGCTATCGCTGCACTGCCAACCAGAGAAAGTGTATAAGTGAATTCACCCCACTGCCCATCATTCTATATTCTCCCTTCAATAGCAGGAAATGATTGTAAATCTCCCCGAGTACTTATTGTTCTCTCCCCTGTTTGGGGGACTCTGTCATCTGGATAAATTAGAAGTAGATAAAAATAAGCGTTCCCCCTCCGGTTTTTTACCTTTCCCTACAAGCAATGCCGTTCCTTGGCAATTTCTGCACAAATCTACAGCAATTTGCAGTTGCCCTAAACCTGCCGTGTCTGTGCCGGACGCATTCACATAAAGGTATCTGCCCGAGCAGCAGTAATTGTTCTAATCATAATGTCAAAACCCAGCACCGCACTTATTAGGGACGCACACCAGCGCCTGCAGTCTCCTCGCCATGCTCCAAATTGTCACTTATTTCACAAAGAATTGGTGAGTCTTCCCCCTCCCGTTGAGGTTCAGGTCACCGTGTTCAGTTGTATCAATGGCAATGGTATAAGGAGCATTTGTGACTTGTGTGATTCTCCCCCAACTGAAGCGCATCAGGAGATATTGCTCATTCTACACGCAGCCATGGGAATCCATTACTTAGTGGAAGCATGTTTTTTTTTTCAGCCTCTCCTACTATGTTACTATGGAATAGCAGAGAGCCATTTTCCCATGATGCATTTCTCTAGTTTTGCATCTTTTTCACTTATGGATGCACTGAATCCACTTTTTTGGATTTGCCCGAACCCCCAAATCCTTTGTAAAGGATTCAGCCGAATACGGAACCAAATCCAAATTAGCATGTGCTAGTTAGATTTTAGAAGGGTTACATTTTCAACTTCCATGTTTACGTGACAAAAAGTCACATAATTTTTTGGATTCTGATTTGGCCGAATCCGAAAAAAAGCCTGAATCTTGGCCAAATCCCGAACCGAATCTTGGATTTGGTGCCTCCCTAGTTTTACTGACACCCCCAAAAGCTTATGAAGAATTCAGAAACTTATACTGAGAGCAAGAGCTTTCTGGGGTGCCCCTACTATTGGTACAGGGGCTCAGGCAAGTCTGGGCTGGGTTCAAAATAGGCCCTGGCAGTACACAGAGGCCCAAACAGCCCCCACTGGCCCAATAAATAGTGACTGTCTATGGCATCTTACAGCAGCACCTATGGCATTTGCCAGAACCCACAGATTGCCCGTCTGGGCCTGCACTCAGGTGGTGCCAGGAGCTGTAACTATATATATAACATTGCAGTAACAGGCAGCAGCCATGTAGGGGTTAACAGTGAGTTTGTTATGGCAGTAGCTATAAAGAAATCCTACTTGTTTCTCTTGCCTTCCCTCACAATGGGGGTTTAATGTCTGTCATGAAAGGACGGCCGCTCCGCATTGGATCCCTGTCACAGCGCATAGTAATGAGCAGAATCTCTAACCTGAGGACGTAAGGGCAGATTAATTATCAAATAATCCCTTATTAAAATCCTAACAAGCAGCATTAAACATCAGCCAAGGAAAGGGGCCCCCAGAAGAAGCCAAGCAGCACACGCTCCTTGCAGCAAAACAGGATAATACCAACAATTACCCAGTATAAGCTCATTAGGACGGGGGCCGGAGAGCGGCTCAGCGCTGGGGTGGGGTGACAGTGAAGGACAGTGACAAGGAGCTCTCCAATCACATAATGGTTTAATAAGCAGCTGGCAACACAATGAGGGGTCGAACGCAGAGGGGGGAAAAAATGCTGCCTCTTGCTTACTAAACCTGAAGGCGATATTAACTCCTTCAGCTATTCACCGCTAATAGAAACGTCAGTGGAGCGCTCGCGGGCAAATAAATATTCAGGCCTTGTGTGCCTGTCTTTCTGTTTAGCAGTAGTGCATAGAATGTGCTTGTTATTTCTCATCTGAATGTTTAGTGTCAGGGAACCCAAGGAGATTATTTATATATTTTTTTTAAAAATGTATTTTAATCTTCACCCATCAGTGCTGGGAATAGTGCCCTGACACTGAGTATCCCATTTGGCACCCATCAGCCTGCTGCAAGCGCAGGGGTTGCTTTCTAAGTATCCTTGCTTATGGGCTGCAAGGGTAGTATTTCAGGGTAATGGATGAAAAGGTGCAGTGTTTGCCCAGGTCTAGTAACCCATGGCGACCAACAGATTTGTTGCCATAGGTTACTACACCAGGAGCAATCATACCTCCTTAGCCTTTGGCACAAAGTCTTTTCAGTCTGCTTTATTGGCTAGGAGCTCACAATCAACATTCGGGAAGCATTGGCTGTGGTTCATTTGGCAAGTGATCCACTGATGTCAATATCCTTGCCCAGTAAAACCACTTCATATTTGAACACCCCAGTTCTCTTGTAGGTTTGCTCATATGATATGCTCCTCTTGAATCCCAGACCATAGAGTGTTTGTGTTTGGTTCAAGGGGACAAGTCAGTATCCCTACCCATTATATTTAACTGATGCTAAGAACATTGATATATTTGCATTCTTTGCAGATGGCAGCTTTACAGAGTCCTTTCTATGGAGACAAAATGAGCTTGTTTTCCCTGTGTCAGAAGATTGAGCAGTGCGACTACCCCCCTCTGCCCAAAGAACACTACTCGGAGAAGGTAAGCGCTCAGTATATGTATGTATATCTTTATTTATAAAGCGCTACTTATGTACGCAGTGCTGTACAGTAGAATACATTAATACAAACAGGGGGTTATTAAGATAATAATAGATAAATACAAAGTATAACAATAAATACAAGGTACAGTTGCAATAAGTTGAGTCAAAAAGACACAATAAGGATGGAGGTCCCTGCCCCGTAGAACTTACAATCTAGATCTATATGGCTATATATATATATATATATATATATATATATATATATATATATATATATATATATATAGCAAACACTTATTTACTTTATACTTATTCCAGAATCTCTAGTAACCCTATTGATGCAGCATTTAGATTAGCAGCAGTGATTTGCGGCCCAGATGTGGAATGTCCCCATACAGCGGCTGCAGTATTCCGCGGGCCGGCACACAGACTCTGGGCATAATCCTGCCAATAGGAAGCTGCCGCTGCCGTTTGTGTATTTCACGCTCCTGTAGCACACGGCTCGGCGTTTGCCTGCTGGTGGGAGGAATTAGTGTAAGCTGACAGATGTGTTTCCTGTCGGTACAATTAGTGTCTGTCCACCTCCCTCTGGCAGTGCTAAAGAGCACATGTACGTACAGTGATACAATTCAGGGTGCGAAGGAGAGTTTAAGGCTCCAAAGCACCAGCTCGGGCAGAGCCAGGCGCCAGATGGTGTGCATACACTATTAGCCGAGTGCTAGAATGGGAGCGCGCGGGGCAAGCCCTTTGGCTCTGGTGTATCTGTCTGTACAGGCTGCTTCTGCCAGCTCAAATAGTACATTGTCTGTTCTTAGACACTGGCTGCAGAGTACCATCATCTCTGCTTTATACAAGGTGGAGCCTAATACAGATACTCAGTGTCGGACTGGGATGCCAGGGGCCCACCAGAAACCTTAGACTGTGGGCCCACTCTCCAAACTAATTTTCATCCACTCCTCACTCAACATTTATATTTTCCTAGTCTTTTATCTTTACATACAATAATCTATTTTTCTTTATTTTTAGTCTCTTTGTTCCCATAGAGAAATATTGAATGACCATAAATTAGACCAAATGGTAAGAGGCAAGAGGGCCTACTGACACCTGGGCCCACCAGGAGTTTCCCTGGTATCCCTGTGGGCCAGTCCAACACTGCATGAACTCCTTTCATTCAGCAGCAGGCCCAGACTGGCAATCTGTGGGTTCTGACAAATGCCAGAGGGGCTGCTGTAAGAAGCCACAGACAGTCACTGTTTATTGGGCTGCTGGGGGGCCTCTTTGGGCCTCTGTGTACTTGCAATACCAGGGCTTAATTTGAATCACAACCTGTTCAGGTAGGCAGTTGCTGGGGCACTATGCAGACCAAGTCAGCAGCGTATTAGCCTATCTATGGGCCCCTTATGATGGTCTACCTGACCAATTCTTTTTAAATATCTATTATACAGGTTAGAAAACAAATAAGGACAGTCTCTTTAGTGGCACAACGGTGGTTAAATCAAGCAAAATCCACTCGCTTGCTGAACTTGGCAGACAATCGGATCTTGCCATGAGTGCCCACCTTAACTGTTACATGAGACAGAAATAGACCATCCTCCAGGTTGTTCTTTTAAGCCAATTTGTGCTGCTTGTGCTTCATGGTAAGACTTGGTAAGGGGATAGGAAGTGTCCCAAATATAAAGCTGGCCATACAATACTGATAATATTGATACGTGTGGGTACCCGGCTCAAGGGCCCACCACCCAGTCACCGCCATTCCCCACATGCCCCCAGTAACCACTGTTCTTGCTCCACTGCACTATTTTGCTGATAAAAATGAAAGATGGGCGTGCATTCCACTGTGGAATGCACAGCCATCTTTAATTTTTACAGCAAATAAAGTAGTGGAGCAGGCAGTGGTATTGGCTAGGGGAAGCTAGCAGGGCACTGCAGTTTTTCCTGGTATATGAATAGGCCAGTTTGACCCTGTGTACCAGCCTGCCAGTCCCAATTGCCAGTAGCTGCCAGTGTGCCATATCTGCCAGTGTATGATGCATGGCCAGATGAGATGGGTATGAATGGGAACAATAGAAAGGTGGCTATGCAGCATTTGACACAGGAATGGCTGCTTTAAGGTACAAGCATGTATTTTTTAAAGATATTATTAATGTTAATTATGTTGTTAGACCCTCCATTACTGGCTTTGGTATTGGGGCCACTCCATCAACCCAGCATTTTCCCCCACATACAACACACCAGTAATTGCACGACAGTTAATAAACCAGCCAGTTGTGCGATTAGTTAGACACCATGTTCATAGCAACATTATCCCTATGCTGGCCCATGCAGGTTCCAGTAATGGCTTGGAGCCACTCAGCCCATCCAGCTCAGCCCTTAGCCCATCCAGCACAGACTAACAACTGCCTGCGTGGCCTTTGGCCAGCCAAGGTTTCTGTTTCTGTCAAAAGATGAATCAATATTGGAATCAATTATCAAGTTACTGGCAGTGTCAGCTCAGCAGCCAAGGCAGGTTTTGTAAGGGACTCGAGGGATACGGGGACACATTATGCGCCTATTCTTTCCCTTCCTCCCGCGCACCACAAATGCCTCGCCATTGATCATGTTTGCTTGTTGTGTTCTTCTTTTCTCCCTGCTGAATGTCCCCCTGGGAGTGCAGAGCTGAAGCTCGGTGTCTTACTGATCAGCTCGGTAATTCCCCCGGGCCTTGATCTTGTGTAACCCAATAAAGATCCAGACTAACATTGCTCTTTCACTCCTCGCTCACTGCACCGCTAATTCTGTTTCACGGGCGCTGATCGGCTTCATTATGTGTGATAAAATATTAAATGCTTCCCCTGTTTTAAACCAGTGTAGCAACTTGAAAATTGCTTTTCTAGCTGCAAAACAATCAATTCCCTATTATTGGGCTTCTATCTGCAGCCGAGCAATTAAATCATAAGGATTCCAGTGATTCTGGGGGGTTGGGGGAGAAGGATCAGAACAGCTTTTCCAGCGGCTTTTTGGGAAGTGTATTTTAGGGCAGTAAATGATTGAATGATAAATAACCTGGGTGGTATGGAGTTAGATTATAGGATATATAACCCAGGAATGGCAAGTGTCGCTGCGGGATAAAATGAAAGTGGCGGTTCATCTTCAGGTCCAACTTTTAGTGTTATAGAATGGCCTATTCTCAGCAACTTTTCAATTGAACTTCATTTTTTAGATATTATTTTTTAATTATTTGCCTCCTTCTCCAGCTTTCTAATGGGAGCCACTGACCCCTGCAGCCAAAAAACAATTGCTCAGTGAGGCTCTCCTCTTATTTATGCTTCTGTCTTTTTTTCAACCCACTGCCTGGTTGCTCGGTTAAATTGGACCCTAGCAACCAGATTGGGAACAACCTTTTTAATATAGAAAATTAGTTTATTATTCATAAAAAATAATAAATAGCGATGAGCAAATTTTTTTGCCTCAATTTTATGACGTAAAGCAGTGATCCCCAACCAGTGGCTCAGGGGCAACATGTTGCTCCCCAACCCCTTGGATGTTGCTCTCAGTGGCCCCAAAGCAGGTGCTTATTTTGAAATTTCTGGGTTGGGGGCAAGTTTTAGTTGGATAAAAAACAGGTATAATGCCAAACAGCCTTCTGTAGGCTGCCAGTGCCCATAGGGGCTATTATTTAGCCAATTATAGCTCTTATTGGCACCCTGGAAGTTTTTTCATGCTTGTGTTGCTCCCCAACACTTTTTCCATTTAAATGTGGCTCACTGGTATAAAAGGTTGGGGATCCCTGGTGTAAAAAATGTTGCCTCGCTGACTTTAGAGCGTTTTGCTAAATTTTCTGCAAAACGATTTCTGCAAACAGTTCATTAGTTGCTTTAGGTGACTAGACCTGGTACAAATGTAGGCTCTTTTATTCCCTGGAAGCAGTCCATACGGCCTATTCCCGGGCTAGCCACTGTGCCAGAAAGATTTGGTGGAGGTAAAAGCAATGGCTTCTCTATGGCAAGAGTACATGGGTGGGATTATCCTCTGCTAATGTGTTGGTGCTTCCATATTGCTGCCCATGGCTATAATAGGGGGAGATAGGACACAAGGAATTCCCTAGTATATACTTATATTAAGCATACATCTGTGGGGGAAACTTACATTAGGCCTCACACTGAATAGTTAGACTGAGCCATTACAGCACCAGCACACTGAAGCCAAGCCTTTCATAAAGTTTTAGTAGAGTTTAATACTTTGTGTCTAAAAAAGTCAAATACACTATCAAGATTCATCACCCACTCCTCATTACTCTCTGTACCAATTAAATGGAAGATATGAAAGGGCATCAATCCCACTTATTCTCTCTGTTTCTAGAAGGATGTTTGTAACTCTGCAGATTCTGCATATTTTGGCTTTGGTACTATCCCTTGTAGCCATAACGCACCACCACTTGTCCCAAAGCCTTTTATCCCAAGTAGTGACACACTATATAGTAAATGTAATGTATCCTTTCTTTCTGTACTAAATGGAACATAACCGCATACTGCCGGGAAATTATACTAGCGAAGAACAACAGTTGGTACGGGTTAGTGATCAAGATTTCACCCATACCCCAAAATATATGGGACACCAGTGTCCCGGTAGGATTTGGCAACAGATCATTTCTATTAAAGAGAATGAGAACTACTAGCCATACTTGTATAGAAGAACTCAGTGACAGTTGTATCAGACTTGAGGCCACTGCAGTAATGTGCATCGTGTTTGTTGGTACCACATGTCCCCCAAGCACACAGCTAAGAGGAAATCTTGTTGTGCCATGCTAAATTGGTGACGAGCCAAAGCATAGAGAGACTGTTGGACAACCCCAACAATAGGCCTCCCGAGATCCCTCAGTATAAGAAGGCCTAAGCTTTATGTTGGCAGTAATAATCATTTTTTGCAGTCATTTCTAGGGTAGGGTATGTGGGTGACTTTTCTCTTCCTCTCCTGGTACGTGTGAGGCCTTGCTCACATATATTGTATGAAAGCCTTTCCCAAACAGCTAAACAGAATGCATCTCTATTTCTTGCAGCTACGAGAGTTGGTCAGCATGTGTATTTACCCAGACCCAGACCAAAGGCCAGACATTGGCTACGTTCACCAGATAGCAAAACAGATGCACGTGTGGACCTCCAGCACATGAAGATGCGAGGACGGACCCTGATGAAGCCCAGGCAGCCCCGCCTCACTTGATTACGTCTCTTCCGAGAAGTAGAGGCCAATGGAGCTTTGGGAAGAGCCCAAGTCATTTGATAACCGCGCCTAGTATTGTGTAAACCAGGCTCGTGGTCCAGGCGCCAAGGCCACAACTCCAGGAGGCAACGCATTTAAAACTGATTTTAGATGTCATGTTACAAGTTGTAGATTCTCTGAAACAAGCTGTGTGTAATGTAGACTAGAGCAGAATGAAACACGGTGCCTTACAGCATCCGAAATAGAATTCTAATGTGAATATTGAAATAATTCCTCTGGTGAACTTGTGTTTGTATGTCCTTAGTTTACTGTGTTATAATAGCGCAAAGGAAACGCATCGGATCAATTGCTTTCCTTTCTCTCTCGATGTGCCAATCATTTATGGAATAACATGTTTATTATTGTTCAATGTGTTTGTCAATGTTTAAGAAAAAAAAAATAAGTTGAACTTTGGAAATTTTTATATTTTTTTGTTTGTTTAAAAGGGAAGATGAACAGCGAAGAGAACAGTGCTCACCTCACTAGGGAGGGAGATTCTTTTATATAAGGAAATTCTGGCCGTACCGTGGCAAAGTCACAATGGCACCGGCTGTATTTAGGAGAGACTCGCTTCTAGCTGCAAGCAAAGGAATACTTTCAGAATGGATTGTGTCTGACTGCAATAAAGCAAATGCAGCGTTATCTTCTGTGCAGCGTGAATACCCTACCTTTTCATTCGAACTGTGAATACTTAGCAAATGTGAAGGATGAACAGAACTGTTTCTAGTACAGGAGGCTGCGGCGCCATTGGGAGCGCTGGAGAGTCGCTCTAACATTATATTCAGACTTGCTGTTACAGTATCTGCTTCGTATGTTTTTAACGCAGCTGTCTCGGAAAAAAAATAAAGTGTTCTTTGTGGTTGCTTTTGAAAAAAAAAAAAATTCTTTGCAAATAAATGATTTCTCCATATTTTAACGTTTAGTTTCCTTTGATGGAAGTTTCAAGTAACTTGTAGACTGAGGATGAGCTATTTTTACGACAGCGAGCCGATGTGACAGCTATATACATGTCACGGATTTCTACAGGGACAAGTGACAAGCCATCAGTTCATCGGCGCATATTACTTACTCATGGAGATTTTAAAGCAAAAAAAACTGACCTTTTACTATAAACATAGCACATGTTCCTGTATAATGGTTTATATGGGAGGGGGGGGGGGTATTTTTTGCACATGTTGCCCTTAAACATGGGGTTTCCATACCAACACTGGGCTCAGGGATAAGTTAAGAACATGGAGAACTTGCTGCAGTATAAATGCCAGGCTGTGACTTGTTAACTTGCCCACCACTGGGCTAATCACTTCCTTACCAGATACTCATGTCGCTCACTCAGTCTTTAAAGGGTTAGTTCACCCATATTGATCCCGATATATAAAAGGGTCGTTCGCCTTTAGATTAACTTTCAGAGTGCTATTCTGAGAATTTGCAACTGGTCTTCATTTAATTCTTATTTGCGGCTTTTTGAAAATGTAGCTTTCTGTTCAGTAGCTTTTAAGTTTGGAATTTCAGCAACTATCTGGTTGCTAGGGTCCAGCTTAACATAGCAACCAGGCAGTGGTTTGAAGAAAAAAAAACGAATAAGAATAGAAGAGGGACTAAAGAGGGAGATGAGTAATAAAAAGAAACAATAACAAAAGTGTTGGCTGACAGAGCAATAGTTGTTTGGCTTCTGGGGTCAGGGACTTCCATTTGAAAGTTGCAAATGTGGAAGGGCAAAAAATTAAAAAACTACAAAAAAATGAAGACCAATTTAGACATTGCTAAAAATAGGCCATTCTATAACATACCAAAAGTTAACCTGAAGGTGAACCACCTCTAACATATTTATTGGGAAGGATGGCAAATAGCATCAGGAAGGATCACAGGCTGCGGGTTCTTCCCCAGGTTCTGCATTTGCTTGTCCCACTTATGTGCTGGATTAGTACAACAAATCCCAGTGACACGTATGGTTGAAAGAGTTGTATCCAATATTGGGAGGAGGAAGGTGGGAGTGCACGTTACAACACTAAGTGGAACCAACATGTCTATGCTCTATAAAGGAGGCTGCAGTGGAAGCGGCGCACGTTTCTCTGAATGTGTTGAGTTGAACATAGACATGTTTTATAGGCACTGGAGCTGTATCAGGTTCACAGATGAATGGGTGCTCTGAAAACTGAAGGGAAAAATACAGAAAGAAACCAGGAGCCATTTTTAAGTTTTGTTTTTTTTAATGGATCATAAGATAACGCAGAAAATGCTTAACATGATAATGTGGGCTAACACGGGATGCAAAAAGATGCCAATACATTTACTTAAGAGACTTAGGAAATATCCATAGTTTGCACGGATTCTTCCATCACATCCAAGTTGAAGTTGGTAATCTTCTCCGACAGAATCCCCGTGGTACCTTTCTTGTATTTATAATTTCCTGTCCTATTAAAAGATCAAATGCATTTGCTTTAGTGAAGGTATTAGTTCTACCCCAGTTGTCTATCCAGTGGCCCTGCTGCTGTCTCTGCTTGCTCTAAGAAAGGGGCACTTACATAGGACCTGCTGGCCCTGTGTATAATATGGCTCTTTTAGTTAATGTCCATAGCTACAATATATAGCAATGACTAGAACGGAGATATCTGTAGGACTTATTCAGGGATTGCGGGGCAGAAGAAAACTCCAGTACTATATAATTGCCCTTTGTCTCAGATGTAATAAAGTGAGAGAATTCCTGATAGCAGGAATAAGAACCAGAGCATGGTTTCCGGCCAGGCTGTTCAGGTCAAAACGGTCTGCCGGGTTTTCCAAATAAGGAAATCTGGACAGGACTCTCCTTGAATGACGTGGCCATCGACCAATCGCCACAACAACTCCCGTCCCCTGATGTCTCCACCCGGCCCCTTGTCCAGACTGCCAATAAACTAAAGGTGGCAGCTCTATAAAGGGCCTAAATCAGAAGGATCAATAATAATAACGAATACCTAAGCCCCATATTCAGTGCACCGAGGCCACAGATGATAAACTAAAAATCTTCAGAAATCCCCAAGAAGGTGTTGGGCCATTCACTGAATCTGACAATCCCTTACCTCACGCCTTTCTTGTTGGCCAACTCGTGGGGACGGATATAATCCACCTTATTTTTTGTTATTACGCATAGATCAATGTTGCTGCCGGAGCCCAGGTCATTAAAGATCCCAGCGGCGATGGCATCGCGTACCAGCTGCTTGGCTTCTTCTTCCTGTAATCACAAAACAAAAAGGAGGTTAATAAGGGGATTAATGATGTGTGGGTTGACAAGCGGGTTTACCCTTTGGTCTGTAATGGGGCTTGTAATTCAGACTGTCAGGGTTGGGGTTGGTTTCTCTGGGAAAGAAGGCGCACCTGGAATACTTGTGGGCCATTTTACTTGCTTTAAGTCACATTTTCCAATGATAGCCAAAGAGTTTGTCCAACTTCAGGACACGATCAGAGCTTGGCGGCAGAGTGAGTTTTACTTGTGCTACAACCCCAGACACAGGTGCCCCCAGTCAGCAATGGCAGGAAGTAAATGCCTAAGCATGTCCTGCATCCCGATAAAGCTGGCTCCATGGCGAAGGCACAAGGCAGCCAAAACCAGGCAGTTTAAACTGATCCAAAGACTACACAATTTATGTTCCTATAATCTAGATACCCAGGACTAGATACTATGTGTGTTTATACGAGGGAGGTCCATCCATGCCAAGTTGAAGTAGGCACCTGACTTCCTGCCATTTATCAGGCAATAGAGAAGCACCAACACTGACATTCCTGCCATTCTATTGGTGTGTGCCTGGGGCACAGCCATCTGACTGTACTACATTAGAAGCAAAAAGGAGCCACATTATGGAGAAAGACTGACTTATGTCCCAACTCTGGAGATCCGGTGTACTTAGGAGAGCTTTCTGGAACAGCCTTTCTACACATGCTCATGGTGTTAAGATTTTAGGAGCCATTTTGGCTTGCCTAAAAATGCCTTTTTTTCTCTTGATTAAACTTATATTTAGCCAACTGCACAACCTTTTTTTTTATCTTTAATCCAGCTTATCAGTGTGGCATAGGACATGAATACTCAATTAGCGGAATAAGGATCATGGCAATGTGTTTGCTAGCAGGGATTCATAGCTGCTGCCACACGGTTCCACATGCATATACTTTATATATAGCCGCTCAGATATCAGTACCATAATCATTTCCCAGCACAGAGCCATTACTTGCATTCTGCTGGCAGGCACCGCGTGTGTAATTAAAGGAAAAAAGTTTTGGAGCCAATAACTGGGCCTGCGAGTAGTTTACAGCTGCAAAGTCCAAAGTACCTGGGAATATGTTACCCTTGGGCCCGTGCTGCTTCTTAAATGAGATTACAATAAGAGTGATGTACGGTAAGACGAGTCGGCTATGACAAGCAGCCCTTTATAGAGCTATCTGTTTGCTTCTATCGCTGTATCACACAATGCGTCCCTTGGTGCCAATGTGCACAGCCATTTACCAGCAGATGACAAATAGCCAGCACTTGGAAAAGGCAGGCGAGGGGTCCAGATCGGTCACCGCAGCTGCAGCGCGAGGAGCACGGTGGCCCGACGGAGCCCCAGAGTTCATTAAACTGACCAGTAATGGTTCTCTCTAGAACTGTCTGAGGAATACACCAGGAAGGGGCGAGAATAAACAAGTCAGCTCGGATGGGCAATCTGGAACGGCGTTTGATAAATTATTTATAACGCGCACAATTGTCTGCATTTAATATCCGAGCTGCTAGCCGCATCTTTAAAAGATGATTTATGTGCCGTAATGCTATTAAACTTTATATGGGCCCTCGGCTGGCCATAAAGTCTGCAGAGATTTAGAGAATGAGCTTTAAACTGTCGAGGCCTGCTTGATGGCGGGTGGGGGGGGGGGATGCGGCATTAAATCTTAGCTTTAAGTCTGCTGTCGGGAGAGTAGCAATTTGGTTCAGCGCTGATGCATTGCTTGCATGGGGCTTTTGTCATTTTGCCTGCAGAAAAGGGAGATACGGTGGTTTTGTTCTGTATCCAGAATTTAAAATATGTGGGAACTAGAGGTATCCTGCTTGGGACTATTTGGGTGCTGTTTAACCAGATTTAATAACAAGAGTCCAATGTTTCCTAAGCAATTAGCTCCCAGGGTGACAGTGCACCCCTTGTTTCCCTACCAGCCTGCACACATTGTAATGTATTATTATTCCAGCCGCTAAGAAAGCCAAGGTTTCACTCGGGCTTTGTGCAATAAGAAAATCAAGCTGCTTTTAGCTGCCTGAAGACTGGTAATTATAAGCGCGCCCTGTGCTTGTCACTCGCTCTCTTTCAGGCAGATAATAAATGGCTCCTGTTTGCCAAATGACCACTTTCAGCTGTGCATCAGCTTGCATACTATCCAAGGACAATTACCTTTCCACAAGGGGATGCACAGAGTCAGAGGCTACGGCCATTACAATACAAAGGGGCTGTGATTCATTTCACACTGGCTTTTTTGGATACTTTCATACAGATCGTTATACACCAGGGCTTTCCATGATATGTTGCATGTATAAGCCTCGCCAAATACACCTTTCTACTGACCAGAGTTAGGAACATTAAAAGCATCCCTGCAGGTATATATATATATATATATATATAAATAAGATATATATACACATGCAGCAAGCAATGCCAGGGGCAGCAGAAGGACAAGCCAACAAGATTTAAAGTACTACTGATTTTTGCATATGGAGGGTAATTCTTTCATTTTAAAAAGCAATAGTATGGGCAATGACATGGGGCAATTCAGGCAGTGCACAAAAAACCCATATATGCCCCTTTTGACGTGTAAGGTAATTGCCTTGTGTGGGTGCCCTCGCTTGCACCAGAACAGTGGCAGCTAGCATGACAAGCACCATACAAATGTATAAAGGAAGGGCTATTTTGAGGGTTTTGCCCCTGCCCCTTGAGCTATCAATAGCCTGTGTGCTGTTGCCTTCAGCCCCCATATAGAATATGCAGTGCCAATTTGGTCCCCAGTGCCAAAAAACAATATACATACAGGAAGAGTCAAGCGAAGAGCCACTAAGTTAATAAAAGAGAAATGAGGATCACAGTTATAAAGAAAGGCTGGCCAAGTGTGCTTAGGCATTGCTGGGCACAACTGTGCCTATGACGGACTTGTTGCCACCCCCTCGCTTATTCAGATACCTCTTTTCTTACTGTAAAGCTGCCCATACACTGTAAGATCTGTTTGTTTGGCGAGGTTTCTAAAGCAGGTGGGCATATAGGAGAAAACATCCCCTATGGTGGGATATATTAGACTGATCTGATCGTTTGGGCCTAAAACAGAGCAAGGCTGCAGTCCTCAATCTGACTGGAAAATTAAACTGCCCAATCGACATCTGTCCAATTTTCGGCCACATATCGGTCAGGTAGGTCCCCACACATGGACAGATTAAGCTGCCAAATTGGTCTGAAGGGCCCAAATCTGCCTGTGCGTGGCCACTTTTAGTTAGGATTATTTATATAGAAGAAGAGGCAGAAGGGGTAGTATGGTCACTGTGTAAATTAATAAGGGGACCATAATGAAGCATATTCTATACAACAGGCCAAAAATCCTTAAGCAAAATGCCACTACTCAATGCCAGTACTGCACTTTATTAATCCAGTGAAGCTGAAAGTATAAAAATACATGGGTGAACGCAGGGTCGGACTGGCGGGTGAAGGGGCCACCGGGGCTCCTGTCCCAGGGGCCCTGCAGGTGCCCCCAGCCAGGGGCGTCCCATAACCCGCCCCCCCCCAAGGCCCCCCACCTGACGTCCTCCTTCGAGCGTGTAAATTTGACGCATCAGGGGAGGAGCGTTCGGGAGGGGGCCAGTCCGACCCTGGGTGAATGGACCCCTCAGCACCATCAGACTTCATATGTTGACAGCAACTCTGGGAATGGAGGAAACAATGGAGGAAGATGCTGGTCATGTGACTGGCCCACTAGTCACCACTGACTAGGATAAGCCTGCCTACATGAAGCACACCCACTTTACTGATCACTGTGGCAAAGGATGTAAAAGAACCAAATCCAAGATGGAGGTTGAGACCTTGAGAGGCACCAGCACATTGCTGCTGGCAGTTGATTCCAAGTAGGAAAGGGTTACTAGATACAATACCGTCATTTAAGTTGACTTGTCCTTTAACATGAAACAAGGCTGTGAAGTTGTGGAATTCCCTCCCTGAACTGCTTATCCAATCATACGCAGGGCTCTACCACCCCTTGTCTTGATTCATTTTAGAGCACTGGACCATCTTTCTCCCAATGTATTGTACTGCACTGCAGTAAATGATAGCACGCTATTACACTGTCTGGGTGTGTTGGTGTATACACACACACACACATACAAACACACACAGATATAGGAGTGGGCTTTTAATGCTACATAATGCAGACAGCTGCAGTGCATAGGGGGTATTTAGCTTAAGGTAAGCAGCAGAGGAATTGCTAAGAATGACACAGAAATGGGGATATATTTATCTGTATAATGATCTGCTGTCAGCACTGCCCTGCTCACTCTCATTGGGTGTTACAGTCGCATTGCATCACAGGATCACAGGATCTTTTCTTTATTTCACAACCAGCAGTGCCAATTCAGGGTTCAATGTCCTTCTGCATATAAACACCAACCCTTTATACGCACATATCCCTATGTATGGCAACCCTCTGGCCATCACATCTATAACTCCTAGCATTCTTCCTGCAGCTTTTAAGGCTGGCTGGATGTTGAGAGTTGTAGTTTAATGGCATTTGGAGAGGCGGAGTTGGACGGTGAGAGAAAGCAGTGCTATTTGATGGGTATACCCGATGGCTATACCACTGTGTAAGCACGGAGAATGAATATCACATGCCACACAGTGGCAGATCTCCTATTCACTGATTGCACCTCACACGTGCAATAAAAGATGTTAATATTTCATAGACGAGAGGAAGAGGCTGTAGTATAAATTCAGCATCTGTTGTCTGCAGGGTGGCGGATCCCTACAGAGAGGCGCTCACTTTGCAATTGAGTTCTATACTGAATTAATCAGCACTTTATCTTTCTTATTAAAAAGGGATGTAAATTCAGGTTAGCGGTGCAGACATTAACCATTCATTTATGCCAACCAGCGTGCCGCGGCCAACATAAATAAACGAGAAAGTTCCCAAAAGGCTAAAGCTACACAGCGTGATGCGCGGAACCGGTTCCAGGGATGAAACGGTTACTCCGAGTTAAAGGAAGGCAGCGGGGGCCTCCGGTGACAATTTTAAAGAAAGCCAAAAAAAAAGCGTGTGGATTTGAGCATGTAAATCAGCGCACAGGCCGGCCTGGGAGACTTTGCTGGGGTTAGATCTATAGCTGCCCACAAGACAAATGATTCCAGCTCGGCAGCGGATGTCAGCTGCGCAGCATCAGAGCTTTTAAACGACTACGGGGCCTTCAGAAGTGAAGCAGCTCCGGTCTTTGGCAATCTATAAGTGTTCCTCCAGAGGCCCACCACTCGCTTCTCGGGGAAATACGACTCCATAAATCAGTCTGGGAAAGTGGCACTTGTGCTCTTCGCCATCTATCATTGCAGCGAAGACTACTGGGCTGGGCCTATCTGGAGGAAGGCTTGTCACACTTGGCATTGACAAAGTATGTGCTACTTACATACGAGATGGGCTAAAGCTATGGGGAGAAAATTATATATATGTATAAAATAAAAGGATTGAATATATATTTTCTCCCCACAGCTCTCTATCTATATACATACATACATATATATAATATATATGTGTGTATATACACACACACACACACACACACACAGTGCAGAGGCTAAAGCAGCTCATCTTCAAAAGGAATAAATCCAGAGCTGCCACAACGGCAGAAATTGGCTAAGCCATCAGCCACGTAGCTCCTTTAAGTTGAAACGTCTTCAAAGTATTGCGATGTAACTGTAGGGCACAGCAGCTGCCACCCCAGATTTCCTCCTCTCTGTGTTTGGCAGCTCTCGGCTCCAAATCCAAGGCAGGAGAGAGGGATGGCAATGGGGGAAACAGGGTAGAAATTAGTGGACCTGTTCCAAAAGATGCCCTGCCATGTTGGAAACAAACCTAACTCTTTGGCCAGAGCACCTTAGAATGAATAGAATAGTCAGTTGTATACAACTTGCCAATAGTAGGCAACATGGAACCCGGCCAGCAGCATTTTAGCCACAGACCTGGGCACTAGACAGCATCCCTTCCTAAATATTTATAACGCAAGCAATATAAAATATTCATTGTTTGCCCGGTGGATTGGCAGAAGGAAGCACTCTCAGGGTTCTATTAAGACATCTGCACTAAACTGTTCGGGCCCAAGGACTGGAAATCTAAAGTGATCTGATCCGGAGCCAGCGAGATAAGCTGAAATGTAATGCAGCCCAAGTGCCTATGCGAGCCTTGTGCTTTGCCTTGGATGCTGCCAAATAGGCTGAAATGCTAATAGCACATATGTAATGCAAGCGGTGCTGCCCGGCCCCTGAATATAGCATAACTGAGGGCAAGAGAAAGAATTGTCTTTCTTTATTCTTCTGCAGTATTCAAATCCTGCTTTCATTAGGCTTGTTTAATTAGAATCCAGCTGCTAATTTGCAAGTCGATACCAGGGGGTGCAGGACGGGCTTCCTTTGAATAGCGTCCTTGTGATCTAGTCCCGCACACGCTGCCATCCTTCACTCGCCGCCGTGCGCTTTTGTGACAATTAGTGCAGGAGAAGCCGTATTGATCTTGACAGGGAAAATATTAATCTTCTCCCCGTTTTAATGAACCATAATCTTCAAGGGGGTTTATTCTCCTGCATGCGGCGGCGCCGATGTGCCTCCTTGGTCACCCTGCGCATAACAACTAAATGCAAATAAGCCTGCATCTGTTTGCTCAGGTACCAAGTTCATGGAGGCAAGCAAACCTGTACCAAGTTACATGGTGGGAAGCAGGAACTGGGAAGGATTCCACTATACACGTCTTTCCAAACATATCAAACTGCACATGAATCAGATTTGCTGCACTTTAATTAGCCTCAATCAATTTCAAGGGTGTCAGAGAAGCGACGTTTAATTAAGGCAATCCATATTAATATTCTAGCCAATGCTGATGCGTGACAGCCATGTCTGGCATGCAAGCTTGAGTTTTGTGGTGGGTTCCATCAGAACGAGCCTGTCAGTTGCCTTTAATGCTGAGGCCAGAAGAAGGCATCATAGAGACAAAACAAGGGGCAAGTATTGGCTGGATGCAAACAAAGCTACACAGCAGAGTTCATTCCTTTTCTTATAATTATTGTGGCTTTAATGACTTCCCAGCTTATAGTGTATATAAAGACAACCACTGGTCTGTGCCTGTTTAATGGGACAGTGGGTCCCAGGGAAGGTTAATTAATAGGGGGTAGGTGGTCTGGGAGCATGGGAAATACAATAACACTGCTCTCAATGTATCTCAATCCATCTTGCAATGTACACGTGTATTAGGTTTACATTTCTTGGGTTTTGGGTTCAAGGTGCACTAAAAGTTGAATGCATATCAAGCCCCCATTGATATCTCGACTTACAACCACATTGGTTACAAGATGTGAAGCCAAACCCTACTCTTTTGGAGACAGGATCTAATCAACCATATTTGTCCAAGATGTAAAAAAAATTAAATGTGCACAAAGCACAGTAATGTAGGAGAAAATAAGGATTTTAAAGCTTTTCTTTCTCTGTCAGCTGCTGCACAGTTCAAAAACTTCGGCAAGAGTGCTGGCCTAGGGCTTAAATCCCTATCCAATCAAAAGACTTCCTGCATAGGCTGTGTCTGTCTGCTGACCAAATCACTGTGCTAGGCTAGTCAAGAAAGGAACATCTCCCTACAACTTAGCATAGCACTGTATTATTGCCAGAGGCCCCATGTAGAGATATTGGGTCATCAACTACCCAATCAATCCTACAATTATCCAATAGTACCAACAGGAAAGATGGAAAACAACTGGCTAAAGGGTCAATAATAGATAGACAACTAGCGCAGCTACCATGTAATCAGTCAGAGGAAGCAGCCTACTCAAGTAAAATAGGAATTAACCCTTGGGCTACAGATATACTCAAATCTATTTTCTCTGAAAGGCTAAGGGGGAAAAAAAAACAATCCATCCACATATATGTATAGATACAACAGAATAATGTATACTTATACATTCTGTTGTCTACTTACTCATTATTCATTACCCTGCTCATTGTCAAAATACACCCCACCAAATCCCCCATTAAGAAAAGTAAGTACAGTCTTATCCAACAGAACACATTGAAGTAACATTAGAAGCCAGCCATCATAACTAAGGGATCAAGATACACAAGGACTCATAGGCTTGAGAAAAGCTAAAACACAAGAGTGCCTGCCTGCCCATACCTGTACTTGAAATAATTACACACACAATAATATGGTAAACTGCCATTTTAATATACGTTAAGCATAATGTAGGCTTTAAAGTTAGCCTGTGTAAAGTATGTCGCTATGTATATCGTACTGTCTGTCTTCCAGTTTGTCATACAAACTACTGCCTGGCTGCTGGGTCCATGTAGAATAAAGTTAATTTCAAGGTGAACAGTCCCTTAATTATGATTGTATTGTGGTCAGTGCAATACATAGGTAAATGTTCACATATAATATAAAGCAAGGTAATATTGCTGGGTACTGTTGCACGGTGGGTGGAGAAGAATTCCCCCTGCACTCTTTCTATACGGAGCACCATTGATCAGGCATGCACTCTGAACAAACCTCTAGCCCTTTAGATACACAAATTGGCATTATTTAGCCAGAAAAAGAAGACACCTTTGCTTTAGATTTTTGTTTTAGGAAGGAAAATCTATTTTTTCCCCCAGAAGAACGCTGTTCTCAAACTACTGTTTAACAGGAGTAAACCACCTAAAAGGCGAATGGTGAAGTGTACAACAAATTACCTGTTTTCCTCAAATTCCAAAAATCTGCACATTTAATATTAAGTCTTTAAAGTTCCATCAAGATTAAGACGTTAGTCAGAAATATCTGTGGTTTTTAAAACATTGGATCCTTTAAAAGAGCAATGAGAACATGGGAAGATAGTGTTTCTTTAAAATTGTGCTGTATAAATAGCAAGCAGTCAAGGCCCCATGCCTACTGTTCTGCAGGGCATCGCATGGGATTGTTGGCTTTCCCTCCCCCTATTTATAAAACAGATTTGTAAACCAACCACATTATCAACCTGGAGCTCAGTCAGTGAGCTCCCATTGCTCTGGGTTTCCCCATCTGGCTGTCAATGCAAAAGCAAATTGTAACGGATTGCCCACAGCAGCGCGCCGAATGACTTATACAAGAGGCTCATTGAAGCACGGCTCAATGGCAGCTACAATAGGTAAATAGCCCAAAAATGCGTGTCCGGAAAACTTCTTCCAGCTACCACCAACCATTAGTAGCCTGTCCCACTGCAACCTTTTCAGGAGGATGAATTCAAGTATTGAGCCGTATTGATTGCAAATAGTATGCATGACAGCTTGTCTTCATGATGGGAAGCTGAGCAGTAGCTATTGCTCATACGACTGCTAATTTATGTTGTCGATATAAACTGGGTCTCTGTAAGGCAGATGCACAATGTCACTTTTACCACCGCCCGTCTTACAGCCAGATAATACAAGTTCCTCTGTACTATTCATTAGTCAACAACACTCTTTTTTAAAGGGACAGCATAAATTGCTTTTAAAAATGAGCTGAATGAATTGGGCTTGTGCTGAACACACATTATGTCTGTTGTTTTAATAAGGAAATATCTACAATCTCTGTTATTTCTGGTACTAAAAAGAATAGGAAAGCAGTTTCCCTTTAGTACCTCCTGGCACCTCTGGACCCAAACAACTTCAAATGAGCTGATAAAAGTAATTACCAGGCCACTGAGAAACCCCTGATAATGATCTGCTCAAAGGCTTTGCTTAAGGTGGCCATACATGCACCGATAATATCGTACGAAACCTTGTTTCGTACGATATTCGGTGCGTGTATGGTACGTCGGCGAGTTGACCGATATCGCAGGAAGCTGCTGATATCGGCCGACTCGCCGAACGGACCAGTTTGAAAATTTTGATCGGGCGCCATAGAAGGCGCCTGACCAAAATCTCCCTTCAGCGCTGAATCGGCAGAAGGAGGTAGAAATCCTATTGTTTCTACCTCCTTACCTGCCGATTCAGCCCTGAATGGTGTGTGGCGGATCTGACGATGTTTCGTGCGACCGATGGTCGCACGAAACATCGTCAGATCGCCACGTGTATGGCCAGCTTTAGAGAAGGGAGAGGTTTGTTTGTGCTAATTTTTAGTAAAGGTGTAATTAGGTGTATACTGTCCCTTAAAAGGCATAGTTTAACAACATTGCTACCACAGAACAGCAAGACATCTATCCCCAAAGAGCTAAACTGGTTCAACAATCTACGTACCTCCATGTCAGGTTTGTAGCGATCCTCAAAAACAGCCATGGCAGCCAGCGAACCAGAGCCTGCAAACAAACATACACCCATTACTAACAGTTTCCACTCACAGTAATCGTTGGGTAACATTTTATACCAGAAACCCTTATCCAACATTTTTTAATGTTTTGTTTAATAAGAGTTGACTACCAGTACTCAGATTTGTTCTGTCATTTTATGTTAAAAAAAACAAAAAAAATATATATATATTGGACCTCAGAGATACAGGCAACTAATTTTCTAATACATGCATAGGATCTATTATCCGGGATGCTTAGGACCTGGGGAATCTTTCCGTAATTCAGATCACCATACCTTAACATTTGCTACAAACCATTTAAACATGAAACAAACCCAACTGGATTGTTTTGCCCCCAATATGGATTCATGCAGCTTAGTTACTATCAAGTACAAGGTGCTGCTTTATTATTACTGAGAAAAAGGAAATCATTTTTAAAAATTAGATTTATTTGCTTATAACGGAGCATATGGAGTAATTTGGAGCATTCTGGATAATGGGTTCCGAGTTTAAAGGTTACCATGCCTGTAATATAAGTCTTTTACTCAGCGAAAGCCTTATTTCAGCACAGGCTTCTGACCATAAGTCAGGAGCAATGAAACTCTGATTCACAGTTGTGTTACCCTTCAGAACTCGCCATGACATGCTCACAGATATTTAGTGGGTGACCTATAATGCACCGCTTACTAAGAGTCATCCATCTTAAAAAGGAACTGCCACTGTAATTAGAACAAAATCCACCAAATTCTATCTACAGCAATGCTTTTTGGTTCAAGGCCCCCTTTCTGGGATTCAAATATTTGGCCAGGGCCTGCTGTGGCTCCTAACAAGGTTAAAGATATCTACATATATACAGGGCAGTAAATAAGTCCCTAATTGCCTCTCAAGCTGGGTTTCCATCAGATCAGTATTTGAGAACAAATAAGTACCTTCAAATTTCACCCAAAGTGACAGGTTAGCGCCCACTAGCCCCTACTTTGTGCCCACTACGTGCCAACCCAACAGATTGAGAGCCACTAATATACAGGATTATTCAAAAATCGGCACTACTTTTCCATGCTGGATTAGAGCAGTGCATTTAAAGCAGCTTGTGCTGAACTACTTTTGTGCTGGAGACAATCAAAAATTTCCAGCTTGTCATGTTAATCCTTTAGGAAAAAAAGGGAGGATAATAAAAAGGAATCATGTGTAGACACCCTTGACAATGAACCGGAATGCAGCTGCACGCGCCAGAAAATAAAGTTGGGTCTAATTTTTTATTCCAATTAAAAGATCCCTTTGGCATTTATTACTTTTTAACTTGTTTTGCATAGCTCTATCTATTTAGCTGGGTCACAGAGAGAGCTATATTTTCCATTAAATATGATTTGTGTACATCGCTTGACCACCTCAATGGTTTAACGGGAGGATAGAGGAGGCGATTAAACTGTTTCAAATGAGGAGTCCTGCTGATTCCATCAAATCTGCGGAATGTATAATGGAAGGAGAGATGCTGCCGGTGACAGCGCTGTGAGGATATACACACTAGCCGGGTCTGAACCATTTAAGGAGGCCCAATTAGAGATCAAATTTAAAGGGTAGGAACTGCGGATTTACAGACACAAATCAATGAGCGTGGTAATCCCAATGAATGACAGATACTGCTGTTACAGGATATCGCAGCGGTTACCCTTACAGAAGCTCATACATCACTGATAAGGCCGGGGCAGGTTTTAACTGGGTACCAGGCGATGGCTTGTCTTACAGGCACTGGGCAATGAGAGTCCATTATAGGGAGTGTTAGTTATTCTGGGCCGAGTGAGGGAGACCTTTGGGATTTAAATGTATTTTGCTTCAGAATTTATTTTTACATAGAAAGTAATAAAATAAAATAAAAAAAAAAATCTCACCGTTAACTCTTTGTTTGCCATCTGGACTATGATGACAATTTGTTTATGTGTGGGGAAGCTATAAAGCACAACCCTAGATTTTATTTTATAAGGAGAGATGATTTCAGAATATGAAGTGCCTCAAAAAGATGACCAAGTCAGAAGCAATAAGCCTCCTTAGCTGGTGAGGTCTGTCTATAGCAGGTCTCCTGTATAAGGATTGCTGTGCAAAATATGGTTTGTGTAGATAATAAGGATTTGGTTCAGGATTTAAACACTAGCACTTTTTGCAGGATTCAGATTCTAATAAGGGATCAGATTTTGTTTGGCTAGACACAAAGCCACATGTCTGGACAACTGAATGCAATATATTTACTATGGAAATTGCACACTAGTGGTGTGAGGGTCAGCCGAGGACTGGCCAACTGATTGCCTCTGCAGTGGACTAGCCCTCTCCAAACTTCCCTGCCCTTTCCCAATCTTTTATGTGTGTCACTTTAATTATATATGTGCTCCCTTCTCACCCCCTTTGGCTATATCAGACATAGGCAGGTTGGGCAAAGGGATGAATATTCCTGAAGCACTGAGGGCCAGGACAGTCTTTTGTTGCGTGAGGACTGATAAGGGTTGGTGTGGGTGAAAGATTTTTGACTCACAAATCAATTGCTCAGCTCTACGACACACAAATATGGAATTGGCTGGAACTCTCATACAGTAGATTTAGCTTGGTTCTGAAAGAGTAGTACAGGTACATAGCACTGAACAATACAAAGTTCTCCCACCCCAACACCCAATTCCAGCAGTATCTAACGAAGTAGAGGTTATTTTCTGATAGCACCTGGCAATGTTGTATTGCTCCTTACAGTGTTTTCATACCAATGTCTTTAAATTCCTCCTTTTGTCCAAATAAGTCCTGCCTAATTTTTAGTTCATCCAGCAGAAGGCTCTTACTTGCTTCAGGAAGGGAAGCCAAGTATGTTGACAAGGTTGCTCATCTTTCAGCCACGCAAGTTCACCAACAGCTGAAGGGCCACGGGATAAAAATAATGAAGCTCTGCAAACCCCTGCCCCCAGGCCCCCCAAATAAAGGCAGCCATCACTGGCACTTTATGACTTGTGCATTTTCCACTATTTCACCTGCTATTCACTTTACAGCAGTGTCATATTTTTAAATATATTACTACCATTCACTTTTCCTTTACTTCTACTTGAGCTAAGGGCAAAATACCATTATGCAATGTTAATGTAAGTCATAATATCATTCTAACTTTAAATTCATAGTCACACTCCATATAACTCCATTTGGCGAGTGTATTGTCTCTCCAGTCTACCCATGGTGAATTGCCCTTGTTGTCCTGGTAGATGTGCTACTTTCATACCGAGGGGAAGCAGACACTCTATACCAGGCAGATTATATTCAGATTACTGCCACAAGGGTTGATCCATCCATAACACCTGCCTGTGTTTGGTCTGCATTAAATCCTTATGAAGTTACATTTAGTCTGAATAAAATGTACAATAATTAGGAAACTGTATGAAGAGCAACCTCTCTGAAAGCTGCCTGTGGTATGAAAGTGTTTCTCTGATGGTGCAGTCTTATTTGGACACCAAGTTGGCCCACAGTGAGCTTTAACTAAGCGCCATGGCAGAACTACTAGCCAGATTACAGCAAGAGATTGATAGATAGATTTATGTGCAGTAAAGGGCTCCAGTCAGGGGACTGTTGCTGTAAAGCAATGCAATTATAAGAAAGGCACATTTTTTAAATAACAGTGCCATAAGGGTCACATTGGCCAGACTAGTATGATCTTTTCGCTGGAGCTTTAACCTTCTGACTCACTGGGGTTAAACAAAGGATGGATTCTTGTAATTCTGACAAAAGACCAGGGCAGATAGTAGCCTCTCTGTAGCAGCAGCGGGACCTCTTAGTCGCAGTACAAGGTGGAGTCACTCTCCATGAACCTTCTCATCTGTCTGTGTCAGATCTGCAGAGAGGGGTGCTTTTTCACGCACTCTCATTGCTATTTAATTTGCTGCTCCTTCCAGCAGTAAATCTGGGGAGCCCCCATCAGTTAGGATCATTTTTCAATCCTGTTCTTGGCCGTGAGGCCTGTTCTCCCGGTGCACCTCTTCTCCTCTATGGGACCTGTGCTGCCAATGCATGAGGAGCTGATTTATGAATATAAAAACACACGCCGTGTCCAGGGAAAGCCAGCGGCCGCTGGAGACTGACGGCACACATCTCGCCAAGCTGCACACTTCAAGTGTCTTTAATTATATGCATGCATTTCATTACGAGGCCTGGGCAGTGAGTGCACACAGACAGGCAGAGCAATCACACAATCTTGCCTCGTTTGCGGAAATCCAAATTTCCTCTTTGTCAGCACAAACAGTTTAATTTGATGCTTTCACTCCTGAGTAAGCATGGAGTATCTCTTAAACCCCTTGTGAGAAATAAGAAAGCTTTCTATCAGCAAATGGACTCCGGTGTCAGTTATTATTTCATAATAACGTACAAAACTGTTTTTGCGAGACCCGCTCACTCACTATTCATTTCCTGGGTGACTCTGAAGGGGCACATCCCTTTGAAATATGGCAAGCCTAACCATCAATTATGTACAATTTATGTACAGGGCTTACAGCGGCAGTCTGGCTTCGGCTGGAATCCGTTGTGATGAAAATAAGATCTACATTGGCTACCTTTTTAAGGGACAAGAACTTCAATAAAATAAAGTTTCATTTGTATCACAGTTTATTATTGCATATTTTGCAGAGCCCACTAACTATTTACAAAGCAATTATGGTCTTTTTGGCAAGAGGAAACAGAAGGGCATTAGGAATATAAGGAAAATGGATTTCGACAAGGTATAGATTATGGTTCAATACAGGGTAGGTCATCATAGCATGCCATGTATGGAGGCATATTCTTTAGATTAGTACACGTGCAGACCCAGACCCACTGCCAATGGGAACAAGGCCAGTGGCCATGGCTGCTCTGAGACCATGCATCTTTTCCATTAATGTGAAGAGAACCAAGAAACACAGAGGCAACATTGCTGGTACTGACCTTTGTAGCATATCATCAGTTAACGATGATTAATGTCACAAAACTAATGCCTTTCCTTGTGTCACCTGGACATTAGAATAAAGGTTTACCTTTGTAGACACTTGTCTTATTTCAAAATCATCTTAAAAAGTTTTTAGATCCGAACACCCTAAGCTTAATATGGCAGTACATAATGCAAGAATGGCCCATTAATATGTGTATGGCCTAGAGGTATATTCCACAATTTGAATGAAGTACTGTTGGTATGTTGAATTTTGATGCACCTATTGGTGGTGTTTTCAACATAGCTGCAAACCAGAAACTTAAACTGCACCTTAGAAACACTAATGTGTGTGGGAACACACACCTTGAGTTAATTGCAGTCTCTTAATTGCAGTCCTTTAGAGATGCCCCTACACATCTGTCCATCCCACTATTCTACCTCTTCTCTGACTCTGTCTCTTCAATGGTTACTTATTTCTCTTAGATTAAATGCCTAAAAGAGCTAAAAAAAACCTTGACATGTTTTCTACTTGTATAATGTTAAGAAATGGATGTTTTAATGCCTCCTTGGGTTTCCCTAGCTTCTACAGAGTCTCCGTTAAATCCTGGCTGCAGAACCTGCTTTGTCTCAGCCAAATGCATCATTTGTCTCTTCCTCGTTCAGTTAAACCAACTTCAAACCTTTTTCTCTGCAGTAATAAAACAGCACCTTATAACTGATCCCAACTAAGATATAATTAATCCTTATTGCGGGCAAAACAATTCTATTGGATTTATTTGAGATTTAAATGATTTTTTAGTAGACAAAGTATGGAGATCAAAATCACCGAAAGACCCCTTATCTGGAAAACCCAAAGTCCTGAGCATTTTGGGTAACAGGTCCCCTACCTGTAAATTTATCTTTAAAGTGACTCTAGACACACCTGTGTTGCTAAAACAAATCTTCTTCAGATATGGTAGAAACTACTATAAATACTTTCAATATAAAAAATATGCATTTTAGAAAACCACTGTGGGTAAAAATAAATAAATAAATAAAGCCCAGAAAACTAATTAGGAAATCTTGCTCATTAATGACAAGACACCTTGCAGACTTCAGCATATTATACAATGCCACACATCATTCCATCATTTCAGAGCCTTACACTGCAATTTCACTATACCCAAACAGCCTAATTATCTGTTTAAACAACACCGTGTTACAGAAAATATATGTAGGAGTAAAGAGAGACCTCTGTTTATGTTTTTCAAAAGGAAGCGTTACATTTATAAATATAAAAGTTTAGTACATGTACTGTCAATATAATCTATTAGTCTCTTTGCATAAGAATAACCAGTAAATTACTATAAAAATTACTAAAAATTTATTCTTACATCTCCCTATGTCAAATTACCTACTGGCAGACATATACAGGTATGGGATCTGTTATGTGCAAACCAGTTACAGAAAGCTCCAAATGATGGGAAGGCCATCCTCTATAGACTCCATTATAAGCATATACTCAAATTTTTAAAAATTATTTTTTTCCCTGTAATAATAAAACAGTACCTTGTATTTGATACCAGCTAAGATCTAAATGATCATTATTGGTGGAAAATATTGGGTTTATTTCATGTTGAAATAATTTTTTAGTAGACTTAAGGAATGTAGATTCAAAGCACAGAAAGATACCTTATCTGAAAAATCCCAGGTCCCAAACATTCTAGATAATAGATCCCATACCTGTACTTTAAAGTAGCAGGTGTCCTATATTAAAAGACCCATAGCGTACACGTCACTTACTAAAATTCAGTCGGCAACCAAAAAGCCTAATACCAAGCTGCAATACTTCAGTATTGTCAGTAATCAAGCACCAAACTACTATTAGATATTGCTTGCTATTCATCCACAGACTTAATGATATAATACAAATAATAATACCAGATAGAATACCAATAGAACTTATTGTAGATTCTGCAGCATAATATACCGAATTAGTGTGTTTTTGATGAACATGTCTCACATTGGTCACATGAAAATGGTAAAAATGTATTCTCAGACCATGTATTTCCCATGTTTATGATGAAATCAATTGTGTTTTATGGCGGTTACAGTACAGGTTGTGGGTAGGCAGGTACAAATGTGTAGATCTCTAATGTATTTAACATATTACATGTTGTAAACAGAATGGTAACTATTTATTATGTAGTGGTGCCATCTAGTGGACATAAAAAACAGCACATGCGAGGCAAATGTAAAAAGTTAAAATAATAATGCTCCACATTTTAATAATAAAGTTATTAAAAAGTGTACAGTAGAAAGATGCATAAATAAAATATACAGATAACATAGAAATAATAATTGATACAAAATTAAAACTGCAGTTTAATGAATCGTCAACTCATTACCATCAGAAGAACTAGGCAGGCAAGAGAACTTTTTGATTCCCTTAATTACATGATTAACAAACTAAGGTGTAAGAGCCAAAATAGAACAGGCTAACTAACTTACAAAATTAAAGGGGGTGTACACCTTTTGCAAAATCCAAAGTTATTGTACCCACTGTCAATCAATGACTGGCAAACTGGTAAGCACATACTTTGATATCAAATATAAAGACATGGATTGATCTTTGTTAAAATACTGCAACAGAAAAATGTATGAAAGAGTGAAAAGGGTGATTATTTATCAAGTAAATATAATTCACTCAGTAAAACATTGGACTGGCGGGATTACTATCTTTGGACCCTAGTAGTCACATTATAATAAATATCGGCTGCCTGTCTTGCTTATTTAACTTATAAGTAGCGTTGTGGGGGCATCAGTGTACCTTCTCTACTAAAGAAGGTCTAAAAAAAAAAATTCAATAATTTTGCAATTATGCCTATGCCTAATAGAAGCCAGCAATATAATATGTATAAAAAGAATTGTCTTTAAAGCGGGGAAGAATGTTACTCACCCATAGTAACGTAGGGAAGCTTGTCAGTGGATCCATGAGGGTAAATGCTGTACAGATGGGGCCCAGTACAGTCCACTCCACCCAGTACCAGCGCAGCACCAATATAACCTTGATACCTACAAGCAAAATACAATATTTTCAGATGCTGCAACAACAGACATTTCTTATGTTGAATTCTACTGTTGACTTTAAAGTGGGCTCGCTTCCTATGAAATATTCTAAATAGAATAAAACGAATCTTAAACCCCAAACAACCTCAGTTATGACCTACATATTTTGCATCTGTAAACTATTCCAACTGTGGACACCTTATACACTGTAAAACTTACATGAATATGTCTTAGTATAGTGCAGCTTGCACTTGTGGCAGCAAAAGGGTTGATCTCCCAACAGCGGATTCAACTAAACGAGATAGCAGCTTTGTCTTAATCTCATAATTTAAATAGTACAAAGCACTTTTCTGCTTGACACTCTTTCAAACTCACTAAAAACAAAGTATCCAAAGGAAGTGAATTGCGAAAGTTGGATATTTGACACTAAGCCAGAGGCAAATCCCCTGATCTCCCTTCCTTATATCTTTAAAATGATGTACACTCATCTGTTTCAAGCGGAGATGTGTGGTGCCTGCCTAGAGCGGCTGAACATTCCTTGCAGAATTAAACTGCTCCTCTGTTACACTGCATATAAATATTTCATGCTGGAGCTGCCATGCAGAGCCTTTCCCCCTGCTTACTTTGCCTTGTCAGACAAATGAACACAATGAGAAGCAATTCAATCTCAAATACAGACAATGCTACTAAATTCCAGCAAAGTGGAGCTTTGGAACAACAGCTGATGATAAGACAGACGCCAGGAAAATAGAAATGTTAGGGGTTGTCACTAAAAAGAATACGCATGGCTTGCATTTCAGCTCCCTTTGAACACTTCGGAAGCTACTGCCGCATGTAACTGCGAAGGGGGTGGCAAGCTCAGCTTGCAGTCTTTTAGCTATTATCAAACTATAACTCCCATCATCCTTAGTAGCTAGTGTAGGAGAAAAGCTGAACACTATTAATGTAATGTAATTAAACCCTATGCACAAGTATCTTATATACAGAATGACAACACAGGTATAGGACCCCTTATCCGGAAACCAGTTATCCAGAAAGTTCCGAATTCCATTATAAGCAAATAATTCTAATTTTAAAATATTATTTCCTTTTTCTCTGTGATGATTAAACAGTACCTTGTACTAGATCGCAACTAAGATGTAATTAATCCTTATTGGAGGCAAAACAATCCTATTGGGTTTATTCAATATTTAAATGATTTTTAGCAATTTAAGTAATGGAGATCCAAATCACAGAAAGATCCCTTTATCCGGAAAACCCCAGGCCCCAAGCATTCTGGATAACAGGTCCCATACCTGTACTAAGACCCAATTCCGAGGGTATGATACTTTTTTTTTTTTTTTTTTTTACTCTTATTGGCTCCTTAGACAGCAGAGAATCATACGATTTTTAGGGAAAATATAGGATTCCCAGAAAATTATGCATAGTACTTTAATACAATTGCTGCTAAAGAAAGTTTTCAAGACTATAGTTTATATATGTCTGTGTTAAGCCACGCCTCCCAAATGTTGTCACATATCTGCCCAAGGGTTATAGAAACACATGACACTGGAATGTATACCACTGTGGAGTCTAGAACCACACTCCCTGGCTGTGGTTTATATACCTTATGGATGGGAAAAACAGGTTCCCAGACCATGGTCAATATACCTTGGTGCTATGGAATGTTATATACGTGCCCTTTTTACATTTCTCTGTCATTTTTTTTTTTTAGTATAATCTTAAAGGCTCACCATTCACATTTACAGTAACAGAAACAAATATTGTTGAAGTAGAGAACACTAAGCACTGGTTTATTAAAGATTTGTTACCTCTCTTTGAAAAGAGCATGTATATGAAAGCATCATGGTATGTGTGGCTTGCTGCGTTAATATCATAGAGCTACATTTTTATCCAATGTACGCTTAGTATGGGGACTAAGGAAATCATAATCAGGGCTTCCATCTTCTACACCTTTAATACACTGAGTAAATATGCTTGGTACTATGAAAAATGCTTATATAAAAATTGTACAGGTGTGGGACCTGTTATCCAGAATGCTTGAATAAGAGGTCTTTATTTGGTCAACATGGCTTAAGCCTGCTAAAAAAGTATTGTTTTGTTTCAAATAAGGATTAAATTATATCTTATTTGGGATCAATTACCAATGTACTTGTTTTACAGAGACTTCATATTAAAAAATTGGAAATATTTGATTCAAATGGAGTCTATGGGAGATGGCCTTCCCGTTATTTGGAGCTTTCTGCATAACAAGTTTCAGGATAACAGGTCCTATACCTGTACTTAGGTAATGTGTGATGCAACATTTGGTTTCAAGTGTTAAAATCAACTGCCCCCAAAGTTTTTTTTTTTATCTGGTTTGAAAACTATTAGAAGAGGTAAGCTAGCCATTGGTTTTCTTTAATACAAGCTTTCAATCAAGAGTGTATGTAACAGATGCAAACTAGATAGGAACGACTGAACTTTAAGGACGTGCGTTTTTTGTTAACCACTATTACCTCCCTGCTAATGAATGACTCTCCCAGATCATATCACCCACACCATGGGATATTGTAAAGGAGAAAAATAAAAACTAAGTAAGCTTTATCAGAAAGGTCTATGTATATACAAAAGACAAGAAATCCTGTGTTTCTTTTGATAGAGAACTCAGTGCAGCTTTTCTGCGAGTGCTTATGGCTGTATTTACATAGACCTTTTTTGATAAAGCTTACCTTTCTTTCCCCTTTAAAGGGATTATTTACTTTTACCTTCACTTTTATTATAGAATACAATACCCAATTCCTAGCAACGTTGCAATTGGTCTTCAATGTGTATATGTTATAGATTTTGAATTCCCTTTGCTTTCCTGTTCTGCCTCTTGCCAGCTTTCAAACAGGGTTCACTAACCCCAGCAGCCAAAAACTATTTCTTTGTGAGGCTACAGTTTTATTGTTATTGTAACTTCCTATTACATATATTTTTTATGCAGGCGCTCTCCTACTCATATTCCCATCTCTCGTTGAATCCACTGCGTGGTTGCTAGGGTGCATAAGACAAGGCAACCAGATAGCTGCTAAAATTTCAAACTGGAGAAATGCTGAACAAACAGCTAAATAATGCACAAACTATACAAATCAAACAATTTAGACCAATTGAAAATTTTCTCAGAATATGCCTACATCATAATAAAAGTTAATTTAAAGGAGAAGAAAAGGCTAAGTCACCTGGGGGTGCCAAAATGTTAGGCAACCCTCAATGAATTTAATCTCTTACCTTTTACCCCGGGCTGGTGCCCCTGATAGGAGAAAACCGCACCAGCCTGGGGTAGCTGCAGCGAGTGTTTCCTTCTGTCGGCAAAATCTCTGGGCCGGTGCATGCGCAGCAGAATGAAAAGCCAACTTTTTTGTTAAACTTCGGCTTTTCAATCTACTCACGCGTGTTCGTGTAACTTTGCAGCAGTGGAACTTCCCCCAATTTTACAATCACACGCATGTGCATACTGTATGTATGTACTGCCTGCCCTATGCTGCCTGTGCGTATGGGACACACAGGCAGCATAGGGCAGACAGAGCATGGCACACATAGGCAGCTAAGTGCAGGCAGAATATAGCACACACAGGCAGCATAGGGCAGGCAGAGTACTGCCTGTGTGTGCCATACTCAGCCTGCACTATGCTACCTGTGGGAAGTGAACCTGGCAGGGGTTTGTTCTGGGAGTTTGTTAGCATTTGGAAAAAGTCATTATATGGTCCCTAAGGCATGTATGTATGTGCTAGGGGTTGCTGTGCTATCCACAGAGGAGGAGGCGGCGGCATTTGGATTTAAGGGTGTATCTTAATATGACATAATATAATTCTTTCACATATGAATGATTGTTGATATCCCTGCAGTGAGCACCAACCATTAGGTTTTTTGCTGCGCTACCATTATTAATGTTAGCATGGTCTCAAAAGCTCTTGTGATAACATGGGTGTGGTTTGAAATGGGTGCAGTTTAAAAAGTGAGTGGTCAAAACTGGCTTCCATTAGTGGCCCTCCACTATGTATGCTAGAGAAATTACGGCCCTCTGCACCACAGAAGTTGGACAGCACTGCCCTAAAAGATCACTAGGGTCTATAAACGAGTAGAACTTTGCCCAATATAGCCATCACGGTGGTGATTTTTTTTTTAACCTTCCTGATATATCAATAATAATAATAGTTTATGGGCCATGTGAGACAGAGCTCCAATCAGATAAACATTTTCGAAAGGCCACTGATCTCACTTTAAACGAGTGCCAATAAATTGCCAATTTGGCACCCAATATAGGAACGTTTATGGCTGCTGTTGTGCCTATACTACATCTACAAAAGCTGGACAGAATTGCTGTGATCCTTGGATGAGGAGGCAACAACAAGTGCTATTCTAATCAATGCTGTTCTGATCTAGTTTGACCAGGCCTTATGCTACATTGTTCTATTAGTGACCAATTTAGATGCATGGCCAGATGGTAAGTAACCTATAGCATGCAGTATGCAATTATAGTATAAACAAAATACTGAAGAAATGCAAAGGGAGCTTAAGGTTAATAACACAAGTAGCGAATTCTCAGCAAGGCAAAAAATGTTTGCAGAGAATACGCTACGTACACTTGGAAATCCTCCTACATGTGCCTGCCCCCGATAGCATTGAATACGCTTGGGTGCAGGCAGCTGTACCAGATATCTGCCAAAAACTGTAACACTTTCGGAGGATATCACAAACATGTGTCTGGAACCGAGCACATACAATGCTTCTGGGTGCAGGCACAGGTAGGAGCGTATTCTCTGCAAGTGTTTTTCGGCTTGCAGAGAATACGCTTAGTAATCTACGTGTGGCATTAACCTAAGACAAAAGGGATCATTTACTTAGCTCTGAGAAAGAAGTGCAGGAGCGCCCCTTAGTGCTTATTTAGGGAGCACTTCTTTTCCAGAACTGGTTGCACTCCAGTGCAGCACAAGTGTCCTTACAAACTGCAATAGGGAAAGCATAAGTACAAGGTTCCAATGATGTGCAAATTAGGGGGCAAGCAGGAGCATTTATTTGCCCCTCTGCACTCCCCTCATGAACACGGCACAGTCAAAAGCTGGCAGCGCTGTATACATGGAATTAGCCACAGATCTCCCTGCTCTAAAACACCTAGATCTGCAGCGGTTCCTTAGATAAGGAAGGAAGTGTACAAAATGAAAAAAAAGGCAGACTGTCTTCCAAACCATAAATGCCCCTAAGATCTGCACCATACAGTTCTATTAAAACCAGACCATAATAAATCAGCAGTTCCTATACGGGTATGGGATCCATTATCCAGAAAGCTCTGAATTACGGAAAGCCCGTCTCCCATAGACTTCATTTTAATCAAATAATTCAGATTTTTAAAATTGATTTCCTTTTTCTCTATAAAAATAAAACAGTTTCTTGTATTTGATCCTTACTGGATGCAAAACAATCCTGTTGGGTTTAATTTGTTATTGATTTTTTTGTAGACTTAAGGTATGAAGATCTAAATTACAGAAAGACCCCTTATCTGGAAAACCCTTGGTCCCGAGCATTCTAGATAATGGATCCTATACCAGTACCACCAAAAAATTACCAACACAGCCTGCAGCATGCATAGAAATTAATAGAATGGTCAGCTGAAGAATTGCAAAGAACAGGACATTATATAATAGACTAATTAATTTTCTAAAGATGAACTACACCTTTACTGCTTTATAGGTCTCATGCTTACCAACTTTTCAGCTAGTCTTAAATTTTTATATTTTCAAACTGGAGAACTGATGATCTAAATAACTCAAAAACCACACTGATAAGAATATACAAAGGTAGTGAATGCCTAATAGTTGTCAAAAATAGCCTTAATATACCTGGTTTATTAGACTGCTTCCAATCTTACTACAGGTATGGGATCCACTATACGTGAAAACCCGTTTTCCAGAAAGTTCCAAATTAAAGGAAAGCCATCTCCCATAGACTCCATTATAACTAAATCATTCTAATGTTAAAAAATGATTAATTAATCCATATTGGAGGTAAAACTATCCTATTGGGTTTAATTAATGTAAAATGATTTTTTAGTAGACTTAAGGTATGAAGGCCCAAATTATGGAAATGTCCATTATCCGGAAAACTCCAGGTCCTAAGAATTCTGGATAACAGGTCCCATACCTGTAAAAATAACATGAGCATGCTGCTTACATTATGAGGAACAGGATGCGTTCCTTCCTGTGCTTTCCTTCAGTGGAACGCAGAGGAATACACCACATGGAAACGCAGAAAGAAATACTCATGACTATAAGCCCTTAGGGAAAGAGAAATGTGTAAGCAATCCACAGTCGCCAAATGCCAATAGTTAATGTTTTAAATACTGGCATTAAAACCTTTCAGATGTGATGCCGGTTATTCAATTTTGCACAAACAGATGAAAAATACGTTCACAATTTCGTTTTTTTCCCTGTTCTCATCAACCAACTGACCCCCCCTGTGATAATAAGGGCCCCAGCTGTTCTTGATTAATTTTGGATTTCTTTTACTCCTAGCTTCAATAACCCTTCCATCTCTATTTTAGCTTGCCTGATAGCTTTTTTGATGCTTTATTTGCTTCCTTGTACCTGGTGAAAGTTTCTGCCATCCTAGTTAACCTTGACACAACACTTTTATTCAACTATATAGGTTTTGCTTTGCGATGCCTTTCCCCTTGTTTACAAAGGGAATATACGGACCTGTATACTTGCAAAGCAATGTTTTAAAGATATCCCATTTTCCCTGTGTTTAACCCTGTGAAAAACCTTCAGTTGACACATTGCAGAGATGCCCTTATACTGGCAAAGTCTGCACACTTAAAATTCAGCGTTTTAGTTACTTCCTTATAGAGCTGTCTCTGCAGCATTATCTCAAAGGAGACCATGTTATGATCACTGTTCCCTAATTGCTCACCCACACAAATGTTATAGAGGAGTTCAGTATTATTAGATATCACCAGATCCAAAAGAGAATCATGCCTCAAATAAAACATTATCATTTAGCATATTTACAAACCTACTAGCTTTTCCTGATACCATTTCTCATCCCCTTAGTCCACTCAATGTATGGATAATTAAAGTCCCCCATAATAACAACTTGACCATAGTAGCTGGGCCACATCCTCCTCACCTATACAGGTTGGGTTATAGCATACACCAATGATAATTTTCTTTGTAACCTTTAGCCCTGCTGAAATCTCTATCAAACGGGATTCCATACCCTCCCTTTTGCTGTCCCTGGTAATTTCTTTAGCATGTGGCTTTAAATCTGACTTTACATAAAGGCAAACCCCTCCACCCTTTTTAATCCCTCTGTCGCACCTAAAAAGGGTGTAATCATTTAAATTCACAGCCCAGTCATGTTTCATCCCACCAGGTCTCAGTGATACCAATTAAATCCTAATTTTCATTACATGCAATTGCCTCCAGCTCCCCTAATTTACCTGACAAGCTCCGCGCATTAGCCAGCATGCAGTGGAGATTACTACTTCTCCTTCTAATATCTACATGAGGTAACAGAGAGTTAGATCTAAGGTTAACATTAGGCTGTTTCCTTTGTAACAGTGAAAGCTCCTTAGCTGGTAAACTGTATGGTTGCCCCTCACTCCTCCACCATGACCCCACTGCTCTGTCTACTGTTACTAGGTTTTCCATTAAACTCTAGCTCAACAACCCCCCCCCCCTTCATTCTATGTGTGGCAAGAGGAGAACTTAATGCAGAAAGACTTGCATAAGGGTAGCACAATCTGTTTGATTTCAATCTCAACAATGACACCTTGGTCTCATGGGAGTCCTACACATCATCAGTGACCCAGGAAACTGCCTGTTGTGCTTGTCTGTTTAAAATGAACTACACCATATGATTCTACAAAGTTGATTTGATGCATGTAAATGATAGCACTTCTCAGTCTCTGGCAAGCAGCCAGTGGTATATTCCCAAGGGCACAGCTCCCTGCTTCTACCCGTGCTTTAATGTTTACAAACATATTGACTATCAAGCAGTGGATCAAGGGGAGGTGCTTAATATGTGCATGTATATTGGACTCTGGGTCCCGAAAAAGAGAAAAAGTTAATTTAAAGTGGTTTTCTTAACAACAGGCATTACTCTTAACAGCCGACAATATACTGTACCAACCACTGGCTTCACCTTTAAGCCTGCATAAAGGGTTATGCAAAAATATATATGACATTATCCATTTAATTAGTATTTCCATAAAATGCTTTCTACCCTGCAATACCTAAATAGCATCTGCTTCAGCATTCGGTTGGCAGTTGCTACCCTGGATAAACGTCCCGTGGACAGAGAATGTAGCTCCATGTTGGAAGAGATCATCTGCGTTGTCATTTCTGTATCAGCTGCAGTCCCAGCACCACAGCAACTGTAAAAAGTAAAACATACAATATGTAATTAAGCATTAACATGCTTATTTTTTTTTTCAACTTCAAACCACTTTCCATCATTCAGTCATTCTTTAACTAAAATGATATATTAAATTACCATGTTAGCCATTTAGAAATGGTTTCAAAACGATCCACTTGTAGGACAACAAATCTACATAGATGCGCCAACTGACCAGCGACTACTGAATAAAGCTTTGTGGGAGGATGACTAAAACAAGGCCAAATCATAAATTATATTAAAAATCTCTCTGGACACTACAAACATGTATGTAATTTAGGCAATGACAAATAAGTAATTATAACTCATATAATGCCAAAATAACTCCTCAATGTGTGATTAGGCACAAACAGTAAGATTGGAGGTTTTTAAGAACCAATGGATGCCACTTTCATAATACATTCAAAATTTGAGATGCAATAAATCAGTAATTTTTGGATTTTGTGCATAACACACCCTCCACAAAACAATGAACCCTAATTTGCATATTCATTGTTGGTGACAATTTTTTGTTGGGTTTGTTATTTTGTAGTCAACTGTAGTGTAACTCGGTACTGTTCAAATTTTAAGACAATGTGGAACAATTACCTCTTATTTCACATGTTCGAGGTATATCTGTCCATTTTTCAATTATATTGGTTAGTCCAGTTGTCATTTTGCATTCTGGAACATGGGCCAATAAGGTACAGACTGAAGTCAGCAGCCTCTCTCAGCCGGTGTAGCTTTACAAGCTAAGAAGTATGATACCACAGGGATTTACTTACTAGACATTTGGAGCTATATAGTGGATCTTTGAGCAGTTCTTATCAGCAACAATCATTCCTTCTGTTGCTCTTGTGTCAGCTCCAAGTATAACTCCATCCTAGCAATATAACAGAAAAATAAACAAAGACATACTTTACCTCTAGCCTTCAATTATGTAGGACAGATTAGAAAAAAAATCACAAGCAAGCATTAAGGATCAGTGAATAAAAATAAATAAACGAGAAATCCTGTCAGAACTTATTCCACCTTTATTGCAAAATTGCTTGACTTTTCTATTTTCTGTTTCAGCACTATGACACCAGTTTACTTAAAGCTTGTACATTATTTTTGGTACAGGTATGGGATCCCTTATCCAGAAAGCTCCAAATTAAGGAATGCCCGTCTCCCATAGGCTCCATTTTAATCAAATAATTCAGAATTTTAAAACTTTTTTTCCTGTTTCTCTGTAGTAATAAAACAGTACCTTGAAATTGATCCCAACTAAGATATAAATAATCCTTATTGGATGCGAAACAATCCTATTGGGTTTAATTAACGTTTTATTGATTCTTTAGTAGACTTAAGGTATGGAGATCCAAATTACGAAAAGACCCCTTATCCGGAATACCTTTGGCCCCGAGCATTCTGGATAATGGGTCCTATACCTGTATTCTATAATCTATGTGTACATTAAAGGAGAAGGAAAGGCTAAGTCACTTGGGGGTGCCAAAATGTTAGGCAACCCCAAGTGACTTAGATCGCTCACCTCATACCCCGGGCTGGTGCCCCTGTACGGAGAGAACAGCACCAGCCCGGGGTAGCAGCGATCGCTTCCTCCTTCCTGTAGCGCCGCGCGCATGCGCAGTAGAGTGAAAAGACGAACTTAAAAAACAAAGTCGGCTTTTTACTCTACTGCGCATGTGCCGGCCGACGGATTTCGCCCGGAGAAGAGAGAGGAAGGAGGAAGCGCTTTCTACAGGTACCCTGGGCTGGTGCTTTTTTCTCCTAACAGGGGCACCAGCCCAGGGTACAAGGGAAGCGATCTAAGTCACTTGGGGGTGCTTAACATTTTGGCACCCCCAAGTGACTTAGCCTTTCCTTCTCCTTTAATATTTGCACACATACTTAAAGCCTGTGCTATTAAATAAAGCATTGCACTTTGGATTGTACTTTAATTTATGGAGCATCATATATTAGTGTAGCAACCTGCTCCTTTTCTGCTTTTAGTTGTTTTTAATTAGGGAAATGGCACCATACCTTTAATCTTGAGTTTTATAAACTAGAAACCTCATCTCATTAATGGGCAAATCAGGCTCTCTGCAAGCTGGCTAAAAAAAGCTCTTCTCAGTTATATCCAACCCTACATACACTTTATAAAGCCCCCATTGTTAGCTAGCCTACAAGCAGATATACACTACACAGTCAACAAGCAAAATGAATCTATGGTCACCAACACTAAGCACATACAATTCCAGGAATATAAAATACATTATATGTATGCCTTTAAACATAACACTGGCCAATGGTGCAAGCAGTTAATCACCGTTGTGATATTGTAGGTATAGTTGTATTATCCAGAGACCCAAAAATCAAAATTATACCTTAAACACTATTCCAGCAATTGTGGTCCCTGTTTTGCGAGCTGCGGGTAGCTTGTGCCCTTTCTGAGTAAATTCATTGGTCAAGAGGGTATTTCTGTAAAAAGAAGAAATGTTGAACCCTTTAATACTTAGTTTTACATATGCTACAGTGATAAGTCTAAAGAAACTGGGCTTGGATGAATGAAAACCTTTACAGACATATACACTGCATGCAGCAAACTCGACTACAATAACGATTTTACCAATTTAACAAGAAAAGCCGACTTCTTTGTTAAAGTTCAGCATGCCCCTCTACTACACATGTGCAAGCACGCGAAGAGGGGACGCTCACTGCAGGTACCCCGAGCTGGTGCGGTTTTCTCTTAACAGGGGCACCAGCCCGGGGTAAAAGGTAAGCAATTAAAGTAACTGGGGGGGGCCTAACATTTTGGCACCCCCAAGTGACTTAGCCTTTCCTTTTTCTTTAAGAAATACATAGTTGAAAATTAACATTAATTTCACGCTGAAGGCACTGTTTTGCCTACTAGATGCCAGTTTACTTAAGACTATGGGAAATATTTTATAAATAGCGATATCAAAGAAAGCAGAGTGGCTGCTTTCAAGAAGACATTCAAAACGAATTCGATGTGGCAGCTGTACTCTTGCATTACCGCTAGTAAGATCTGTGTAAGGGCGCATAGCAATACAGTGGAGATAGACTGTAGAGGATAGCACAGACAAAGAGACAGACATCCCTATGCTGTTTACCACTCAGTCTATTTCATTGTTTGAGGAATCTATTAACTCTCGCTCTCCAATTTACACTGTGCAAATTATTTAGAAAAACTCCCCCTGCCAGCTCTGTATAATTAACTGGCTCACTGGATTCTCCTGTTCATCAGTGGCAATACATTTGGTCTTATTCAATTCCCTGACCTCATCATAAACTCCTAAACAAACTCTTTCCTATCTTTCTGACTCCTAAAGCTGGCATGAACCGATGAGGTTTCGTAAAATATTCGGTGCGCGTATGGCGGTCGATATTGCAAAAGGCTGCGGATAACGGTCGACTCGACGATCGGCCGGGTTAAAGGAGAAGGAAAGGCAAAGTCACTTGGAGGTGCCAAAATGTTAGGCACCCCCAAGTGACTTAAATCGCCAACCTTTTACCCTGGACTGGTGCCCCTGCTCAGAGAGAACAGCACAAGCCCGGGGTACCTGTAGCGCTTCCTCCTTCCTGTTCGCTTGCGCGCGCATGCGCAGTAGAGTGAAAAAGCCGAACTTTAACAGAGAAGTCGGCTTTTCACTCTACTGTGCAACCTGCCTAACACCCCCAAGTGACTTAGCCTTTCCTTTAAAAGATTTTGCTCGGGCGCCATTGAAGGCGCCTGATCAAAATCTACCTTCAGGGCTGAATCAGCAGGGGAAGGTAGAATTCCTATTGTTTCTACATCCATATGGGACGATTCAGCTCTGAACGTCAGTGGAGGGTGAGAACGATCTTTGTTGCATGAAGATCGAAAATCGCTACGTCTATGGCCACCTCACGAATAAATGAAAACATAAGCAGAACCTGGAAAAGGTAGAAAAGAGTTAATTCTCTGTGTTCCAAAAAAATGCAAATGGCCCACAAAGGCCAGCACCCCCCGGGAAAACAGCCAGTACCCAGGCAGGCCAGTCCAACACCACCAAACATTTATTTAGGGGCATATTTATTATGCTGTTTAAAAAACGGCGAGAAAATTCGCCATGCTTCGCCATGTAAAAATGGCGTAAAATCGGCTTTTTACTCCGTTTTTTCAGCGAATTCATTTTGCACAGCATAATAAATATGCCCCTTAGTGTCTCTTAGAGCTATGCATGGTCCCTGCATATAGTCTGATGGCAATTTTTTTTTTTTACCTTAGTTGGAAAGAAGTAAAGGTACCAGCATCCATGATGGCCAGACAGTAACACTGACCCTTTCCCCCTATGGCAGGCATTGTTACCCTGAATACAACTCACTAATTCTACACATTCCAGGAAGTTAGAATGACAGATACAAGTTACTGACATTATTAAGGCTTTACCCTACAACGCTATTCTCTTTATGCGCCTATTAAGTAACTCGTTCCCGCAGCCATTGCTAAATCCCTCTCCCTCTAACACCGCACTTCCATTCTTATATCGCCACGTCAATACCCTACAACTGCATCACTATATTTACTCCCGTAATTCTTCTTCCCCGCTTCCAAGCTCACCTCCTGCAGTTGCTGAAATCAAAACCTCCGAGCGGAGCAGAACGCACAGTCACTGTCGCCATATTTCCCAGTTCAGAAAAATGCCGCTTCCGGCGCCGGAGTCTGAGCAGGAGCCTCGGCAATGACAACTTCCGGTTTCTTAACTACGTCGTACTGTCAAAAAAAAGTTTTGTGAATCGCCACAAATGTGTTGTTGTAGGGCTGGTTGGGGCTCTCCCTTGTTTAGTGGAGTCAATTTCACATAAACATAATAAAAGAGTACACATTATACAAATTATAGTTTTTCCCAAGTAGAACGAACCCTGGAAGAAAACTAGTTTGTAGAATTGCTGTGTTTATGAGGCAACGTAAAGTTCTAACTGGTAGACTTGGTGGGCCCCTACACAAAAATGGAATAAAGTTAAAAACTAGAGAAAGAAAGTAGAATGGGGTGTAAAAAGAACATAAAATTGCCAAGAGCTGCCTTTTTCATGAATTTGGATTACAGATATTTTATGATAAATAAGATGACAGTATCTGTGTTTTTGGTGTTATTGACACCAAATTGGTCCATTTATTAATTTAAAATCCAGAAAAAAAGTGGGATTGCTAGAAAAACATGTAACTGTTTTATATGCATATAAAAGATGTAGGCCCTGTGTCTGTGGGAAGCATACCCACTGTCTGCCATAACTGTACTTTTGTGAGTTCCTGCCTCTAAGTTTACCAGTTTAGTTTTAAAGTGCTCCCTCCAGCCAGCGCCAGATTTCTTATCAGTGCGCCCCCATTCACCGCCGTCCCCCCTCTCCCTGTGCATGTGCGTTTGCGACAGACCCCCCCCCCACCCTGCGCGCATTCACGCAGGTGCAATTTTAAACTCACCCCATTGCTCCGTATGGGAGAAAAATTTTCGTGCTGTGGGGCGGCACGCTGCCCCTAAAATTGTGCCACCCTAGGCCCGGGCCTTTGTGGCCTTGCCACAAATCCGGGCCTGCCTCCAGCCCCTAGGCAGTGAGCAGAGGTGGGGAACTTACATATGTAAATTAGGATACGGAAGGGTTAAAGGAGAACTAAAGCCTAACTAAAGAAGTAGGGCAGAAATGTTGTACATTATGTTTTGGGTTTCTGTACCAGCCCAAGGCTACCACAACCCTTTAGTAGGGAAGATCTGTGCCTCCAAAGATGCCCCAGTAGCCCCCCATCTTCTTTTCTGCTGCTTCCCTACACATATTCTGTGCTGCTGTCAGTTACTGAGCTTAGGGACCAACTCAAAATATACTGCATAAATAGAGTATAAATGTAACAGCAAAAAGCTGATTGGTTATTCATTCAGCCACACACTTTGCACCCCAATATGCCAATCTTTTCATGGCTAAACTAGAAGAGGACTTTCTCTCCACCTGTAACACCAAGCCTCTGCCGTACCTCTGTTACATAGATGACATATTTATAATCTGGACAGGTACTGAACAAGAACTCATTCAGTTTCACAAGCAATTTCATGACTTTCGCCCAACTATCAATTTAAAACTGAACTACTCCTCTACTTACATTCACTTTCTAGATACAACCATTCATATCAGGGAAAATAGTTTACAAACCACCATATATCAAAAGCCAACGGATAAACCATCATATCTAATGTATGATAGCTTTCACCCTGACCACACCAAACACTCCATCATCTACAGCCAGGCTTATATAAAATCCCTCCAAAACGTACACGTCACATACACTTGAGCGCCGCTAGCGCAAATCGAAGTCGGAATCAGATTTGTGCAGCTACAAATCTGCTCTGCTCTCCTATAATACCACCCTCCACCAAGCTAAACAAACCTACTTCACTGTACTCATTAACTCCCTCTCTAAAAAACCTGCACAACTCTTCTCTGCCTTTAACTCTCTGTTGTCCCCTTCTCCACCACCTCCATGTGCTTCAGTCACTGCTCAAGTTATTGCAGAGCACTTTAAAAATAAAATTGTCACCATCCGAAGGGACATTGCACAACCTAATCCGCTACCCAGTCTCTTCTTGGGTCCTTCTCCACAGTGACTGAAGAGGAAGTCTCAAAACTTTTTTTTCTGCTCCTATTCATCTCCAAATTACTCAAGCGCCTAGTTTATAACCGAGTGACGCTATTCCTCTCTGACAATAACCTCCTGGATACCCTACAATCTGGTTTTAGACAACAACACTCCTCAGAAACTGCTCTAACCTGACTAAGAAATGACCTCCTATCGGCTACAGCCAAAACACACTACTCGCTACTAGTACTTCTCGATCTCTCGGCTGCTTTTGACACTGTGGATCACCCTCTTCTCCTCCAGTCTCTCCGCTCTCTTGGCATTTGTGACACTGCCTTATCCTGGTTTTCATCTTATCTCTCAGATCAATCCTTCAGTGTCTCTTACAATGGAGCATAGTCTTCTCCCTTAACTTTCTGTCGGGGTTCCTCAAGGCTCTGTCCTGGGCCCCTTACTATTTTCTATACCTCCACACTTGGCAAATTAATCAGTACCACCTCTATGCTGATGATACTCAGATCTATCTTTCCTCTCCTAATCTCAACCCAAAGCTTCTAACTCGTGTCTCTTCCTGCCTGTCCGCTATCTCCACTTGGATGTCCAAACGTTACCTTAAATTAAACCTCTCTAAGACTGAATTGGTTCTCTTTCCCCCATCCAACACCCACATTGTTCCCGAGGTATGTATAAAGGTAACCTTGGGGTTATCCTTGATTCTGCCCTGTCCTTCACTCCTCATATCCAGTGACTTATCAAATCATGTCACTTTCACCTAAGAAATATTTCCAAAATGCAATCATTTATCACCCAAGATGCTGCCAAAATTCTTATTCACTCTCTTATAATATCTCGCCTAGACCACTGTAACTCCCTATTAATTGGCCTTCCCCTCCAAAGACTGTCCCCTCTTCAGCCCATAATAAATACTGCTGCCCCACCCTACATCTCTGAACTTATCTCTAGATAACGTCCACCCCGCTTGTTACGCTCCTCTACTGACCTGCTCCTCAACTCCTCTATCATTCCCTCCTCACACACTCACATTCAAGACTTTGCAAGGGCTGCCCCCCTTCTCTGGAATTCACTCCCACAATCTATCAGACTTTCTCCCAATCTCTCTGCCTTCAAGCGATCTCTAAAAATGCATTTATTTAGAGAAGCTTACCCTAATCTAGTTTAACATAACCTCAGTGTGCTGCTAAAAGCAATACCCTGTGCCACACCTCTCACAACTCTTGCCCATTCCCACACCTTGTGTCTAAACCCTTTCTTCTTGTCGGCAGGGCGGAATATGTTGGTGCTTTATAAATAAATGTTAATAATAATAATATGTTCTGACGCTACTGAAAGGGACCACCACCTAAAAACACTGAAAGCAGACTTCATTAACAGGGGCTACAACCCAAGGATTTTGGATCAATACATCCATACAGCCACCAGGATTCCCAGAAGTCGACTTCTACAATACAAACAAAAGACAGAAACTGTCAGCGGGGGCCTCCAGCACCCACGGGAAGGGTGAAGTCAGGATCAAGGAGGAAGGCCGCTTCCAGCGAGTCCGAGCGAAGTACAGATGCAGGGTAATCCAATAGCGAGGTCAGGTTCAGGCAAAGGTCACTTAAGGCAGGCAGCAAGGTTCAAGGTCAGGAACAGGCAATTAAACAGCAACAGGAAAGCAGATGAGACAAATAGAGACCCAGGAACACAATAGGTATATTGAGCTATACTCGGGCATTGAACCTGGGTCTCTGGCGTCCTTTTAAGTTTGAATTAGGCGCCATAGCGCGTGACGTCATCGCGCCGGCGTCCTTGCGCCCACGTGGAGTCCTGGGCGCCGCCATCTTGGATCCGCCGCGCTGAGAAGGAGGACGCCGCCGCACACCAGGTAGGGAGCGCTTCGTGACAGTACCCCCCCCCCCCACGGGGGGCCACTGGACCACCAGGCCTAGGCTTCTGAGGGAATTGACCATGGAACGCCTTCACAAGACGAGGAGCATGTACATCAGAATCTTTCTCCCAGGAGCATTCCTCAGGGCCGAATCCCTTCCATTGGACGAGGTACTGGAGTGATCCCCTGGAGAGCCTAGAATCTAGAATTTTCTCAACTTCGTACTCTTGCTGACCATCCACGAGGACGGCAGAAGGAGGGGACTGAGCAGAGGAGAAGTGATTGAGCACTACTGGTTTCAACAAGGAAACGTGGAACACGTTAGGAATCCGCATCTCTGGGGGAAGTTGTAGCCGGACTGCCACGGGATTGATTACCTCAGAGATGGAGAAGGGACCCAGGAACTTTGGACCCAGTTTCGGAGATGGTACCTTCAAGCGGATGTTCCTGGAAGAAAGCCAGACTCTTTCACCAACCTTGTATGGAGGGGAAGGCTTTCTCCGACGATCAGTGAAGGTCTTGTGTACCAGGGAACTTTTCTCCAAATTAGACTTGGTGGCAGCCCAGATAACAGACATGTGAGCCACCAGATCATCTGCAGCGGGGACTTCGGAGAGGAGAAAATCTTGAGGGAAGGCCAAAGGATGTTGACCATACACCGACAAGAAAGGAGATCTTCCAGTGGAGGAGTGACTGGCATTGTTGTGAGCGAATTCCGCCCACGGGAGTAAATCCAACCAGTCGTCTTGGCAAAGGGAAACATGGTTTCGCAGGCATTGTTCAAGAGCTTGGTTTACACGCTCTGCTGCCCCATTGGTCTGAGGGTGATAGGCCGAGGAGAACTGAAGAGATACTCCCAGAGACTTGCACAAGGAGCGTCAAAATCTGGAAACAAACTGAGACCCTCTATCGGAGACAATTTCCACAGGGAAACCATGTAAACGAAAGATATGCTGTACGAAGAGATGAGCCAGTTCTACAGCCGAGGGGAGCTTCCTCAAGGGTATGAAGTGTGCCATCTTGCTGAAGCGGTCTATCACTACCCAAATGACAGTGTTACCACAGGAGGGCGGCAACTCCACAATAAAGTCCATACCCAAATGCGTCCATGGGCGAGAGGGTATTGGCAATGGATGCAGAAGACCGCAGGGTCGAGAGTGGCTGGCTTTAGTGGTGGCACATACTGTACAAGCTGCGACAAAGTCTCGGACATCCTTGCGGATGGTCGGCCACCAAACTAGACGTCGAAGAAGCTCAAGAGTCTTTTCCGAACCAGGGTGGCCAGCTTGTTTGGAGCTATGAGTCTGCTGGAGAATGGGAAGGCGTAACTCGGGAGGTACAAATGCCATTCCTATGGGAGTATCCGGAGGAGCGGCAGACTGGCTTAGCAAAATTTGTTCAGCGAATTGGGGCAATACAGAGGCAATGATCCTGGAAGGAGGAATGATAGGCTCTTGCTCTATAGGTAGACGATCTTCTGGGGAGAAACTTCGAGACAGGGCGTCTGCCTTTCGATTCTTGGTCCCAGGACGATACGTCAGGACAAAATTGAAACGGGAGAAGAAAAGCGACCACCTCGCCTGACGGGGATTCTGTCTCTTGAGAGACTGTAGAAATTCTAGGTTCTTATGATCAGTGTAGATCGTGACCGGATGAGATGCTGGTGTCGCCATTCCTCGAGAGCGAGTTTGACAGCCAGGAGTTCACGATTCCCAATGTCGTAATTCTGCTCGGCGGAGGAAAACTTCTTGGAGAAGTATGCACATGGATGGAGCTTACCATCTGCAGAATGTCTCTGGGAAAGGATAGCACCTGCTCCTACATCAGAAGCGTCGACTTCAATAAAGTAGGGTAGGTGAGGCTCTGGGTGTCGAAGAACAGAGGCCGAAATGAAGGCATCCTTCAGGGACTGGAAGGCTTCAAGGGCCACAGGAGGCCAACAATTGGGTCTCCCTCCTTTGCGGATGAGGGAAAGGATAGGAGAAATGCGGGAAGAAAAGCCTTTAATGAATTGGCGGTAATAGTTCGCAAATCCTATAAACCTCTGGATTGCTTTAGTACTCTGGGGAAGTGGCCACTTCTGGATAGCAGATACCTTGGCAGGATCCATTTCGAAGCCCCTAGACGAGATAATGTAGCCCAAGAAGGAGATCTTTGGTACTTCAAAAGTGCATTTCTCCAACTTGGCGAAAAGAGAATTTTCTCTAAGGCGAGAAAGGGCTTCTTTGACTTGGGAGCGATGGGTCTCCAAATCTTGAGAGAAGATAAGGATGTCATCCAGGTACACGACAACAGACTTCCCCAGGAGGTCCCGAAAAATATCGTTAACGAACTCTTGGAAGACGGCTGGAGCGTTTCAGAGGCCGAAGGGCATCACGAGGTACTCGTAATGCCCATCATGGGTATTGAAAGCCGTCTTCCACTCATCGCCCTCTCGGATCCTGATGAGATTATAGGCCCCGCGGAGATCCAACTTAGAGAAAATCTTGGCCCCTTTAAGTTGGTCAAAAAGTTCAGAAATAAGTTATTTTATTGAGACCCCGGTAGTCAATACAGGGGCGGAGTCCACCGTCCTTCTTTTCGACAAAAAAGAAGCCAGCTCCTGCTGGGGAGGTAGAAGGACAGATAAATTCACGCTGGAGATTCTCAGAGATATACTCCTTCATGGCAGCCATCTCTGCAGGGGATAATGGATAGGTCCGCCCACGGGGTGGCATGGTTCCAGGAAGGAGATCAATAGGGCAGTCATACCGCCGATGCGGGGGAAGAAACTCTGCTGACTTTTTACAAAAAACATCAGAGAAGTCCCTGTAGACGGAGGGCAGAGCTGAAAGACTCGCAGAGGAGACTGTAACCCGCTGGAGTGGCTGAGGAATTAAACAATGTCTTTGGCAGTACTGACTCCAATGGGAGATTTGACCCGATGACCAGTCAATGGAGGGGTTATGGAGTCGTAGCCATGGCAACCCCAGCACAACAGAAGACGAAGGACATGGAATGATCAGGAATGACATCTTTTCCAGATGTAGTGCTCCAATCTGGACAGATAGTTCACCGGTGGTTAAAGTGATGGTGTCCGTGGAGAGAGGTCTGTCATCGATGGCGAAGACCCGAATAGGAGGAGTCATTGGAAAGAGGGAAATGCCAACCTTTTTTGCGAATGCCAAGTCCATAAAGTTTCCTGCAGCTCCGGAATCAAGGAAGGCTGAGACTGGAATTGCCTGGGAGGACAACCGGATCTGCACAGGAACATGAAATTGGTGAGATTGTTCCGCTGACTTAGGAACAATACTACCAGCAAAAGAAACAACAGTCTTACTTGAAGCAGGAGTATTCCCCAGCTTGACAGGGCAGGAAACCGCTAAGTGGGATTGTCCGCCGCAGTACAGACATAGGCCGGAAAGGTGTCTCCGAAGCTTCTCTTCAGATAGTCGAGCCTTCCCAAGTTGCATGGGTTCCTCCGAAGGGGAAGTGGTAAACTGCGGAGAAGACGGGGGTATCATAGGGTTCTGGAAGCGTGGAGCCAGGACTGGATGAGACTTTTTACTCCGCTCTTTATCAGCCTGATGTTCTTTAAGGCGAGTGTCCACCTTAATAGCGAGAGCAATCAAATCTTCAAGGGAGTCAGGTAGATCTCTGGATACCAGGTCATCCTTCAGACGGGACGATAGGCCTTGGTAGAAGACTGCCTTATAAGCCTCCTCATTCCAGGAAGTTTCCGCCATGAGGGTTCTAAAGTCTATGGCATACTCACTGGCACCGAGACTGCCCTGGCGGATTTGCAGCAGGAGTGAAGAGGCAGTAGCGACCCGACCAGGGGCATCAAAGATGGTTCTGAACATCTGTAGAAATTCCTTCACATCAAATGTCAGGGGTGACTGACTCTCCCAGAGAGAAGTTGCCCATTCCAGTGGTTTGCCCTCCAGACGAGACATAACGTAGCCCACATTCACTCGCTCACAGGAGAATTGGGAAGGTTGGAACTCAAACTGAATCTGGCATTGAGTCACGAATCCCCTGCAGGCCTGCGGATTGCCACTGTAGCGCGGAGGAGGTATTCGTGGCTCACGAGCTGGCGACATCGCTGGCAGAGGAACCACCACAGCAGGAGGAATTTCCGCGACAGCGGGAGTAGTGGGCAAACGGGACAAAATGGAATCAAGTACTTGCCCAATTCAGACTTGCTGGGATTCATACGCCTCCATACGGGACGCCAGCCCGCGAAGGGCTCTTCCGACGTCCGGTACCGCTTCCTCGGGATCCATGGCCCGAGTATAATGTCAGCGGGGGCCTCCGGCACCCACGGGAAGGGTGAAGTCAGGATCAAGGAGGAAGGCCGCTTCCAGCAAGTCCGAGCGAAGTACAGATGCAGGGTAATCCAATAGCGAGGTCAGGTTCAGGCAAAGGTCACTTAAGGCAGGCAGCAAGGTTCAAGGTCAGGAACAGGCAATTAAACAGCAACAGGAAAGCAGATGAGACAAATAGAGACCCAGGAACACAATAGGTATATTGAGCTATACTCGGGCATTGAACCTGGGTCTCTGGCGTCCTTTTAAGTTTGAATTTGGCGCCATAGCGCGTGACGTCATCGCGCCGGCGTCCTTGCGCCCACGTGGAGTCCTGGGCGCCGCCATCTTGGATCCGCCGCGCTGAGAAGGAGGACGCCGCCGCACACCAGGTAGGGAGCGCTTCGTGACAGAAACAAATCGAACTCCTGAGAAAAATAGCCAAGGATCTACAGTGTACACTTGATAAGGATGAGAGGCTCCAAAACATATTCCCAGACCCACCACTTCTGGCATTCAGGCAGCTCCCAAACCTAAAAAGACTAATAACAAGAAGTGCTTTAATGCAACCCAACAAAAATGGAACTTATCCCTGTGGCAGAAAGCAAAGCAAAACCTGCCCACACATCTGTAATTCGGACAAAATACAGATTCCAGACACATTAGAGGAATACAGCACTAGATGCCCAACAGGAGGACTGTATATAGGAGAGACTGGTCAAAGTCTGAGAAAAAGAAATACACAGCACCGCTTTACTATAACAAATAAAAAAAATGGACACACACCAGTAGGATACCATTTTAACAGCCCTCTTGGTCCTTAAGGGAAACTTTAAAACAGACAATGAAAGGAAGGTATGGGAGTACAAATTAATGAAAACTTTCAACTCTCTGGAGAAGGGGCTCCAGAGAGTTGGGCCTTGGATTTATGGCAAATTATATAGATTAAGAACTGCCTACACCAAGCCAGAAATACCAACATCTGTAGAGACACTGGGCCAGTTAATCACATGGAACTCGTTTTACTTTACACTTCAGTAACTTAAGGTGGCCACACACATGGCTATTTTCGACCGATGGTCGCACGAAAGATCGTTCAATCCGCGAAACATCGTCAGATCCGCCACACACCATTCAGGGCTGAAACGGCAGATAAGGAGGTAGAAACAATAGGATTTCTACCTCCTTCTGCCGATTCAGCCCTGAAGGCAGATTTTGCTCAGGCGCCTTCTATGGCGCCCGATCAAAATCTTTTAACCCGCCCGATCGGCAAGTCGACCGATATCAGCAGCCTCCTGCGATATTGGTTGACTCGCCGACTTACGAGGTTTCGTACGATATTATCGGTGCGTATATGGCCAGCTCTACCCTAATTTATTTCAAGCCACTTTTATCCACGTTATCCTGTACCTTATCTGTTTGTCCCTTGCAGGCTCCCTTTTATATGACTTTGTTAATACCTTCCACGCAGATAGATATTCCTTTTTTCTGGTTATTTGATCTATGAGCTGAATGTTGTATATATATCAGAGAGCACCACAGCTTCATTGTAATCAGCTTGAAAAAGTAACTATAATGTTCTGCAAGCTTGCTATGGTTATCTAAGTTAGCCAATAAAGGTATCACTTTTATACCACTTTTGTTATTTTTTTTTTTCAAAAGGGTTACCCTGAAACATTTTGACTGGCTAGTACGGTACATCACCTTTTCCTGTAATTCATTCAGATTCACGTTACATGATAGCTCTAAAACCAGTGCATTTGCAACAGAATTGAATAATTTGCCCTGTAGTATCAGCTTAATTGACAGACAACATTCATTTTCTGCTTGATAATTTGCAACAACCCCTAAGCTTCCACACTGAGCACTGTCATGGAAAGTTCCGGGGGATGAGGGGGACAGAATCCAAGATGGGGAGCTCCTGTGACAACTGTAATGACCTATATCATTACTACTATAGAGATGCTGAAACTTTAAGGCAGTGCAGTCAGTTTATAATATAAAATATGGCATGTCTAGCCATATTCATTTTTTGGGTTTAGTTCTCTTTTAAAGAATGCCGCGCACTGTGCATGCTATGAAAAAAGTTTAACTTCCGTGTTTAAGTGACAAAAAATTAAGTGATTTTAAGGATTCAGTTCTGCCAGGACCATGGATTCGGCCCTGCTGAAAAAGGCAGACTCCTGGATTTCTAATGTATTTACCCATTTTTGTTTCGTCAGAATGTGTACTTTCATAAAATACAGTATATGGTTTTCTTGGGTCTCTGTACTGTTAGGGGGTCTTATGGCACATAATACACATACCGGGTGCTTATATTGCAGAGGCCAGAGCATCAGGCGTTAAAATTCATATGCGTTTTTTCATTTGGGTGCCTCTGTACACCACATAGGGCCCGATTCACTAAAGTCCGAAATAAAGATAAAATCTTATCACTTCTTATTTTTCGCTCGATTCACTAAAAGGACACTTGTCATAATTAAGAAGCGATGTTCTTGGCGTTATTTATCTTGAGACAACATATTTTCAAGCAATATATTACGCAGCGCACAACATATTACGCAGCGTGCGATATTTTACGCAGAGCGCAATATATTACCCACGTAACCATTACTTTCTGAAGACTTCTGAAAATTTTGCGTTCTGTGTAAAATATCGTGTGCTGCGTAATATGTTGTGCGCTGCATAATATATTGCTTGAAAATATGTCGTTGCAAGATAAATAACGCCAAGAACATCGCTTCTTAATTATGACAAGTGTCCTTTTAGTGTATCGAGCGAAAAATAAGAAGTGATAAGATTTTTAACGCATGCTATAAATAGCACTCCTTATTTCGGACTTTAGTGAATCGGGCCCATAGTTTAGTAAATCTATGCATATAAGGCATCAGTAGGCCCATAATGTTCATATTTAGAATGTTCACGAACCTGTTGATGTTCAATGTTCCTTCTTTTCTAAGTATTCACGCTGCATGGTTTGGTCTTCAGAGCCCAACAGCTTTGGTCAAGATCAAGCACCTCCTCATTCAATGCCTCGGTTTCCACATTGCGCTGCCTGCTCACACCCTTGGTATACTCTTGACACAAGTTTTAAGTGAACCTTGTGACCACCAGTGACTCAATGTGGCAAATTCATCCTGAAAACCCCTCCAGTCCATTCATGTTTCCCGGACCAATTTTGCAAACCCCTCATCCTCCAATAAGCTGTTATTAAAGTTCCAATAAGCAGCTTTGGGAAAAGATGGTGCATCTTCCACTATCACAGAGGCACAGTTGTGTTCTGAGAATGGAGCCAACCTAATGGCACTGCACCTGGCTCGTGACATGAGATGGGTCAATATATATATATCCTATCCTATCTCTCACCCCAACATAGGGAAGGTATTTGTGTCTCGGTGCTGCTCTCTCCAGTTTTTAACCAAGGAGAAGTGGGCAATGAGTTCCTGCAGTGCTGACTGACCAGCATCAATTGTCTCCATGTATGTTGACAAACTTTTAAAGAACCGCGTTCTCTCTGGTCCAGTAGTTGGGGCTTGCCTATTAATAAGATTGTATGTGCTGCACATGATGTTGCAGGAGTGGGTCAGAAGCACCCTTCATTTGGAGACCCTGCAATGGTTCAGGTACTCTTTCCGTTTCACCCGCAACATCTTCAGAGGTGTCTGGGGCAGCAGATGGAATCAGCTCTCAACAACAGGAGGAGCTTTAAAGGCTCGATAGCCAGCCTCTGCCCTTTGTACTGCCTCCTGGGCATCCTGGATGGCAATAATATTGGGGTCAGTGGGAGGTAAGGGAGGAGAGACCTCCACATGGACAGCAGACCTCACAGGGTCTGCCATGCTATCCTTCATATCCACTACACTAGTCCCAGCATTCTCCAATGCAGTCTTAGCTGCAGATTCCAGTATGGGGATTATTCCAATATTCTCCACCTCCAGCTTCCCTTTATACTCAATGTGCAGAACCTCCAAATGTGTTGGAGGCAGGTGCTGCATAACCTCATTATTTTTCCCTGAATCTGGAGTTGAGAGTATATGGTCGGGCACTGGTTGAGTATAAAAGTTGGGCTAGACAATGTCACTACATGAGAACTACATGATGTTTCGCTGTTCTTTTTGCCCTTGGATGGGGGTTCTTCGTCATTGACTACTGGTACCCATTCCTCAGGTACCAGGTATCCCAAAAGGTGTTACAAACTTGAGCCCCCACACCCACAGGGGTAGGTTGGTGTGTGGTAGGAACAGCTGTGCCACTGGGGGATGTGGTGAAATTCTTTCCCCTCTTCTCCTTTGCTGCAGTTGTAAGGCAGGGTGCAGACTTAGATAACTTCAGTGAAGAAAGGGGAGGTTTGGAAGTCGCGATGGTGGGTTGTATAACAACCACCTTGGAGTTCTCCAATGAAGAGTTCTTCAAGGGGCCTGCTGAGATGGTCATAGTAGGGCAAGCTGTTGCACATCAGGTGCTAGGGGTGCAAGTATTTTCCGCAGTCTTAATTTGCCTTTTGGCAAATGTGTCCCAACTCCTTGCAAAGAAAGCACCTCAATTATACAGCACAGGGATTTCTCTGCTTAAAGGAGAACTATTCTCCCAGGCACAAAAAGCACCCTTAACTATCATTGCCTAGACCGCCCCCCCATCTCTCCCTTTTCGCATAGTTTTTAAGTTTAAACTCTGTCCCTATCTTAGCTAAAAATGCAGAGTAGCGCAGCAGCATACCTGGCCAACATCTGGCTAATAACTGGGAGAGGTGAGGGGGGTCTAGGCAATGATAGTTAAGGCTGCTTTTTGTGCCTGGGGGTATAGTTCTCCTTTAATTTGAGTTTAAACAGAGAACTTGCTTTTTATGACTTTACCACTTCAGCAGCTGAAGTGATCGTTGGAGAAGTTTGTATGCATTAACTTCCTTTTGGGGTCTCTAAATGCCAGATTCTTTAGTAATCATATACACAATGGATATATAGTTTACCTACCTAAACCAACCCCCAACCCCAGTAAATGCCCCTAAAATGAGAGAGCACAAAATGTTCAAAAAATGTCTGGCACTGAGTGGAACTGAAATGTGAAATTCTGCTGGCACTTAAAGGGTTAAACCCGCATTTTTGTTTTTTCCCAACCTCAACACTTTTATCCAGCCATAAAGGTTTGGCTTTGTGATGTTTTTCCTGGCTTACAAGGGGAATATAATGACCTGTACACTTGTTAAGAAACATTTTAAAAATATTCCCCCATTTAGATTGTAAGCTCTACAGGGCATCCATACTGTTGTCTCCTTGATTGCAACTGTACCTTGTATTTAATTGTATTTATTATCATACTTCGTATTTACCTAATATTTTAATAATATTATAAATGTTATATTCATTTATTGTTCTACTGTACAGTGCTGTGTACATAAGTAGCACTTTATAAATAAAGATATACATACATACATACGATTTCCTTCAGTGTTTAACCATGTGAAAAGTCTTTCCCAGTTGAATATTGCAAAGATGCCCTTATACTGGCAAAGTCTGCACTAAAATTTTGTGTTTTAGTTAATCCCTTAAAGAGCTGTCTTTGCAGCATTATCTCAAAGGAGACCATGTTAGGATTACTGTTCCCTAAATGCTCACCCACACAAATGACAGAGATGAGTTCAGTATTATTTGATATTACCAGGTCCAAAACAGAAAGACTAAAAATGTCCTTACAGAGCTAACAGAAGCTAGGCAAAATCTGGCAGACCACATAAATATGTTCAGTTGTTTGCTTCATTGCTGATACTTGTCCCTTTTTCTGTAAAGTGCATCTTTGCTGAACAAAACTGCAACTGCTAGCAATGATCATGATCATAGGACTTGGTGGGGATGTTAATCTGTTAATAAAAGATATGGCAAGTAGCATTGGTTCATATGACTGCTGAGCTGCCTTGCAAGTAAGGGAGGGTTTGTCACTGCTTCAATTGTTCAACATATAGAAGGGGGGGAAGGTGGTGATTTATTTTGGGCCTCAGTCTATACAGTCTGAAAGAAAAACAATCAAAATATCTTTAATGTAGAATACTCTGCTGCTCAGACACCTGGGGGCATTTACTAACGTTCTATTTTTTTCTTTTTCACAATTAATTTTTTTCCCCCGCCAAAATACAATTTTGTTGTGAAAATATACACAATTTTATTTGCAATTTTTCACGCTACAAAACTGCGGCAAAAAATACACCATCTAAATGCTGTCGATATCATGGAGAAGTCAACGGCCTATGTCCTTTTTACAAATGGAAGATCTTTCTTTGCTTCGTGGTTTTAGAGGTTTTTGTGTTTTTTGACACTTGCAATTAAATAAAAAAAGTCAAGTTTTTTCTGCATCTTTTTTCATTCCTGCTTTTTGAATCAGATCTTTTAATAAATGGATAGAAATGTGTGGGTTTTGTGGAAATGAGTTTAATCATGGTTTCAAAAAACTCTAAAACCATAAAATTGAGAATGTTAATAAATCTGCCCCTAAATGTAAGAGATCTGCATCATGAGAGCTTTTAGTAATTCGCATACTTCCTGCTTTGTTAGTGTTTAACATGTTGCCTTTGTGTCACATTTTGTCACTGCATTTTGCAGTCTGAGGCTGATGAAACATGAGGTGCTTTTACTGCTGCTGAAATCCTGATTAAACAGCCAGATTCCCCCGTGACTGCCTGTCACTGCTCCACACTACTTAAACCACATACTGCACCTGAAACAACTTTGCTTTAGGCGCCTCAGTTCCCGTAGTTCTTTATGGGAAATCGTGACAGACAGATGCTGGTATTTGGTAGATCAAGAATTGTTTGTCCTGATGGAAAATTTCCATAGGTTGGCCTATAGGAAGCGGAGAGGATCTTCACTGCTGTTCCAAATGTTCAGATGGTCGGCCTGAACAATGCTAACAATACAGATCTGAATTTACTGTGAATCCTCTTCAATTGCACAAGGAGATGGGAAGCTAGCACCACTTCCCTAAGGAATAGGTGGAGGAGGTGGACAGGAAGCACTACTGCTCTTTGCCCTTGGTGCATTTTGGTGCTGCTCCCATGCTATCCTGAGATGACGTTTCATATGGGAAATTAAAGCTGTAGTTCCCATTTGTGACCCTGGCTGCCCCCTATGAATTTTGTACCAGTAGAGTTCGCACACCACAATTGACTTGTCCTCAGACTGGCATGTAAAAAATGCCAACACTGGTGAAGTGCGGGCCACCACCTTGCCTGGCTTGGTGGACTGGGGAGCCAAAGGCTGTATTTCCAACCGCTGGATGAGGGTGCAGTGTTGCCACTCTGCCTGTCCCCCCTAGAAGAAGAGGTCTGCTGCCTCTGCGGGCTGGGCAGGGTCGTATCTACTGTAAGGCACCTGAGGGCCAGTGCCTAGGGTTTTTTTTTTTTTAGTGTGTGTGTGTGGATTTCCCCTGGCTTCATAATTGAAAATGATGACAGACGTGTATGTTCACTTTCTCCACTAGGGTTTAGGCTGGTTCTCCTCTGTTTCTCCCGCTGAACTGATAGCATGCTGACATAGTGACAATTTCATGTATAATACCCTCCAGAACTCAGGATAATACAGTGGCAGTTGTTGCTAATTAGACATGGTAAGGGTTAATGGTGTACATTCTGGGAAGGGTATTATATGTGATATTGCCACTGCATCAGCCTGCTATGAGTTTTGGGGGTATTACACATGAAATTGCCACTGCGTTCATTTATATATCTACAGAGGGTGTAGGGGGGGGCGTCATCAGTCAACAGTGCCTAGGGCAGCACAAACTGTAAATACACCCCTGGGGCCGGCTCTTCATCATCATCAACGCCACACAATTCCCCCTCTTAACTGCTGTTGTAATCCTGAGCCGGCACCCAGGGTCTGTCCCTGTCATCTTTAAAATCCTCCCCTGAATCAGACCCTACATCATATGTGGCACCCTCATCCAGAATGCTGCCCTGTGCCTCAACACCAGAAGCCTGCTGCCCTTGCCATTAGGGGACCCTGTAAAACATCCCCTATTGCAACTGGCTGTGCCACAATTTCCTCCTTCTTCTCCTCCAACAGGAATGCACCCCCATCCGTGTCTGCCTCCTGGATGTCTAGACCCATGTCCACTTCAGGATCAAACAATAATGGGGAGCCAAATACTACTGCTCTTGCTGTGGTTGCAGCTGTTGCTGTGCAACATTTTGCACCCCTTCTCCCTCTCTCATGGCCCCTCATACTCCCACACCTACCTAAAATTAGGGGGGGTTGAAATTTGGGGGAACTAAACCCCAAAAAATGAAAAAATAGAAAATAAATCAAAATCAGCAAGAAAAAAATCAGCAGTAACGTACCCACAGGGGATGCACATACAGACAGACACATGTAGCCCTGAGAAGGGCCCTTGGGTCTCAAGGTGAGCAGGCAAGCAGAATAGGGAAAGCAGTAGAACTGAAATCCACAACTTCCACTTGCACTGACTCAAACTATCAACTATGATGGCCGCCTCTGCACCTCCTTATATATGTGGGAGATTTCAGATCTCATTGGTTGATGTGAAAGGGAAGGATAAAATGATGTATATGTCTTTTTCCGCACTCCACACATTTAAACGTGTGTCTTTTATGACACATATCTTTTTTTTAATCATTTTTTAATGTAAAAAATAAAAATGCCCGGCCTCCGGAAATCCGCAGACGAAGCTGGGGGGTAGGGAGTTGTGGGCTTTGGGGGAAGTGACATCACACGCAGTGTGCTCGTGATGTTGGTGCGTGCAATGCACTGATGTAGGGGCGTATTTAGGTCCAGTACCTAGGACAGCACCAGACCTAAATACGCCCCTGCATGGGAGGAAAATTTAGGGTTACGTGTCCTTCAAGCAAACAGTGGCACACTTCCGTTAGCTAGGACCCTTACCCAACAAATCTGTTGCTTGCCCCCACTTGACCGGTTCTTTTTCATATTTTTGGTGGTTGTCTATGGAAGCCAATACATGACACCCATTGTCTAGGGTGCTTCTAATTCAGTGATTGTAGTAACATATCAGAGAACACAAATTTAACTTGAACTTTTTTATTGTGACTATTTTTTGTTGTTAGGGGTAATATTATTTGTGTACTAGTACAGACATGGGGATGTGGTTCAGCAGAAATCAGATATGGTAATGATGTTTTTTGGGCAGACCTGAACTGGTAATCTGTGGATTCTGAAAATGCCATAGACAGTCATTATTTATGGGCTGGTGGGGGGCTGTTTGGGCTGCTGTGTACTTATTTATGTCCTGTTTTGGCTTCCAGTCCAGACCTGATCATGGATGTTCCATCTGGACCCCACATTGGCTTTGGGTTGGGGCTCCTCGCATGAAAACTGCTGATTGTATATATTAAGCTACTAAAATAGTATTACAATCATATCTGCATTTATAAATGTCCACCTTATAAATGTACCCCTTAACTCAGCTGTTATTTTTTGGACTTAGTCAAGAAGCATTTCCCCTTCATATATGGATTACATGGATAACATGGATACATGTATAACACCCTCTTAGTCTGTGGAACTGGGAATCTAAAACTCTCGCTTCCATATACAGTTTATAGTGATGTGAGATGGTCACACATTTTTTCTGTGAAATTCACACTTGGGCTTACTCACTTTGACTGATATACACTTCTTCTACCGTAAAATTCTCATGCAGGGTCTTAACCTTTTTGTGGCTGGGAATTTTGGAAAGGTGCAGAGGATAGTGCACTGAATTTCACCAAATCCTCGCTTTTAAGCACCACTATGTATCAGCTGAGCCCTTGTAATGGAAATAAAATACACTGTTTAGACTTAATAAGTATGAAAATTGGATTCTATAAGAACATCTGAAGCCCTATGGAAATTCCCTCAAACTGAGGTTCTTTCTGCAAAAATATTTTATGCTGATAATATTTTGTGAACATATTTTATTTTATTACATTTTCAGATAAAAATAGGACACAAAAAAACAAAGAAATATAAGATATTGATCCAGAGCTCCCAAGTGCTTTGGTGGCTTTGGTACCTGTCCCATTTTTCATTTCCATCTTCTTGGTATCAAAACTTTAGCCTTCTGTTTGCTTATCGAGTTATGGGTAATAGTATAATTATGAAGAGTTATAAGTACAGATCGACTTGTGAATATAGTAGATTTAACCTATTCATTTTATGGAATACCTCACTCCAAAACATTTTAATTTTTGGGCATGAAAACCATATGTGCTTACAGTATATGAACCCTTATCTCCAGCAAATATCCTTAACTGTTTTTAACATGTGACTTAGGTGTATAATGCCATTGTATCAATGACTTAGAATTTGCTTCCTGCAATCTAGAAGCAATTGAGCACAGAGATATAAATCTGCTTCCATTTCCTTAAGGTTATATTCAAATATTTCTGCCATTTATCTTCTATCACTCTATCTTTTACCAAAGCTTCCTGAATCAGAGATTTATATATCAATGAAACATAGATAGAAAGGTCAGTATGGGCCTGTATGTGAGTGTATAGATAGGTCAGTATGAGTCTGTATGCGAGTGTATAGATAGGTCAGTATGGGTCTGTATGTGAGTGTATAGATAGGTCAGTATGGGTCTGTATGGGAGTGGATAGATAGGTCAGTATGGGTCTGTATGTGAGTGGATAGATGGGTCAGTGTGGGTCTGTATGTGAGTGGATAGATAGGTCAGTATGGGTCTGTATGTGAGTGCATAGATAGGTCAGTATGGGTCTGTATGTGAGTGCATAGATAGGTCAGTATGGGTCTGTATGTGAGTGTATCGATAGGTCAGTATGGGTCTGTATGTGAGTGTATCGATAGGTCAGTATGGGTCTGTATGTGAGTGCATAGATAGGTCAGTATGGGTCTGTATGTGAGTGGATAGATAGGTCAGTGTGGGTCTGTATGTGAGTGGATAGATAGGTCAGTATGGGTCTGTATGTGAGTGTATATATAGGTCAGTGTGGGTCTGTATGTGAGTGGATAGATAGGTCAGTATGGGTCTGTATGTGAGTGGATAGATAGGTCAGTATGGGTCTGTATGTGAGTGGATAGATAGGTCAGTGTGGGTCTGTATGTGAGTGGATAGATAGGTCAGTATGGGTCTGTATGTGAGTGGATAGATAGGTCAGTATGGGTCTGTATGTGAGTGGATAGATAGGTCAGTATGGGTCTGTATGTGAGTGGATAGATAGGTCAGTATGGGTCTGTATGTGAGTGGATAGATAGGTCAGTATGGGTCTGTATGTGAGTGGATAGATTGGTCAGTAATGGTTTGTGTGTGCTGGGTTTACTTGGAAGGGTTGAACTTTTTTAAACCGTATGTAACTATGTAACAAGAGCTTAGAAAATTAGATTTGGAGCATGGCCTACGGCTCTTCAGTGTCCAGAATTATTGTCTAAATCCTGAAGACTTTTTGTTTAAACAAGACAGGAGAATGGAATTCCTGTATTTTGGAACTTTCAGGATTATGTATCCTGTACCTTTTACTGTGCATATTTTCTGAACAAGGGCCCTTCTATATCAAGGAAGTGAGGAAAATACCCATTTTGGCCTTGTTATAAGTAATTTACTTTTTGCAGCATTTATGTCCCTTAACAGGGGTAAACTAGATTATTTAAGAATAGCAGAGAAGCACATCCCCCAATGGCAAGAATTAGTCTGAAAATAACAGCTTTTATAAATACCCAGTGCAGCAACCTTGGATTTGAGTGACAGATTGGCCTCGTAGCCTTGCAGACGCTACATTCTGGCTAGCAGAATAACAAAGTGACAATGAGCCGTTTGGGGAAAACAAAGATTATGAGTGACTAAAACAGAATAAGGGGAAAAAAAGAGAATAGCATACAACAAACAAGACAGGACTGAGGGACAGAGAAAATAAGATGATGTGGAGAAGAGAAGCTAAGAAAATGTACACAGGGACAAGAAATGCAAGCCATCAATTATTAACTGACATGACACTGCCTGTCTAATGTACTGACAGATTTATTAACTCATTATAAGTCCTCAAATGTCTCAAATTCTCATGAGCTATTACTCTGTTTGACATGCTTCACAAAATGTGTTTTTCAGGTATTTACACTGCAGTTTATTTGCCATAGAAATATATAAAATTATGAAATATCCAGGTATCCTTCTTTTAAATTAGTAGCATGTAATGGAGAAACTATATCCTACTTATACCTTACATCACTACATTAATTGCTGTATGTCAGAATATTAATTCTTTTGCCATTGTACTTAAGTTGCCCTCCACACATGTAACAGTAACAGAAACACAATTGTAGTACCCCTTAACATGCAGTCATCATTGCAGTGCAAACAGAATGCTTTGGCAACTCGTATAGAAGCGTGTATTAAAAAAACTACTATAAAAAATATATATTTCTTTCAATAGGTAAAACAGTTATTGAGGTTACTTCTAAATGTAGGGAGTATATTACTGCAATAAAAAGGTTTCAAATGATCACTAAGCACCATTTACAAGGATATATTTTTCAGGTTATAGGGGTTTTGCTATCTTGTCTAACATTTATTTTTACGGATCCTAACTAGGTGATGTCACCTTTATTCTGTGCAGCAGGTTTACAATATTCTTACAGACTCACAGCTATATGAGAGTAGTGGTGTTGGCCTTAGCCAGTAAAGTTGCTAGTCATATTTTATTTATATTAAGACAATCTATGGTTTAAATGAGCCAACAGAAGTATACATGTAAAGATCTGCTCTTTTGGAGAAGCTGTCACGTTTATAATTTGGTTGGCAAAAAAAAAACAAAAGTTAATCAAGATATATATCTCAATCAATATCAATCAATCTATGTATCCACACTCTAATACAGTCAGTATAAAAGGGATCAGCAATTCAAACACCAATTCAATCAACAACTTCTCTTTATTCACATGTGAGATATATATATATATATATATATATATATATATATATATATATATATATATATATATATATATATATATAGTATATATTTATATATAAGTGAAAAAATGTCGGCACTCACAGAATTTCTAAAGTAGAGTCAAAATAACAAATAAAATCCTGTGAGTGCCGACATTTTTTCACTTATTAATCCTCAATCTGCCTTTATATTTATATATATATATATATAGAGGTTGAACATGAAGAAGCCGCTCTCACAGGTCTTATGTACAAAATAATGTTCAACTTCTGTTTTCTGTTTTGATGACTGCACCCAGGCAATTTTAGTGATTTATACGTGAGTGCCAGTGGTTCCTAACTTCTATATTATATATATACTGTATATATACAAACCTGATAATATTATATATACACATACCTATACAGGTATGGGACATGTTATTGAAAATGCTTGGGGTCAGGGGTTTTCCAGGTAAGGGATCTTTCTGTAATTTGGGCATCCATACCTTATGTCTGTTTAAATTCACATAAGCAGCAAATAAACCCAATAAGATTGCCTCCAACACCAATTAGCTATATTCTTGTTTGGATCATGTACAAGGTACTGTTTTATTATTTAAGAGAAAAAAAGGGAACATTTTTTAAAATTCTGTATTATTTTCTTAAAATTGAATGTACAGGAGATTGCCTTCCTGTAATTCGGAGTTTTCTGGATAATGGGTTTCCGGATAATGGATCCCATACCTGTATTAATATACCTGTACCAGGCCTGAGACTAGCAATCTGTGGATTCTGGCAAATGCCAGAGGGACTGCTTTAAGTTGATTTAAGATCTGACTTGTACATATTAATATCACAATAGCATTAGATATTATGCTTGTCCAAGAAATCATCCAAGCCATTACAGCATCACCCAGCAGGGCATTCCACAACTTTCCACAGCCCTTGAAACATCTTTGCTGCTTCTAATGAAAGTTCAGTTACTCTAAAGAGGTGGCCTCTAGTTTTATTGTTCTTTTCTATGAAAAAAGATCCTCTACTCTCTGACTATATCTCTCAGTCTAATATATTTGTACTGTAGTTGTGAAGAGAAATAATGTTACATAATTCATAGTTGTGTAAGGGGCAGGGCAATCACATGGGTAATAAGCTGGTGAATTTGTCTGGTGGGGGGGTTGAGTTGGCAGTGTGTTTCAGCTGACAATTAGCCATTTTAAGTCGGCCGATGCCATATTCCTAGTGTAAAAACCATTACCCGAAACCTGTGTGCTTCAGCAGGTCAATAGTTACAAATTATCTGTCTTCTAACATATATTGTATATTGCAATGAGCACTTGTGTTTGCTTTTATATAATTGCCCTTTTATACCGAACAGATGTTTTATTTCATAAAACTGCATTTTTGGTTAAAGGAATACTTTTGAAAACGCATCTTTCTGTGGCCCGATCTGAAGCTTTCTACTGCAGTGTTGCTAACTTGTGCTTTCCATTGGTAGTTTAAACTGTCAGCAGCCAAGCTTTGCTCTTACAGGAATTGTCAGAAAGATTCTATTATTCCACTAGGTAGATCCCATGAGAGGCCTTTAATGGTCTCTACTAAACTATTGCCTTTAGCAAGAAAACACTAGCTACAAGCTCCCTCATTTTCTATGTCTACAAATGCCATATTATGACATTATATTTTTTTTTCCACCTTCCTCTGTATTCAGCTTAAAGTTACATTGTGAGGGACTTAATCACATTGCTATATAAAAGTGACCAGGTCAACACCCACCACCTTATAAAAATTAATTCCTTGTAGATTAAAAACAGACACTTGACAAAAAAAAAAGACATTGTTCGTTTTTCAGTCGGAATCTAAATACGGTTATCTGTCTTTTTTCATAATTGTTAATATATCATTTTAGCTACAGTTTCGAGACTGCATGGATTCCTAATTAAACAATGTACCCATATGCCATTAATTGTTTATATAATCTCTGACTCTAAAGTTATTAGTTAAATATTTCAGCATGGGATACTCACGCAAACAGGCTTGTTTAGCTACATATATGCACTTTATTACAATAAGTGCTATCATACTGCTTCCTCTTGTTATGCGGAATAAATATAATTAAGAAAAGAATAGATAGAATGTTTGCTTGCCTCTACCCAACAATAGTTTTGAAATAATTATTATAGACATGGAGATACCCTAATTTCATTCAGCAGCAAAAGCCACAAACACATTATAGGGGTCATTTACTACTACAAGGCATGATGCAAAGTGCAAAAAGCGGGTGCAACACATTTTTTGCACTTTTTACCGCAGGTTTCTGTTCTCCATTCAACCCATAAGTACAGAACTGTCTGTGTTCCACACATCTAACTTGCAGCATACGTATTCAATAAGTGTCCTCCTTAAAAGGGGTAAGATGGTAACCTGCCCCATGGCAATTGGTAAGGACAGGGCTGCCTTGTGCCTAGATCAGATTTTCCAGCTGAACCCCACACACAGTTCTTTTGTACTCCCTGAATATTTTTGCACTTATATAGTCCATTCAGTGCTATTTTTTGGGAGGGGTTTTCCAACTTTTAGGGTTCCTAGATTAAAGTCTTTGGAAAGGACCCACTTACCTGACAATAATAAAACACTGCATCAAATAGTTCAACCAAAATCCTTTGTTCTGCCCACCATATTTTATACACAAAACAATCACACACTAATATCTCAGGCAGGGTTAACTGTGTCCTGTTTGCCTGCAGATACAATCATGTGTAAGGGGCTGCATCCAATTTGCTACCATGCAATTGCATTCCTTTGATGCATTGGTTCCAAGTGCAGTAGACAGCAATTATGCTGGAATTATGGTGGGGAAACGTTGCAGTATGGGTAAAAAAATGGTGATTTGCATCCACAAAATTGCACTTGCAGTTGTAAATGAGCCCCTGTTTAGAGCCCTTCACTTGATCAAAGTGTTTTTACCCCAGGGCACTGGAGTAAATAGAAGTTACAAAAGATTCACAGCAAATATTTTTTGGTCCCCTATAAGAAATTTTTCATGAAATTGCTTAACAGTCAGTGCTTCAGTCAATCCTTTCTACATCCTGGGCCCAGGATCCTTTGGATCTTACACATGATGGGCCTTTGAGACACAGATTTAAGCACATGTAAATGCAACAGCTAATTAATTGATATTATATTCTTCCTTTTTGAACTCCTGTTTAGTGATGAGCGAATCTGTTCCGTTTCGCTTCGGCGAAAAATTCGCGAATCTTTCAAAAGATCCGCGAAACGGCGAAAATGCCGTGCGACAAAAAAAATGTCGCCCGCGGCTATTATTTTGTCGCGCGGCTATTGTTTCGTCGCCTGCGGCTATTATTATGTCGTGCGGCTATTGTTTCGTCGCCCGCGGTTATTATTTTGTCGGGCGGCTATTGTTTCGTCGCCCGCGGCTATTATTTTGTCACGCGGCTATTGTTTCATCGCCCGCGGCTATTATTTTGTCGCGCGGCTATTGTTTCATCGCCTGCGGCTATTATTTTGTCGCACGCCAATTGTTTCGTCGCCCGCGCTATTATTTTGTCGCGCGGCTATTGTTTCGTCGCCCGCGCTATTATTTTGTCACGCAGCTATTGTTTTGTCGTCCGCGGCTATTATTTTGTCGCCCGCGGCTATTATTTTGTTGACAATTTTTGGACGAATCCATGCCTGCCGAAACTTTTCGCCCATCACTACTCCTGTTGGTTCAGAATTGAGTTTTATTGCAGTCAAGTTTCACCGAGTTCTGTTATCAACACAAGATGCTATACTTTTTTGCTTCTAATGCAAGTTCAGAAGATAATAAAAGAGGGTTGTTTTTGGAACAGACAAAAGTGTACTTAATTGGGTTTAAAAATGTTTATACGGGTATGAGATCCCTTATCCGGAAACCTGTTATCCAGAAAGTTCCGAAATACAGAAAGGCCATCTCCCATAGACTCCATTATAAGCAAATAACTCTAATTTTTTTAAAAGTATTTCCTTTTTCTCTGTAGTAATAAAACAGTACCTTGTAATTGATCCCAACTAAGATATAATTAATCCTTATTGGAGGCAAAACAAGCCTATTGGGTTTATTCAATGTTGAAATGATTTTTAACAGACTTAAGTTATGGAGATCCAAATTACGGAAAGATCCCTTATCCGGAAAACCGCAGGTCCCAAATATTCTGGATAACAGGTCCCATACCTGTATATAAAGGCAATATATTCATTTTTACATTCTCAGCATGCATTTTTAATTCATTACAAATATACCCATGTATAAGAGCCCTTACACGTCTGCCCAAGTTGCCCTGTTCTAAATTGTCTTTGCCTCTCTGAAATGCAGCAATGTGTCAAAGTTACATTATGACTTTGTCCTCTGTCAGGGATTGAATTTCTGATTGCCAGCAGAATCCAGAGTGCTTCTTGCTTTTGCATTTTCTGTAATTCCACTCTGAATCTAAATAACCATCTCCTGAACTTGCTACAGGTATAGTAGGCCTGTAATTCAGAATGCTCGGGACCTGGGGTTTTCCGGATAAGTGGTCTTTCCATAATTTGGAACAAAACACCGTCTGACTTTATCTGATCTGTCTTTACATTACAGCTGTGCGGATCAGATTTTGTGGGATCCTACAAAATCTCATGGTGTTGCATGACAAGATCAGAAAAATTCTAACCCACAAAAACTGATGAAAATCTCCTCAAAAGTAATTTAAACATTAAATAAACTCAGTAGGATTGCTTTGTCTCCAACAGGATTAATTATATCTTAGTTGGGATCAAATAAAAGGTACTGTTTTATTATTACAGGGAAAATTTTTTGAATTATTTGATTAAAATGGAGTCTGTAGGATATGGCCTTCCCGTAATTCTGAACTCTGTAGATAAAGGGTTTCCTGTTAACTGATCACACACACATAGTTACATAGGGTTGAAAAAAGACCATCAAGTTCAACCCATCCAAGTAAACCCAGCACACACAACCCACACCTACCAATCTATACACTCACATACATAAACTATAAATACAACCACTAATACTAACTGTAGATATTAGTATCACAATAGCCTTGGATATTCTGCTTGTTCAAGAACTCATCCAGGCCCCTCTTATAGGCATTAACAGAATCAGCCATTACCACATCACTAGGAAGGGCATTCCCCAACCTCACTGCCCTCACCGTGAAAAACCACCTACGCTGCTTCAAATGGAAGTTCCGTTCCTCTAATCTAAAGGGGGGGGCCTCTGGTGCGTTGATTGTTTTTATGGGAAAAAAGAACATCCCCCAACTGCCTATAATCCCCTCTAATGTACTTGTACAGAGTAATCATGTCCCTTCGCAAGCGCCTCTTTTCCAGAGAAAACAACCCCAACCCTGACAGTCTAACCTCATAGCTTAAATCTCCCATCCCCTTTACCAGTTTAGTTGCAGTCTCTGCACTCTCTCCAGCTCATTAATATCCTTCTTAAGGACTGGAGCCCAAAACTGCACTGCATACTCAAGGTGAGGCCTTACCAGGGACCTATAAAGAGGCAAAATTATGTTTTCATCCCTTGAGTCAATGAGTCAATGTATACCATCAATTAAATATAATGTCAATAAGCTGTGTATCATATATTATGTGCTATAACAGTAAATCTACTTTTATGAAACATTTGTTCTCAGGTCCAGAATAGGATTTCAAATAGACCCAGGCCTTTTAAGTACACAGAGGCCCAAGCAGTCCCAATAAATAGTGAGTGTCTATGGCATCCTACAAGGCATGTATAAAATGTACCTAGTAAAAACATTTAAATCAAAGAAACCTTCCTACCTGCTGATTTATATAGAACTGACACATTTCCCTGCAGCAGAGGAGCTTACAATTTAAATCCCTATCACATACTATGGGCATTTTAGTCAGGAGCCAATCAACCTACCTGTATCTTTTTAAAGAGTGGAAGGAAATCCACACAGACATAGGGAGAACATAAAAACTCCTTGCGGATTGTGCCCTACCTGGGATTGAACTCAGGACCCAAGCACTGCAAGGCAGAAGGGCTATCCAGTGAGTCATCTAGTAAACTCTCAGCATTATAGGTTGTTTTTTTAGTTAAAACTGTCAATTTCGGTTATGGAAATATATTTAGGACAAATGTTTTTTACATTTATTTTGCAAAACAGACCTCTTTAATATAATAAACCATTTTATGGTTGCTTCCCCAGAAAGCTTGTGCCACATCTTTCTGCAATAAATGAATTAAAGGCATTTGCCGGCATGTTGTTGTGCTTCCCTGTACAAAGTCTATGGGAGTTGGCGATCCAGTAACTGGGAGCTTTCTGGATATCAGGTTTCCAAATAAGGGATCCCATACCTGTCTAGAGGGAAGTGATACAAATGCTGAAAAAACTAGTTTCATTGTGATCAGCAGCATATGCCATGAATGGGATCATATCTCTCTTTATCTTGCTTTGTAACGAGGTGCCACTAGCCATTTGTGCTGACTGATAATCTGAGATATATTGAGCAAATTTTCATCATGGAAAATAGAAAAATTCTAAATTTACTAAATGCAGAAATCTTGCAAGCTAAATAATCAGTGACCCCATGATCGCTGCAGACCCAGGTCTAAAAAAAAAAAAAGCCATGCTGCTAATTTGCATGCTATTCCTTAACCCATTAGGTGCTTAGCATTATTTCCATGCTATTTTCAAGTTGAATACATTTCAACCCTAAAGGATCAGGGATTCCATGCACAAAATGTCCCTTTGCGCATCCCATCCTTTCTTGCAAATAACCTGTTTTAGCAGGGAGATAGTTGCTGGTTAATTAAGCATATTGCTGGGTGTACTCACTAATTACATAGGGAATAGGCTGGTTGAACAGTGGTTTAGAGAAAAGTCAGCATTGGTGGCCATTTTAGCTAAGTGATATGTTTTATTGGACATGAACCTCAGTGCTAAAGGTAAGACAAGGATTTTATGTGTATCCTGCATTAAAACCACAAATCCATAGTAATTCAGACTTTATCTCCAATCATATGCTGACTTGTTTCTCTTGCCTAGTGAAAAACATATTGATAATAATGTTTTATACTGGTTACACTTTTATCCAGTACAGATGGTTTTTGCCAGGAGTACAGTGGCACTTGGGCACATTCTGTTTTTAAATTGGGAGATATTGTATTTTTTGATAATCTTGTGGAGAGTTTTGGGCAAGCTGAAAGTCATTTCTGCCCCTTGCTGTGAGCCTACACTCCTCAGATCATTATCATGGTCTAGTGTGATCCTTTTTAAATTAACTTGAAGTAGGTGCCAGTGGCAAAATGCCAAGGGTGCCCGAGGCAAGCCCTTGACCTTGGTGGTTTTCCCACTGTAATTTGCTTGTTATTATTAAGCACAACAAATCCCCATACTCCCTAAGACAGAGTTACAGAAGGGGCCCATATAAGAGTAGACACGCAGAAGAGCAGTTTGCCTAGCACACTCCCCACCATTGCACCTAGGCATATGCCTGCCTATTCTGCCTACCCCTAGTTCTGGCTCTGGTAGGTGCAGTAGAAATATAAAGCATTGAATATAGACTAATGCCCCTATATGAAGAAATAAAAAAAAAAAAGCTTGTGATGTCTAGCGTGCCTCCCTCCCCTTTTGAACTACAACTCCCAGCAGCCTTTGTGTCTGTGGGATTCTGGGTGAGGTAGTTAAGTAACTGCTGAGGGCCACAAAAGAAATAGTAATTATTTTATACTGAACACTGATGATCTTTTACAATTTAATTAATGGTTTCTTAGTACTGATGACTGTGTATGAGCTGTTACGGTTCTTACAGCGTCCCCCTGCAGTTAATCCTTCATGCGTTCCACTATATGGGAAATGCACAATAAAATGCAGCACATTCTTCTGGATGGGACTATACTCACTCATTCATGCAGAGCGAAACGCCCTGTGTGTACGGGCTCCAACAATGGCAAAAATGAAGCATGGGAGCGGGCCCCAGTACAGATCCATCCTCTGCTTCTCTGATAGTTATGCCATTGCAGCACATCTGTATTTACATTTTTCAGCATTTTGTTTTATTAATTATTAAGTTAACCTAGGTAGTTTTCTTAGTAGAGCAAAAGCTCTCTGGGAAGTATAATTGTCAGCAGGAACACACAGTTGGGAATTTATCTACCCCTCAGAAACACTTGGTATGGACCAGTGGTATGGTTGTCATATGGACAGCAGGCTTGGTGTGAATAGTAAATTACAGCCCTGGGGATTGTAGTACAGTTGACATCCCTGCTATGGGCAAAACTGATCAATATTTATTTATATTCTGGTATTTATTTAGTGCTGACACATTTAGGCAATGCGTTACAGAATTAATTTTTTTAATTTGAATTTTCTGAACTCAAATTTGAAATTAAAGACAATTTTTCCAAAGTGAAAAGAAACTGTGATTTTCATTGTGATCAATGCCCTACAATGCCTGTACATTATTTTTGGGTTTTTAATTATTTCACGTTTTGTTCAACAGCTCTGCAGTTTTGAATTTCAGCAATTATCTGGTAGCTAGGTTCCAAATTACCTTGGCGACCAGGGAGTGGTTTGAATGAGAGACTGATACTTTTCTTTCTGTTAAATAATAAATATAATAAAAAGTAACAATAAAATTCTAGTCTTACAGAGCAACTGTTGCTGGGCTCATACCCATTTGAGAGTTGGAAGGAGTGAGAAGATAAAGGCAAATAATGAAAAACTTTAAAAATAAATCATGAAGACCAATTGAAATGTTGCTTACAACTGGCCATTCTATGACATCCTAAAGGTTAGCTTAAAGGTGAACCACACCTTTAACTGCTATGTATCAGCATATTTATTATGCTGTGTAAAACTAATTCGCTGAAAAAATGGAGTAAAAAGCTGTGTAAACAAACGGAAAAGATCGCCGACTGAATGCCGGATATTACGCCGTTCTGGTGGAAGAAAAAACGCATAAAAAAAATTACGCTGATTTTACACGGCGAAGCCTGCCGATATGTGGCGAATTTTCTTGCCATTTTTTACACAGCATAATAAATATGCCCCCAAATGTAGCAATATAAGGATTCAGGTTTGGTTCAGTTTTCATAGGTTTCTTCACCAAAAGACTAATAAATCATTTGTAAACTGATGTGGGTGCTGAAGCACAACTAAAGTCCTCTGGATAATTTCTAGATAACACTTTATAGCTCACATATAACGTTCAAGGAACTGTTTTTCAGAAGTGTTGATAATAGCTTGGTAAGCATTGCTGCTTTGCAGCACTGGGGTCATAGGTGCCGGGCGTTTGTATGTTCCCCTGTGTCACGTTGGTTTCTTCTGGGTACTCTGGTTTTCTTATAAACCCCAAAAACATACAGGCAGGTTAATTGGTTCCTAATAATTTTGACCATAGTGTGTATGAATGTGATAGGGTTTTAAAGTGTAAGTTCCACTGGGACAGGGACTGATGTGAATGATGTAAAGTGCTATGAAATATGTTGGTGCTTTATAAATAAAGAATAATAATCATTCCCACAGACTGATACCTATCTGCTAGGATAAACTACCCAAAGCTCTAACTGGCAACCTTACTGAACTAGTGGTTGGAACCTGCCCATTAAGAAAGGAGGGAAGTAATTCTATTGTTATTTAATAAAGTAGAGGGAAATATTGTACTGTTTGCATAGTCTTTTATTAATTTTCCGGAATGACTTGTTAGTGAAAGGGTTAATCTGAGATTAGGTTCATGGGCTCAGCAGTGAGTGGCAATTTATGGGATCAGAGTTCCCAGTAGTGTGTTTATTCCATCACATGAGATGGCAGTGCAAAGATGTGTTTTGCTGTGGTGTCAACGTCGCAGGATAGACATGTCTGGTCTGTGGCCACAGAGAGGTCTGTAAAGGAATCGCCCGGAGCTCGGCTTTGGCAAGGAGCATGTTGGACTATAATTAGAATAGTGAGTCTTTCTTCATTGGATATGAACAACTGAGGATCCTCCCTAGGCGATAACCCTCTGAGCACCTTCAACACGCCCTTCGGCGCAAAAGATTCATCCCATATGTTGTGTGACAACACAATCAATCCTCTCCCTAAGAAATCTATTAAAAGTGACAAACGGACAGGAGCAAGTAGGGGAGAAGTCAGATTGTAAACAGCCGTTTCTGTGGTTTCTAAAAGTGCTGTATGTGGGTATAACATCACTTTTACTTTTTCAAGACTTTGTCCTGTGGGGGAGACACAAGTTTTCTTCTTCCTGCTTGACAGAATTTATAAATAGACTACTCTATAAAATAAATATATATATATACCTGTGTCTCTGAGATACTTTCAATTTATACTGTCTTTGCTCTGCTCATGGTTCCCATGTGTGCCCACCCTCTTCTTCTCAACCTCTACTTGTTTATTCCTATACACTCTCCCATACAGCTCAGCTGCCATCCCCACATGATATTCAAACAGCGCATAGGTCTGTTTGAGAAGCTCCAGCCCCTCCATTGGTTAGCATATCATCTGAACAGAATGCTTGTAAGTAAGTGTAAAAGTTTATGGTCTGGGGCTATTTTTCATGGTGTTGGGTGTAAGGCCACTGGTTCCATTGAAAGCAAACCGGTATAATGGATAATAACATTCTTGTCAATTTTGTGCTTTCTAATTTATGGCAATAGGTTGGGGCAATGTTCCTTCTAAGCTGTGCGTGCACACACATTTTGAGACCAGTGCACAAATTGTGGTGTGCATAAAGAATTTTGTGCAAAAACAACAAAATTAGGTATTTTTTCTGACCAGAGTGCACGCAAGTATAAAATGTGCGCACAAAAGATTTTTTTGCGCACATAGCCATAAATGAATGAGGGAACATAGGTTGGGGGGTGGCCTTCCCTATTTCTATGCAATAATTCCACCATGTACAAAACAAGATATGTACAGATTTGCTTTGCTGAGCTTGGAGTAGAAGAGGAATGCAGGTGGAACTTAACCTGCCTTCACAGAGCCCTTAATGCAAGCCAACTGAACACCTGTGGAGGGAAGCCAACCTAATGTTGTTGTGAGTTAAATCCCATAAACAATGTTCTTATATCTAGGGAAAAGCCTTCCCAGAATTCTGAGTAGGGGCTTTTTTTGTGCTAGATGAGGGATAAACCCTTACTTTTGACATTAGATGTTTGAGTGGGTAGATACTTTTGGTAAATGTAGTGTATATCATCTGGGGAACTCTAGTGAACTAGTGAATATTCAAAATTGTTGTGCTAAATAGAGCTGATTTAATACTTTGAATCATCTTTTATATCAGTGCAGGAGAACAAAGCTTTATATACAATATGTGGTTATTGGCTTAGGCACACACTTACTTGGCCAAATGTCTGGGTGCAAACAATGTAAATAAACACATATATGCACACCAGGAACTTAAACTCAAGTCACTTTTATTAGATCAATATATATTTATAGGACAGCAACCCTAAGGAAGTCATCCATCTGTGGTATCGAAACGTTGAACTAAAAATGACTTTATTGAATTTTTTTTTTTATAAGGCCAGCGTGTATTTTTTCTTTTTGCTATGCATGGGGGTACAGGGCAAATCATCGAAAAAAGGAGTGCAGGCCTACCCACAATGTATATACAGGTAATTAATATTATATATAATGTTACTACTTTATCAAGCAAAGTAACCAATTCTTGGTAACACCAGGGTGAAAGACATTAACTTCATCATAAATAACACTTGCTTCAAGTTGGGCTATGTATACAAAAATGCACCCACTCTGTCTGTACCCCCACTCCCATCGACCGTGTGGCAGCAATAGGACAAACTATAAATATATAAAATCCCTTAGAAAATGTTAGCATTATTTTTTAATACATAGCACACATAATTGCTGAATTATTAAAGAAATAAAAATTCATACCTTTAGGACTTGCTGTATTCAAAGTGTGAATCTGGCAGGCTTCCCTTATGTATAATTACTGTATGTTCCTTCTCTCAACCATGTTTTAGGGCATTAGCCTTTTTAGTAAGCAGCACTTTAAATGTACCTGCTTGTATATCTAGTACAGGTATAGGATCCAGTGTTTGGAAGCTTGCTATCCAGAAAGACTCAATTGTCCGCAAAAAAAATTCTAATTTTTAAAAAATATTCTTTTTCTCTTTAAAAATACAACCGTGCCTTGTACTAAGCTGCAATAGGCTGAATCCATATTTGTGGCAACGCAATCTTGTTGGATTTATTTCATGTTTAAATGTTTTGTTGCAGAGTTATGGGTGACCCAAATTACTGAAAGATCCCTTATCTGGGAAGCCCCAGGTCCTGAGAATTCTGAATAACCGATCCTATACCTGTATATAGGAAATGCATGGATATTTAAACACCTTTTCTCAGATACAGAGTTAGTGTTACTGTAATGCTTTTGAAAATTTGCCTTACTGTAGCCCTTCCAACATGGGTTTATGTATCTAGGTTTCCTGTGATCTATTCATGACTCTATAGCCTCTTTTGGTTTCGGAGATTTTCCAATCTGTAAACTTGAGGCTGAACTTCTGATATTGTACCAAAACTTAATGAATGTTGTTTGCATTCCATTAAAAGTTAGGAAATATATAATATATTACTGTAGATCTGTTTTTTTTTTCTTTAAATATAAAGTAATAGTGCTGGTTGTATGCCAAAAAAGCAAATTTTCTTCCTTTTTTTTTTCACTTAGGCTTTATTAAACACACAAAATGTGTGAAACTCCTGCTTCTGTTGCCCACAAGATTGATGATGCAGAGTGTCACTTTCTCAGCCCTATTTATGGGGACTCTGATGCAGAAGGTGAAAAAACTCTCCCTTTCACCCCTGAGGTCAGTAAGACTTTGTCCATGTGCTCGATGGCCTCCTCACAGATCCCTTTTGACAGTACATCTCTTTCTGAAAGAGATGTAGAGTTAATGGTTCCAAGCTCGGAACAAAATCTAGTAAAGGTTCCTAGTGAAGAAAATGTTTCAAAAAAGCTCCATGTTTTTGGAACTATGGTTTCAAAGGCATTTTTTCCTAACAAATGGAAAGGAGTGGATGAGACTTGTCAAAAGAAACAATCAACTAAGCCCTGCAGTTCTGCAATGAGGAAGTCTTCTGGACAGAAGAGGATTCTAAGTTCCGATATTGATGTTGCTTGTCCTGTCATGACCAAGGTTGAGAGGACAAATCAAAAATGTGGACCACTAGCAAAAGAAACTGGGTCAAAGCTGGCAAAGAGTAGATTGCCACTTTCCCTTAAGAAATATGCCACTGTAAATCCAGGTAAAGATGACAAGGAGGTGGAGCCAAGAAAAAGTATTTGTAATATCTCTACCAAAATCCTAAATTTACAAGAATGTGACCGCTCTGGACTGCAAAGTAACTCACAAAAGGCTAAAACTATTTCTCTAGCTGCTAAGGAGTCCAACACCGTTGAAGGACTAGTAATCTCTCGGCCTGAATGTGAAGTCACAAATAAAGATGCCCCAAAAGTCTTTGAGTGTTCATCAGAGGTTAATATGTTACCAGTGCAAAAAAGAAGCCTTGCTGTTTCTAGACCATTAGCGGATTGTGGCAACCAGGAGAATACTGCAGTCACAGTGGCAGTGAGAGTTCGACCTCTAAATGAAAGGTATTTAAAATTCTATTGCTTAACAACGGAGTGTGTTTAGCTCAGGGTCTTTAGCAATACAATAAGAGGGCATTTTGGTTTTACAATTTATTCTATCTGATTCTATTTCAACTGTCAGTTTGTATGAAAAAAAAGTAGTGCTGTGCCGCCATTATTATTATATAGTGCCATCAATTTACGCAGCACTTTACAGAATAGAGGGGTACAAAAGACAGAACAGTTAACATGTACATGTAAACAATTCACAAAAATGGTTTGCGGTTACATTGGATGAGGATCAGAGACACTAGAGGGAGGGCCCTGCTATCTTTACTTACTCTTTCCTAGGGCAGGCTTAGACACATGTATCTTAATTTTGCTAACACACATCTGGGTAAGGTAAGAAGAATGGCAGTGCAGCATTTACATTTTTTCCCAGGCTGGTGCATTTTTTTTTCTGGAGAACACAATGGCACCCCCAGTAAATTGGGCTTTTCTTGTTCTTTTAAATGACATTCTTGAAACAAGGTCTTGTGTACTGTGTGTTTGACTTGCCAACCCATAACTGTAGGATTGCAATTAATGGTATGGTGTTGTGATTAGCGTAACTTCCATGCCTATACAAATTAAGTTTTCCAGCAGGTACCATGTTCATTTTATACCATACCACAAATATCTTTTTCTTCTGCATCCCTTCCATGTCCGTACGCAAACTGTCATCTACTGGGAAAAAATGCAGGTGTGAGCATACCCATGGTCCTAGGCCTGTACTTAAATAGCCCACTGCTGTATGACCATCTTTGCACAGTATTCAAACTTGTGCTTAGTGTGACGGTATACAGGTGTGGGTATTCCCATGTTCCTGCCTATGACTTCTATGGTTTTGTGAGCCTTGGTTGGACAAAGGGGCCATGGGTATGGATATGGACTATGGATAACTAAGCCTGAATCCGGTGAGTATGATTCTTCAGTACCCACTGTGTGTTAGTAATGTTCAGTGCACTGGGAAACCTGTATATTAGTGGGCTAATTATGTCCCTCAGCTGAAAGCTGTCAGGGTGCTCTTTTAGGGCTCTTTGCTATTGCTGCTTGATATCTAAAGTTTTTTTACTGCGAGCCTGAGTCCTCTGTGCAGACAGAGCAGGTATGGATGCTCATTATTACACCAGGTACTTCCAGGACTGGGGATTGCGCTACTGTAGCAGTATGGTATCTCCTTCCTTTCTCACAGGAAGTCCGCACCTAATAAGTAACCTTTCTCCAGGGTTCTGACTGGAGTTGGCATTTTGCTGACAAGCCAGTGTTATCTAGTAAGGTGCAAGTATGCTTGCCTGCTGGTCCTTGTTGTTGCTTTTGGCTTGTTATGGCCTTGGGCTTGCGTGGCCGCTTGTCCTTGTTATGGCCTTGGACTCGCGTGGCTGCTGGCCCTGGTTATGGCCCCCGGATTTTGCCCTTGGCTCGCTTGGCTACTGCCCCTGGTTTTGGCTTGTTTGGCCCAGTATAGCCTTTGGCTTGCGTGGATGCTGCCACTTGTTGTGGCCCTAGGCTCAATTGGCTTTGGCTGCAGGTCTTTTGTGTGCCGGCTGTTGGAATTTCTTTCAAGGCCCTTAACTCATTTGTTGGCTGGCCTTTTCCATGGCCTTTGGCTCAGGTGGCTGTTGGCCTTGGCTACAGCCCTTGGCATAAGTGTGGCTGCTGGCCCTTGGTACATTTTGCTGCCGACCTTGGCAGTTATTGTACAGCGCTACGGAATATGTTGGCGCTTTATAAATAAATGTTAATGTAATGTAATGTAAAAGCCCTTGGCAGATGTAGCTGTAGGCCTTAGTGCATGTGGCTGCCGACCTTGGCTGCGTTTCTTGGTGTGTGTGTTGCCCTTTGATGTGGACCATGGGGTATGTGGCTGCTGACCTCTTGCTTTGGCAGGCACGGCTGCTAGCCTTTACTGGGTCTTGTTAAAAGCTGGCCCTTGCTGGAGCTTATGTGCTATTGCTGGTGTTTTGCATGCATGAATTCCAGCTGGCATGTCCACCAATGCTTTGCTTGCATGGTGTTTGGTTTGTCTACTAGTTGTTGGCATGCATAGTATCTGGCTGTGCACTGTTGACTGTTCTACCATCAGCAAGTTGTATGTACTGGACAGTTCCTGGACCAGGCACAACCTGCTTTGGTAGCCTCTTGAAGTCAGTAGTTTCAGTGTGTGGTTTGGAGGTTGGTTTCCAGCCTGGCATGCTCTGTAGCAGGCTCGGGTCCCGAGGTAGCTTGTGCTGTAGTGGGGCTTGAGTGCTGGTGTGTCCTTTCACTATTAGATATTTTCCCTTGTAAATTGCATCAGATCTGTGCTTGGATGATCTTGTGCTGATCTCTGGTTGTTGTTGAGGTTTGACTGCTGTCAACACCAATGTGAACTGCTACCAGTGTGCTTTGGGGCTAGATGCATGTGGGTGCTAAATCTTATTCTAGGGCCCCAGGCTGGTGCTGAGAATTGCGTGCATAGATTCAGCACCAATGGTAAATATATCAGAGTTGTCTCTAAATGGTGTGGATAATTGGCCTATTGATAGTTGCAAGGGTGGTAACACGAGTTATGATTGTGGTCGCTAGTGAGCGGCTGTATCTTGACAGTTTTTTTCTTCTTGTTGGCAGAGGATCCTCCCCAGTTTTGGCAATCATAGTGTGGAAATCTCTCTGGTCCTTTTGTAGCAGGGAATGGCCAATTTTTATTGTGATGCTTGATTTTTTTTTTTTCCCCAGCATCTGTTGGTTTATTGTATGTTTTCTATTCCCACCTCTTATTGTTTAGGGGCATTGCTTGGTAGATTCCATGTGTACTGACATGGAAGGGATGCAGAAGAAAATGAGAATTTCACTTACCTTCATATTGTAAATTCCATTTCTTCTAGTCCCGACATGTCCATACGGGGTTTACCATCCCAATTATTTGGTTCTTGTACAACTTGGCAAATGTATAGTTATATATATGTATAACAGTGGTGAGGAGGAAGTAATGTGGGCTTATATGTAAGGACTAGTTTTGATTGGCTTTAGTATAGGTCCTACCTCCTAGCTGGGAGGGGGCAATAGTGCCTATGCGTACTGACATGTCGGGACTAGAAGAAATGGAATTTGTAATATGAAGGTAAGTAAAATTCTCATTTTCATAAATAATGGCTTTTACAATAAAACTAGCTCTTTTCTTTTTAATTGTAAATAACCTTGTGTCTCCTTTTAAAGTTCAATTGTCTTTTCTTCCCAGGGAGCTTTCCAGTGGCTACAAATGTGTCATGTTTGTCTTGGGCCAGACAATACAGATCCAACACCCACAGACCAACCAGCACCTTTCCTTTCAGTATGACTTTTGTTTTTGGTCCCTTGAACCTGGTGACTCCTCCTATGCCTCGCAAGAAGTAGTGTACAATCAAATTGCTCAACCCCTTTTGCAAGGGGTCTTCCAGGGGTACAATATGTGCTTGTTTGCATATGGCCAAACTGGATCAGGAAAGTCCTACACGTAGGTATAAATGTTAATTTATCCTTACCTCTGCTTCCTGCAGAAAAGACAGTTTATATGCCTGGTGGACCATGATCCTGTTGTTCTCTCAGTTCTCATTAGCTCATTTGGCTTCCATCTTCAACATACCAATATTAACTTAAGGGCTCTCATCTCTCTTGTCCAGATGTTTCTCCCCTCTATCATTTCTCAAGAATCCAACTGCCTCTCTAAAGTACATCACCTGTCAAACCACCTGTGTTGCACTGCTCTTCAAATTACTTAGTTACCAATAAATTCTATCACTAAATTTTAAATGCTAACCCTTGCATTAGAAACGTTCTCTTCAGATACCCTCCAAAAGAACTTTTTTTTTTAATTCCTCAATTAACCTACCTTTCCTCCCTAGTAATCTCCTCATATGCATGCCTACAGCACATCAACAGGGCACCTCACTTCCTATAAAATATATTACCCCACCATATCCACTTTTCTCCTAACCTCCAGAGTTTCTTATGACTTGCATATGAGTCACCTTCGCCTAACCTGGAGAGAAGGACACCCCATGTTTTTGGGCTACTTGAATATGCAGTTCTAAAGCAACCTACAATGGCCCATATGTCATTGTTCTAACGTTTAAATCGGATGCAAATGTAGAAAAGACCTAGCTGTTAATTAAATGCTTGGCATATAACCACTTACCTACCACACACAGTAGAATGCAATGTGCTGGCTTTCAAGCATTAGTGGTTTACATTTTACATTTCCAGGTTGCTTTTTGGTCAGTGTCATGTTTAGCATGAAGGAGGTTCATCAGACTAATCAGTCTTTTTGTATATGATAAGTTGGTTATCAAAACATCTGCTCCTGTGTTGCCACAAGGCTTTGACCTTCTGGTCATCCATGAAGTAATTGTATTTTTTGCGACTTCATTTAATTTTCTTTTATCTGTTAAATAGAATGATGGGGTTCAATGAAGAGGCTGGTATCATTCCAAGATTTTGTGAAGAATTATTTCAAAATGTAGGCTGCACTGGTCAAGAAGAGGTTTGTCTATGCTTGGTATAGTACACATCACTGCCATTGAACGGAATATGGTTTTGTTTATCCAACATTGCAATTATCTTTTTAGGTAAAATATAATGTGGAGATGAGTTACTTTGAAATCTACAATGAAAAAATTCATGATCTTTTAACTTCACCCAAAGACCAGGCTCTTAACAAGGTTGCTGTAAGTACTCGCTTTGCAGAATGGAACTCATGGAGCGTCTGTTGTTGTTCCTATTCATCATTATAATTTATTTATGGAACAAGCAAGTTACAGAGCGGTTTACATTAATATATAACAAATGGGGCTTACAGCAATTTCACAAACAAGGATTACGGAATACATGGAACCAATGGGCTCTGCACAAGAGCTTACAGTCTACAAGGGTGGGGGAGCAGTAAGCATAATGATGTTTCAATAAATTGGTCATTCTTTATTGCTGTGTTTTACTACTTATATATATTTATAAATATTTTATATAATGTATACATTTTGATTTTTAGTTATGACACTGTCTTTGGAAACAAATGGCCAAGCACACTAGAGCTGATATATGAAGTCAAAGTATGCCATGATCCTACAGCAGAGTTATGAGCTATAATGATAAAGTGATTTTTATTATTTCTGCAGCTTAAAGTGCGAGAACACCCTACGTTTGGACCCTATGTTGCAGGCCTTTCTACGTAAGTTTACGCAGAGTTTTTTCTGTAATCTATTATCTATTGACACTATGGCAGAGGATTACAAAACAAGAGTAAATTAGAAAGAATGTGGTCAATAATTTCTCTTAGCAGGCCACTCGTGTGGGCACACAAAGTTGGATTCCACCACGCAACACATTGTGATCATACAGTGAACGTGTTGCATGCAGATTTCACAAGTTATCCTTCGTATGCACTTCTAAAGATCAATGGGATTGCTCCATTTAGTTTAAACACATATTACTGGGCTGATATGTCTATTTTTGAAGTCGCTGTTGTATTGAAGTTCTACATGGGAATTGGTGACTTTACATCTAAGGGAGATGAAATAGTTAAAGCTGGTGTGCATATTGTCCCACCAAAAATATGCATGCAGGAGTCACCGGCCACAATGGCTAGTGAACTCAATATTGCAGTAAAAATGGGACCCCTGCCCCTCTTGCCAAATTACATTATAATGTGGGAGCTCTATAGGAATGAGAGGGAAGGAAAATTATGAGAATGACAGGGAAATATTACATGTACTGTAAATAAAAAGGTGCTTTTCAATAGGTGACCAGAAACTGTTAATTCCCTATTAGTAGACAATATCAGAAGGTATCCAACATGCTTCCAACATCTTTGGAAACATGGCTCATACATGGAACAGTATATAAGATGAATAGTGTTTGGTACAACCCCTCTAGTAACATTTGGGAAGAGGACAGATTCTTTTGCTTGATTTTCGGGCTCCATATATGAATGGGGCTGTGTCTAAGGTGTGGTGGCTCCGTGGGAGGGATGCAGCTACACCTTCATTGTGCTCTAAAATGGATTCTTTATTTAGAATGTGGAACTAGTGGTGGATCACATATGCACCCTTAATACCGGTACCTGCTCCTTTATCTGTTCTGGTGCTATAACGCATATCTTAATGTGCCTGGCTAAGATGTTGTATGTCTGTAGCAAGGTGCTAGGATCCAGAAACCATCTAACCCCCTATTCTTATGTTCAGCAGAGAAGATTGACTGTCCTTCTCCAGTGTCCTTGATAACAAATGGGTAACCTATACCAACCACATAAAACTTTCATTATTTAATTATTTTCAGCTACACTGATGCTAATTATTGACTCTGGGAAAGTTATTTTAAAATTATTTGCATGAATAGTACGTTAGGTTACAGGGCTGGCTCACACAGACACCTAAATGTTGCTGAGCTTTCTCTTGCACTTGAAATTCTCCCCCTCCCGACATGTCACTGTAACTTTACATGATAATGGGTGAGATCGCAGTACAGGAGGTGTGATAATTGTACAGTAAAAAGCTGCATACATCTTTTATTGCAACTCCTCCTTCTCTCCTGTCTAAACTGAGCACAGGGCACTGACTTGTGAAATAAGGTTTATAAGCAGATAGGCAAGGCAATAAATGTGGAAGAAACAGCTTCCTTGCCTTCCATGCCTCTTGCTATCACTGTAAATAAAGCTAGCACCTTCCACTGCTCCAGTCATCTGTAATTACTGATTGCTATAAACCACTAATATGTGCGCTTGATGTTGCTACCCCTAAACCTGCAAGAAAAAGTATAAAAAGTAAGTTTATAAAGTATAGGAAAGGTTACTTTATTGTAAAGGAAATAAATAAGAATTTTCTAAATATCACGATGAGGGGATTGTTGAAAGGTTTTCTAGCAATTAGAACAGTTTGGTGAATAAATCAGTACAGGCATGAGATCTGTTATCTAGTATACTTGGGGTTTTCCACATAAGGGGTCTTTTTGTAATTTGGGTCTCCATGTCTTGGAGACTAAAAAATCATTTTAACTTTAAATACGATTTTTGCCTACAGTAAGGATGATATATCTTAGTTGTGTTTTATTAAAAGAAATGTAGTGTTTTCCCATAATTCAGAAATTTCTGGATAACTGGTTTCCGGATAACGAATATTAGAACATAATTTTAACAGTTTTTACCAATCCCATTTTTATATTCTAAATTATTGTAGTTAAGTGAAATGGTAAAGGTATATGGGATTCATTATCCAGAAAGTCTTCTCCCAAAGAATCCATTCTAAGCAAATCTAATAATCATAACAGTTCCTTGGTTCCTTGTACTTGATCTGAATTAAGATATAATTAATCCTTATTGGTGGCAAAACAATCCTATTGGGTTTAATTAATATTTCAATGGTTTTTTTTTTACTGTTTAAAATAATATTGTTTTTTAATATAAGAGTTCAGGGCTTTTGGACCTAAAAGGCTCCCTGGATTAAGTACAAATATGGGATTTGTTATCTGGAAATTAATTACTCAGAAATTTCCAAATTATGGGAATGTCATCTCGGCTTGCAAATTCGGCTTTTAGCAAATAAGGAGATGCAGAAGCGGCACCTAGGAGAAAACTGAACCAGCCCATGGCTAACAAGAGGGCCAGCGATCTATATAACTGGTGGGTGCCTAACATTTTGACACCCCCCCAGAAAAAGACTTTACATGTCCTTTCAGGTAGGGAGATTAAATTATGAAAACCCCTATTCCGGAAAACCCCAAGTCCCAAGATTTCTGGATAATGGGTCCCATACCTGTATATGAAATAGTAACTGTGATTTACAAATTAATTGGTCACAGTTAAGAACATATACACGGATGTGAGAATGGGGATTATCTGGGTCGTGTTTAAGTATAGCAGGGCATTAATAGAACACAATGTGCAGACTATATGGTCCTATGATTTCTAAAGGCAGCCCTTAAGGATGAATTTTGGATAAAGTATCTATTGTTTTCTAATTTATCCCTCTAAATAACATCTGAGTATCCTAATACTGCTATTCAGACACTGGATGTGGCAATTGTGAGTGCACTTAGTCATGAAATAATATGCATATAAGTAAGGCTCCCTAAGTATGTATATATCCAGTTTCCTGCACTAATGTTGCACCCCAAAATGAAGGAAAATGCACAGTAGCTCCATGCCAAGAGGAATTAAAATAACCTACATTTGTAGCCCTACATCTTTACTTGTCTTATGAAACTGAAACTTATAAAAAAAAAAAAAAAATAGTGCCTATTTAAGATATTATTGTTAAATGTGGAATGGAATATGTTTTATGCTATTCTCCAGCCCCCTCTGCATAGTAAAGTAATCTCCTACTAGCAGATGTGTTTTCTTTTTTTATTTTTACTAACACAGTTGTTTCTCTATACTTGATAAAGTTTAAAATAAACAGGTCCCGGGGTGAATTACAGGCATCGCAACTGGATTGGCATCTAAACCATAAAGCAGTTGGTGCAACTGCGCCAGGGGACAGCAAACAGCAGGTTTTTGCTGGAGGGGACAACTACGTTATTTCCCTCTTGGTCTTCAACAACTAAGCAGATGTCCTAGAATTATTATTTTTCCTTCTAGTAATTTTGTCTCTTTATCCTCCCAGGTATGTGATTGCCTCCTTCGCAGATGTGCAGGTACGTTGTGTGGATCCTGAGTGGCCAGCACCATCTGCTGGTGATTTGTATTATCCGTAGAATCACTTTTTAATGGGGCATACAACTTAAATACAATAAGATAATACAGGTAAAGCATAAGGTAACAATTAAGCATAAATACAGAGGAGAACTCTCTGTTAACTATGATATTTCCCATATTGGGCTCTTAGTTCGTAGTACTGCCCTCTTCTGAACTACCCTAATAAGTCTGGATATGGTTGGTACACTGTCATTTTTCCATGTAGCATTGCAGTGATGGTACCGGGATAGGACTTGTAATCTGGAATGCTTGGCATCTGAGTTTTTCTGTAAAAGGGATCTTTCCATAATTTAAGTCAACAGACCTAAAGACTGCTAAAACTCATTAAAACATGAAATAAAACCCAATAGGATTATTTTGCCACGGATATGGATTGATGCAGATTAGTTAGGACCATGTTTTATTAGGAGGAAAATTATTTTTTTTTTAAAAAATTATAATTATTTGCTTAATGAAGTCTATTAAAGACCTTTCTATTAATTGGAACTTTCTGGATAAGGGGTGCCATAACAGATTTTTTTTTTAGGGGGTGCCCCCAATAATATCGGTTTAGCTGCACATTTGCCTAAAATTGTTACACAATTGTTAAACCACCCTTATGCTTACTATTTCATACACACTGTCCAATCCAAATTATATTTCAAGACTGTCTTCAGTCAAAAAAAAAAAAATTAAACATCCAAACACAAAAGGCATATTTACTTTATGGAGCTGTGTTGTGATTTTATGTAATTGTGTAGCCTTGTCTTAAAGTGATACTGACACTAAAAAACTACTATTCAAAATATTAATGTACTTAAAAAGTTCCCTATAGGTCACATTTTTCACTGATAGGTTTGCTTTTGTAAGTATTTGTTACTTGAAGTCCCTAAACCTGACTGTCCCTTCTCAACGGACTCCTGCTGCACAAATATGGCCGCCCCCTCATAGAGGAACATGGGGGATCAGATAGGTAAGGTAAAAGCATTGGGCAATACATTTATGGCAAAATTATTAAGCATATGCAAAGATAGTGTTCTGACAATTGTAAAAAGGGTTCAATTTTTCGTGTCCGTATCTCTTTAATGAAAAACTATACCTCCAGAATAAATACTTAACCAGTACATCCTTTATATCATATTAAGTGGCCTATTAAAAAAATCTTACCAAACAGGAATATATACTCGACACTGATATTCACTAGAAGGCCACATGTTCGACAGCCTGCTCTAGACTAATTGTCACAAGTTCATTGTGTATTACTGGAACCATTAGCGTTCTCTAAGGCTGAAGCCAAAAACGGCTTGGTGAAAATAGCGCCATACGCTCCTGCCTGTGCCTGCACTCCAATGAATGGAATTCGCTCGGGTACAGGCACATGTAGCCGATATTCGCCGAAGATAAAAAGTCTCACGTTTTTTTGGCGGATATCGGCTACATGTGCCTGCACCCGAGCGTATTCCATTCATTTGGGCACAGGGTAGGGTAAGTGTACAGTAGCGGGGCGTATTCCCGGCAAGCGTTTTTCGGCTTGCAGAGAATACGACTGTGTGATATTAGGCTAATTTGTCCACCTTTTTGCCAGAGGAATATCCCTGATTAGCAGTTTCTACTCTGTTTCTGTTTCTACTTTTTGTGCCATCTCGTAAAACTGCACCTTTTTAGCCACCACACCGTTGTTCCCATTTTGGTATATCAGCTGCTATATTGTTGCCAGGGTCTAAATTATCCTAGCAACCAGGCAGTGGTTAGAACAAGATTCTGGTATATGAATAGAGAGGGCCTGCCTGTGCCTGCACCCGAATAAATGGAACACACTCGGATACAGGCACATGTAGCCGATATTCACTGAAGATACAAAGTCTCGTGTTATTTGGCGGATATCGGCTACATATGCCTACACCCGAGCGTATTCCATTCATTCGGGTGCAGGCACAGGGTAGGGTAAGTGTACAGTAGCGGGGCATATTCTCGGCAAGCGTTTTTCGGCTTGCAGAGAATACGACTGTGTGGTATTAGGCTAATTTGGAATATCCCTGATTAGCAGTTTCTACTCTGTTTCTGTTTCTACTTTTCTCGTAAAACTGCACCCTTTTAGCCACCACGCCATTGTCTTCTTCCCAGACCTGGCATTTCCGCTTTTTTGCTTTTAGTTGGCCAGTAATTAAAACTAAGCTGTTATGGACCTTGAACTACTGTTTGTTTGTTTGTTCAGATTTACTTTTTACTTGAATGGTTGCTGCTCAAATGTGCAGCACTATAAATTGCCCAAGCTCCATAAATAATAGATATTGAATTGTAAACGTGTCTATATATTCATCAATTCAAGCTGAAACCTTAATAGATCGAATAGTCTGAAGTTTTATAGGAAGCAGCAAAAGGACCAGAGCCATGGGACTTGGCTTGCTTCTCATCTGTTGTCAAATTGTTCTAAGGCAATGTTGTTCTGGGAGAGCCTGTAGACGGAGTAGCCCACAGAGAGTGGATTAATGTGTCCTGCTTGCCCTGTGCTAGGAAACTGGAATTCCCCGGCTCTGCAGTTGATCTCCACTCTCCTCATTTTGTACTGAATGACAGCCGTGAAGGTTGCTTCCTATGTTAGTAAAAACGTAGCCACGGGCATCCTTCCAGCAGCACCCCATAATGCACTGGACTGGCCATCACACGTTGCTGGAGGGAATCAGGGGATGGGTTGAACTCTTAAAACTTTTAAGAGCCAGAAGGAAAAAAAATACGTGTGACAGATGCCTCAAATGTAACTGGTTGTTAACTCTTAAGGTACTATGTACAGCAAATCTAAATGAAACCCTGTCTGGTGGTATTTGGCCCTTTTCACCAGTGTTCATTTTTTTTTGGGGGGGGGGGCAACTTATATTTTTATTGAAAGGCATCAATAAAAAAAGGTGTTTTATAAAGATGCGCATGTTCATATTATAACACTTTTTTTTTTCAACCAAGATCACGCACATTACAGTAGTAAAGAGTATAAACTCTTAATGAAGAAAATGATTCGAAATATAATATAAAGATAATAAAACACATCTTAATCCACTGTTTGTATTAATGTATTCTACTGTACAGCACTGCGTACAAACGTAACGCTTTATAAATAAAGATATACATACATACATACATACATCTTCTAGGTGTAATTAATTAGAAATGGTTTCTATTATGAATATAGTTGCTGGGTTTTTAAGTGAGTACTAGGTTCTAAGGTATACTTTGGTTTTTCCACAGAGACCAGATTAAAACTAAAAACTAGTAATTAAGGGGTAGTTCATCTTTAAATTAACTCTAAGTATGATGTAGACATTCTGAGACTGTTTGCAACTAACTGGTCTTCATTTTTTATGGTTTCAGTAATTTAGCTATTTGTTTAGCAGCTCTCCATTTTGGTATATCAGCTGCTATATTGTTGCCAGGGTCTAAATTATCCTATCAAACAGGCAGTGGTTTGAACAAGATACTGGTATATGAATAGAAGAGGGCCTGCATAGAAAGATAAAAAATAAAAAGTAACAATAAAATTGTAGCCTCACAGACCAATAGTTTTTGGCTGCTGAGGTCACTGACCCTTATTTGAAAGCTGGAAAGTGGCAAAAGATGATAGCAAATAATTAAAAAACTATAAAATATAATGGAAAACAGTAATATAATGGAAAACAGTTGCAAAGTTGCTAGGAATATTGAGTTTAGGACAGTGTAAACACTATCCTGAAATGGCAGACCCGGTAGAAATGTTCACCCAAAACAAAAGTGTTCCATGCTAGTTCTGCAATCATTTATTTTTCTTCCAGACGTGGCTAGAGCTAGGAAATAAGCAGAGAGCAACGGCAGCTACAGGAATGAATGAGAAGAGCTCACGTTCCCACTCTGTGTTCATTCTGTCTGTTTCACAGACCATGGTAAGACCCATTTTTTTTTTTGACTGCAAGAAAATTTTGTTCATTAAAAAATTATCTTTGATGTCAAATACACAATTGGCATATTGTGCAAAGGCAATGTGAACACATACTTAAGCATCTGAACATCCCTGATATGTAATTGGTTAATATGTCTTGTCTACAGAGAGAGCTACTGGAAGGCGAAGTTCATGATCATACAAGGACAAGCCGTGTTAATCTTGTAGATCTGGCTGGAAGCGAGCGATGTAATTCTGCACAAACTAGTGGTGTCCGACTGAAGGTTAGTCTTACCTGGAACTGGATAATGGTGCAATGCAGAAATAATGTTTGTGGCCAATTATTTTTCTTCTGCACATTGCTTGTCCCTTTTCCAGTCATTACTGCTTCTTTTTTGTTTTAACTTTCTCCTACACCCCTCTTTGCTTCCTGTAACCTTCATTATCCCCACAATAATCATTTGTAAGGCTTACCAACCATGCTTTCATCTATATTTCTGTCCTCTGTCACCCAGCCAAAGCATCTCTGTATATGTGCTGTGTCTGGATAATATTTAATATACAGGATAATGATCTCTCTTGAAAATGTTTATCAATATATATCAATCAGCAATGAATTTTACAATTCTATAAAGGCATTAGTATGTGTTGTATGTAATAATCATGGAATGCAGAGGGACAGAGCTGTCATTGGGGAAGATTCTCCAATCAGGCGGATATTTCACAGATAGGGGCCATCATCAGAGAGACTTAAAGGTGCCACAGGTCGCTCAAGAGGTAGTGCTACTAGTGGGTGACCATGTGTAAATCTTTTTTTCCCCAATCTACTTGGCAGTGCCCATCACCCAGAGATTGAGAAGTGTCTAGTGGGCATACTGCTAATTTCATAGTAGGGTGGCCGTGCTGAGATTTTCTACTATCCTTATAAAATACAGAAGTACCGAAAAGTACCTGTAGAATTTATTTGAAAGTCTTGTCCAACAAAAATAACTGTCTTAATGTCTTTAGGAAGGAGCCAGTATTAACAAGTCTTTGCTGACCCTGGGAAAAGTGATTTCAGCCCTTTCAGAGATGTCAGAAGTTAAAAAAAGAAGCTTCATCCCTTATAGAGATTCTTTGTTGACGTGGTGAGTGTTTTAGCATAGCCAAGGCTGTGCCCACACAGGTTGGTGTATCTTTAGCATACAGCCGTCCGTATATAGATTGAAAAGTGCCTGCTCCTTACCCAGAGCACTCTTGCTTTTTTTATGGTTTTGCTGCCCTTAGTGGTATCTTTATTTATTGCCATCACTGAGTTGTAATATTGTGTGTGAGCTATGCAACATCGTACAGTAGAACAATACATTAATACAACAGGGGGTTATTAAAATAATAAATACAAAGTATAATAATACAAGGTACAGTTGCAATAAGTTAAGAATCGGAGACAAGAGGATGGAGGTCCCTGCCCTGTAGAGCTTACAGTCTAAATGGGAGGGTAACTTACAGACATAAATAGGAGGGTATTAAGTGATGTAGGTTACAGTGTAATATATGTTCTAGTTCCCAGATCAGGTGCTGTGAAAGTGCTTCAATAGGTAGTCTTTGAGCTTAGTTCTAAAAAGACTGAGGGAGGATTCTCTCCGGAGGAAATTGGGGAGGGCATTCCAAATGTAAGGGGCAGAAAGGTTTAAGGCTGGAAACAGCAGTAGTAGTAGGGGGTGCAACCAGGCGGTTCCTCTGTGAGGAGCGGAGGAGTCGGCCAGGATCATATGGAACCGATGCGGTCCCCAATCCGACTAAATTTTTTAACCTGGTTGGCAGGCCCATTGAATCGGTGTATGGCCACCTTTATTCTCCCTCTTTCTTTATCTCTCTTGTTTTCCATTTTTCTTTCTCTTTCATTCTTTCTCTTTTTTTTCCTCTTTCCTTGACACCTCTCTCTCATATATCCAGGCTGCTGAGAGAGAGCCTTGGTGGGAATTCGAAAACAGCCATGATTGCCACAGTCAGCCCAGCAACTGTGAACCTGGAGGAAAGTCTTAGCACCTTACGGTATGCTAGCCAGGCAAGAAACATAATTAATGTGGCCAGGGTAAACGAGGATTCCACTGCTGCACTAATAAGAGGTAACTAGTGGATTGCTTTGCCATTGTCCTCTCGTGTCATGTCCATCACTGTAATTTGGAAAAACTGGTTTCCTTTTTTCATGTCTAATTTCAGAACTTAAGGCAGAGATTGATAAGCTTAAGGCAGCTCAGCAGTGTGTACAGGGCGTGGATCAGGAAACGTATGATGCCAGTTTGCATGAAATCCAGTCTTTGAGGGAGAGACTTTTTATCCAGGAGAAGGAGTTGACCGAGACCCAGAAGTAAGATGGAGTCATTCTTTATTATATTATTTATATGTTGCAAATCAACTCTAGAATATGGCTGTCGATGAACAATGAGGGACTTGAACAGAAAAGTACACTAGGTTGTAATGCTGAACTGATTTTGTAGAATTCCAGTATTCCAATATATCTTCATAGTGCCAAGGATTTAATATAAAAAAAACAAGGTATAATAAGGACAATACACTGCAATACTTTGTCTTTTTCTGGCAGGTCTTGGGAAGAGAAACTTGAACTAGCCAAACAACAAAAAGAAGAAGAAGCCAAAGAACTACAGGTATAAATGATATCTACGACCCTATAATGTGTGCAATAATGATCCGCATGCAAGTTTCCCTTGTATTACTGTCATTAAAAAGCCAATTCTCAGAAACATCTTTCACTTTGTGCTTTGTATCCTTTACCCTGTGCTTTATGTTCTGTATTCTTAAAGGGGTTGTTCTTGAATGTCCAAATCGTTTTAAACCACAACAATGCTCACAGAGTGGTAGAAAATGCATTTTCCATAAAAAAGAGTAAAATGGCCACTATAAGAGCTACTTTGTATACCTGTTAAATCAGTCCTCCTGTCTCTCTGATCAGTTTTCTGAAGGGATGGGAGTGGCCTATTTTGAACCTGACACATTGAAAACTTCCTATATGCTTACATCATCATGTCCAGGCTTTGCTCTTACTTCTTACCTATTGGACCAATTCATTGGTTGCTTGTGCATTATAGCAAGTTGGGTCATTGGTTAATTTCTCCCTTGCAATGTAGTAAATCACCAATCTAACCATTATGTTAGAGTTGCAGCTCTTGGTTTGACATTACTTCCTGTGCCAGACTGGAGACACAGCCAATTGGAGTTAAGTCGCCTGCCAGTACTATGAGTGACATCATACAAGAAAGTAAAAGTGTAGTTTTATGGGGGTCACTTACCCCCCCCCCCAATCCCACGCACAGAGTGAAGGATCAGCAGAGAAATATCTCTTCAGCTGCACATTTGTTTTTTGTTAACTATGTATATGGCAAAGATTGTTGTATTACTGTGAACTGTTAGATTTGTGAATGTTGTACAAAGGTGAACAGCCCCCTTAAGACTATTCCTGCCCTAGGTCAGTCTGATTATAGTTACTGTTTTAGTCACTCATCCGACAGGTAGTCTATGTTTGGTCAGAATCCTCACATCTGCAACATCATCTTGCTGTTTTCTAAAACTGAATTTTGGAAGTCAGAGCAAGGTCTTCTACGTCTAACCCTAGACAAACCTTTCACCCTATAATTTCTCAGGCTGAATAATCAAGAAAGCTACAAATTACAGAGAGGTTATCTCCCGTGGACTCATTTTAATTCAAAATTCAATTCAAAAACTTCTTCTCTTAACCTTCAAAGCCCTCCATTCCTCTGCTCCTCACTACATTTCTTCTCTTGTGTCTCCGTACGTTCCTGGCCGACTCCTTCGTTCCTCGCAGAGCAACTGCTTGGTTGCACCCCTCACTACTACTGCTGTTTCCCGCCTTAAACCTTTCTGCCTTGCTGCCCCTTACATTTGGAATTCCCTCCCTGATTTCCTCCGGAGAGAATCCTCCCTCAGTCTTATTAAGACTAAACTTAAAGACTTCCTTTTGGAGCAATCGCCCAGCACCTGATCTGGGAACTGGCACTTATATTGTATTGTCACCCACTGTGACCTACAGCACTTATATTTGCCTATTTGTGTCTGAGTTACCCTCCCATATAGATTGTAAGCTCTACGGGGCTCCATCCTCTTGTGTCTTTGACTCTTAACTTATTGCAACTGTACCTTGTATTTATTTGTATTTATTGTTATACTTTGTATTTATCTATTATCTTAATAATCCCCTGTCTTAATCTAGTCTATTGTAAAGCGCTGCGTACATATGTAGCGCTTTATAAATATATACTGTGAGGACAGGTTTAAATATAGGTGTTTAAGCGTCAGGCCTACTAGTAAATTTAAGGCCTAAAACTAGCACAAATTACAGTAAAAGTTTAGACATTTAAAATAAGTTGTTTTGTACACTTATGTAAGTTGTTTACAGATAAGGAATGATTAATTGCTATATGCTGAATCATACATCGTCACCCCATGCTATCGAAGGGCCCCAGATGTCCAGAAACTTCTAGTATCACGCGTGGTCAAACGTGAGGAGAAGATTCCCGAATGATGGATAGATAACAGGGGAACATTGGACTCTGATTGGACAATACTTGGGGGCAGTGGGGGCCTTTGGAAATCCCCCACTGAAGGGTATAAAAAGGCATGATACAGTGTAAACAACTTGGAGGTTTTATGCACAATATTCCTTTGTACATTGTCTCCCCATCGATGTAAAAGATTAAATCTCTTCTGATATCTGAAGAACGAAGTCTAGGTGGTGTTCTTGCATTGTTACATAATTGGTGGGCCTTACAGTTGGTGCCGAAACCCGGGATCGAACCAGGGACGTTTAGATTGGAGGGATTAGGGATGCACCAAATCCACTTTTTTGAATTAGACCAAACCCCTGAATCCTTCGTAAAGGATTTGGCTGAATACCGAACCGAATCTGAATCCTAATTAGCATATTAGGTTTTGGAAGGTTTAAATGTTCCATGTTTACGTGACAAAAAGTTACACGATTTTTAGGATTCGGTTCGGCCAGGACCATGGATTCGGCCGAATCCTGCGAAAAAGGATGAATCTTGGCTGAATCCTGTATTTGGTGCATCCCTAATATACTGTATATACATACATACATGCATACATACACATTTTAAAAGATGATTTCCTTTTTTTTGTAATAACAGTGCCATATTGGTTTGTTGGGTTTATTTTAAGTCTAAATTTTTTTTTTTTTAATAGACGTCCAGATTATGGAAAGACCCCATTCCTGTTCTGAAATTATTGATGATGGATTTGTTCACACTACATGCTTTAGCCTGTATTTATGTTGCATCACTACAATCAATCAATTTTTTCTGTGTTTATTTTCCTTCTCTCTATTCATGTCTTTGGTTAAAGAGACTAACCCTTATGGGCTGTTATTAGCGATGAGCAAATTTTTTCGCCAGGCATAGATTCGCAGCAAATTGTTTTGCTAAACTTCAGAGACAATTCACCACGCATCATAAAATAGGCCAACAAACACGTTTTGCGGATTTTTAGTTGTTTCATGAATTTTTTGCTGTTGCACAAATTTTTCGCCGAAGCAAAACAGGGCAGATTCGCTCATCACTAGCGGTTATCCATGCAGTGTATAAATCTTCCTTGGGCTGCATGATCGATTCCCTCTTGTACCCAAATCTCAGTTGTACCCCGTTTTGTATGTAACTGATCTGGTTTCTTCTGCCACGACATCGCTGTGCACAGACGGTTACATAGGGTTGAAAAGACCCATCAAGTAAACCCAGCACACACACAGCATCATCCAGGGTGGATTTCAGCACAGATGAGCAGAAGCATTTTTTTTTTTTTATACCGATATCCACCCAGCTAGACAATAGCCCAATGTAATGCCTGTCACTGCTCAGTGATATTGGGTAAAAGTACTGTAGATTTGTGTTTTCCCCCCAGGATAAATACAGTGAAGAAAACGGCTCATTTAACATGGCCCTTACTGCAGTTTTGAAAATTACATCACCTCATCATAGGCAATGTCTTTAATTCTTATCCTCTTTTTTTCTTTTCATATTTGCAAATGTTTAATTCTATTCAACTTGTTGGATTAGCCAGGCTGTTATTATATAATAATAATTACCTCACTCTCCACTTATTCAGAAAGCTGGCGTTTGTTTTAAAGTTGACAACATGCTTCCAAATCTGGTCAATCTGAATGAGGATCCACAGCTTTCTGAAGTGCTTCTTTATATAATCAAAAAGGGTCAGACTATGGTGGGCAAGCAGCATCCAGGATCTGACCATGAGATACAGCTGACTGGAGCCCTTATAGCTGAAAACCATTGGTAAGTTCTTCATGGGGTGTATTTTAATACATTAATCCGTGGCTCAAATTACCTAAATACTCTGATAGCATCAACTTTAACTACATGTTTTTATACTTTTAAAAATGCAGCATCTAAACGTTTGAGGGTGTCGATGCCTAGTAAACAATAAACTTGGCTATAAGCAGGCAAATTCACCTCCAAAGACTTAGAATTTCAAATACTAGAATATAAGGTATAAACAAAATGAACAGTCTGTTAGCAATTAATTGAGAGTTATAGTAAAATATATTTAACCTTTATTCATGGACCTTTGCTTTAGAAACTAAAATTCCCAAAGATAATGAATGAATGATAATGATAGTATTAGAAATTAAGTGACATCAAAAGGCCTATGTTGGTCTAGTTTTATAGACTATAAGGAAACAGTCAGCAAACTACATGTCAGATCTGCTCCACTAATCTTAAAACAAATACACTATATTCAGTTTATATTTTATTCTTGAGGTGCAGCTTCCCAACCTAATCAAAAACAAAATATCATTTAATTATTTTTAGGGTTAGCGCTTTTTTCACAAAACACTCCACAATATTAAAAATTCCCTTTTCACATTTCTTAACTCTTGCCGAATACAATATTTACTAAGAATAAACTCAGCCAATATAATATTCAACTTTCAAATTCTGGATCAGTAACTCCAATATCTGATTTAAATACAGTAAAGTAGATCAGACGAGTCACATCGTACACCAAACAAAAAACGTGAAGAGCTCGCAGTACAAGGGGGAGATGCCAGTATATTGATTTTATGTAAAAAAGAAAAGATATTTCAATATTTAGTAAGGGTAAAAGGGTCACTGGCTGTGTGTTGCAGCATAATATGCTCTGTATACATACTAAAGCTTAATATTCTTTGGGTCATTAGCCATGTGCTGCACATTTAAGCTCAATATACCTTTGTATATTCACTGCTCGTATTCCCTTTACTATCTTATGCTTAGCATTTTAATATGCTTAGCATTTTAATATATAGTACACTGGATATGGACATAAGGTATTTACCATATTGTGTGTGTTGTGAATGTGTCCTTTATATGCCTGTAATGTAAATCTAGAATACAATACAATTACTGTATTTTTATATATTTTTATAAATTTCAAATTCTGGATCAATTTATTTATTTATATATATATATATATCTGTTCCACTGACGGTCCCTTGTGGATCGAAACGCGTCGATGTGAGTGTGGAGCAATAAAACTTTTTTGATACTTTTGAACAATTGGAGCCGTGAGTGCTTTCTACTGCAGCTATGTATATATATACATATACATATATATACATATATATATATACATATACACATATATATATATATACATACATACATATATATATATATATATATATATATATATATATATATATATATATATATATATATATATATATATATATATATATATATATATACTTTCGGCAGGGATCCTGTGTGGAACTGAAACGAACGTTGGTTCAAATAAACCTCTGATTATTTTTTCTGCAAAACTCTTCAACTGTGTGTGTAAATCCTGTGTGTGCCGTCACTTCTATGCCTGTTTAACCACTTTTTTGCACAGGCACCCAGGTATTGTCACCTTGTATGGTGTGCAGCATATATATATATGGCGATCCTATTGGGATCGAAACGCGTTGATGCGATGAGCTAATAAACAAAAAACTTTTTTTAGTTTTATCTCTATATGCCGTGAGTGCTTTCTATTAATCCATTATATATATATATATATATATATAAATTGATCCAGAATTTGAAATGTAAATATTGGCTGATTTTTATATTAATGAACGTGAAAGGTGGATTTTTAATATATTGTGGAGTATTTTAGAAATAAGTTCTAACCCTAAAAATTAACCCCTAAGTAACAGCAAGCTCAGCTGAGCCAGTAACACCTTTATAGAAACTAGTAAAAAGCTAGACGTGAAAACCCTATTTCCTTTGGCAAAATCCAAAGGACAGCAATGAAAAATTTAATAGAAATAATATGTGAGAAATTTTAGAAACCTATCTGGTAGTTGAAAAATGATTGGAGGTTTTATAGTTTGTACAGGATGCAGTGTATGGGATAAAACACCTTTTAAGCAGGTGTTAAAATGCCTTGTGTGCTTTTTAAATATTTGTCCGGATTGCAAAATGGTTTTTTTTTTTGTTCTTTTTTTTTTTTTACATTTATGACTTTTATTACATTACCCTATTTGTGTCTAAGACCAGACATACATATAAGTGTGGGTAGAGAGGGTCAAATACTCCAAAAAAACAAAAAAAAATATCCATTTAAAGGGATACCCAAATCCAGTCAATATCACTGACCCTGGGCTTTTAAAAGAGCACCTGAAAATTTAGAACTGATACCCACAGGGAGGTAGGGAGCACGCAGCCCATCACTAAATGGTTAATTAAGGGAAAGGATGTAAAAGGGCAATATTTACTGTTTGGCAAGATTTTTTCAATAGGTCACTTAGTTTATATCATTTTATCTGTGGGTTAAGTATTCATTCAGGGGGTATAGTTTTCCTTTAAATACACAGATCCACTGTCCAATGACTGAGGGGACAGAAAAGAGAAAATATGTTCTGAATTAAGTTGTGTTTGCATTTTCACATTGTGCTTATTCTTGTATCTTGCATAGCCTCATCAATAATAAAGCGGGTCAAGTGTCTTTAACCCCATTGCCTGATGCAGAGACCTTTATCAATGGAAACCTTGTTCGAAATCCAATCGTTCTACACCACGTAAGAGACACACGTTCATCAAGTCAACCTTAATGCCTATATACATTATAACCTGCCTAACTGCTAGTTGATCCAGAGGAAGGCAAAACCCCATCTGAAGCCTCTATAATTTGCCGCAGAGGGGAAAAAATCCTTCCTGATTCCAAGATGGCAATCGGACCAGTCCCTGGATCAACTTGTACTGAGAGCTACCTCCCCTACCCCTGTATTCCCTCACTTGTACTGAGAGCTATCTCCCCTACCCCTGTATTCCCTCACTTGTACCGAGAGCTATCTCCCCTACCCCTGTATTCCCTCACTTGTACTGAGAGCTATCTCCCATACCCCTGTATTCCCTCACTTGTACTGAGAGCTATCTCCCATACCCCTGTATTCCCTCACTTGTACTGAGAGCTATCTCCCATAACCCTGTATTCCCTCACTTGTACTGAGAGCTATCTCCCATACCCCTGTATTCCCTCACTTGTACTGAGAGCTATCTCCCCTACCCCTGTATTCCCTCACTTGTACTGAGAGCTATCTCCCCTACCCCTGTATTCCCTCACTTGCTAAAAAGCCATCCAACTTCTTCTTGAAGCTATATAATGTATCGGCCAGTACAATCCCCCTTAAGCACCTCTTCTCCAGTGTACACAACCCTAACTTGGCCAGTCTTGGCTTTCTTCATAACTGAGACTTTCCATACCCTTTACCAGCTTAGTTGCCCTTCTCTGTACCCTCTCTAACCAAATAATATTCAGTTTTAGCACTGGAGACCAAAACTGAACAGCATATTCTGGATGGGGCCTTACCAGCGCTCTGTAAAGGGGAAGAATAACCCCCTCCTCCCGTGAATCTATACCCCTTTTAATACAGCTCAAAACCTTGTTTGCCCTTGCAGCTGCTGCCTGGCATTGCTTGCTACAGCCAAGTTTATTATCTACAAGTCCCCCAGGGGCCTTTTATATTATGGATTTGCCAAGTGCAGTCCCATTAAGGGTATAAGTGGCTGCATATTTTTACAGGTTATTATTTTTACAGGTTATATTATTTTACAGACCTTACATATATCCATGTTAAATCTCATCTGCCACTTAGCCGCCCAGATTGTCAGTTGGTCAAGATCCTGCTGCAGGGATGTCACATCCTGGATAGAATTGACTGGGCTGCAGAGTTTTGTGTCATCTGCAAACACTGATACATTACTCATAATACCCTCCCCTAAGTCATTAATGAACAAATTAAACAAAGTTGGCCCCAGTACAGAACCCTGAGGGACCCCACTGAGAACCTTATTCCAAGTAGAGAATGTACCATTAACAACCACCCTCTGTACCCGATCCTGTAGCCAGTTTCCTATCCATGTGCAAAGTTGTTTTTGTGGGCACAGTATCAAATGCTTTGGCAAAATCCAAATAGATCACATCTACTGCCCTTCCACTGTCCAGCTTCTTCTCATCTAACCTCATCAGAAAAAGCAATCAAATTGGTCCGACATGACCTGTCCTTTATAAAACCATGCTGATTACTGCTCATATTGCCATTCTCTTACTGCTCATAATGCAAAAAAAGGTGGAAAAACTTAAAATAAGGATGCCGCTGAGCATTATGAATGAGTGCATCAAAGACTGTATTGATCAGATATTATCTGGTTTGTGCCACAATTCGGGATTTGCTTTTGTGGATAATGTAGTGTTGAATTTTCGAAGGAGGCATAGGCGAAAGGATTTGTATAAGCTTAGCCTCAATTCCCATTATCACAAACTGGCTTCTAAGCTAAACATTTTACAAGATATATTATAAAGCTACTGATATACAGATTGAGACACAATAAATTGTGCTTTTGAGACCTCAGATCTGTAGAGATCTGCTTGTATGCACCATCAGCTGGTCAAGCAGCTCATTAATATGTGGATGACCAAATGCACACACTATCATTTAGATCATGGACCAGTTAGTTGGGTAGTCCAAATATTGGCTCTTATGTAGCCACCAAGAGATTGCTGTCTGAATATAAACTTTCTTTTTTAGGGAGATAGAGTGATCCTTGGTGGCAACCATTACTTCCGTTTCAACCATCCCACAGAGGTTGACAGTGTTAGGCGTTCTGTGATGCCTCACACAAACCAGGAGGGCCCCAGAGACTTTGAATTTGCCAAAAATGAACTGATTGAGGCACAGACACAGAGGTTTGGATATATATCTTTAAATACAATAGCACTTTTTTTTAATCCAATGATTTTATTCATTGCTCAGCTACAGGTGAAGTAACTGTAACATTCCCATACACGTACAATAATAGTCTTTTTGGCCACTAGTTTTTGCATTTTGCTTCAATTTACTTTACCATTCTAAAATGATATGGCAATGTATTGGGCAACTAAAGGACCTCAATGATTAATTGATTCATATCTTTAGCTGAGTCTTTTGCTTGGAGATCTAATTATGCCTGTAGCATGTTGCCAATATTTTTGACTGTGGCAGATAACCTGTTGTAAATATGCGGTGGCAAAATTAGAAGTCATACCACTTTTTTTTTTTTTCTCTCTCAATTTTTCAGGATTGAAAATGAAATAGAGGATGCAAGACTGCAAGCACAGACTGATATGATGAAGGAACTCCAAGCTGCCAAGGAAATGGCCCAAATGGAGCTCACACAGCAAAAAAATTTGTATGAAAATCGAATCCGCCAGCTTGAAAGAGAACTGGTTAGTCAGGGCTTAAAGTTGGATGGGGGTTATATAGTCTGATGATTTAGCAGCTACCGTGATCATCAGTGCAGGGTAATGGAATCTCGTCCCAAGTAAGAATATAGAAAGATTGACACAACAGAGTTTGGGAAAGATTAATTTTAACGTCGCCTGCCCTGTGCACATAAATTTCAAAGTTTAGGTTATCTATTGCCCTTCTGGAGCCAAAGTTTATTATACTGTTGTAGTAACCCATAACAAGCAGTCAAATATTTGAAAAGTTTGCTAAAAGTCAAAAACTGAGCTAATTGGCTCTTAGCTCACTGGTTGCTAAGGGTTACTGCACAAAATAGGGTAGTGTTTGTAAAGAAACCCTACTATTTTGTGTTCTACATCTAATATGTAGGGGAGGTGATACATCCCTTACGTCATTCTAATATACATTTTGTTTGGAATTACAGGAGGAAGAGCTGGAAAGGAAGAGGAGTATAAAAAGGAGCCTAAAGGAAAGCAGGCCAGCCACTGGCAGGGATCATCTTCCCCCATCTGGACTATATAGCCAGGTATAATTTTACCTGTATTTATCAAATGACAATATACTTGTAGCCCACTTTATAAACAGATGTGGCACTACCTGCTGATATGTCACTATACTTGGCGCTTTCAGGAGTCCTGAGCCCCGCTTACTTTGGGGAACAGCTATTACTTTGTACTTTGGCGTGCCTCCACCCAGGATAGGGATAGACTGAACTATAACTCCCCTCCTGAGACTTAATATACTGCTCCTTTTGTGGGGACTCCCAGCACTCCTGGTACCTTGCCCCCTCCCTGGGGTAGTTGCTTACCAGGCAGGTGGATCCTCCAGGAGAGATACACACACACTGATGTAATGCTGAACAAAGTGTTGTGTTTATTGGCAGAGTGGTAGACAGCTTTGGCATACAGGATACACAGGATATGTCAGGATACTTTCTCTTTCCCTCAGGAGTCCCTCTCTCCTGGGATACCGGTAACACTCCAGCCAAATGACCCTCCCTTTGGGGTTCCCTCCGGTACTTCTCGCCAGAAGCCCCTCTCTAGGGCACTTCCCGGTACTCCCGCCAAGCGGACACCCCGTGGAGACCTCACTCCGGAAATATCACCCGGCTATCCCCCGGATTAGGCAAACTCCTATTCCTCACTCTTGTATCCCTGACTCCAGCTATCAGTGCTGGAAGATCTTAATCTCATCTGCCTCCTGGTGGGGCCAAGCTGCCCAGCTAAATAATCCTGTCTACCACTCCTAGAATGGTCTATAACACACATCTAACTCACTAGACCCAGCCTGTCACTATCCTCTAGCCAGAGGGGTCCCAGGCTTAAGACCTGAAGGCACATGGCTGCACAGCCTTATATATCTGTGTGCACCCTGTGGCCTAACTACTGAACTGCAGGGAAGCTAAATCCCAGTTAACCCTTAGTGCCAAACCAACCAAGGTATCCCACTACCAGAGTGTTACCCTCCCTTGGGGTCTATCCTGGGGGCAACCATCCTAAGGGACCCAAATTTTGGGGAACCCTACATACTGTACATATCACACTGCAACTAGTGATGAGCAAATCTGCCCTGTTTGTTTGTGAAATGCATTTAAGACCATGGGTGGTTTTTACAGTGGGTTTTTTTAAACCCCACAACTGTGAAACCAGGAGAAAAATGTATCTCATCACTAACTACTACTATGTTTGAATCAAAACCGTGTTTGAATAGCATTTTGCCACTTTCCATAACTTTTTTTTCTCTTTACTATTTACTAATGCATAAAGTATTTGACATGGTTAAGCGCCCAGTCTAATTGACCACATGGAATTGCACACACAGCCATGTTTAAAAAATGACATATTGCCATACAAACTCATCTTTAAATAAGCCCCATCCTTGTCAGGATATATTTTTTGTTTGTTTGTTTAAATTGGCTTTTTATAGCAGTTTCTTCTTAGCTGATGTGGTGCATTGTGGGTAACTTCCTGCAGGGTGTTGAAATGGGAATAAAGCACAGCAAATTCATGCAGGTTCTGGAACTGGAGAAGGAGACCCTTGTGAGCCAAGTGGAAAAGATGCAGCAGCAAGGAAAGAAAAGCATTTCTGCGGAAAGTAAGATGCACTTTACTAGACTTGATGGACTTTGGTCTTTTTTCAACCAAACTACTATGTAACTTTGTGTGGTTCCTCTTTTATCTAAAAAATTTATGAAGAAATTCTGCATGTTTTCTGTATATCTATAATTTGATACATTTTCACAATTTTAATGTGACATACTGATTTTTATTAAGTTTGGGAAAGTTTCTAAGCTGAATTTGTAGGGGAATCGTGTATCTTGTAACTACCACAAATGGGTGCTGACCTATACTGCAGTGGTTCTCAACTTTTTCCCCTGAGGTATTTTATGACTATCACAATAAACACCAAGGTTTCACCCATTTCAACTGCAGTTGCATTTCAGGAGTCTGCAACAAGAACAGATATGTAAAATATAGCATGACCGTCGTAGTAAAAGTTTTAACCAGAACAGGAATTTTGTTTTTGGTATGTGTATTAGATCTGTTATCATTGTAATAATAAAACAGTACCTTTTACTTGGTCCCAACTAAGATGATTTTTTTTTAATGGAGGAAAAATAATCCTATTGGGTTTATTTAATGTTTAAATGTATGTATGTATAACTTTATTTATAAAGCGCTACTTATGGACGCAGCGCTGTACAGTGGAATACATTAATATAAACGGGTATTAAAATAGATAAATACAAAGTATTACAATAAGCACAAATAAATACAAGATGCAGTTGCAATAAGTTAAGAGTCAAAGACACAAGAGGATGGAGGTCCCTGCCTCGTTGAGCTTACAGTCTATATGGGAAGGTAACTTACAGACACAAATAGGCTGTAGGTCACAGTGGGTGACACTACAATATAAGTGCTGGGCGAGTGCTCCAAAAGGTAGTCTATTAGTTTGATGATAACTGATTTTAAGTGGACTTAAGACATGGGACAAACCAAGTATCCAAAGCCAGTCATATTTGGACTTTTTTGACAGGCCATATTAAATTAACAAATACCAGTGATACTATTGGTATAACTGGTATGAGGAGTCCTCATGTGAACTGTCACCCCTATATTGGCTTTCACTCCCTCACATGGCATGGCTCTTGTCATTCTGTTAACAGCCAGGGCTTAGATCAGGGCATGGCAGGTTGCAAGACCTTTACACATGGCTGATTTCAGGCCCTAGTGAAGATTGTCCTGCTAGGAATCTGTTTTCTGGTTCTGGCAGAATGATTTTTGAATACCTCGGCCTGCTTTATTAACGCCTACAGGCCTGTATCATGACAGTGTGTTTGTAACACTGCATTTGTTTTTTGTCTTTTCCCTTTTAAGAGCAAGCACAATGGACAGCCTTGCAGCTATCAATTGCTCTGCAAGAAGCCAACACGATCAGCAAAAGTATGAACAAACATACAGTGTTTTCAAGGTGATGTATGAGCAGTTAAATACCATCTGTGCTTCGGGGTGGGTGATTATTCTTTGAAGTTTAGCATGGATTCTTTCTATAGATGGTTTATCTGAACCGCTTAGTCTCCTATTATGTTATGATTAAAAAAATTCTTTCGGATTCATTGCCTTACCTAGGCTGTTTTCTATTCCAAATAAAAAAAACAATTTCCCAGAATTGCAGGAAGGCCACCTCCCATAGAGTCAATTTTAGGCAAATAACTGTACCTTGCATTTGATCCTAAGTGAGCACCAATCCATATTTGTGGATCATATTGTCAGCGGTGTAACTATCGGGATCGCACCCGGGCCTGCTGGAGCCGCGGATGGCAGGACATGGGAAATTTTTGTTCAGAGGACACCAGAGCACGGCCATGGCTTGTTACGCCACTGCATATTGTTTATGCCTAAATGTTTATGTTTATGCCTAAATGTTTTTTCAGTAGACTAAAGACACGGCGATCAAAATTATGGAGAACTGCTTATCCAGAATTCCCCCCAAAAAATAAATCATATACCACTAGTTTCATTGTGCTCATATTGGAACATTTTAAGGAACCCTTGAACATAAGAAAAGAGACATGCGCGTATGCAACTAATATAGTAATATAATAAGACTTCAATCTACCAGTCTCAAAGACTTTTGTAAAGGTAGCCATATACAAACAGATTTTAGCTTCCGTTTTAGCTCCTTCAAGGAGCAGATTATTTTATGGCCAGCCTAAATCCTGAAGATCAGAGCTATATTTAAATAATGCAGATATTAAGAGAGATTTCACAATTCATTTTAATAAGTTATATATACTAATTATATAATTTATAATAAGTTATATATAGTTTCAGAGATGAAAGTGTTGTGCTCTCTGTTCAAATGCACGAACATATTAGAATATATTAGAATATATGTGTGCATAAAAGCGAACAAATATTTTTCAATGATTTTGGTTTGTTGTGCAATATCCTAAGAACCCACTAGAGTGCACTAGAGTTACAAAGGTTTTATATTTAGGCGTGCTCTCTTTCTGTGTGTGTGTGTGTGTGTGTGTATATAGATAGATATAGATATATAGATATAGATAGAGATAGATAGAGATAGAGAGAGATAGAGAGAGATAGAGAGAGATAGAGAGAGATAGAGAGAGATAGAGAGAGATAGAGAGAGATAGAGAGAGATAGAGAGAGATAGAGAGAGATAGAGAGAGATAGAGAGAGATAGAGAGAGATAGAGAGAGATAGAGAGAGATAGAGAGAGATAGAGAGAGATAGATAGATAGATAGATAGATAGATAGAGATAGATATGTAGATATATAGATATATAAAATTTAACTTCAAGTTCAACTTTTTCGTTATTACAGAGAAAAAGAAAATAATATTTTTAAATATTTGAGTGAAATTATTTATTAAAATGGACTCTCTGGGAGATTACCTTCTAGTAATTTGGAGCTTTCTGGATAACTGGTTCCCTGATAATGGATCCCCTACCCCTATGTATGTATAATACACCTACTACTTATCTTTCCATGTGTCCTAGAGCATAAACAAATTTACTTCAATGGGATAGTCATTGTTGTACATATAGATCCAAAATATGGTATAGTCATTGTCGTACATATAGATCCAAACTTATAGGTGCAAATTAACCCCTCTAGTGGCCAATGAGGGGAACAACAGGCTCCTATGATTAAGTGCTGGGTAAGCATGAAATGCTTAGCTAAAGCATAAGCAAGCCTAAAATGCTATTTACAGATAACAAGTTCAAATTAATCTTGCAGGATCCTAGGTTTGCAACATTTGAAAATGACCACACATTTCTTTACAAACAATTTTTTTTTTTTAATATAATTCATAATGTGCTGGGCCCTTTATATATTGGCTGTTTTACAGGTACGACTTGCCTGTGCTGAGCGGAGAAGAACAGGCTGTATATGTCCGAGTCACAAACACAAAACTTGGTATATCTACTATGTGGAGCCAGGGGAAGTTTGAAGAGAAATTGGTGTGCATGAGAGAACTGTACCAAGTGAGCCACCGTACTGCTTATGAATTTGATAGCTTTGGAAGAATTTGTGGCCAAGTTGTTTGTGCTTTTATTTTATTTACTTGGGTTTATGATATTTTGTACAAAGTATCTCCCCCTATTTTAGTAGGCTGGTAAATCAGAGCAGATAAACAATCGTATATCTTTCATGAATGTATTGCAGGGATCCTTTGAAGGCAATGCTGATGATCTGTTTTATGACCCAACGGATACATGGGAAGCTGAATCCAAGCAACCATCACCCAAGAGGTAGTGTTTAGCACCACTTTAATGAACTTCTGTGTTTTCATTCTTGCCATGGAGCTAGGGGCTTTAAACTTTTCTCTCCTCACAAACTTACTCATTTAAACAACTCATTTAAAATCCATCAAATTCACAAATATTATCACAGCCTTCTGAAAGAATTACTATTACAGGTATAGGACCTTTTATCCAGAATGCTCTGGACCTGGATAAGGGATCTTTCCCTATTTTGGATCCCCTTGTTTTAAGTCTTCTAAGAGATCATTCAAACATTAAATAAACCTCCAGGAATCCAGGGATTAATTATATGTTAGTATCAAGCTATAGTTTTATTATTAATAGAAATTAAATGGTATATATGCTCTGCTCAAAGACTTCAATAAATCAAAATAATCAAGTCTTTTATAATAGTAAAAAATAAATGGTACTGTTTGCAAAACCCTCAGTCAAGGGTTGACTAATTATCAGTTTAGGAACAACTTAAATGCAAAAATACCGTCAAGTCAAATTCAAAAAATCTTCATGCCTTATGGGGCATTTACTCATAGGCTAGTGGTCACACCCCATTGCAAACTATTTATATGGGTGGTGACCAATCAAAGTGAATCCCAAAAGGACTACTAATCAGAAATATAAAACTGCAATGAAGTGAATCAGATCTGTGAAACATGTGAAATGTTCTAAATGATAGAACATAATGCACTTAAGCATATATTTATCTATCCAGAAGAACATCAGACCAACCCTCTTTCTTTCTCCTGACAATTTTCTTTACTGGCACATGGTAGGAAACTGACCAGCAGGTGACGCTGTTGTAACAAAATTCATTCATATTAACATTACATATTCTGCTTAATGTCTTTGAATTTTGAAAAAAAAGGATGTAAACTGCAAATATGCAATTATTAGGTTTGCGTTCACTTAAAGGTTCACTTAGCTCGGGTGATCATGGAGTTTCTGGGGCATTGATCAAAATATAATCTTTTACTATGTTATGTCTGATAATTAGCAATGTACATATATAGGCTATTCTAATTGTTTTTCCTACTCTAGTTATAGATCCAATGTGATATGCTTTTGGCCATAAATGAACTATTTCCAGGATTAGGTTCATCTACTTCCCTGTGCATTTCATGTTTATTGGATTGAACTGGCCCATGCCATGAATTGGTGATGATCACATGGTCATTATGTCTCTTCGCCCGTCCAATAAAAGTTATTGTCAAACTTTTCCCATAAAAGCAGTAACAAGGTGAAGGTATATTTGGTATATATGTTGACATTCCAGTAAGGTAGGGTACTACTTCTTGATCCACCGTCACACTTTATATTAAAATTACCTTGTTTTTACACAATACCTGAGCAGTAATTCTACCTTTTTGGGATTCCGGAGTGCCTGCCTGTCTCACTACTTGACACTTAATATGTGCCAATCCATTTTTTTTTTTTTTTAATTTCATTGGCTTTGTACATTTTTTTTTCTTTTCTAGAACAAGAAATTCACTTTCCAGACAAACATCTGGCTTACTACTTGGAAAAGGTATAATGTCAGTGTGCCTTGGCGCCATCCTCATCCTGTAGAATCCTAAAAAGGCTGTCTGTTATTCTAGGTGGCAGACAAAAAGCCCATTGAACTTTATTTATTTTTTTTTTATACATGTTCATTATGGAGTAGTTATTATCAGTTTATTTGCAGTGCCCACAGATGTGGCTGTTTCCAGTGCCACATTCTCCTCTGTCTGCAAGCAGCTGGTAATCTCTGAAGCAGAGTTACTGGGCAAAGAGAAAGATTTTCCAGGGCTCATCCTTCAACTTCTCACACACCTTCATGAAGTCTGGACCTCAACCAATGATGTCTTACTGGGGTATGAGCAGCTGGGTGAGTAAGGACAGCTTCTAAAAACCCTCTTATGAAAAAGTAAGGTAAGACATGTCTGTCTCCATCAACATGACAAATTTTCCATTGAACCAAATAATTATATCAAGTGGGCAAGTGAAGGTGATTGTGTGTGTGTGTGTGTGTATAGTGAATAATGTACACCCTGTTGTAAAATATGAGGATATTAGAAGTCAACAATGAGTTCCATGACTATATAAAGGCTTCAAACCAAAGGCCAAGTGCTTTTATACTCTTGGCTTTTATAATACAAACGTTTCAGTGTCATGTGACAGAAATTACATCACCAAGCACCAGTCAGAACTGATGACATCACTAAGCACCGTTTTTACGTTTGTATTTATCTGATACTGTCTCTTATATGGAATTAACGAGCAAGGTGCTATTTTAAGTGTAATTGTCATGTTTTTCCCTATAATGCAGCATTATTTTCCCAGTATTCTAGCATTATCACAGTTGCAAGGAGACGATGCACATAACATGATCTGCGCAATCTTATCTGATTTAGAAAAATTAACACAACTGCGTGCATTTTTTCACAAATTGAAAGCAATTGCATGGAAGACTCTGCTGTCATTTCCTGTGTTCAGTGTGCAAGTGAGGTCTGCGCACAATTCTTTAGGCCCAAGTGTGCTGCCATGGGCACAAAAAGAATCCTCTAGCTACTGCCCGCTTCAGGGTTGCCCTGGATCAATAGGCTCAGCAGCGTTTGACTCAGAAGTGACACTGAGCGCAACTAAATGGAAGTGCGAGGACCATATTATCAATTTTCCTCCTCATAGAATAGAAGCAAATTTCTTGAGCTACCCCTGGCAAACTGTAATCACCTACCAAAAGTTTTGTATGTCTGTATGACTAAGAAGATTTTCATTTATCCAGGTCATAGTATATATATATATATATATATATATATCTAGTATAGGCAAATGTAAAGCAACTGGACTTTCTAAGTAATGGTTCAGTTTAATGATTATTTAGCAAGTCCAGTTGCTTTAGATTTTACCAATACTAGATACTGTATGTCTGTATGGTTTCCTTTATACTATAGCAAGCCTGATTTGTCTTTTATTGCATGGGAGTAAATTAAGCTTGCAAAGGAGGGGGAGTTGGGGGTAGCTGCCCGGAAGGATGTCAGGAGAATTGGGAAAGATCTGCACCCTGAGCCCTATAAATCTATTATAATGATATTTATCCAAAATCTACTTTTAAAGTGGCCACTTAGACATGAAAAGCTTTTTCAAACTAAACCCAAATTTCCTTTTTTATTAACACATCCATTCCCATTGTAAAGCCATTTAAAAGTAACAGCTGTCATATATTGCCTGCCCGTCTCTATGCCTTAGGCAGGTCAGACAATTACTTTTGCTTTCCATTTACCACTTGCTAGATATTGCTGTGCTCCTTACTTCCCCCCCCCCCACCCTTCCTCACCATCTAATTCTGTAGCCAGTGCATGGGCACATTAGGCATTAGGTCCTCTATTCTGGCACATAAACAAGATTTTGGGGTGATACAAAGCTTGCCTTATGTTCACCTGCCTGCTTGCTGTGATTGGGAGTAACAAGATGTGTGTAATTTATGTAGTTAGTATATAGTAAGTGAAGTTTATTTTGCTCGACCAACACAATAGAAATACATTTGGAATTATTTCTTATAGTGTAAGGTCCCCTTTAATGGTAAAAACATTGTATCCTATATATGCTAACACGTGTTTAGAAGGGATATTTTTAATGTCAAATATTCCATTTTTATATGTGCCTTAGTAGTCCATAAGACCTACCTGCCTAAATGTTAGGCCTGGCCTGGCAGTCTGTGGATTCTGGCAAATGCCAGAGGGGCTGCTGTAAGATGCCATAGTCAGTCACTATTTATTGGGACTGTTTGGACCTCTGTGTACTTGAAATCCCTAGCTAGACCTGGTTATATGAATGGTGCCCTCCTTTCTGTACAGGCATGGCATTTCTGACGGGACTAGTTTTAGGGTATATTACACCTTTTAGTATAAGGGGTCAAGGTGCCCAAACCTCAAAAACACCCTCAGCTCACAGGCAAACATCAAAACAAAATCTCTCAAAATGAGAAAGGCTGGCACTAGAAAAAACTGCACCAGTTAGTCAAAAAGTGGTGCAACTATAAATGTTCATTTTTTTTAATTTATTTTATTTAACTGGTCCAGTTTTTTCTAGTGCCAGCCTTGGTTTTTCATTTTAAGATATTTTGTTTTGGTTTTACTCCAGTCTCACTGTCACTGCAATCTGATCTGAGAAAACTGCAATAAAGTGAGTTCTGGTTCAGTGCATTCTATTGTGGTCATGCCTGCTTTCTCCATAAAGGCCTACATTGGTCCCAGCAAGAGTAACAAGTGCGAACAAGTAATAATTAATATACAAAGTAAACCTTTTCATTTAAAATATTCTTTGAAACCAGTTACTCCCTGACACTGGGATTTAGTTTTCATATTGTTAAAGGTGGTAATGCGAGCATATCTGATATTGGGGTTTTTTTGTTTTTTTTTTTAAAGAATTCGGAGATTTGGCTGTTCAGCCTCACTTAATAAAGGTGTCCACTGCCTTCAGCCGTATGACCACATCAGCCCAGTTCCTTGATGCCTACCCAGAACACCCAGTCCCCTGTCCTCAGCGCCAACTCCTAGATGAACTGAAGAAGCTTGGAGGCAGTATAGCCTTTCTCCTACACGTATGTTTTCTCCCCCAGTTTTTCTTTCTTACAAGAGACTTGCCTCACAGCTCTGAGAAAAGTCATATTGGTTTCCATGGCTGTGAAAGAGTGTGTGTAATAGCAATAAAAAAAGTGAATGGGCTTTTAGGGGCTCTGCTCGTAAATATTTTACATGCTGTGACTCTGAATGAAGATGGGAAAATAGCAGCTAGGGGAATTTATCTAATGAGCTTTTGTTGTTTTCCTTTCTTTAGCACATTTTCTTCCTAATGTTGTAACATTTGCACATCACCACTTGATTAAATGTCCTTGTTACGCCTCAACAATTTTTTTTTTTTTTGCCAAGACTTTGTTTCTGTGTCTGTTATCAACAAATATTATGCCTAACACTTTGCTCTTAAGTGTGTGTTTCATTGTTTTCTCTTAAATATGGTACAAATATGGTTTACTAGTTTTTTCATTAGTTTATTCTTTAACATCAAGAAATAAAAGATATCTTGGGGGGCTGGGGCTTATTGTACACAGAACTCGCACCCTACTAAGTGAATCTGTTCAGTGCTTATTGAGTATCATGTATATTACACCAAGCAAATGTTTTTTGTGTTTTTTTTATTTGGTTTCATTTGGGAAACCCTTACCTAGGACAGTATATATTGATTCTTTTAAGACACAGTTGAGTGTCTGGAATATGTATTAGTAGACCAGTGATCCCCAACCAGTGGCTCATGAGCAATATGTTGCTCACCACCCCATTTGATATCGTTCCCAGTGGTCTAAAAGCAGGTGGCCATTTTTAAAATTCTGGCTTAGGGGCATTTTTTGGAAGAGACAGACAGACAGTTTTACTCTAAGCAGAGCCTCCTGCAGGCTAGCAGTCCACATGGAGCTACCAAATAGCCAATCACACTCCTTATTTGGCATCCCCAGAGAACGTTTTGGTGTGGCTCACCAACACTTAGTACATCTGAGTGTGTCTTACTAGTAAAAAAAGGTTGGGGATCCCTGTAGTAGACTGTATAAAGATGTCACATTGGCAGTAGACTGATTTTTCAGCTTCATAACCTGTATGTCAGCAGAAGACATAAAGTTTAGCACCAAATATTTTATAATATGGTATCATACTGTAGTAAAAAAAAGGGGGAGAAAATAATCGTTGTGAAAATATATAAATTATACATAAAAAGCTGCAGAAAGGTTGTTACAGTCGCTTTATGCAAAAGGAAAATTCCCCATGTGCCAGACTACATTTTCTCAATAAGAATGAGGAGCACTATGGACCACTCTTGGTGGCTAACAAAGCAGGCAGCTTGGGATGAGCTGCTCCGCAATTGATTTCAGTGGTAAGCGACTGGTAGAGGGTAATGGCTGGCTTGACCTTGGGCAGTTGCTCTGAACATTTGAGACAATAGGTTTATTGCTAGGTCACAAAAATCAAAGTGGTTTTGTTCTTGTATGTTACTGTTATGATGTCACAACTGAAGGAATTCTGGGAAGGAAGCCCAAGAATACTCATAAACTTTCTATTTTCGTGGAATACCCTACTGGGTTTTAGAGCAAAGCCAGGGCAGTATGCTAATTGCATTTCCCAAGGTTTTGCAAGGCTACTGGCAATGTAGAGCCAGGAAAGTGGGTCCACTAAAAGACAATTTGGTTGAGGAGAGATGTCCTTATTCGTGTGCAAAGCAGAAGGAATTATAGAAAGTAAACCTAGGATCTCTCCTAAAAGTTCCCATTTATATGGATGTCACGGTTGTAACATTAAAATTTTTAAAAAATGTGAAATGCAGGAAAGTTTAGAAATATTTTTCAGGCAACTTAGATGATTTGCAAATTATTTTTCAGGCACGGTATCCTTTATAAATTTTCTCTTCTCATGCTGATTAGAAAACTTGCATTGCCAGATCAGATCAGCTTACTAATACTGAGCATGACTCCATTGAATTATGGTAACAATATGGTTATGACAGATACAGAAAAGGCAGATGTTCTAAACTTTTTTTTTTTTTCAGTGTGTACAATAGAGGAGCCATTGTGCCAAGACCCACCCAATAGCTGCCATCAGGGTCGGACTGGGCCGCCGGGACACTGGGAAAAATCCCGGTGGGCCCCGGCCCAATCCGACCTTTGCCGGCGCTCCCCCTACTTGACAGTTCCTCCCCGACGCGTTCAATTTATACGCGCTCGGGGAGGACGTCAGGTTAGGGGATGCGGCTGGGGCACCTGCAGGGCCCCTGGGGCGGGAGCCCCGGTGGGCCCTGCACCCCCCAGTCCGACCCTGGCTGCCATGTTGGCTCAGCTTAATCTAGTCAGTGGTTGATGCAGGATATGGTACATAAAAATACACCAGGACCAAAAGGAATATACCCTTGGGTATTGAGAAAGCTAAGTTAAGTTTTAGCCAGTCCTCTGTTTCTGGTATTCTCAGACTCGCTTTCATCTGGTATGGTACCTATGGATTGGTGGAAAGCTGATGTCATTCCTATATTTAAAAAGGATTGGGATCTCAGCCTGACAATAATAGGCCAGTAAGTTTGATATCTCTAGTGGGCAAGTTATTTTAAAATTTTGTGAAGGACGGGCCATGTCAGACAAATTTAATTGCTTTTTATGATGAGGTTAGTAAGCTGGACAGTGGGGATGCAGTAGATGTGATCTATTTGGATTTTGCCAAAGCATTTGATACCGTTCCCCACAAACGACTGCTTTTTAAACTAGGGTCTATTGGTCTTAGTGAAGTTTGCACATGGATTGGATACTGGCTACAAGATGGAGTACAAAGTGGTTATTGGTGCATATTCTGCTTGGGCTAAGGTTCTTAGTGGGGTTCTTCAGGGTTCTTTTTGGGCTTCACTTTTAATTAACTTGTTCATTAACTTAATGGATATTAGAAGTAATCTATCAGTGTTTGCAGATGACACAAAACTCTGCAGCCCGATCAATTATATTCAGGATATGACATCCTTGCAGCAGGATCTTAACAAACTGGCAATCTGGGCAGCTAAGTGGCAGATGAGATTTAATGTGGATAAATGTAAGGTCATGCACCTGGGATGTAAAAATATGCAAGCCCCTTATACCCTTAATGGGACTGCACTAGGCAAATCCATAATGGAGAAGGACCTTGGAGTCCTTGTAGATAATAAACTTGGCTGTAGCAAGCAATGCCAGGCAGCAGCTGCAAGGGCAAACAAGGTTTTGAGCTGTATTAAAAGGGGTATAGATTCACGGGAAGAGGGGGTTATTCTTCCACTTTACAGAGCGCTGGTAAGGCCATGCATCTCTTGCCATGCAGTTTTGGTCTCCAGTGCTCAAATAGGATATTATTGAGTTAGAGGGGTCCAGAGAAGAGTAACTAAGCTGGTAAAGGAAAGTATGGTATTGTAAGCTGGTATGGAAAGTCTCTGTTATGAAAGAGACTGCCCAAGTTGGGGTTGTTTACATTGGAGAAGAGGCACTTAAGGGGTGATATTATAACTATGCATAAATATATAAAGGGATCATATAATAACCTTTCTAATGCTTTATTTACCAGTAGGTCCTTCAGCAGACACAAGGGCACCCATTCCAGTTAGAAGAAAGGAGGTTCCATCTAAATATTCGGAAAGGGTTTTTGACAGTGAGAGCTGTGAAGTTGTGGATTTCTCTCTCTGAATCATTTGTACTGGCTGATACATTATATAGCTTCAAGAAGGGGTTGAATGATTTTAGCAAGTGAGGGAATACAGGGGTAGGGGAGATAGCTCTCAGTACAAGTGAGGGAATACAGGGGTATGGGAGATAGCTCTCAGTACAAGTGAGGGAATACAGGGGTATGGGGGATAGCTCTCAGTACAAGTGAGGGAATACAGGGGTAGGGGAGATAGCTCTCAGTACAAGTGAGGGAATACAGGGGTAGGGGAGATAGCTCTCAGTACAAGTGAGGGAATACAGGGGTAGGGGAGATAGCTCTCAGTACAAGTGAGGGAATACAGGGCTAGGGGAGATAGCTCTCAGTACAAGTGAGGGAATACAGGGGTAGGGGAGATAGCTCCCAGTACAAGTGAGGGAATACAGGGTTATGGGAGATAGCTCTCAGTACAAGTGAGGGAATACAGGGTTATGGGAGATAGCTCTCAGTACAAGTGAGGGAATACAGGGGTATGGGAGATAGCTCTCAGTACAAGTGAGGGAATACAGGGGTAGGGGAGATAGCTCTCAGTACAAGTGAGGGAATACAGGGTTATGGGAGATAGCTCTCAGTACAAGTGAGGGAATACAGGGGTAGGGGACATAGCTCTCAGTACAAGTGAGGGAATACAGGGGTAGGGGACATAGCTCTCAGTACAAGTGAGGGAATACAGGGGTAGGGGACATAGCTCTCAGTACAAGTGAGGGAATACAGGGGTAGGGGACATAGCTCTCAGTACAAGTGAGGGAATACAGGGTTATGGGAGATAGCTCTCAGTACAAGTGAGGGAATACAGGGGTAGGTTAGATAGCTCTCAGTACAAGTGAGGGAATACAGGGGTAGGTTAGATAGCTCTCAGTACAAGTGAGGGAATACAGGGTTATGGGAGATAGCTCTCAGTACAAGTGAGGGAATACAGGGGTAGGTTAGATAGCTCTCAGTACAAGTGAGGGAATACAGGGGTAGGGGAGATAGCTCTCAGTACAAGTGAGGGAATACAGGGGTAGGGGAGATAGCTCTCAGTACAAGTGAGGGAATACAGGGGTAGGGGAGATAGCTCTCAGTACAAGTGAGGGAATACAGGGGTAGGGGAGATAGCTCTCAGTACAAGTGAGGGAATACAGGGGTAGGGGAGATAGCTCTCAGTACAAGTGAGGGAATACAGGGGTAGGGGAGATAGCTCTCAGTACAAGTGAGGGAATACAGGGTTATGGGAGATAGCTCTCAGTACAAGTTGATTCAGGGACTGGTCCGATTGACATTTTGGAGTCAGGGAGAATTATATTTCCCCTCTGCAGCAAATTTAGGCTTCAAAATGGTTTTTTTTTGCCTTCCTCTGGATCAACTAGCAGTTAGGCAGGTTATATATAGGCATAAATGGTTGAACTTGGTTGACTTGTGTCTTTTTTTCAACCTAACTTACTACTACTGTGAGTGAGAAATTCTAAACTGCATACTATTTATGTAAACATAATTTGTTGACACTGTGCTGTTTCTAGCTAAAATGTAAAATATGGTAGGAAACTTACGTGGCTCTCCCAAGCTATAACTTTTGAATAAAGTTCATACAAAAGAATTTTTATGTATTTGGGCAATATAATGCTTCTTCAGTGCTGCAAATGGACTATATGGGTTTAGATTGGACTATGGAGAAAGTCACCTTTTGATGCAGACTTCTGATATGCAGAAGCCAAAAATAACTTTCTCTTATCAAAAGCTGCCACCCGTGGCTGCATCTAAGCGCCAGCTTAAAACTTGCTGCTTATCTGCCAACTGCTCTTTTATGTACACAGGGATGTGAATGTGACATTACCTCAATGATAAAGTCGTCCAAGAAGCAGATTAACCAATCTGTCACTGCCATTGCTGCAAGGCTCGGCCAGCTTTCTGTCTCCCAGCGACTGAATTTTAGTCGAGGCCCGGAGGAAAAATGTGGTATGGAGCATACAGAGGTAAATGTGCAACAGTCTCACTTCTGTATCTCTCATGATATGGAAAAACAGGGTTACAGATGAAACTGCTGAAGGTTCATATTTGAGACAGAGAATATTAGCTGCCCACAACCATACTACCAGCTTAAAGCTATCTTTGATATTTTCTGTAAGAATTGTGGGATCTGGTATGTAACTATCAAGTTTATTGCTCTGGGCTCAGTAATCTAGAAAGGAGTATGTTATTACTTTTAGGGGCACATTTACTAATCCACGAATCCAAATCCCAAATGGGAAAAAATCAGATTGGAAAGAAACATTTTGCGACTTTTTTGTGAATTGTCGCAACTTTTTCGTAGCCGTTACGACTTGCGCGAATTGTCGCGACTTTTTCGTATTGAGCGCTAGTAAACGGCGGGCAAACCTTTCTGATTTTTCCGCGACGGCTACATCTGCGGAATGGTATGTTCATATACATACATACTTAATTCTATTTTACTATTTTTGTTATTTTTATCCCCAAGCTCATTTCTCAAAAGATTACAGAAACTTTTATTGGTGCAGTAGAAGAATCCATTGGGTCCCAAATAGATTTCCATCTCAAAGAGGTTATATCTCTTGAAGAACAGTGCCAGAAGGTATCTGCCGAAAGCCACAAGGTATTGTCCAATAATGTTTTCATTAAGGATGCACCAAATCCAGGATTCGGTTCGGGATTCGGCCAAATCTGCGCTCCTGGCCAAATTGTATCTTTAAAATCATGTGACTTTTTGTCACCTAAACATGAAAGTTGAAAAATTTTTGCCCAGCATGCAGTTCTCTTTCTGCCTTCCTCATCCTAATTTGTGCTTGCAAATTTGGATTCGGTTTGGTATTTGACTGAATCCTTCGCAAAGGATTTGGGGTTTGGCCCCAAAAATAGTTGATTTGGTGCATCCTTTGTTTTTCCATTTATTTGGCTGTTCTCTTTTGTTTGTGGTAATGTTGTTGCTTTGAAACTGTAACGGTAATCCTATACTGCATGAAATAATCTGTTGAAGCTTTATGAAATATTTCTGTAGGATGGTTTAGTATTAGCTTGGGTTTTGTTTAATATATATATACTAAATCATAAACGAAGCATATTTACTACAAATACTGCATTCATGCCTATGCTATACCTTTATTCACTATGCAATGGAGTTTATTAGCTTGATCTAGATATCAATTATTCAAATTTTAGAACACCTGCAGGGGTCTCTTTCTGATCTGTTGACCTACTGCTTACAGATTTCATCATGCTAGTTGTTTCTACATGAAACATATACCCATAATGGAACAGCACCAAATTTTTGGGTAGAAAGGTGACTAATCCTTAGATCTTGCAAGCCAGTTCCATCTGAATAGAATCATTACAGACTGAAGAAGACAATTGTATATTTCATTGGTCGAAACCCATCCTCGGTATTAGTTGTGAATCACAAAATTACACTTTAAAACTAGACAAAGTACAGAGACTGGCATCTATATTTATTACTGACTTTATTTAACAGTACAGTGTGCTTCTATTAAAGTATATTGTGTGCCACCCATTAATTATTTTTTATGGTGCTCTGTTCACTGGCCTTGAAAAGTACAGGCAAGGGATCCCTTATCTGGAAACCTGTTGTCCAGAAAGATCCAAATTACAGAAAGGCCATACATTCAATTATAAGCAAATCTAATTTTTAAAAATAAGTTTCCTTTTTTCCTCAGTAATAATAAAACATTACCTGTACTTGATCCCAACTAAGATATAATTACCCCTTATTGGGGCAGAACAGCCCTATTGGGTTTATTTAATGGTTAAATGATTCCCTTTTCTCTGTAATAATAAAACAGTACCTGTACTTAATCCCTGATAAGATATAATTTATCCTTATTGGAGGCAGAACAGCCCTATTGGGTTTATTTAATGGTTAAATGATTCCCTTTTCTCTGTAATAATAAAACAGTACCTGTACTTGATCCCAACTAAGATATAATTACCCCTTATTGGATGCAAAACAATCCTATTGGGTTTATTCAATATTTAATTGATTTTTAGTAGATTTAAGTTATGGAGATCCAAATTACGGAAAGATTCCCTATCCGGAAAACCCCAAGTCCTGAGCATTCTGGATCACAGGTCCTATACCTGTACATACTTAGACAGAAACGTACACCCTTCTCCCAGGTTCTGCTTATTTATAAAATTATTTTTCTGCTTTATTATAAAAATGTTGATTGCTTTAAACCCAACAATTAATCTACTGTTGTTAGACTTTTGTACTGCCTACTCTTCCAGTGTCAAGCATATTCATTTGTGCCATCCCTGTTTCTCTTACAGCTTGCCGAAGATCTCCGGAAGTCTCTGCTCCCAGTTGGAAACTGTTTAAAAAACTTCCTGAACAAAATTAAGTGGTTTTGGGTAAAAGGCAATTTTAAATATCTAGTACTCTAGATACGAGAATGAGAATATGAGAACACATGGAGGCTTGGTGCTGCTCCTAAGTGCATGTTCCCAAGCCACATATTTTATCTTTTATAAAATTCTGTGCAAGTACATGTATTTTCAGAAATAGGGCAGACATACCTTATAATGCTTATCCCTAAATAGTAGGAAAAAACTGATTTCATAATAAATATTTTATCAGGAAATGGTATTGCTAGCAATGTATTACTGGGCGTTTGAACTATGCAGATCTGTCTCGGTAGGAAGTTTGTTTAGTACCTAACCCCACCAACAGGCCGTTACGCCATTATTTTACGTAAGTTCCAGCGGGAGAAAATGCGTGTAAAAAATGATGCCGATTTTACGCCGTTTTTTACACAACAAAGCCTGGTGATGTGTGGCGAATTTTCTTGCTGGTTTTTACACCGCATAATAAATATGTCCCTCACTGTTAATATCAGTAGCTATATACGTTTACCCAATGTAGGTTTATGTGGTGCTTAAATCATGGAAATTTTTACCAAAGCCTAATCTTAAACGTGATGTCTTAACAAACCTCCCTATAATTCCCCACTACAATGGCAAATTGCAAGTCTTGTGTATAAATAAAGTGGTTTTTCACCTTCAACTTAAATTTTAGTATGTTTGCAGAGATTCTCCTTAATCCAGGTCATCCGATGACTGGCAAACGTCTTCAAGAAAAACACAGGAAGTCAAGTCGATTTGACTTATTACTACAGATTAACTTTCAGTATGTTATAGAATGGCCTATTCTTAGTAACTTTGCAATTGGCCTTCATTTTATATTTTTTATTGTTTTTGAATTGTCGTATTCTACCTTTTTCCGATGGGTGTCACTGACCCCTCAAGCCAAAAAAAAACCTCTTGCTCTGTAAGGCTACAATGTTATTGTCATTTTTCATTACCTATCTTTCTATTCAGACCCTCTCCTATTCATCTTCCAGTCTTTAGTTTAAACCACTACCTGGTTGCTAGGGTAAGCTGTGCCCAAGCAACTAACTGCTGAAATTCTTCACTGAGCTTCTGAACACAACACTAAATAATTCAAAAACCATAAAAAATAAAAACAGACTTTTAATACAGAATCAGAAATAACAATAGACTTTTAATATGATTTTCTACATCATACTAAGAGTTAAGTAAAAGGTAAACCCATATAAAGTATTTACAGTAGAGCAGAGTTGTTGAGGTTTAATAGAAAGGGAGTTGACTTTCTTTATAAGCAAGGAGAACAGTTTGTCACCTGACCTGACCTGTGAGTTTATTTGGTATTCTCGGCAAGTCTCGATTTCACTCATCTTTATTTCCAGGCCCAATACCAGACCCTTAAGGCTGAAAAGACAGAAGATGCCCAAGATCCTGCAATCCATGAGCTCTACTATTTTTATTCAACTATTGCATATCATCTTACTAGCCTTACTGGGGCATGGAAGCAACTCTCTCACAAGGGGCTACAATTCATAGCAGGTAAAATGTTTCTGCTAATGTTGCACCATGTAATACCAGGGGGATGAATAGGCACTAGTTGGATTTGAAACGAGTTCATCTATACGAATAAGATGATTTGTAACAAGAAGAGCTATCTCATGAATCAACATGAATCTAGGTTTGGAATTTAAAAGGGAGCAGCTCTGTTTATTATTATTATTATTTATTATTATTATTAATCATCTTGTATTTATAAAGCGCCAACATATTCCGCAGCAATAAGAGTAACCTATAAAGCAACCAATAACCAGTACAAGAGGTGAAGAGAGCCCTGCCCAAAAGAGCTTACAATCCTATTGATAAATAAACCCTAGTGTTGCATTAATACAATATGGCTTGCCTCTTTGTTGTTTTGTTCCCAGGAAATAAGAGGATATTCTGTGCACCATATATTGGCAGATTAGATTTTCAAACATAGCCGATTATTGAACCAACCATTATTCATAGTATAGGTATAGATTCTATGATCCAGAATGCTTGGGATCTTGGGGTTTCTGAATAAGGGGTCTTCCTGTAATTTAGATCACCATAACTTTAGTCTGCTAAAATTCATTGTTCATTCATTCAATGTTCTTATTGTTTTAACACCAGTATGGATCCATGCTATCAACTACAAGGCACTGTGTTATTATTAAATAGTAAAAGGAATTATTTATTAAGAATTAGAATTATTGGTTTAAATGGACTTTATCTGCGATGGCCTTTATGTAATTTGATGATTTTTGGATAACAGATTTTTAGGTCCTAGCCTGGTTGGTTAGCTGCTATACAGTAAGTGTATGATATTATTAGTATATCAATGGCCAGCTTTTGTTCTTATTGCCCATTCTAGCTAACATGGCTATAATAAAACTGTACCTACCTTTACTTACATGATGTGGGTTTTGGTATATAAGACTGAAAGCAACTCTTAAGGAAAAGAACTTACAGAAAGTTAATTCTACATTTCTTTTTTTTAAATAAAATAATATATTGGAAAATAACCAGACCCTTGGTACAGTTTATTTGGCTTTGTGAATACTGTGCCTAATAGGACATTGGTATATTCCTTTTTTTTTTTTTTTTTTTTTTTTTTTTGACTGCACTGGACGTGGTGCCTGATGATGCAGATAAGGCCTGTAAAACAAACTTATATGGTCACTTTGTTTTGTTTTACAGAAAGAGGTGTGGACTTTACAACAATGAGGACAGATCTGGAGGTGTTTTCCAAAAATGCTCCACTTTTAGCCAAAGCATTTTACTCTCTGTACCAAGATACTGCTGATCAGCATCCTGGCTATGACCTCTCTTTGGTGACAAAGGACTTTGGGACAGCTGTCCATGAGCTGCATTCCTCTGCCAGAGATTTATTGAGGCTTGTGGAGGTGCTAGGGGGGGTTAATTGCTTCAGTTCCGGGATGTTCCTCCCTCCCAACAATAGACAGTTGCCTGGGGGTTCGAAAGCTGACTTGGGATTTCACATTTGGGGGAGAAGTAGAGATTCTGTGCGAGTGGCTGTGGCCAAATGGAATCATGAAGCTCTGCTAAGGGAGAAAATAAATTTAGAAAGAAAAAGGACTGTGTAAATCATCTGCATCACCCTTGTTCAACCCTACTGCAAAGTGGGATGCACTATAATACAAATCTGATTTATGTGATTCCAAAGGCACTCATCATATCCCAATGGCTAATTTATAAATGGCTTAAATAAGCAATTTGCGAGGGTTGCAAAATGTTCCATTGTGCAGGTTTTTCTTTTTATGTCAGGATTTTGCAGACAAGATAACTGCCCATCCTTGGAATGGGCAGAATCAAGTAAATGTAAATTGTTTTGGGGTCTTGCATCTGTTTTGCTCTGCTGTACTTCTTTGTGCTCTATTCCATAATGTAATAATGTAAACAGTTCAAACCTTCTTTGTTGCATTACCTACAAAACTTTCCTTGTGTGACCTATGTTTATACTTGTATGTAAAATGTCTTTTCTTGTGCTTTATACTGTACTTCTATAATGTAATGCAATTGAATAAATTGTCTGGCTCTATATGTATTTGTACTGGGGCAGTATCTGTATTTGGAATGGCAGTGCATTTAGCCCCAGCACCATTATCTTCATGCCTTTCATGCCACCATGCAGTTTATTGAATGGTACTTTTTGGTGTGTTGACGCAACCTGGTTCTGGGTTTTGAATGGACTGCATTAAAGTAATGCATAAATTCATACACCTAAACTATATAAATACCCAATTCTAATTTACCTCATGTTTGTTTTGTGGCAGACTGCACTAAATAAGCTAACAGGTCCTCTATGGTGTAATGCATTGGTTTAGCTCAGGTTTTCTTTGGTGCAACCCCATATGTACTCTGTATTATCTCACAGGTCCTCTATGGTGTAATCCATTGGTTTAGCTCAGGTTTTCTTTGGTGCAACCCCATATATACTCTGTATTATCTCACAGGTTCTCTATGGCTGAACACACTTGGTTACTTACTAAAGGACACATTGGATTGGTTGTCAAGTCCTTTATGTTGCTATGCACTGATTGTTTTTTACAAATCCTCCATGTCACACCTCACAAGTCCACTATGGCATAATTTTATGTAGCGTGCACATACATTTAGAGACATTATAAGTCTCTATGCTAGGTAGAGTTTTCTGGCATGAATAGTATACACTAGGTTAGAATTTAATGTTTTGAAAGTCGATACTTCACTATACTACACTACATTAAGATAATTCACTACACTACATTATGGTGGAATGCACCAGGCATTAGAAAACACTGAATTACTATACAAGCACTTACCTTCTGTGTTGTCTGTAGTGGAATTTGTAGATCCAGTTGTGAATTTACAATACCCTTGACCTTTTGCAATAATTACTACCTTTTTTCATTGCATGTAAACTTGAAACAGTAGAACAGCCTCCAGAGCAGTTTAAAAACAAAATGGGTACGGGCTAGTACTGTTACTAGAAACACTGCCATTGATGTCACTAAACAAATCTTGCACGAATCTCTGCATAGAAAGTGGTTTAGTATATAAATACCCTCCCAAAGCACAAATTTACATTGCTAAATATCGCCATATACAAATGCCGTTTCCATTACTGGTGCTTTTTTCTTTTCACGCTTTATGGAGTTGCTTTCTGTAGATACAGACACATGGTGGTCATTTTCTTTCTTTACTTCATTCAGACACCTGGTTATTGTACTGTAATCATTGTTGTAATCACCACCTTTTATAGCTCATGTCTGTTTAATGATCACAGTTTGGCACCTTTATATAATTCTCCAGCAATTAAAATGTTACTGATGTGGTTTTATGGACAGTAGCTTCAACAGGTTTGCATTATTAAGAACAGATCTTCTGTAGTAGGTCACTTGGGTATATGTGTAAACACAGAGGCTGTGAATAGAAAGCTGGCTATTAACTACAAATGTGTTGAATTAAATGTTCTTGTGTTTTATTTGCCTTTTGTGGTTGCTTTCTTTACCTGTTTCTCCTCCTTGCTAAAGACGGACTAATTGTTATACTGGCAAGAAAATACTGAGGTTCCTTACTATATACAGTATAGGGCAGTATATACTATATGCTTTCAGTGGGAGCAACATGGCAGTTAATAAATAGGCAAAGGTGGCATTGCCCAGGGCCCTCTGGCACGCATTTAACCTGAGAACTTTTGCCAGAAGCATCCTGTAGAAATTTTAATTATATGGAAGAGCTCTACATTATCAATTTGTCATATTTCTGCTCGCAGGGCTGTTGGTTCAGGCTGGCACATCTGGGGATCGTATGTACTTCAGTAAGCGCAGACCATTTCTTCACTGCCTGCTTTACTATATTGAAAGACACATGCTTGAGGGCTATTCTATTACAAATTTCTTGGGGCAGTAAGAGCCCACCAATGAAAAATTGCCCAGGGCCCACTGGTACTTTAAAGCAGGCTGTGGAGCAAGTTTGCTATACAGCGCCCAGTTTGTCATACTACTTTTACATGCTATGTTTAAACAGTTTGTAGTCTGAATCAGAACATTCTTTTGTGCTATCATCTGTTCTGGAGTTGGAAGGTTTGTAAAAGTTGACCACTTTTTGGGCCAGTGGTTCTCCATGTAAGGGATCTTTCTGTTATTTGGATTCCCATACCTTATAGGAACAGTGATTAAAAGTGTTTTAAAGTGATTAAAATATAATGTACTGCTGCCCTGCACTGGTAAAACTGGCATGTTTGCTACAGAAACACTACTATAGATTATATATACAAAGCTGCTGTGTATCAATGGGGGCAGCCATTCAAGCTAGAAGAAAGGGAACAGGTTACATAGCAGATAAGCTCTGGATAATATAATAAGGTTTATCTATTATCTGCTAAGTTACTGCTTCATTCCCTTAAAAATGTCAGTACTCAATTTTTTTTCCATGCAAACCCATGTGGGTGATCTAAATATCATACTCTGGCTTAATCCCCTACTCACCAGATGCATATACACTCACCTAAAGGTTTATTAGGAACACCTGTTCAATTTCTCATTAATGCAATTATCTAATCAACCAATCACATGGCAGTTGCTTCAATGCATTTAGGGCTGTGGTCCTGGTCAAGACAATCTCCTGAACTCCAACTGAATGGGAAAGAAAGGTGATTTAAGCAATTTTGAGCATGGCATGGTTGTTGGTGCCAGACGGGCCGGTCTGAGTATTTCACAATCTGCTCGGTTACTGGGATTTTCACGCACAACCATTTCTAGGGTTTACAAAGGGAAAAACATCCAGTATGCGGCAGTCCTGTGGGCAAAAATGCCTTGTTGATGCTAGAGGTCAGAGAAGGGTATTAGTATGGTGTTCCTAATAATCCTTTAGGTGAGTGTATATAGCCAGGCCAAACATCAATCTTTCATCAGGGACCTTCTGTGTATTCTATATGGATACTAGGGTTGCCACCTTTTTTTTTTTGCCTTGGACAGCCTGGTTTTCAGTAGGGCTGTCCGGTCAAAACTACCCAATTTGGAAAACCAGGCAGGATTCTCGGTGATCGGCCAATAGCCCTACCCCCTGTGATGTCACGCCCGCCTCCCTGCCCGGTGTTCCTGGGCAGGAGAGGTGAATACCCACTGAAAACAAAGTGTACCAAAATAGTGTAATAAAGTTTTAATAAGAAATAAACAGAAACGCAAATGGCACACTCACAAACAGAGATTCATATAAGCATCTCTAAAATCTTGGAAACTTGTCAGATCCTCAACGTGGTACGCCACACTTCCTTGTGAAGTATAAAATCACATATACTGCATGGCTTTTAAAATGGTTAAAAATGGTTTAAAAAATGGTTTAAAAAAGAGGCACCTGCCTAGGGTGTAATGTTGGGGTGGGGGGCGCTAGGCATGTACCTATCCTGCCTTCTCCTAGTCTTGGTTGTCTTTTCCCCAGCGCCACCGATCTGAACTGCCTTCTCCGCCCCCTGCTGTGACCTGTGCATGCGTGCATTCACTCGCACAGGTATGGGCTGGGCATGTTCGTTCTTCGGTTGCGCCATTGCTTGGAGGAGAGGTGACTAGGGTGCCCAACCAGCTTGGCCCACCCCTGGACATAATGAATAATGTGCAAATGCACCTACTGGTCCAGGGGAAGCCTTTAGCTTCCACCAGCAGTAATGTGTGGTTCAACAAAAAGCCTCCCAATCCCCCTCTATTTCTAGACCCCAGCTGGCCTTGGCCATCTTTTCCCCAGCGCCACCGATCTGAACTCTCCTTCACTGCACCCCGCTGTGAACTATGCATGCGTGTGCTTGCTTACATTGGTGGTGGGCTATGCATGTTCGTTCGTCAGTTGCGCCAGTGCATGGAGGGCGAGATGACTGGTTGGGTTGCCTAGGGCGCGCAGCTGGCTTGGCCCACCCCTGGACATAATGAATAGTGTGCAAATGCACCTACTGACCCTGGGGAAGCCTTAAGCTACCACCAGCAGTGATGTGTGGTTCGACAAAAAGCCAATCCCACCTGGCAATTGCCCTCTATAAATAAATATATTTATAGACCCCCCCCCCCCATCTTTGATGTCTAATGGCCCAGTAAGGTCGTGAGTGGGTAGGACAGAAGGGAAACCTTGGCCTGAATCCACCTGCGATCTGCAAATCTTGTATGAATGTCTGCCTGAACCCATCTGACCAGCAGGAAAAAGATGTGGGTTTTAGGTCGGCCGCGCATCACTAACCTGGACCTGGTGGTAGCTCCAGTGTTCCCACAGTCCATTGCATGAATAGGTGCTCTAGGCCTGCACCTAGCAAGTCACATGAAATAATCAAAATGTTACATGCAACTTTTCTGAATTGGACTTAATTGCAGTGGATTTTGGGGAAAACAGCTGCATTATGGTAAAAAAACAGAGCAGTTTGCATACTTGTATTGATAAATTGATCCCTCTAGTTGTATTTGGCACAATAACATGATATAGCCTTTGTATACTTACATACAGTACCGCTCTGATTTGACTTTTGTATATACAGGTCCTTTTCAAAAAATTAGCATATTGTGATAAAGTTCATTATTTTCTGTAATGTACTGATAAACATTAGACTTTCATATATTTTAGATTCATTACACACAACTGAAGTAGTTCAAGCCTTTTCTTGTTTTAATATTGATGATTGTGGCATACAGCTCATGAAAACCCAAAATTCCTATCTCAAAAAATTAGCATATCATGAAAAGGTTCTATTAACCTAATCATCTGAATCAACAAATTAACTCTAAAAACCTGCAAAAGATTCCTGAGGCTTTTAAAAACTCCCAGCCTGGTTCATTACTCAAAACCGCAATCATGGGTAAGACTGCCGACCTGACTGCTGTCCAGAAGGCCATCATTGACACCCTCAAGCAAGAGGGTAAGACCCAAAAAGAAATTTCTGAACAAATAGGCTGTTCCCAGAGTGCTGTATCAAGGCACCTCAGTGGGAAGTCTGTGGGAAGGAAAAAGTGTGGCAGAAAACGCTGCACAACGAGAAGAGGTGACCGGGCCCTGAGGAAGATTGTGGAGAAGGACCGATTCCTGACCTTGGGGGACCTGCGGAAGCAGTGGACTGAGTCTGGAGTAGAAACATCCAGAGCCACCGTGTACAGGCGTGTGCAGGAAATGGGCTACAGGTGCCGCATTCCCCAGGTCAAGCCACTTTTGAACCAGAAACAGCGGCAGAAGCGCCTGACCTTGGCTACAGAGAAGCAGCACTGGACTGTTGCTCAGTGGTCCAAAGTATGTCATTCGGAAATCAAGGTGCCAGAGTCTGGAGGAAGACTGGGGAGAGGGAAATGCCAAAATGCCTGAAGTCCAGTGTCAAGTACCCACAGTCAGTGATGGTCTGGGGTGCCATGTCAGCTGCTGGTGTTGGTCCACTGTGTTTTATCAAGGGCAGGGTCAATGCAGCTAGCTATCAGGAGATTTTGGAGCACTTCATGCTTCCATCTGCTGAAAAGCTTTATGGAGATGAAGATTTCATTTTTCAGCACAACCTGGCACCTGCTCACAGTGCCAAAACCACTGGTAAATGGTTTACTGACCATGGTATTACTGTGCTCAATTGGCCTGCCAACTCTCCTGACCTGAACCCCATAGAGAATCTGTGGGATATTGTGAAGAGAAAGTTGAGAGACACAAGACCCAACACTCTGGATGAGCTTAAGGCCGCTATTGAAGCATCCTGGGCCTCCATAACACCTGAGCAGTGCCACAGGCTGATTGCCTCCATGCCACGCCACATTGAAGCAGTCATTTCTGCAAAAGGATTCCCGACCAAGTATTGAGTGCATAACTGAACATAATTATTTGAAGGTTGACTTTTTTTGTATTAAAAACACTTTTCTTTTATTGGGCGGATGAAATATGCTAATTTTTTGAGATAGGAATTTTGGGTTTTCATGAGCTGTATGCCACAATCATCAATATTAAAACAAGAAAAGGCTTGAACTACTTCAGTTGTGTGTAATGAATCTAAAATATATGAAAGTCTAATGTTTATCAGTACATTACAGAAAATAATGAACTTTATCACAATATGCTAATTTTTTGAAAAGGACCTGTATTGTATACAGGTATGGGATCCATTATCCGGAAACCCGCTATCCAGAAAGCTCTGAATTACAGAAAGCCTTTTTTAAATTGATTTCCTTTTTCTCTGTAATAATAAAACAGTACCTTATATTTGATCCCAACTAAGATATAATTAAATCTTATTGGATGCAAAACAATCCTATTGGGTTTAATTACTGTTTTATTGATTTTTTAGTAGACTTAAGGTATGAAGATCTAAATTACAGAAAGACCCCTTATCTGGAAAACCCTTGGTCCCGAGCAGAGGGACTTATTATCCAGAATGCTCAGGACCTGGGGTTTTCCGGATAAGGGGTCTCTCTGTAATTCAGCTCTCCTACCTTAAGTCTAAAAATGTATTTAAACAGTAATTAAACCCAATAGGATTGTTTTGGCTCCAATAAGGATTAATTATATCTTTGTTGGAATCAAGTAGAAGGTACTGTTTTATTATTACAGAGAAAAGGGAATCATTTAACCATTAAATAAACCCAATAGGACTGTTCTGCCCCAATAAGGGGTAATTATATCTTAGTTGGGATCAAGTACAGGTACTGTTTTATTATTACAGAGAAAAGGGAATTATTTAACCATTAAATAAACCCAATAGGGCTGTTCTGCCCCCAATAAGGGGTAATTATATCTTAGTTGGGATCAAGTACAGGTACTGTTTTATTATTACAGAGAAAAGGGAATCATTTAACCATGAAATAAACCCAATAGGACTGTTCTGCCCCCAATAAGGGGTAATTATATCTTAGTTGGGATCAAGTACAGGTACTGTTTTATTATTACAGAGAAAAGGGAATCATTTAACCATGAAATAAACCCAATAGGGCTGTTCTGCCCCCAATAAGGGGTAATTATATCTTAGTTGGGATCAAGTACAGGTACTGTTTTATTATTACAGAGAAAAGGGAATCATTTAACCATGAAATAAACCCAATAGGGCTGTTCTGCCCCAATAAGGGGTAATTATATCTTAGTTTGGATCAAGTACAGGTACTGTTTTATTATTACAGAGAAAAAGGAAACCATTTTTGAACATTTGAATTATTTGATTAAAATGGAGTCTATGGGAGATGGCCTTTCTGTAATTCGGAACTTTCTGGATAATGGGTTCCCGGATAAGAGGTCCGATACCTGTACTGGCAATATACTAACTGTTGCACGACTACAATTTCTAGCCTTCCCCTAGCAAAAGAAAGATTATTGGAGCTGTTCTAGCTTGCTTACTCCGTCTCACAATGAGTGGGCTGAATAAGAGCCAGAGCAGTTTAAATGCAATTAGTTTGCTGTGGGAGTAAGGTTATAACTGGGTCTTGTATTTTCATCCATGCAGGGAGGGTTAAAGAAGAGCTATAACCCTATGGAATGAAGCCTGCATGGGACAGAGGCCACTCACTGGTTTCCCATGCTGTTCCTTTTAATCAGGCACTGAGCTGCCCTGAAAGAATGCCATTTGCATGACAAATGAGTGAAAAGACAGAGAGAAGGCAGTGTGCTGCTTGGGACCACATGAGCAGGACTGATGGCTTCTAAATATAGGACTTTCACTTCTCTTGAGGTATACTAAGCGCAAAACAGCCCTCCTGAAGGAAACATCCTCAGGGTAAGTTGACTGCACGTTTCCTGAATTTGGTTGAGGTTTCATTTTTATTAAACAGATCACTGTCCTTTAGCAAGAAACCTTATAATTCAGTTCTGCAGTATCCGCTTGTTGCCTTATTTCAGTGCCCAGTGCACAACCAGTTTTTATATTGAATCCATTTCCAAGGCCAATTTTCACATAAAGCAGGACCATTAGACTGTATATTTTATTCATTAATGTGGTAAGCATGTTTAAACTTTCTTTTGTATTTTTTTTTGCAACTGTCAAATGTGCTTTTAATATTGATGGGTTATTTAGAATTCTCGGGATCTGGGGTTTTCTAGATAAGGGGTCTCTCCATAATTTGGATCTCCATACTTTGTATACTAAAAATCATTTAAACATTAGATAAATCCAATAGGATTGCTTTGCCTCCAGAAAGGATTAATTATATATTTGTTAGGATCAAGTATAAGGTACTGTTTTGTTATAGCAGAGAAAAAATTATTTGGAAATACCTCATATATGTGCATAATTATTGGTGTGTCTTTGGGCAATCAGTATGGCAATTTTTAACTGAATAAAGCAAAACTGTACCTCTAAGTATGGTTTTTGGTGCATGATATGCTATGACAATACATAAAATATACTGTTAACCTTACTTTGGGTATGTTTATCATTTTAACAGCAAATAATACATAGTAAAATAGTAAGTTAGGTTAAAAAAAGACATACATTACGTCGATCAAGTTCAACCTTAATGCCTATATATAACCTGCCTAACTGCTAATTGATCCAGAGGGGGAAAAATAATAAATCCTCCCATATGTTGTTGCTTTGTGTACTTTGGAGCAGATTGTTCAGTAGGGTAATAGAGCAGCCCTAGAAAATGTACACTAAATGCAGAACTATTAAGTAATAATAATCGAAAAAATGAGGCACTAAGCCCTCTAGTTACAAACCTCTGTCTAGGCAAGGAATAGTGCACTGAATACCTAATATAAGCCTGCATTAAGTCAGTTTACTGTGTATTCAAATCCAAAGTAATAATGTTGAATTTATAAAACATCCAAAATAGAAGGGGGCATAACTGGCAGAGGGTCGCTTGGGTAAAGCCCACAACTCTGCATGCACAATGCTGCAACCAAAGACTTTGTATGACGTATGCATTCTTCTGTGCTATACATAAAGAAACCCAGGATTGTTTTTAAGGTTAGTGGGACATTAAGAATGCAGTGCTTTGTTGGTTAGCAAACTGCTTAGGCTGTTTATGTAACTGTTTATCTGGTAATGCAGCGTGTGCGTCTTTGCTATTGTGCAAAGTACAATGGCACTTGATTAATGGGAATTTAGTAGGTTTGTGCAGGACAAGAGATCAATATGTGACAGTGATGTAACAGGTCCTCATATATCTAAATAATTGCTCTGTGAACATGGGGGTAGCTTGTTGCAAGCACGCTAGGGGTTTTGGCATGTTCCTAGTGAGACCTGCGGACAGCTGTCCCAGGATTCCTCATCAAGATATATTGGACTAGTTGCTAGGTACCACACATGTGGATGGCCATTAAGAACTGGCTGCATTACGGGAGATTAAATATATATAAACTGTGGCTTTCATGGGAAGTGAAATATGGGCAGAAATAATTCTGTGCCAAGATACTTATTTAACAAGGGCAAAACTAACTTAAGAGTTGCAGTAGAACATTAAGAGACCTTAAATAAATATTTTTTACAGTTTATCTGATACACATTGTAACAATGCACTCAACTGGTTAAAATAAATGGTAAAATAAAATCAAAATAGAATTAACCCCCAAGACAATTGCACACCTCTTATCCAAGAGCTATCCCTCTCAAGCCCCTTTTTGATGGAAACATGTCAAGGTCTCCAATGACAAGGTGTACCACCTTATATCACATGGAGAGGTGGGCAAACTAACATCTCACCCAGTGCTTATTACATCACAACTAATGGAAAAGCATGGAAAAAGTTCCTGGGGGTGCAAATAAGAGCTATAATTGGCTATTAAGTAGACCCTATTTGGACTGGCAGCCTATAGAAGGCTCTGTTTGGCTTTACATTGGGTTTTATGCAACCAAAACTTGCCTCCAAGCCAGAAATGAAAAAATAAGCACCTGCTTTGAGGCCACTGGGAGCAACTTCCATGGGGTTGGTGAGCAACATGTTGCCCCTGAGCCACTGGTTGGGGATCACTGTTCTAGGGTATGGAAATGGCCCATGCATTATGCAAGAATTGTACAATTTGTTTCCGGTAGTCCTATATATGTTGGCACTGCCCTATCAAGTGGAACTCTCACTTCATTACTACATACAGTATACTTTTTAGAAGTGGAAACTGCCCTGTCATTATGCAAGTTGCTTTTCTAGTGATAGTCATTAAAATGTGAAGTAAATTTAAGAAGTTATTTTGTTTTCTCTGCAAGAAGATATACATATAGCTTTGTAATCTATAAGTGGTCACTGTAACATCCCTTTAATTCCAAAATGCAAAGGCCAGTTAGTGTTATTCAAACAAGGTCAAAACAAGGTTTCAGAAACTGATTTTTCTGTCAAGCCTCTTTTTTAAAGGTAAACACAGAGCTGGATTCGATATATTTTTCCATTACCCTTGAAAAAAAAAGCATGTTTGTATCATCCCTTTCTCAGGTCTTTTGTTGCTCTGAAAAAGAAAAGGCATCTGGTTGCTGGGAGATAGGGCTGTCCAGTCCAGCAGCCAGGCGAGATTTATTATTAAAAACAATCAAGCTTTGTTTTTTGTTTTCACATGGGCTCAGTGAGATCTCCCCATATTCTATGAAATGTGGCGTCCTTTTGCTTTTTGTTCTGACTGAACCCTTTAAGATTAACCTATTTTAGAGCTTAAGAGTATTTTTCTTGTAGGTCTAACCCAGGGATGCTCAAACTAGGGATCCAGCCCCCCAGTGTGGGGGCAGGGGTGTTTCGGCCCCTAGTGCCTCCCTGAGGCAGCCTAGGCAATGCTGCTAACACTCGCCCCTCTGTGCTTAGTTTTTTTTGCATTGGAGGGGGCAATGGACCATAGTGTGTGTGAATGTGATAGGGACCTTATATTTTAACCTCCACTAGGGCCGGCTTGATATGAATAATCTCTATAAAGCACTGTGTTAAATGTGTCTTTGCTATATAAATTCCAAAAAATAAAACATTTATTCATAAAGTTGACATGGGGTGCAAGGTGCACTACTGAGGGTAATAAAGCATTGCATAGAAGAGATTTGCATCATAATAATTAGCACTTTGCAGATTTGGTGCACCTAAAGATTCTTGGCCAAAATAAATAAAGTGCAAGGTTAAGATGAAAGGGAGCCCTCTATCTAAAATGTGGTTGAAGCCAGATGTAAAGAACAGGGTCACACTGGGAGGATTGTCAGCCTGCGGATAAGCAAAGGCTAACAATCCATCTGTGCACTTGAAAATTCTTCTCTTTGTGCCTGCACCCAAAAGCACTGAATCCGCTTGTGTGCAGGCACACACAGGTAAGACCTGCCAAAAACAAGAGACTTGGCATTTGTTGGCGGATATCGGCTGTGTGTGCCTCCATCTAGGTGGATTAAATGCTTCCGGGTGCAGGCACAACCTGAAGAATTTTAAAGTGTACTGGCAGATTGTCAGCCTGCGCTTATCCGCAGACTGACGATCTGGCCAGTGTGACCTTGCCTTAAGTCTTTAGTTTTTTAGGGCTCTGTACCTGTACCTGCACCCAAATTGTTTTATGCCAACTGAACCTCCATTTTACATTTTTCAGGGACCAGCAAAAAGGCGTTAAGCCCAAGAAAATGTTAAATCAGGGAAATGCATTATGCATTATATATTGGTGGCACCACTCAAATCAGTGTAAAATTGAGGTTTCACAGGAAGCTAAGGATGAGTAAAGCTCACAAGACTAATCGGCATAGGCTAAGTTATTGGCTTGAATCAGATCAATATGGCCAACTGTATGGGTGGTAAAGCTTTGTTCATTTGGTGATCTCGCCAAAAGGAATGGATCTATCTGTGTAAGGTGAGGTTAATGAAATGTCAATAGCATGCCCACATGAAATTGATACTGATGCATAAAAATACAGACTGGTGCTTTTACCTAATGTGTTAGTTTAACTGTAATACAGTGAAGTAAGCGGTGACCATAAGTGTTGAGGGAATTGACCTAAAAACCTGTGGGACCCCTGAGTTTACCCACTCTTGGGCTGTTTTGGTGCAAGAAGGTAAGTCCTAGGTGCAAGTCCAGGTGGATGACATGTCAAGCTCCCCTCTCCTTCAGTGATGCAGTATTGTGGAAAGGATCGTTTCCTTTGGTGGCTGATCCCACTCATAGGAAGCATCAGAGGGAAGTTGGATTGGGTGATCGTCATAATGTAGAAGAGTTTCCATCTATTAATAAAGCGGGGTACACTAAGACATCTTACTCCACCACTGGGATACACAACTCATAAGGAATAGCAGGGAAACTATTACAGTTAATCTAAAAGAAACATTTTCAGAGTAATGTGATCAAAGTCTTAAGTTTGCCAACATCCCCTCACAACAAATCGGATGTGTGCTTGAATGTATGCATGTATAACTTTATTTATAAAGTGGTACAAGGATACGCAGCAATGTAAAATCTTACATTATATTCAACTACACACAGAGAGGACAAGTGTCATAATAAATACAGGTATGGGATCCCTTATCCGGAAACCCGTTATCCAGAAAGCTCCAAATTACGGACAGCCCGTCTCCCATTGACTCCATTTTAATCAAATAATTAATAATTTTAAAACTGATTTCCTTTTCTCTGTAAGAATAAAACAGTACCTTGTACTTGATCCCAACTAGGATATAATTACCCCTTATTGGGGCAGAACAGCCCTATTGGGTTTATTTAATGGTTAAATGATTCCCTTTTCTCTGTAATAATAAAACAGTACCTGTACTTGATCCCAACTAAGATATAATTACCCCTTATTGGGGCAGAACAGCCCTATTGGGTTTATTTAATGGTTAAATGATTCCCTTTTCTCTGTAATAATAAAACAGTACCTGTACTTGATCCCAACTAAGATATAATTACCCCTTATTGGGGGCAGAACAGCCCTATTGGGTTTATTTCATGGTTAAATGATTCCCTTTTCTCTGTAATAATAAAACAGTACCTGTACTTGATCCCAACTAAGATATAATTACCCCTTATTGGGGGCAGAACAGCCCTATTGGGTTTATTTAATGGTTAAATGATTCCTTTTTCTCTGTAATAATAAAACAGTACCTGTACTTGATCCCAACTAAGATATAATTACCCCTTATTGGGGCAGAACAGCCCTATTGGGTTTATTTAATGGTTAAATGATTCCCTTTTCTCTGTAATAATAAAACAGTACCTGTACTTGATCCCAACTAAGATATAATTAATCCTTCTTGGGGGCAGAACAGCCCTATTGGGTTTATTTAATGGTTAAATGATTCCTTTTTCTCTGTAATAATAAAACAGTACCTTGTAACTGATCCCAACTAAGATATAAATAATCCTTATTGGATGCAAAGCAATCCTATTGGATTTATTCAATGTTTTATTGATTTTATAGTAGACTTAAGGTATGGAGATCCAAATTATGGAAAGACCCCTTATCCGGAATACCCTTGGCCCCAAGAATTCTGAATAACAGGTCCTATACAATAAATAAGTATTAATACAGAGAGATTAAGTGCCCTGTGGTATGAAACACAGTAGCAACCAGCCAGTTAAAACCTGCTGATTTGTTACTATGGGTTAATGAGTATATAGCAAAGCTGCTGAGCATATAGGGAAATGTACAGTATTTTATGTGTGGGGGAGCTTATCGGGTTAACTGGCAGAAAAGGAACCGCTACTCTTGAGAGCGGAACCTGCATGAAACTGATGACAGAGTTGCTGCCACCTGTGTGGAGAGTTTGAGACTCTCTGGTTTCTGTGTGAGACTCTCTAGTCTCTGTGTGTTGAAGAGAGAAGACTGTGCCTGGAGGAAGGCCATGTTTAAGAAAGTGCTGTCAGTAAATACAACTTGGAATGAAGAGTTGATCCCTGGCGGTGAAATTAGTGACCGTGTGCTTACCTTGTGGTGATCCAGTGTCTGTGAGGGGACCTCAGGTAGTCCGGAAGACTACAATCTCAGATGTGAGAGACTGCTATATTTTTCTATTGCCTTGTGAAGAAAAGGCATTTTTTATTTTCCTGTGTGGAATAAAGTGAAGGCAAAGTACTGTTCACTGCATTTTCATGTCGTGTTTCTTCTCTGGATAAGAGAAAGAATGAAATGAAAGGAATCCACTGAATATAATCCTATGACTTTTTAGCAATAGAAAATAGCTAGTAAAGTCATTTTTGTGCCAATAATATAACTGCGGGATTTAATCTGCCACCCCCCCCAATGAAAACTGCATACACCTCTATGTTCAGCATTGGGCACATTTAATTTGTAGTATAAATGTACACGTGCTCCTAAATTAGTGTATAGATGTATAATGGTATAATGTTTTTTTCTCAAATAAGCCTTAATATTTAAATTATATGCATGCACATTTTAGATTTTTTTGGCTATACTATTGGGTCCATTCTGACAAATATATAAAAATTGCTTTTAGTACCAAGCTGATCCAATTGCCATCTTAAAGACAGGAAAGAATTTTTACCCCTCTGAGGCAAATTGGAGAGAATTCAGAAGGTTTGTTTGCCTGGTGCCTGGATCAACTAAGCAGTTTTATATAGACATAAAAGGGGTATCGGACCCCTTATCCGGAAACCCATTATCCAGAAAGTTCAGAATTACGGAAAGGCCATCTCCCATAGACTCCATTTTAATCAAATAATTCACATTTTTAAAAATGGTTTCCTTTTTCTCTGTAATAATAAAACAGTACCTTGTAATTGATCCCAACTAAGGTATAATTAATCCTTATTGGGGCAGAACAGCCCTATTGGGTTTATTAAATGGTTAAATGATTCCCTTTTCTCTGTAATAATAAAACAGTACCTGTACTTGATCCCAACTAAGATATAATTACCCCTTATTGGGGCAGAACAATCCTATTGGGTTTAATTATTGTTTAAATCATTTTTTTTAGCAGACTTAAGGTAGGAGATCCAAATTACGGAAAGACCCCTTATCCAGAAAACCCCAGGGCCCGATCAGTCTGGATAATGGGTCCCGTACCTGAACTAAATGTATGTGTGTCTTTTTTCAACCTAACTTTGTTACTATGTTACACCACTAGTGTATGATCCACTCGGCTGATCCTTCACCGAGTGTGTTTTTTTGAGAAATTGACACCTTGAAACAACATACAAGCCAATGTTATATTTCCAATCCACATTTTTCTGCACAGTACCACCTGACAAATATTCATTGTGTTTTTAGAGACTTTAAGGAAATGAACATATTCTGGGCTCCAGCACCAACATGCTGCTTACTTCCCATCCTATTGGTAAGTGTTTTCTCTTAAACCCTTTGTTACTGCCAGTCTAATTTTCAAGGCATTTTCGGGGAGATTTGTAGCCATTGGTATTGATTTTTTAGATCAGGGCTGTCCAACTTATTTTTAGTTAGCCGGGTGATTATTTCTAATATAGCATGATCGAGGGCTGGATTGAACTGATTATGTCATATAGAGAAGTCTGTGGAGCCTTCAAGCAGACTGAGTAATATAGAAATTATTTGTAGGGCCACATCTGCGTGCGTCCAGTTGGACAGCTGTAATTTTATATGGTTATGTTCCAGATCTTACATATGGTAGGGGAATTTGCAGTTTGCTTGCATGGCTCATAGGCCAACTGTTAATTTATGTAGTCCATTGCCTTGTTTCTTCTCTATCAAAGGTGTGTGGCTGGTATAGCTGCTGGGCAGCACCTGAGATAAATCAGACGCATCAAGGTAGGTATATCTTCTTAAGCTTCTACACATTTTGTCACCCACAAGGGGTCCATATAATTCTGTGTGGAGGTAAGTCCATTATTTGATCTTTCTGCTCTATTGCTATGCTGGCTACAGGTGAGCAATGGAGATCTGCACCTCACTTTCATAAACGAGAGGTGATTGTCAAATGTGGACAACATTTTTTCCCCTATTATAGCCCTGATTCTGCCCACTTGCTCTAGACTTGGGTCTTCATGATCTTATAGCACAAAAATGTGACATGGGACATATTTATCGAAGGGTGAACTTTCACTTATTCACCCATTGATAAATACTCTTTTAATAATACCATAGTAATGAATGGAGTGGCAGAATTTCACTCTGGGGACTGTGGTAAGCTCTAACTATACTCTTTTATAAATATGCCCCATGAAGGTGTTGTTTCAGTGCCTCAATCCATAACACTTCTCAAACGGAAAATATACCCCCCTTCTTTTTTTACATGAGCTCATTCTAAGCTAATGTAGGAAAGTTGCAAAAACAACATCTGAATCCTGCAAAATAAAACATGATACTAATACAAATTATTTACCAACCATTCCTCACTTTGTTCCAATGTGAAGTGATGGATTATGGGACTCAAAGTCCCTCTGCTTTCCATAAGGGGTGGTTCACAGATTCTCTGGAAACTTAAAAGACTTAAGGTGGCCATAGACAGGCCGATTCTAACTGCCCATATCAGTCCCTTAGACTGATTCGGCAGCTTATCAGCCCATGTATGGGCACTAACGATGGGCATGCCCGACCAACATCTCTCAATCGGGCAGGTTTGATTTTTAGTTGGATCAGGAACTGCATCAACTCAATGATGCGGTCCCTGAACCGACAGACGCCTATACCCGTTGTTCTATTTCGATCGTTTGGCCCCAAGGCCAAACGACCGAATTAGCCTGATATCGCCCATCCGTAGGTGGGGATATCGGGAGAAGATCCACTCACTTGGCAACCTCGCTAAGCGAGCGGATCTTAGCATGTATGGCCACCTTTAGATTCTAGAATCCATCACTTCACAATGAAACAAGGGACATTGACCATGGAGTTAAAGTGAGGAAGACTCACTTTGTTTTGATAACATATTTTGATAACTAAATATTTTCTAGATTAGTAATAAGAACTTTTCAGAAAAGCTTGCATACATCCAATCCAATTGTATTCTTTTATAGTTAAATAATATTGAAGAAACCTGTATTACAGTACATACATCTTTGTCCAGACATAACAAATTGATGAACTTGAAAATGCAAACATGAAGTGCATATATGCCAGATCTAAAATATAGTGTAAAGAGGGATAATTTTTTGTCTTTCATTCTTAATAATGTTATGTGGTTTCAGGGTTAGACTCCACTGCTGCTTTCATTGAAACCTCTGAGGGTGTGTATGAGTATGTGAGTCAACCCCTTGACCGGTGGCAGTCTGAGAAGGCATGTGAGTATAAATTTGCTTCTTTGCTGTCTGAGTCAAAAGACGGCCAAAAGATCCCGGAAAAACTTCTGCATTTAAAACAGATTAACTTCCCTATTTGGCTGAAAGAGGACGGGCCAACTGAACCACGTGAGTTCTAAAAATCTTTTTTTGTGGTTTACTGTGCATCTGTTATCTAAGGAAGATTTAGACACACACACACACACAGATATTGTAATGTTGTTATTGTCATTTTATCATAAAAGACCACTCTTTACAATATGCCTTTTTATACGTAGCTCAGCTTAGCTTAGTGCTGCACTGGGTTCAGGGTTGCTGCTCCATCCCTCCATAGTCTAGCACAGCGGTTTGTCAGCAGTCAGGCCCAGACTGGCGATCTGTGGATTCTGTCACATGCCAGAGGGGCTGCTGTAAGATGCCAAAGACAGTCACTGTTTAATGGGCTGATTGGGGCTGTTTGGGCCTCTGCACACTTGAAATGCCAGGGTCTATTTTGAATCCCAGTCCTGGTCTGAGCAGAATACTGTTATTTTAAACACTTCAACTAAATATGTATTATGCTTTATTTCAGGGACCCGGCCACTTACCGTCCTAGTGTTTGAAAACAGGACAGATGTTAAATATGCCAAGTTGCTGGTTGATTTCCCACATCTGCCAGAAATCACAGTATGTGCTTTTATCCAGTGGGAAAATACGTATAAAGATTTTGCCACCGTCTTCTCCTATGCTGTTCCAGGCTTCTTCAATGAATTCCAGTTGCGCGGTATCACTAGTGAGAAAGGATATGTTCAGTTTGCTATCATAGTACATGGGCACCACACACCATACTCCACCTTGTTCCTCAGCGATGGGCAGTGGCATCATGTCTGTGTCACATGGCAAAAACTGAACGGCACTTGGGCATTTTATGCAGATGGAAAAAAAGCTGCCTCAAGTGTGATCTCGACCACCCAGGATATCATTGAGGGAGGATCGTTTATTATTGGCCAAGACCAGGATTCATTTGGTGGAACTTTTAAAGCAAAGGAGTCCTTCAGTGGTAACATCACCAATTTGAATGTTTGGATGAAAGTCCTCAGTGACGAGCAAATAGAAGTGGTCAGATCCTGCAATGTAATAGAGCAGGGTATTATATATAGCTGGAAGTCACACAAGCTTCAAATTGATCCTTCTCTGCTACAAATGGACATTCAGTTTGTTTGCCCAGGTAAGTGTATTTTTTGCCAATGAGAGTGGACAGGGCACTCCATCTGACCATCTATGTAATAATAGTGTATAGGGGCTGTAACCGCCACTCTGGTTACCAGACACAAAAACCTAGCTGGAAGGTGATTAAACTGCTCTAAGGAATGCCAGGCCCTCTTAACCAAAACTATGCTACTTATTCCTGCCATAATGACCATGCTGCCTGATTTTCACAGTGAGATGTATATGAGGTACATGGTACACCATTGTATCGCTGCTTCAATTTACCTTTATGCAAAATTGCTACAAAACATGATCTGAGCTATGCTTTGTTTATTCCCAGTGTTTTTGTAGTCCCGAGTACAAAATGTTTAAAAGCGATAATGGACATATAAAAACACTGGATACAAACTGACAAGCAGAGCCCCATTGGTATGTCCTTGGTTATGTCTGATGGCTGTATTGTTTGTCTTTTTCCATCAATTTTTCAACTGTATTGTTGACTGGGATTCATTTATAAAATATAACCCTCTTGATAGTAAATTAAAAACTTTTAAAGACCTGGGGACTTAATGCAGGTGTTATATTACAAGTGTATAATCTAGAGAGTGACCTAAGTAAATATATAACATAAGAACATAAAAGCCTTTATTATATGTTCTGGGGTTCCAGGCTTTGCTCACAAATAAAATACAATTCTGAAATATTCCTTCCAATGGACTGGGGGCATACAAGCTACACAGTTATTATATGAAGAATTAGTTTTTAGAGATTTGGGACAAAGTGGTATATGCAGGGTGTGGAACATGGAGGACATTACAAATGTCAGTAGTACAAACAGGATCTCAAATAATACAGTCCAGATTAGTAGCCCAACGCGATTCGATGAAGTCCGAATCAAGATGAAACGCGTTGGGCTTCTAATCTGGACTGTATTATTTGAGATGCTGATTGTACTACTGAAATTTGTAAGTGCAATATATTTTATTTAATAATTTTTATCATTGATTTTATACTATGGGAGTGCGCCCCTCTCTTTTCTTTTAATTGTTCACATGGAGGCCATTGTCATATTAACTATAGCATATTGGGTCAGTGATGGCTGCCTCTGAAGTAGTTCTTGGCAGTTTGGGGTGGTGCACCTCTTTTGCAATAGCAAATTAAATTAAATTGCTTTCAACTTTTCATTAATCAAATATGTATGTTCTTGTGTTTTTTAAGGCTCTTCTATGGAATGCCAGATTTTACAAACCAGGGACAGAGCAGTAGATTACACTCCCTGTGAAAATAAATTGCCCTTCATCTGCTACTATACAAACGGTATGTTATGATCAAGAAAGCACGCAGTTCTTTAGTTATGAACCCCTGGTACAATATATATAATGTGATTCAGCAAAATAATATTTAACTATAACAAGCAAATAATTTGATATTTGGTTCTCAACTTTTAGATTTGTATCAGAGACTGAAAAATACCAATAGGGTAAATCGCCAACGAACATTTTCCAGCAGAGTAAATGCAATTGCAAACAGAACTCTGGTAAGTCTATTCATAACTCATTCATAATTTCTTTGTAGTTTAATGCACAGAATGTCCAATATATATTGATAATGGGTGAGTGCAGATGATCTCTTGTTGTTGTCTACATGTATTTTGTGGTCACAGCCTCATTGCACCCCCATCTAATGGTTTAAAATGTAGTGGTTGAGCACAACTTTCCCTTTTTTATTATAGCTCATTCATAATTCATTGTAATCTTTTGGTCACTGGCTTTACTAGGGGTCACAGGGCCCCACAATAAATAAAGAAAAGTAAGTATCTGCAATGGCCCCTCTGCTTGTGGACCACCAGAAGTTTGCAAGATGTCTGTTGTCTTTGTACAGTATGCTTCTAGTTCCCTGTCTGTCTGCTCAATATTGTTGTTGGTGCCAATGAAGAGAAGGCAGTTATTACAACTGGTTAATATTTTTTGTTACATTCTAATCCTTGAAAAGAGATAAAAATAAAAGAGTTAGAATTTGACCTGATCTGACAGATACTAGTGAGAAATGATATGATAAAGATGTTATTGGTTCATGCAAAGAATATGACCCTGTATTAGTAACCCCAGCCAAAGGTTTCTAAAAAAAACAAAATTTTTTAACAAAAAAAAAGTTCTGTGCATATTGATTTATTTAGACCCAATACAAAACACAGGGCCTCATTTACAACGGAGGGTATAGATGCACCTTATAACCATGTTATGTGCAAGCACCCTTTGGAGACACTCTCCATGCCATATTTTACGTTGCGCTACATGCAACAACTGCAGCTCTTGTATTACATATATAACTATAAGGGGCAGATTTACTAATCCATGAATCCGAATCCCGAAAGGGAAAAAATCGTATTGGAAACGAAAATGTTGCGACTTTTTCGCCGCTGTCAAGATTTTTCGTATTTGTCGCGACTTTTTCATTGCCATCGCGACTTTATCGTATTTTGCGCGACTATTTCATCGCCGTCGAAATTTTTTCGTATTAAGCGATAGTAAACGCCGGAAAAACCAATCCGATTTTTTCGAGACAGCGTCAAAAAAGTTGCGGAAAATATACGAAAAAGTTGCGACGGTGACGAAAAAATCGCGGGACATACGGAAAAAGTCACGACGGCGACGAAAAAGTCGCAAAAATACCAGTCATTGCGAAAAAACGCATTCGGATGCCTTCGGACCGTTCGTGGATTAGTAAATCTCCCCCTAAGTGTAAGGCAACCAATGGCAAACCTCCTACCTTATTCATTATTTTGGAACTAATCAGATTCAAGGTGCTTAGCATGGCTTGCATGAAAGATAAGCAGTACCGAAAGTCTAAAGTGCCTGGGTTCTAAGGGGCACACATTTGCACACTATTGCACTCTAGCTCATCATAAATGGGCCCGTGTTGTTTTTTTCAGAGACTGTTACATGGATGTGCATTCAAGAAGTACAGAGCAGTACACCTCCCAACAGTCCACTGGAGAGACTTATTAGACTTCTAGCACATGGTCATTTTGTTTGGCACTGCCCTCAGATGGAGAGCAGTAACAGACAAAACACCCCCTATGCCTATTACCACTATGTACTACTTTGCACAATAGTGAAGGCAAGCTGAACTAAGTGGACATGGTGGTGACAAGTGAACCTCTGCATTAAATGCCCCAGGGTATGTCTGTTTCTGGTTTGTTTGTGTATGGATGAGTACTTTCCTTGTAAACATTAAAAACTGGAAACTGCGCTGTTCTTCACCTGAGGGCTTTGACAGACAAAACGCCCTGACTGTGTATCAGCAGTCTAATAAATTAGTACTTAGCAATAACGTAACTAGTCATCCGCTCACCCCCATTAGTTCAGCCACTGGTACTTAGCTTGGTATAGTAGGGTTTGGCCAAGGATCAATTGTGTAGCCTACCTTGTACCTATTTTCCAGATTGTGTTACTAAAACATTTTGAGTAACTAACACATTTACCCAACCATCCATAAAACTCTAGTGTCATTTCTGAGGGTTTCTGGATTTTAGAATTGCATGCTGTACATTTCTTTTTAGGGTTCTGAATAACAACACCTACTGTACAGCGCTGCGTACATAAGTAGCGCTTTATAAATAAAGATATACATACATACATATGTCAACTGAAAATACTGACTCCACAGATTTTTTTGGTCAAAAGTGGGATATTCTTCATAATATTCATTCTTCAAAATGGTCATGTTTACTGAATGTGAATTAAACTTGTATTCTGCGATAAAAAGAACTGACTGTATATCAGGGCCCCCACTGAAAAAAGGGTTTGTGGCCAACAAATAGTTTTTGTGGTTAATCACCTTTCAGCAAACCCATTTGCCACCTTGTGGATATTTGTTCTTTTAAGTAATGGTGTGGGTAACTGAGAGGAGTGTGTGCACTAGGTAAGCATTGTTAAAGAGGCATGTCTCTCCTGGGCAATGTTTTTTGAATGAAAATGATCTATTTTAGAAATATCTGGCAAGCTGAAGGCTGTTGTAGGGCAGCGATCAGGTTGGATAGTTTTGAATTACTGAAATAATAAAAGTGCATGGTGGTTTTAAGTGCATTTCTAAAGTGGAAATATTTACCTTTAATAATGTTTCCTTTATTTCCTTTCCTTTATTTTTTTTTGTGTGGAGACATAACCCCGTGGGTGTTAAGTGGCTAAGAGAATTTATCAGCCTACTTATTTAGAAAGTAACATTTTAGGACTATAGTGGTGAATAGATGCTATGTTGTCATTATGGTGCCCTATAAAAAGCCTTAATGTGGTCAGGTTACTTTTGTTCTGTGTTCCTATGCAACATTCAGCTACTTTGGCATAAGGCCGCATTTAATAATACAATGAGTACCTATATGCAACCTTCATATAAATTCTTCAGTGTATGAACAAATGTATAAATGCATTCCAAAGCCGTTATTATATTGTTTACTTAAAAGAAAGCCTTGTTTTTGTTTTATTTTTGACGAATAGAGAAAAACTTATTTGGTTTCATCTTTCCACTTAGCAAGGCTGATACTTGTGCCCAAACAACAGTTCCAGACATTAAATATTCCCCATTTTCACAGTAAAAAAAAACGCCCATAGACTCCAATGACCACAAAAGAAAGTTTAAAAAAGTTGCATGGTATGGAAACGTTCTCAGCGAAAATGGCTATTGACTTCAATGCAAATGTTTTCCATTTTACAAATTTTTTGGCAAAGCAAAATGTGATAGATTCGCTCATCACTAAATAATATAAATATACTGTTTTCTAGATATAAAAAGTGTGTAACTGTGCAGAAATCCTTCTTTTTGAGATAGGTAAGAAGGAAACTTTTACCCAGTTATTAGTGTTTTCTAGGAAAATAAAGAGCTAATAAAGATAGTCTCAATGGCTTTTGTCATTCATATTGTGGAAGCACAAAAGATAGGTCTCAAAGTCAGTTGCTTCTCTCTTATAACAATATATAAAAGGCTTCAGTCTTTTTTGGCTCCCCTCTTGGTGAGTAAAATGCTGCCAGCTTGTCCCTGAGGTGTAGCCAGAAATAGTACTAAAACAGCCAACAAGGTTTGTTTATGTATGTTTTATGGTGAGGAAAGTTAGTTGCCAGGAAAGAGTACTAGTGATGAGTAAATCTGTCCCACTTTGCTTTGCTAAAAAATTCATAAAACAGCAAAAGATTGAATTCAATGGACAGTTTTTCGAGGGTACCACGTAACTTTTTTTTTTTTTGCTCAATTGTCTGAGGTGCAGCCTAGTTTGCCCAAGTTGGTGAATAGGCTTGACAATAGCCTTGAAGTAATGTTACTTTGAAAAGGGGTGTATGCTTAAAAAAAAATTCATACACAATACTGATATTTAATATTTTTAGTAGACCCTCTCTGGCACTTCAGCAGTAGAGTTGACGACACCAGGTGGTACAAACTTTAGGAGACATGGCTCAGATGGTTTCCATATTCCCTACTAAGCCATTTAAATCACTATCATAACGTTTTCCACTGAAATTAATGCTGTGACTTAGGAAGCTTTGTGCACCATGTGATGATAGAACAAAGTTGGTTCCCTATTGGTCCATTTCTTTCCTTCTATGCCCACAGTGAGCTGAAGGACCCTGTGCAAAGTGTGCAAATAGTTACTGATAAATCCAGTATGGTGTTGTATCCAAAAGTTTTATTTCCATGGGTCTATAAATATGCAGACAGTATATCATTCAAGGTTCCCATGATGTACATAACATTTCCTGTAGATCCCCGACAAGGCTCTTTTTTGCTGCATAATCTATATATTCCTGTTCCAGATTTCTGAGAATCTTCTAGACGGTGGTGTCCAACAATTAAACGTCTCAGAAGCATCAGCATCTTTGCAGGCTATTGAGAGAGTGATGGAGACAGATGGAAGTCTGGAGGACCCAGCCGATCTTCTCAGTGTCATCCAGTTTCTGAAGGGAGTTGCTGATATCGAAGCAGAAAGTGGCACAGAGGATTTTGAGGAACTGAGTTATCATTTTGTGAAAGTCACTGGGGCCATACTTGAGCAACCGGATGCAATTTTGTGGTCTGAAGTTAACCCAGTATGTGACAAAGACAAACCTTTTTCATTTAACAGTTGAATTTTGCATATCTCTGATTTGAATAGAGTTCTTTCCTTTTCTCTTCAGAAAGTGATACAGTGATTTAATATGTATGTAAATATAGGGTTTGGGCTGGGTAACAAATCAGTGCCACCTTTTTCCACTGTTTTTGAGATATTACATACACAGATATAAAATGAAAATGAGAATCTTTTCTGCTAGAAGAGCATAATCACTTCCCCAGGGCACAGTTCTCTTATACATTCTTGGTAACTCCACTACATTTTGTCACAACGTTGCTGTTGGTTCACTGCAGCACCAAAAGATGAACCAGTGAATTGGGTCATATGTTTTCTCATGGAAGAAGCCTGCTACATATTTTGATATTCCATAGGGCAGTGATCCCCAAGCAGTGGCTCAGGGGCAACATGTTGCTCCCCAACCCCTTGGATGTTGCTCTCAGTGCCCCCAAACCAGGTAGTTATTTTTGAATTCCTTACTTGGGGGCAAGTTTTGGTTGAATAAAAACAAGATTTACTACCAAATAAAGCCTCCTGTAAGCTGATAGTGTGCATAGAGGCTGCCTTATAGCCAATCTTAGCTCTTATTTGTACTTTTATGATGCTTGTGTTGCTCTCCAAGTCTTTTTACATTTGACTGTGGCTCATGAGTAAGAAAGGTTGGGGATCCCTGCCATAGGGTGTAGTCACAGCAAAATGATCACAATCTTCATCCTGCCACGAGAAAGGTGCTGACAAATGAAGTTTTCTGTTTAAGATCATCAGAGGACCCATGACCCTGGTACTTAATGTGGATAAAATGGCCTCCACTCTGTCACGGATTCTATCAGATGAGAAGAAAGAGATTTCTATTCACCACAGGAATATTGGTTAGTTATTCTTCTACTTTCAAAGAAGTGTAAATAGAACAATGTGATCCCCCTATTTAGGGCAAAATATTCAGCAGTCCCTTCTGTTTCTCAAAGAGTACTGGCCTTGCCAGTAGAACAAAGTTCTAGCATGTGATTGTTTGTCACTTTGTCACCATGTTCCTTTGTGTCATTTAAACCATTGTAACTGCCACCTCTGTAAAGTGTAAATTTGTGAGTGCTGGTATGAGACTAGGACTGGTTTGATGCTTTACTTTTGTACAATACCCAGTGGATTAAGTTACTAATTACCGTAATACCATGTTAAGCACAATAATGCTTATAACTGCCAACAAATCGTAATTCATAGGGAAGCTAAACAGTGTATTTCTTGTATTCTTTTTTTAGAAGTTGGAGTGAGACAAGTTGATCTGGATGCCAACAGTCATTTTTACAGGGAGCAGAGCACCAATAAAGTGGATCAAATCACAGTTCCCATGAAAGAACTTAAAGGAATTGCAAAAGGAGGTATGAAAGTTGTATTATACAGGTATCGGACCCCTTATCCGGAAACCCGTTATCCAGAAAGCTCCGAATTACGGAAAGCCCGTCTCCCATAGACTCCATTTTAATCAAATAATTCAGAATTTTTAAACTGATTTCCTTTTTCTCTGTAATAATAAATAAATCCTTATTGGGGGCAGAACAGCCCTATTGGGTTTATTTAATGGTTAAATGATTCCCTTTTCTCTGTAATAATAAAACAGTACCTGTACTTGATCCCAACTAAGATATAATTACCCCTTATTGGAGGCAGAACAGCTGTATTGGGTTTATTTAATGGTTAAATGATTCCCTTTTCTCTGTAATAATAAAACAGTACCTGTTCTTGATCCCAACTAAGATATAATTACCCCTTATTGGGGCAGAACAGCCCTATTGGGTTTATTTAATGGTTAAATGATTCCCTTTTCTCTGTAATAATAAAACAGTACCTGTACTTGATCCCAACTAAGATATAATTACCCCTTATTGGGGGCAGAACAGCCCTATTGGGTTTATTTAATGGTTAAATGATTCCCTTTTTCTCTGTAATAATAAAACAGTACCTTGTAATTGATCCCAACTAAGATATAAATAATCCTTATTGGGGGCAGAACAGCCCTATTGGGTTTATTTAATGGTTAAATGATTTCCTTTTTCTCTGTAATAATAAAACAGTACCTTGTAATTGATCCCAACTAAGATATAAATAATCCTTATTGGATGCAAAACAATCCTATTGAGGTTAATGTTTTATTGATTTTTTAGCAGACTTAGGGGCTGATTTACTTACCAACGAACGGGTCGAAATGAGTCCGATTTAGTTTTTTTCGTAATGATCGGTATTTTGCGATTTTTTCGTATGTTTTGCGATTTTTTCGGATTCTTTACGAATTTTTCGTTACCAATACGATTTTTGCGTAAAAACGCGAGTTTTTCGTATCCATTACGAAAGTTGCGTAAAAAGTTGCGCATTTTTCGTAGCGTTAAAACTTACGCGAAAAGTTGCGCATTTTTCGTAGCGTTAAAACTTACGCGAAAAGTTGCGCATTTTTCGCGTAAGTTTTAACGCTACGAAAAATGCGCAACTTTTTACGCAACTTTCGTAATGGATACGAAAAACTCGCGTTTTTACGCAAAAATCGTATTGGTAACGAAAAATTCGTAAAGAATCCGAAAAAATCGCAAAACATACGAAAAAGTCGCAAAATGTTCGTTTTCAAGTCGGAACTTTTCCAATTCGGGTCGGATTCGTGGGTTAGTAAATCAGCCCCTTAAGGTATGGAGATCCAAATTACAGAAAGATCCCTTATCCGGAATACCCTTGGTCCCGAGCATTCTGGATAATGGGTCCTATACCTGTATTTCTAATAAGATGAAAGGCCATAAAAACCTTGTGATTTTCTATTATATTAATATATATGGCTGTTGCACTGCCTCCCATGTACAGCAGTTCTTTGCTACTTAAACCGTTGGCTGTTAATGATGAGGGAAACATAATGGATCAGTTAGTGGGTCAGGTTAGTCTTATTTAATTTTCTGGGTTCCATTGGGTAAGGCTGTTTAGGGACAATGGCACACAGGGCATTCTGCCATCCATGTTGAAATACAGAGCCATGGATATGACATAACAGTCATATTGTGGAAATTCACAAAAATGCTTGTTGATGTACTTTTGCACAATTATGAAACATGAATGACATACCCATGGCTATTTTGATGCTTGCAAAGACAGAGTATTTTTAGGCGTTTTGTCATACACATTTTAACATGGGCAACAAAATACCCTGTGTGTCAATGCCCTACTTTACTTAAGATGTTGTGTATCGGTTCTAGGACTTAACACCCTTTGACAAAGCTTTGTTTTGTAAATGGTGGGGTCCAGCCTCCAGCTTATTGCCTATACAGCATTGCAGAGTTGGTATTTTAATGGCTAATGCTGTGCATAAGCTTCATGAAATATTTCATGGCATCTTTTGTCTTTTTATCATGGAATTTTCCAGGTAATTTTGATGATTATTCTTTAGGTCTAATAAAAAACACCAATACTGATTTATGTAGCTTGGTTGGGATCAGGTAGCAGGTACTGTTTTATTATTACAGAAAAGAAAATAATTTTACAAAATTTGAAGTAGCTGCTTAAAAGACTCTAAGGGAGAGATCCTTTCTGGGTATCAGGTTATAGGATAAGGTTTTCCATACCTGTAACCTATAAATAAGATTAGCATCAAGCCTTATTATACTGGATGGGCTCCAACAATAAGTACAAAAGAATGGTCTAAATTACAAAATATATGTGGTATAATTTTGCATTTAAATCTGGGCTACATTTCATTCTGCTCAGATGGGCTTATACTAAGACTTTCCCCAGGCCATTTCCATTGCAGATTTATTGCTTTGCAGTTGGAAATTTAGCCCATTTCTTCAACCCTTTTTTAACATTGTCTGGTCTAAAAGAAAACATTACAACTGAACAAAAAGACAAAAAAGAGAGAGCTGTTAGAAATTTCTTCCATTTGGCCCATTTCTTCAGCCCATTTAAACATTTAGACGTCATTCATTATTATGCTGGATGGGCTGGTAAATTATTGGCCTATTGACAACTGTATACATCAAAGAATGTATGCATTATTTTTTGGAGTGTGGGGCTGATTAGTATAAAATATATATTCAGAAAGCTTTCTATATGTACAGGTATGGGACCTGTTATCCAGAATGCTCGGGACCTGGGGTTTTCTGGATAAAGGGATCTTTCCGTAATTTGGAGCTCCATAACTTAAGTCTGCTAAAAATGATTTAAACCCAATAGGATTGTTTTGCCTCCAATAAGAATTAATTATATCTTAGTTGGGATCAAGTACAGGTACTGTTTTATTATTACAGAGAAAAGGGAATCATTTAACCATTAAATAAACCCAATAGGGTTGTTCTGCCCCAATAAGGGGTAATTATATCTTAGTTGGGATCAAGTACAGGTACTGTTTTATTATTACAGAGAAAAGGGAATCATTTAACCATTAAATAAACCCAATAGGGCTGTTCTGCCCCCAATAAGGGGTAATTATATCTTAGTTGGGATCAAGTACAGGTACTGTTTTATTATTACAGAGAAAAGGGAATCATTTAACCATTAAATAAACCCAATAGGGCTGTTCTGCCCCCAATAAGGGGTAATTATATCTTAGTTGGGATCAAGTACAGGTACTGTTTTATTATTACAGAGAAAAGGGAATCATTTAACCATTAAATAAACCCAATAGGGCTGTTCTGCCCCCAATAAGGGGTAATTATATCTTAGTTGGGATCAAGTACAGGTACTGTTTTATTATTACAGAGAAAAGGGAATCATTTAACCATTAAATAAACCCAATAGGGCTGTTCTGCCCCCAATAAGGGGTAATTATATCTTAGTTATTATTACAGAGAAAAGGGAATCATTTTTAAACATTAGAATTATTTGCTTATAATGGAGTCTATGGAAGACAGGCGTTCCGTAATTCAGACCTTTCTGGATAATGGGTTTCTGGATAAGGGATCCCATACCTATGCTAGACTTCCAGTTATAAATACAACAAAAAAACTGTAGTTTAGCACCCATAATAAGTACAAACAGTGGTCTAAATTACAAACAACTTATGGCATAATTTTGCAGTTAAACGTGGGCTACATTTCATTCTGCTCAGCTGGGCTTGGGCACCCTTATACTGTGATTTTCCCTTAGGCCATTTCCATTGCAGATTTATTGCTTTGCTGTTGGAAATTAAGCCCATTTCTTCAACCCTTTTAAACATTGTCTGGTCTAAAAGAAAACATTACAACTGAACAAAAAGACAAAAAAAGAGAGGACCGGTTGTTTCTGGCTTGCATTTAAGCTAGCTGTTTCATGTTACCCATAGCAACGCCAATTAAATTCACATCCAAAACAGCTTTATCATTGGGTCATTAACAACACGGCAGTTAAGATATGCTAGGATAGGGAACGTTACACTGCAATAAATGCAAAAAATACAAATGAAATGAGTATGATAAGAAATGAATGCTGTATTTATTTGTTATGGGCTCAGTACGTGCTACTTCCTGCACTTTATGTGTTAGTAAGTGCAGTATAAAAAGCATTTAACACTCTTTTATTATGAAAAGAAACTTTAATGGTTGTAAGGTGACACCTTTAAAGGCATTATACCAAAGCATTTCAGAGGGAATGTTTATGCTAGTTTTATGTCCATCGTAAAGAGGATGAACACAAATACGTGGTTACTACTGCTTCTTTCTAGCTCATTCCTAACCATCTGCAATGAAGCTTGTATACTCTTCCCATGCTTACATGGGTTTACTCTAGGTGCTCCGAGTATATAGTGCTGCCCCCCTAAAACTGCCCCTAGGCACAGACCCTTAGGTGCCAATATATAAATACTGCCCTGGGCTGTGTATTGTAGGATAAACTGAATATATGGACCAGTTTGTTCCTCGTTAGTTTCCGCATAGCCCAATTGATAACCTAAATGACTGCTCAGATATTGACTTGAAGGAAGGACATGGCAGACGGCTGCAACTACAATATTTTTATGCAATCTGCCAGGCCCTAGTGTAGTGTATCTAGTGTATCTGCTGGACGTTCTGGCAAGTACCAGAGAGATCAGAGTTGTAAAATGTCACAGACAGCCACTACATACTGGCCCTGTGTACTTGTTTAAATAAAGCTTATTTTGAATGCCAGCTTTGGGCAGAGACTCTGATTTCAAATGAAAGCAAAATCTGGTTGAGTTGGGGAAGTATTTGTAGTGGCCAAGGCAAGTTACTTGACATGAGTAACATGAGAAAATGCCATCCAGACTGTCACCCCCGTGGTGAATGGGTTTGCACAGACCCCCAAAGGATGTAACCATTGTGCACAGGACCAAATGAATGGATCAGCCCACCACTTTGGTGGTCAAATTAGGTTGCTCACCTTTAGTCAACTGTTAGTATGACACAGAACATTAATATTCTGAGACAGTCTACAATTGCTTTTGATTATTTATTTTGATTATTTATTTTTTGTGATTTTTCAGTTATTTAGCTTTTTGTTCGACAGCTCTTCACCTTGGAATTTCAGACGCTATAGGGTCTTTTTTACCATAGAAACTAGTGGTTTGAATGAGAGCTTGGAATATAAATAGGAGAAAGAATGAATAGAAAGCTAAGAAAGAAAAAGTAACAATATTAATAATATTGCTCACAGAGCAATAGTTTTTGGCTGCCAGGATCCCCATTTGAAAGCTTGAAGGTTTTGAAGATGAAGGCAAACAATTAAAAAAAACTATAAAAAAATAAATAAGACCAAAATTGCTAAAAGAGGTGATCCGCCCCTTTAACTGCCGTAGAACCAAACTGTTTAAAAATCACCTTGGGATGTTTTTAATTTATTTCAGATGAAGTGGATATTAAAGTGGTGAACACCTGGTTTGATTTTGATGCGTTCCAACATTTATTTGGAGGGAACACCTATAACTTCTTACCTGAAGATTCTGCAGTATCTGATGGAGGAAACAAGTGAGTCTCTTGCTACTGTACCCAGAATAAAATCAGTGTATTAGGGAGAAGGGCTAAACTTCACAGGAGATTTTGATCAGATTTGGTCAGACTTTATCTGTTCTTGTCATGCAAGAGTACACAACACCACGCAGGATTCTACAAAATCTAACCTCCATAGGTTGTAATGTAAAGTTGGATCAGATAAAGTTAGCTATGTGCTTTGTTCCTGCATTTACATCTGACAGTCAATGTATTTTCAGTTTCAAAAAGTCTGTCAGACACCATCAGATTTATCTCATCGTCATTTACACATTTTTGTATCAGTCCCATTACATCTTAACCCATGTAATTATATCCAACTTGTAGGACACATTTTATTGATTCGGCACTCTCCTACAAAAGCTTCCGTGGAGTTTAGCCCTAGATACAAGTTGCTACACAGAAATGACAATTATCTATTGCAATGCATACTATCATCAAATGGCTACAGTGCATGCAGCGTTAATTGTGGTTGCTTTTTAGGAGTGTTTTTAAAATATGGATTATTGAGGAGTAATTTATGAAATCACTTGCTGCAAGTGCTACAGCATAAAGGGGCACATACATACACCCCTTATAATCATTTACAGGACACTTGCAGAAGGAGATTTAAGTACAACTAGCATTTTGCTCTAAATCGAGCTCAAGATGCAGTGCTGCCTGAACAACATAGGCCTATACTCCTTTCCTGGGGCATGCAGAAAGACTTTCCCGGCAAACTGCACACAGCAGCGCCACCCAACTTGTACAGTATGTCTATATGACAAGCAACATAGAAGATGCCTATGTGACACCCCTCAGCCTGATTCCCATGAATGTATTGCTGCTGCCTGTAGGCAGTGCTGTATTCATCCAAACATTGCAGGACTTTGTGAAAAACATGGTGGTTTGTGCTGGTTTTTGGTTTTTTTTTTGCACTTTGCTCTTAGATGTTTGATGGCAGAAAGCTAAAGAGATTGGGTGATGTTTAAGAACTGAAGAACTGAAATTCAAAATAGGCCCTAGAATTTTATATCCACAGGACCAAACAGTCCTCCTCAGGCCCAATAAATAGTGACTGACTGAAGTATTTTACAGCAGCTCCTCTAGTATTTGGCAGAATCTACAGTTTGACAGTCTAGGCCTTGTTAAGAAACATGTTGGAAAGTATTGACAGGGTCGGGCTGGGGGTGCAGGGCCCACCGCAGCTGCCGCCCCAGGGGCCCTGCACTTGCCCCCACTGGCCAAGTCCCCTGCATCCCCAAAGGGCCCCCGCTGTACCCCCTAACCCCCCACTGAGCCTCCCTAACCCCCCGCAGGGGCCCCCACCCGACGTCCCCCCCTGAGTGCATGTAAATTTAACACCGTCAGCCGCAGGAACGCCGGCAAGGGTTGTGTCTGGGCCGCCAGGGTTTTTCCCCTGTGTCCTGGCAGCATAGTCCGACCCTGAGTATTGATGTGGAATTCATGAGTAACAGTGACCAGCTTTAAATTACATAAACATTTTATACAGGGCAGACTTTGGATTTTGATGATGGAGGCAATTATTAAAAGAAGAAGATCAAATGATAAGCAAGAAGGTCAATTTTGTGGACTAAGCAGTCGATATTGGTGGTTGTGTAACCAGGGTATAGCTTACAGCCACAGAAAAAGAAATCAAGACAAGTGTAGAAGATTTTAATAAACAGTTTGGTAGGGCTTTGGCCTGTATCATTGAATTAAAAAGTGGGGTTAGATATGATATTCAGTCAGTGGGCAAAAGGAACAAGATGAATTGTTGAGCATTATTGAAAGGGAGAGAATGAGGTATTGTTTGGGATAATAACGGAGGCATCATCATATATTCAGACTTTGGTTTGTTCAGTTCCAGGTATTCTTGTGCTAACACAACACAAACCTGGAAATGTTCTCAGATTGAAAGTTTAGGCGCAATCAGCATAAAGATGATAATTTTGGTGTAAGACCCTGAAGGAACTCTAAGATTAATTAATAATGTATATGCCATTCCTGAAGCACAGCTAACCTGGCAAGAAAAGGGGCAAGTAAACAGAAAGCTATTGTTTTGAGCTCTAGCACACAGTTACAACAATGACTAGATGTCTAATCCAATAAGAATTTCTGAGGGTACAGCTGGTCTACAGTTGTTGATTGGTTGCCAAACTTGCCATCTCAAAATCCAGCAGATCTTGTCTTAGCTGTGGCATGTCAGGTATATCTATGTTGTAGGCTTTCAATTTTTATTTCAGACACTAGAGGGCACTGTGATACCAAAAAGCAAAGTTAGATTGACTACACTGTAATTTGTAGTTGAAATCCAGTACTATTTGCTAATTTGACCATCAGTAATAAAAGGTTAAACAAACATGTGGAAATAGAATAGAGAACAACATCTGCAATCCCAATGCAAAAATATTATGCCTTGATTCAATTAAAGCCCAAGGTGGAATAACACCAGTTACAATATAAATTGCATTTGTATTACATTAGGGTATATTTACTGAAAAATATCGCACACTACCCTATGATTTATACCCCTATTTACAGCCATGCATAATGAGGTGATTTGATGGCAATTAAGTGGTTGCATCTTCTCACTATGTAGATTCCCTGCAGTCGTAGTTTCCAATAAACTCAATAACAATAAATAAACAATAAACGTTTGCAACAAACTTGATCTGCCTTGATTGCTGGCGCTTATTTATTGTTTCCACCTTTGCATCATCCCATCCTTCTTGGGCACAAGGTGCCAGTCTTTATTCTTCTGGTGCAAGGCTCAAAATTTAGCACCAAGTTGTTGCCAGCACAGTTTTCATGGGAGGTCTTGGAAGGGGGGATGTTGCATTGTGGTAAAAAAAACATGGTGAATTATTCTGGATTTTCCACATTGGGCTCCTTATGATTTAATGAGTGAATTGCTGATTTTCTGGATAAGGGATGTTTCAGTAATTTGGATCACCATACCTTAAAGGTGCCCATACGCGGGCCGACTATAGCTGCCGATATCGGTCCCTTGGACCGATTCGGCAGCTAATCGGCCCGTGTATGGGCAGAACAGAGCTGCCTGGCCGACCGATATCTGGCCTGAAATTGGCCAGATCTCGATCGGCCAGGTTATAAAATCCGGTCGGATCGGGGACCGCATCGGCTCGTTGATGCGGTCCCCGAACCGACTGCCCCATAAACTCAAATGTAATCCGATCGTTTGGCCCCAGGGCCCCAAGTCCCTTGCTACCCGATATCGCCCACCCGTAGGTGGGGATATCGGTGAAGATCTTATAGTGTATGGGCACCTTAAGTCTACTTTAAACATTAATTAAAACCAATTGTTTTGCCTCAAATAAGGATTAATTATAACTTATTCGGGATCAAGTAAAAAAAACAGGCATGGGACCTGTTATCTTGAATGCCCAGGGCCTGCCTTTTACGGATAAGGGATGTTTCAATAATCTGGATCACTATACTTTAATTCCACCAAAAAATAATTTAACAATAAAACTAAACCCAATAGGATTGTTTTGCATCCAATAAGGATTAATTAAATCTTAGTTGGGGGTCAAATATAAGCTATTCTTTTATAATTACAGAGGAAAAGAAAATCATTTGTTAACATTTAAATTATTTGATTAAAAATTCCCATAATTTGGAGAAATCTGGATAACGGGTTTCCAGATAATGAGTCCCATACTCATTTTAAAAATGTAAATTATTTTATAAAATTGGAGCCTGTGGGAGAAGGTCTTCCCGCAATTTAGAGCTTTCTGGATAACAAGTTTACAGGTAACAGTCCCCATAACTCTGTATAGTAAACAAGTTTATTATTATTTTCCCGAATCGACCTTTATAGCACTAAAACTGTGCGCTTAGGTAATTACTCTAAAATCATTTTTTTGTAATTTATCAAGTGTAAAAAAACAAGAAAAACTCAAATACAAAACGTTGCCATGTAAAAGCTGGCAAGGTCATGTAGCAGTCAGTGGGAGCTGTCCTTGTAGAATATTATTTAATTCAGTGTTTTGGAGACAAAAATTCTTATGAGGATTTTAAGTTTTTTGTGTTCTTATTTGTATTTGTTTATAAATGAGTAGACAAAAAACTACCCAAATTACACAAATACAAATATTAATAATTCTAAATTAAACTAAATGCTGGTTGGATATTATAGGCAATTGACTCCCCTCTTTTTGTTTTGCAACCTACTGTGTGAATGTTTGTGTGATGATATTGGAGGCAAAAGTGATTTCATTCAATATAAATGTTTTTCTATCATTACTTTCCCCAAGGTACGTGGGCACCTACCTTGGATCAGCCGTTATTTCTTCCACTGTATTTGTTGGATTCCAAGAAGTCGGCACTTCTGTACAATACCGACTGTGGCAAAGAAGCAAAATACCGGTAAGTAGACACAGCCATAAAATTAAAAAAATGGAACTGGTGAGAGGGTTTGACTAAATATATGAAAAAAGCACACATAACGATTGTAATTGCTAAATAAAAGTATATTCAAGGCCAGTACAGAGACCCTGTACGTTTAATAGTAACGTATGAAGGCACAGCTTACTGTGTGCAATGAATATTCTTTATTTATACTGACATGGGAGCTGTCATGCTTTGTTTCTTTATACATTATGAGGTATTCTATAAAGTTACCTGGGTCTGGCTAAAGCATCTTGTCCCTTTAATGCCAACAGTCCACTGAATAAAGCATTAAACAAAAGGTCTGTAACCTCTTGTTTGATTAAAATCCACATTTTTGTGTAAGTGCTGAGAAACACCAGGGTTTATATTCTGAATCTTCAGTGTGAGTTCTGATGCACTTCAGAGAACATACACATATATCTAATTGCTCCATCGCCAAACAAAAGGCGTGTATTAAGTATGTGTATGGGTTTTAAAGAGGTCAGGTAACAAGGCAGGGAGCTCCATCCAATATTTATAGATGTAAAAGAAACTGTATGACTAGAACAGTCTGCTTCCCTTATAAAAAAAAAAAAAGAATGTTAGAATGTTAACCATTACTAAAAGCATAGTTGCTTTAACACTACTGACAGCAGCAGTTATTGTAACAGGTATTGGATCCCTTATCTGGAGCCCTGGTATTCAGAAAGCTCAGAGAACTGTTCCCAGCTTTGGAGACCATTTTGCAAGATTTGTCATCATGTTATTACCTCGTTTTTTCCAATCCTCCTGCTTTAAGACATGAATCTAAGGGAAGGAGGAGGTGGTAGATTTCTTACTTATCCCCTTTTTAGTCCTCAACCATGTTCCCTTAAATTAGTTTTGACACTTTATGGACTGAAATTAACATTAATGATTAATTATAAAAATGACCAGCAAGCTTCATTTTATGTGTGCGTGAGGATTTTGGTGGGGATTTTGTGACTCAAGATTTTATATTGCTCTTTCCTTTGTGTACCTTTTACCAGGATTGGTAAACCAGAGGTAAAGTGAAAAGATTCCAAGGGGTACTCAGGACACCCTTCTTTCAATTAACAGATAAAAATAGTGATTGTTAAAACAGGTGCCCAGTTTACCAGGTTTACTGCACAACAGCAGGGATGGTATGATCCAGAGTATGGTATGAATGGTATGATCCCAGGTATGGTATAAGCCATATATGTCAAACACAAGGCCCGGGGGTTTTATGTGGCCCTTGGTGAGTGTCTGACCATCCAGCCTGATCAATTTCCATTTTCCTCACATAGTAACTAAGACTAAGGGGTATATTTATCATGCTGTGTAAAAAGTGGAGTGAAGCATTACCAGTAATGTTGCCCAAGGCATCCAATCAGTAATCAGATTTCAATAATAGCAAAGCATCTATTGGCTGCTATGAGCAACATCACCGGTAATGTCTTACTCCACTTTTTACACATTGTGATAAATATACCCCTTAGTATCTTACTAACTATATTAATAAAAAAATTGGCCCGTGACTTAGCCTGTGTTTTAGATTTCGGCCCCCTTATGTGATTGAGTTTGAGACCCCTGGTATAAGCTGATTCTTATTAAAATAATTATTCATTATCCTGGTTTCTCTTGTGTTGCAGAATGATTCTAGAACGCTTGAACAAAGACCTGTGTGTGCATTCTGGAATTTCAGCATCAAGTAAGAAAATGTATAAGGAAATTCTATGTACACCTATGTTTAAAGAAATATGCTGCTATGTTATTAATTCCAGTTAGTATTTTTGCACTGGAAGCCTTTCCTTTTTTACCATCACAGTTGGATGCGAAGCTCATTCAAATGTGAGCTGTGTTTAATTGATCTCCATCCTATCCATCTCTGCTGCCTGAGATCTTAACCAGTAAGCAGGACCTTGCTATGAATTGTGGATGTGGATTTTAAAAACATTGTAATATTCCTTCCAAATATTAAAACATTTAGGGGCACATTCATTAAAGTACGACAGGTCCAATTACAAAAAATCGTGTTTTTTCTAAAGTTTACAATTTTTGCGTATTTTCTGCGATATTTTCATTAATCTGCGCAACTTTTTCATACATTGTGACAATTTCTGCGACAAAATCGTATTTGTCGCAATGAGTGCGAAACTTTCTGATTCATTCAAGCTTTAGTATTGTGACTTGGGCCAGGTTGGAGCTGCAGAGTGCCATAGAGTCTTGTGGGAGGCTTCCAAAATCTTGCACTGAAGGTTCATATTTAGAACGGTTTTCGTGACAATTACGATCGTTCGGATACGAAAATTGCGTAACTTTCGGATCGTACCACAATATTTTTCTTCAAAGCACGACGCAACTTTACGCAAAATTACACACATCAGAAATTCTCATTTAATGCGGATTATCGCAGATCGTACTCTTAATTCGTACTTTATTGAATCTGGACCTTAGTATTCCCAAATTCAAACTTTCATTGCCAGAAGGTATATTCTGTGCAAGTCCTCTTGAAAGTGTCAAGCCTTCAGGGATGGATGAATATGAAAGAGGACTTAAACTAACAAAATACTTATAAGTATTTAAAAATATTAGCAGTTTTAAAATAGTACATACTTCATTATCAGCCACAAATAAAGAAGGTTTCCTGCTCAGGGACTGTATACTGATGGGTCTTCAAGAGGCCAACCCAGGTCATCATATTTTGGGACAGTTTGGACAAGGGTAAATGGCGGTTTGAGTTGTTCATTCCCTCATTTCGTAACTGACACTTTGGCGCAGCAGAGGTCCTATTTATGTAGCATGAGGTCCATGTGAGACTGCTGAATTAACCCAGTTGCAAGTAAGAGGCTAATTTAGAAGGCTGTGCCAACTGGAGGGAAGCAGCTCCTTCAGTCTGATTGCAATTACACCTGTTAGTTCTCTGGCGACTAAGAAGTCTCTACTCAGAGCTCATTAGAGCTGCAACATGCACATTTAATTAAATTTTGAACTACTGGCCCAGTGACCCCCGGGGAGAGCCGCTCAACCAAAATTCCCAATGAACAGCTTTAAACTGCTGATATCTTTTAAAGAGTTCAAATCAGAAAATTAAATCACATTTCAAAAGTAATTAGAAAAGTAAACTAAGGGGAAGATTTACTAATCCACGAATCCGAATCCCGAAAGGGAAAAAATCGTCACGATTTTTCGTATTTGTCACAACAGATTTACTAATCCACGAACGGACCGAAAGCGGCCGAACGCGTTTTTTGTAATGATCGGTATGTTTTGCGTCTTTTTCGGCACCGTTGCGACTTTTCCGTATATACCCCGCGATTTTTTCGTTGCCATCGCGACTTTATTGTATTTTGCACAAATTTTTCGCCGCCGTCCCGATTTTTTCGTATTGAGCGATAGTAAACGGCGGAAAAACCAATCTGACAGCGCCGAAAAAGTCACGGAAAATATACGAAAAGGTCGCAACGGCAACGAAAAAATCGCGGGGTATACGGAAAAGTCGCAACGGCGCCGAAAAAGACGCAAACATACCGATCATTACAAAAAACGCGTTCGCCCGCTTTCGGTCCGTTCGTGGATTAGTAAATCTGCCCCTATGAGTTACATACCCTTTAAGCTATTAGTACACACATAATAGACTGAAGCTCTGTTATGAGCTCAGAAGTACAGGTTACAGGTACAGGTTTAGTACAGCTAAAACAATTAACTATTTATTTCCTTATTGACTCATTTGATTTATACTGTGCCCCACATTTTGCACAGTGCAAATTAATATAAGATACTGCTCACACATTTTGAAGCAAGTGGTGGATCTTGAAAATGATAGACGCAGGAAACAAATCCAATCTAAATATGCACTAATCTAAATCCACTTTCATTAATCCAATCTAAATCCACTTTCATTAATTTTGCCATTTATTTTTAGCCCAGAAAATGGTGGTGGCTGGTCCACCTCTGGGTGCCATATGAAGAAGAGCATCCACCCAGGAGAAACAGTCTGCTTCTGTAACCACACCACTAATTTTGCTGTCCTTCTGCAACTTTATGATGTCCAGGTAAGGGAAGAAAGTTGGTGGCAAAGTAGGTGGTAAATGAGCACAAGATGTCCAAAAAATGTCCAAATAATTTGTTTAGACATCATGGATTTTTTTGGCAGTTTACAGAGAATTTGGTTAACAAAGACCTAGGTGGCATTGTCTTCTGTTAGCTGAACTAATTCTTCCTTTCCTCAGTTTACTTATACAGGTATGGGACCTGTTATTCAGAATGCTCGGGACCTGGGGTTTTCTGGATAAGGGATCTTTCCAGATCTCCACACCTTAAGTCTACTAAAAATGATTTAAATATTAAATAAACCCAATAGGATTGTTCTGCCTCCAATAAGGATTCATTATATCTTAGTTGGGATCAAGTACAGGTACTGTTTTATTATTACAGAGAAAAGGGAATCATTTAACCATTAAATAAACCCAATAGGGCTGTTCTGCCCCCAATAAGGGGTAATTATATCTTAGTTGGGATCAAGTACAGGTACTGTTTTATTATTACAGAGAAAAGGGAATCATTTAACCATTAAATAAACCCAATAGGGCTGTTCTGCCCCCAATAAGGGGTAATTATATCTTAGTTGGGATCAAGTACAGGTACTGTTTTATTATTACAGAGAAAAGGGAATTATTTAACCATTAAATAAACCCAATAGGGCTGTTCTGCCCCCAATAAGGGGTAATTATATCTTAGTTGGGATCAAGTACAGGTACTGTTTTATTATTACAGAGAAAAGGGAATTATTTAACCATTAAATAAACCCAATAGGGCTGTTCTGCCCCCAATAAGGGGTAATTATATCTTAGTTGGGATCAAGTACAGGTACTGTTTTATTATTACAGAGAAAAGGGAATCATTTAACCATTAAATAAACCCAATAGGGCTGTTCTGCCCCCAATAAGGGGTAATTATATCTTAGTTGGGATCAAGTACAGGTACTGTTTTATTATTACAGAGAAAAGGGAATCATTTAACCATTAAATAAACCCAATAGGGCTGTTCTGCCCCCAATAAGGGGTAATTATATCTTAGTTGGGATCAAGTACAGGTAATGTTTTATTATTACAGAGAAAAGGGAATCATTTAACCATTAAATAAACCCAATAGGGCTGTTCTGCCCCCAATAAGGGGTAATTATATCTTAGTTGGGATCAAGTACAAGGTACTGTATTATTATTACAGAGAAAAAAGAAATCATTTTTAAATATTAGAATTATTTGCTTATAATGGAGTCTATGGGAGACAGGCTTTCCGTAATTCGGAGCTTTCTGAATAATTGGTTTCCGGATAAGGGATCCCATACCTGTAACACCAACTTTCTTATTTTCCTCTTCTAAGGTGTTCATTCATAATAACATATATCTGTAGGTATTAAATCATTGCTATGATATCTATTCAGATTTAGTTTTGAGAATATCTAGTAGAGTAATCCCTTCAGAGTGGGATTTCAGGAATATCTATAATAATAGACAGACACTGTCACCAAATGTTACTCCAAATGTCCTTCAGAATGAAAGCCCCAAGACTCTGCTCTGGTTAAACTAGATGATGCCAGGCTTCAAAGTTTGGAAATGTAGATTACAATTAGTAGGCTTTCAGTGACTGTTTAGTAGATACAGGTATAGGACCCATTATCCAGAATGCTCTGGACCAAGGCTATTCCGGATAAGGGGTCTGTACGTAATTATCTCCATACCTTAAGTTGACTAAAAAAATCAATAAAACATTAATTAAACTAATAGGATTGTTTTGCGTCCAATAAGGATTATTTATATCTTAGTTGGAATCAGTTGGGTTCTGTTTCATTACTACAGAGAAAAAATTCTGAATCATTTGATTAAAATGGGGGCTATGGGAGACGGGCTTTCCATAATTCAGAGCTTTCTGGATAACGGGTTTCCAGATAACGGATCCCATACCTGTATTTGGTCTTTTATACTAATGTTCTAGGAACCACACTCATATTGTATATTTTTCTTACAATTATGAACAATAAATAAGGGGATTGGTCAGTAACACAACTCATGAAAACATGGGCATGCTATGAAACATACTCAATTCATTGAGTCAGATGCTAAGGATTCATCTAAATGCTAAAGTTTTTTGTCATAAAGCCTATTCTAAGGGGCTGATTTACTTACCCACGAACGGGTCGAATGGAGTCCGATTGCGTTTTTTTCGTAATGATCGGTATTTTGCGATTTTTTCGTATGTTTTGCGATTTTTTCGGATTCTTTACAAATTTTTCGTTACCAATACGATTTTTGCGTAAAAACGCGAGTTTTCCTATCCATTACGAAAGTTGCGTAAAAAGTTGCGCATTTTTCGTAGCGTTAAAACTTACGCGAAAAGTTGCGCATTTTTCGTAGCGTTAAAACTTACGCGAAAAATGCGCAACTTTTTGCGTAAGTTTTAACGCTACGAAAAATGCGCAACTTTTTACGCAACTTTCGTAATGGATACGAAAAACTCGCGTTTTTACGCAAAAATCGTATTGGTAACGAAAAATTCGTACAGAATCCGAAAAAATCGCAAAACATACGAAAAAGTCGCAAAATGTTCGTTTTCAAGTCGGAACTTTTCCAATTCGGGTCGGATTCGTGGGTTAGTAAATCAGCCCCTAGGTGTTACAATATTACATTTTGATGTATTTATGACTGCTTCAGGAGGCAATGTTAATTGCACAAATAATGAAATGAAATGACTTGTAATGTTGCAGACCATTGTAACCTTCTATATAAAACAACACAGTACATATTTCCCTTGATAAACATACAGACACAGATTTAATTAAGAGATTGTTTATTCCTGTCCACACAGAGAAATCCAGATGAAGAGTGGACTCTAAGGACATTAACATTTATTGGCTGTGGAGTATCTCTGTGTGCTTTGCTGGTGACATTTATTCTCTTTCTAGCGGTTGGGTAAGCCTATATGTTCAAATGGTTATGAAAAGGCCAGGTTCATTTTAAAATCTAATCATTACGCACTTTTAGAAAAGACAGTTAGGGTTGGACTAATTGCATTTAATTTAATGAAAGTCATTGTGGCCCATTACATTTCCTTTACTAGAAGTGTCTCTAATTTGTCAAATAATATAAATGATCTTTATATTTTTTCAGCTTTTGGATCATTAAACACAGCTATTCTGGAAAACTCTATTTCCACTGGCTGATATGTAGCTCTCTTGTTGCCTGGGTTAATGTCCCCTACAACCAGGCAGTAGTTTGAAATACAGAGGGTAGGATGACTATGAGAGGGCATGAATTCAAAAATAAGAACTTAAAAAAAAATGATAATAGTCTAACTCTGCAATCAGTTTGCATTCTGGTTGCTAGCTTCAATGGCTCCATCATCTTGCACAGAAGTATACCTGTCACACCTTATGAAGGGCTCTGTCCTGAAATACTGCATGTTAGATAAAGGCAAGCATCCTTTGCACCTTCCTTTATAGGGTTACTCTCAATTGCCTATTAATAAATTGAGTTAGAAGCAAGCAAGGCCTTTAAAAATCAAGGAGCAGAACAGAAAAACACCCCCACACTCTTACCTTTCCAAGAATACATCTGTCCTTGCCTTGAAAGGGGCATCTGCTTAAAGGAGATTTAAAGTGTGTTTATTCATAGTGGTGTCATATACTGTATGCATGGGTAGCAAAACCTAAGGTTACAGTGGTTGCAGAGGAGAATTTTTTGTTGTTGTTTGCTTTTCTTGCATTTCAACTAATCTTTTTTTACTTCTGACAACATTTCTATGTTTCAGGGTTCCTAAGTCAGAAAGAACGACTGTTCACAAGAACCTGATATTTGCGCTTGCTGCTGCAGAGTCGTTGTTAATGTTCAGTGAACTGGCGAAAAACAATGAGGTACCAAATCAGAATCAGATCATGCAAATAATTACACTTGAGCCTCCACCACATAGAGACTATAAGTGTGTAGGCACTAATCCCCTTTTGATTATGTCCCCCACAACACACACAATGTTTATTCCAACTTTGTACATGCATGCAGAACAGGCAAAGAGCTTTCTTCACATACAAGCAGCAGGTGTTAATTCCACCAAGCAACATGCCTCTGTACACAATTGGTCCCAAGTAATCACACACACACTGCCCTTCCCTCTGTTCCTTCGCCCCTTCCACCTTCAGCCTCCAGTACCTTTCCTCAGGGGGCTCCACACACTGTATCACAGGGCTTAGCCCAATGGTACCAGACTTGCCAGGTGCTCTTGGGTCCCTCTGAACAACCTTGCTATACCCTGAACTAAATACTTCAGCCCTAACTTCTTTCTCCTTGGTGGGGCGCGTGCTGCCTGTACTAACGGGCCATGCTTGCCTCACATACCCTAGCATAAGCTCTTACAAAAACGAACCCTATTTCTAGCTACCCAGCAACACTCACACCTAGGGGCACATTTACTAATCCACGAATCCGAATCACGAATGGGAAAAAATCATATTGGAAACAAAATTTCGGAAGATCGCAAATATCACGAAAATGCTTACGAAAAAATCGTATTAGTCACGCTAATATCGTATTGGCGATCCGAAAGTCACGAAATTTTCGTACCGAACAATTGTAAACAACGGTAAAACCTTTACAATGTTTTTGTGCAAACGTCCGAAAAAGTCGTGCGCCGTACGAAGAAGTCGTGCGCCGTACGAAAAAGTCGTGCGGACGCCCGAAAAAATCGGCGACAATACGCTCGGAGCGTTCGCATGAACGCTCGAGCGTTTGTGCTTTTGTAAATGTGCCCCCTAGTGTCTGCCTTCTTGTTTGCTGTTCCTTCTCTCTCTGGTATCCTCAGGCCCCATTTTGCTGCTACAGATGTTTCCCATTGCCCAAAGGCAGCTGCACCCTGTCCTACTCTCGTTTTTATACCCTCTAACCACATCCGCCAGAACTTCTAGGTGTCTCCCTTCTTTCTAGTGGTCAGGCACTAAAACTACAACTAAATCTACTTTACCTAACTTAACATTATCCAATACTACCACCTAATGGCTAAACATTGCAAGTACCCAAAAATAACTACAATGATCCCACACTAATTTTGGTGAACCCTTTCACCCCTCTTACAAGTAGTCCACAGTGCAGTGGTCTGTGGATAATCTAAGGGTCTTTTTGGCATTATCATGTCTTATTGCATGATAGAATTTCACATTTAGGCCTATAACACAATGCATTAAGTCCCATTTAATGGCTCAGGGGGAACTGCATCAGTCAAAGCATTTTTTTCAGCATATGCTTTCTCTTCAAATGAAAAGTAAATGCTCAGATGAACTGCAATGGACACCACTGAACCAACCATTTACTGTATGTGTAGACCCCAACAAAGATCTCCAGCATTTGTCCATTTGATCTTAAGCAACTGAATGTGTGAAAAGTTGTTTTGACCATTGCAGCCCTCGCAATGTAAGCACCAGTGTTGTTACACTATCACACAAATTACAGGTTTTTCTAAAGCATGTAGAAATGATGCCTTTTTTTTTTTGCTATGGATCATATTGTTCCTCAAGCAATAAGAGGCGACACTTATACAAAAGAACACACTCATCGCACACACTTGATGTGAAGATCCTAAGTACCTGGTATACCACTACTTGAGAAAGGAGACAAATAATTCAAAAACTATGAAAAATTAAAGACCAGAGTTGCTAAGAATACACTATTCAATAACATACTAAAAGTTAGCATAAAGATGAACTACCTCTTTAAACCTTAATCTTGTCATAACCATGAAATTGCTCCATCATTATATTAAATAGCATAAAAATATTAGCATTTGAAAACTTAAGCATTTGAATCATTTAACAGCTCAGGGTCATTACTCGATTGTAAATTCCAGCCTGTGTGCATAAAATAAGTTATACATTATTAAGTGAAAGTGTATCTAATGTCAATAGGTTGTCTGTATCACTGTTACGGCCTCCCTACATTTATTCTTCATGGCTGCCTTTGCTTGGATGCTGGTCGAAGGACTTCTTTTGTGGAGCAAAGTTGTTGCAGTGAACATGAGTGAAGATCGGAGAATGAGGTTTTATTATATCACAGGATGGGGTGAGTCAATTTCCAACCATCATATAATAAGCTTCTTATAGGTAAAATAAGGCTATTAATTCATTTTTTATTATCCTGGCTTTTAATAATAAAAAAACAAGAGTACTTATGTAGGCCTAAAAGATGTGTGTTGACATCTTTGTATGGATATTGTAAATAAACAACTGTTTAACACGTATTACATATTGTGTAGTTGATGAAATTACGAGGAAACTCAGACTGACTGGTGGGTGCCAAAAGTGACAGACTAGGGTGTCTGGGGCACACTGGGGCTGCCACCTTGGAGGGCCACCCATCCTAGTTGCAAACCTACCAAACTGCAGACGTGCCTCCTCCACCCCCCGCCCCCCCATACACATGCTGCGTCATATCGCACACGTTGCTTTCTTTAACTTGCTGCACATTCTTAGGGGTGAGGGCTAAATTGCTGGCGGGGTTCAGGGCTGTGTCAGTGGGGCCTATAAGGGGAGGGTACATGGGTTTTTTACCGGTGTCCAGTCCAACCCTGGGTACCAATATATTAGGCACCCCTCAGTGAATAATATCGCTACTTGTTTTGCCCTGGGCCAGTGCTCACAATATATGTGCAATAGAGTGAAAATTCAAAATATTTACTTTACTGCTCATGTGCAAGTCTGAGCGTGGACCCCTGGGCTAGTGGTGCTCCATTGCTTCCTAAAAGGAGCGCCTGCAAAGAGAAAAAAAAATATATAGTGAATCAATTCCCTGGGGGTGCATAAGATGTTCACACCCACCAATTTCCTTGTACTTTAAAAAGTTCCCCTTTCTGCCCCCCTCAAGTCCATGCCTAACAAAATTTCTTTATAACTCCTGCTTAATCAAAAGCAGCAGCACATCACAATGCTAACATTCCCAGTGTTGTAGCCCCCAACTCTAAATTGACACCAGGCCATGATTTCCCACTTTCCACCAACTCCCTTTGTTGACCCCTTCTTGTTTGACCCATGCCGACATTATAGCAACACATTATCCAGACAAAAACACCCTTTCCACTACTCTTTCAATAGACTTAGGTGTCTCATAGCTGCTCTGGGACAAAATGACTTACCACCAGCCTCACACAAATATTTCCAATGAGCCAAGCACTAACTAAGGTGAATGAAGTGTCCCCTATGTGGGGTCCTATTGGTAGCTTTAAAACGTTTGTTCCAACACCACTTTATCAGAATGAAACATCTGGCTTTTCAATTTTATTTATAAAAAAAAGTTTAGGATCTTTCTGTGGTTCTTTAGTTATTTTGGTGAACTGTGGCCTGCTGATTTATGGTTATATATCTTCACTTATTCCCTTCCCTTGTAGCAGAGCCTCTTAACTATATACAATTGTGCATGAATTAATTCAGCTTGCATGCTGGAACTTCTATTCTGTTTTCATTTAGAGATACAGTATATGTACATTTCTGAGAAGAAATGCTTTACCACAGTTTAATAGAAGATAAAATAGTTATCTATTTTAGTTATTGAGACTTAAACAATAGACCTGGCCATCTCCTTTGAGACATATCTACAAACAAAACTATCCGCAGATCAGATAATAATTTAATATCACAGTAAAAAAAAAAGCCTGGTCAGTTACATTTGATTGCTTACATACCCTTTCTTGCTAGAAAGCCCTCTTATTTTGATCCTTATTAATGATTTACTTAATGTATATGTACTGGGATTTCTGTAATTGGTCAGCCCTTACACTAAAGAAACCCTTGATATGTTGATACCTCATTTTCTTTGCTCTTATTGGATCCTGTTTCTTGTAACAGTGACACCCAGGGAAGTAATGCTACTTGCAGGGCTTTGACAAGGGAGGAGGTGGAGGCTAAAGGTCCCCATACACAGGCTGATTGTAGCTGCCGGTATTGGTCCCTTGGCCGTGTAGGGGCAGAAATGAGGGGCCTGCCCGACCGATATCGGGCATAAAATTGGCCAGATATCGATTGGCCAGGTTAAAAAATTCAGTCGGATTGGGGACCGCATCGGCTCGTTGATGCGGCCCCAAAACCGACTGCCCCATTGCCGCCAATATAATTCAATCGTTTGGCTCCAGGGTCAAAATAGGAAAAAAGACTTGCTCTTCAATCTGAAGTTCTTAGTAGTATGAAGTCCTTGACAAAAGAAACAATGTATAGCAACAGATCTTTGTTCGGGGGAAGGAACCCCATGTTTATAATGCAATCTCTTGCCTAATATTTGTAACCTTGCTGCTATAATTATACTTGTTGCTCTTACTGTATTATTTTATAAGAAATCTTAGCACCTACTAGTTTTCCTTCTAAATGAAGGTCTTTGGCCTTTGTCAAACGATGTACTTATTATAATTTATTATGTTCTTATCATAAAGAGTCCTGAAGGTGAGGTTGCTTCATTTGTATATAATTTATATGAATTGTGGGTTTTCTATGCTCTTTTCTGTGCTTTAATTGATGCAGTGATGGAAGTATTTTCCATGTCATAGAAATTTTTGTACTTTTGTCTACTAGTAATGATGCAATGATGATACCATTGCCAGTGTTAGGCACTCTCCCTTGTAATAATGTAATGGACTTTCTTTTTTTAATGCTCCCGATGACAAAGCTGTGAATGTTTTGTTTTCTGGACAAGACTCTTCATATAATTGAATCATTTGCCTGTAGCTTACGGTCTTTCAATACACTTGACTAGGAACTGAAGCGCATGTCAGTTTAAGGCCACTTCTGCTCTTTCGCTGAATTAATAGGTGCACAGGCATCTTATATTCATGATGGACTTTCTTCTTTCTTTTCCAGGGCTGCCAATCATAATTGTAAGTGTGACCTTGGCAACTTCTTTTAATAAATATGTTGCAGACAGTCACTGCTGGCTGAACGTTCAAACAGACATCATTTGGGCATTCGTGGGCCCAGTTCTCTTCATATTAACGGTATGTATTAGTCACTCAAAGCCTACTCTTCACCATTTATGTTTTTCCTTGGTTGCAAACTGGTGAATCTACATTGCTTTCTAAATTAAAAGGCTTCTTGTTGTACATGCAACCTTGATGCACAAAGGCATATTAAGTATACATTTTAATAACATCAGTCATTAGCTCATGAGTAGAAGTGTGCATTGTGCTCTCTTTCATCATTAGGAGCATTATGTGTGGGTACAATTCTAAGAAACATATGTGTTTCTTCCCATTGAAAAATGGAAAAAATAAAACCCACTTCCTTTCAGAGAAATCATTACAGAAGAATCTAAACAACTTTATTTTCTAATATTCACTCATATCTGGCATTACCATATAGCTTCTGTCCGGAGTCATAATACACAATACAGCGCTCAGAATCATAGGCATTCATTTTAATATCTCAAAGAGATATAACTATGATGCAACCAAACGGTATTCAGGTTCTAAATATGCTAGTGACCTATATAAAATAACTGAAAAGCAATATAGTGTTGGCAACTTATCTTTGGACTCTTCAGGTCACTGTTCAAATCAGCTTGTACATAGTGTATGGGTCATTTATGGTGGCCAAATTCGGTCCTATAAGTCGGAGTCAGCAGTTTACCAGCCCTTGTATGGGGCCCTCAGACAGGCCTTCCCAACCCATATCAGGCCAAAAAAATCAGACATGGTTCAAAAATCCCCTTGAACCATCCCGTTAATGTAATCCAGTCATTTGGGTCAGGGACCGAACAATCAGGTCAATTTGATATCGTCCATGTTAAGGTGGGGGAAATATCTGTTCCCCGCCAAACAAGCGGACCTTTTAGTGTATGACCAGCTTAAAAGTACAGAAACCCAGGTCTGGCTAATCTGCTATCTAGCTTCTGCCAGACACCAGCTGCTTCTTATAAATTTGTGTGGCTTAGGAACATTTGTTTCATATATCAGCACATTATGTTACACACATACATATATTATTATTTGACACAGCAGTGAAACACTGAACATGCCTTTGTAATGACAACATAGTAACATGCAAGTGTAACACTTGTTTGGCTTAGATATAGCAAAACCCAGGATAGTGATAGGTATAGAGCATGTGTTACATGCGACCTTAATGCACAGGAGTGGGCCTCCGCTACATGAGAGGTATTAATGGAGCTGAGGGTGTAGTTGAACTACAACTAGATAAGCTTGTGTGGTGCAGATAGAATATAGACCTTTCAGAAGGGAGTGTTCCGGCTGACTGTGGTCCAGGGGAGAGCTCCTAACACTGGTACCTGGCGGTCCCTAAAGAACGACAACAGAGCCGGGGTAGGCTAAACCCTTTTACAACTCCTGGTTGGGGCTATTAACTGCCCTTTCTAGATAAGCTGACTATGCTCACCACTTCTAGAAGGTGCTATTAATAAATCTGACTGTGCTGGCTTTACCTCGTTCACGGGGCCCTGTCCCCGACTTATCACTAGGGTATGAGGTCCTCTAGGGCACAAAATGGCTTCTGGGCCTATGTCCGGTCCAGGCTCAGTTGGAGCTCTGTCCAGAACACAGCATGCAGCCAAAAGAGGAAGACACTTCCTTGTGCAAGACACTATATAGTCTGCCAAGGGGAGTGGTCAACCTGGGCTAAACCTATAGGGGGTAGCCTAAGAACTGTAACCTGAGTGTAGAGGGCTCTGCCCTATAACAGTACAGATAAGAATAGATAAGGGATAACACCATAGGGAGCTTAACCCTATGGGTCCCTACACAAGTTAGGTTGAAAAAAGACATACGTCCATCAAGTTCAACCTTAATGTTCATATATAACCTGCCTAACTGCTAGTTGATCCAGAGGAAGCCAAAAACCCCATCTGAAGCCTCTCTAATTTGCCGCAGAGGGGAAATAATTCCTTCCTGACTCCAAGATGGCAATCGGACCAGCACTTAGTCACTTTGCCACTTTGAATAGCCACATAAATTCCTTCAGTGTTTTCAGTTTAATGACAAATAGAATTAGGTATATAGGGTTAGGTATATTCAGGTTCCATCCATAAATGGAGAGGCAATGATAGGTTAAGTGGAATGGTAATAGCACCACATGATACCCTGTTTTCAAATTAAGCTGTTCTGTTCTCTTGGTGCCATATTCCAGTCTTTAAAATGAATAGTACTTTTATGTTTTTATGCTTTTATTATTATTATTTTATTATTAACATTTATTTATAAAGCGCCAACATATTGCCTAATTCCACAAGTAGTCCATTGTGAGATAGGGATATGCAGTATAAGTCTAGTTAATGCAGCTAGCGGCATCCCAGACCCCCAGAGCGCCAGAAAGGTCTGTGAGTATTGTATTATTTTATTTATTATTAACATTTATTAATAAAGCGACAACATATTCCGCAGCGCTGTACAATAAGTGGGTTTCATACATTGGACATACAGAGTAACATAAAGCAATCAATAACCGATACAAGAGGTGAAGAGAGCCCTGCCCAAAAGAGCTTACAATCTACAAGGAGAAAGGGTTGAGACACAAGGTGTGGGAATGGGCATGACAGAGTTGTGAGAGGTGAGGCACAGGGTATTGCTTTTAGCAGCACACTGAGGTTATTTTAAACAAGATTAGGGTAAGCTTCTCTAAATAAATGCCTTTTTAAAGATCTTTTGAAGGCAGAGAGATTGGGAGAAAGTCTGATAGTTTGTGGGAGCGAATTCCAGAGAAGGGGGGCAGCCCAAAAGCTTTCCCAAAGAATCTAATCTCTAGAGGTTTCTTAACACTTTATGAATTAATTTTCTGCAGGTAAACACCTTTGTTTTGTTTCGGGTGGTGATGGTGACTATATCCAGTGCCCGCAGGCGCTCTAAGATGCTGACCCCCAACTGCAGCCTAGAGAAGCAGATTGGGATCCAGGTTTGGTAAGTCATCTGATACACACAAAAGTTGATTTAGGAATGCCACATTTAAACATGAAGCAAGGTGCGAAATATGTGTGCAATCTGTCATTTTATACCCACAATGCTGTGTTATTTTCCAGACATCTGTCATAGTTTCAGGCTAGGACAAAGAAGTGTGAATCCAAGTTTGAGCACAATTTACCAATGCAATGGATAATTTGCTCCTGATTTAGTAATTCTACAATTACAGCTGCATTTTATTGCAGTATATCAGTTTATTTCAGTGTGAGTGGTGTTTGCATCATTTCTGGTGTGGTGATGTACGTGGCCTCATAAACAGCATTATAGTGCAAGCCATAACATCTCTTTAAGGCAAGTGTCAGTTCCAGGTCTCCTGTGTCTCCATCTACCCACTACTGTGCACCTTGCTACCAAAAAAGCAAAGTGAATGTAATCAACATTTTGTTGTACGAATAGAGGAGCGCAAGTAGAAGCAAGAACTATAAATGGGGTCTTGCAGGCCTTTGCCTTGCCTCCATTTGTTGTAGTTTTCATCATAGGCTGGGGCAGAGATTCCTACTGAAACAACCAATGAAGTACCGATGAAGGTTGTCTTTGAAAAATCTTCGACTATGTGAACAAAATGTGCTTTAGGCACAGTTTTAGGGGCTGATTTACTAAGACACGAATTCGAATCCGAATTGGAAAAATTCTGATTGTAAAACGAACATTTTGCGACTTTTTCGTATTTTTTGCAATTTTTTCGGCGCCTTTACGACTTTTCGGAAATTGTCGCGACTTTTTCGTTACCAATACGATTTGCGCGAAAAAACGAGTTTTTCGTAGCCATTACGATGCGCTCGTATCTTGTCGCAACTTTTTCGTATTGAGCGCTCGTAAGCGGCGGGCAAAACTTTCAGACTTAGCATGATTTTGGAAGCCTCCCATAGGACTCAATGGCACCCTGCAGCTCCAACCCGGCCCGAGGAAAGTCTCCCATAGGGCTCAATGGCACTCTGCAGCTCCAACCCGGCCCAAGGAAAGTCTCCCATAGGGCTCAATGGCACTCTGCAGCTCCAACCCGGCCCAAGGAAAGTCTCCCATAGGGCTCAATGGCACTCTGCAGCTCCAACCCGGCCCAAGGAAAGTCTCCCATAGGGCTCAATGGCACTCTGCAGCTCCAACCCGGCCCAAGGAAAGTCTCCCATAGGGCTCAATGGCACTCTGCAGCTCCAACCCGGCCCAAGGAAAGTCTCCCATAGGGCTCAATGGCACTCAGCAGCTCCAACCCGGCCCAAGGAAAGTCTCCCATAGGGCTCAATGGCACTCTGCCGCTCCAACCCGGCCCAAGGAAAGCCTCCCATAGGGCTCAATGGCACTCTGCAGCTCCAACCCGGCCCAAGGAAAGTCTCCCATAGGGCTCAATGGCACTCTGCAGCTCCAACCCGGCCCAAGGAAAGTCTCCCATAGGGCTCAATGGCACTCTGCAGCTCCAACCCGGCCCAAGGAAAGTCTCCCATAGGGCTCAATGGCACTCTGCAGCTCCAACCCGGCCCAAGGAAAGTCTCCCATAGGGCTCAATGGCACTCTGCAGCTCCAACCCGGCCCAAGGAAAGTCTCCCATAGGGCTCAATGGCACTCTGCAGCTCCAACCCGGCCCAAGGAAAGTCTCCCATAGGGCTCAATGGCACTCTGCAGCTCCAACCCGGCCCAAGGAAAGTCTCCCATAGGGCTCAATGGCACTCTGCAGCTCCAACCTGGCCCAAGGAAAGTCTCCCATAGGGCTCAATGGCACCCTGCAGCTCCAACCCGGGCCAAGAAAAGTCACCATACTGAAGCTTGAATGAATCCGAATCTTTCGTACTCGGCGCGAAGGCTACGAAAAAGTCGCGACTTTTCGCACAAGTAGTAACGCTACGAAAAAAACCCAGATTTTGCGCAACATTCGGAATGGCAACAAAAATTTTTTTGTATTGAGCAATTGTAAATGGCAGAAAAACCAATCCAATTTTTTCACAACGGCGACGAAAAAGTCGTGGAAAATATACGATAAAGTCGTAATGGCGACGGAAAAATCGCGGGACATACGAAAAAGTTGCGAAGGCGAAGGAAAAGGCGCATAAATACCGATCATTGCGAAAAAATGCGTTCGGACGCTTTCGGTCCGTTCGTGGATTAGTAAATCTAGTAAAATTATTCCAGCATTTAAGGGACATCTACACCTGTGTTCTATGGTATGTATGTGGTTAGGCAGAGAAAGCTAATACAATATTTGTAGTTCAGATTCTCTATTCACCATTGGTTTTATTTTGGCTTTTTTACTTTAAAGTTTTTGTCACTCCGTATTATTATGACTAAAGTTGAGTTCTAAAGCTTTTTTCTGATAGCTATACTCCTGTGTCCTCACTCACCAATATATGGCTTGAAGGTGCACTTTCTTTATAAGCTATTACATTTCTGTGTTAACAATCTGTTATGAGAGAAAGCTGAACTTTAAGTGGCCAAATAATTTCTTTTGTATCTCAATGGTGACTGACTAATCTTGCATGATCTGTTCATGGATGAGCTGGCTTAAGTCAAGTGCTGCTTTTCTATGTTTGAGGAATCTCCTCAACATCTCCACGCAGCTAAGTTGATTTCTAGATCCAGCGCCGCTGTCCCTTCTGGTAACTTCTGCTCTACTAATGTTCTTGACTGCAGCAAGCTCAGACAGAGCCCTTCCAGACAACAAGTCACAAATGTGGTCCTGGACTTGGTTATATTTCAGTAACAACTTGAGAGTTGCTGATTTAAATATCCATCTTTAATCTAATCAAGTTCTTTGTATTCATTTTCATTCATATAATTTAAATAATGAAATATTTACATTTTACAGGGCCACGGCCAAACCCATTGTAGTACTTCTTCCTGTGCTTGGACTGACCTGGTTGTGTGGTGTTTTGGTTCATCTCAGTGTAGTCTGGGCATACGTCTTCATTGCGCTAAACTCATTTCAGGTAAGAAATCCTCTTTTGAATTTTATCCAGACTTACACAAACAAGTCAAAATAATAAAAGTGCATAATATCAAAGAAAAAGTTGCATAGATTCATAGGGTTAATACATATCTAACAAAATAGGTGCCAAGCATCACAAGGGATGCCTACTGACTATGGCCACTGCAAACCAGACACCTATGTCAATGTCAATATAGCAACTCCTTTTACACATTTTAGCACAAAGACACACTTTGTGGACCACTTTTTGAACTTAACCTGTAAAATATATCCTTGTAATATGTCTTTTAAAGTCTTGCAAATGGTACATAGTGATGTCAATTGTTATCATCAGTGCTCATTAATGTCTCATGTCTTTATGTTCCATATCATCTATAAAACCTTTATATGGTCATTAAATTACCTGTTGAAATGACATATCCTTATATTTTACAATAGGTAGTGTATGAAACATTTTCTAATAAGTTTTTAATTATATATATATATATGGCATGGGATCAGCTATCTGGAAGCCTGTTCTCCAGAAAGCTCTGAATTACAGGAATGCCATCTCCCATTTTATTCTTATAATTTAAATTTTAAAAAAATGATTTATTTTTTCTATGTAATAAAAATCCTTTATCAGGAAAACCTTAGGTCCTAAACATTATGAAAAACTGGTCCCATACCTATATAAATATACACAATATATATATAATATACATGGTATGGGATCCCTTATCCGGAAACCCTTTATCCAGAAAGCTCAGAATTACGGATGCCTGTCTCCCATAGACTCCATTTTAATCAAATAATTCTGAATTTTAAAACTGATTTCCTTTTTCTCTGTAATAATAAAACAGAACCTTGTACTTGATCCCAACTAATATAGAAATAATCCTTATTTTATGCAAAACAATCCTATTGGGTTTAATTAATGTTTTATTGATTTTTTAGTAGACTTAAAGTATGGAGATCCAAATTACAGAAAGACCCGTTATCCAGAATACCCTTGGTCCCGAGCATTCTGGATAATGGGTCCTATACCTGTATATATATATATATATATATATATATATATATTCATGCACAAATTTAATGAAAGAGATAACAACTTCCGAGTTATTTTGCACTCTCTTATCTCCTTAGAAAACAAGCCGAACATATTACACAGCTGTGACTGGTCCTGCCTATGTTCTGCACCATTACCAGAGCTTTGGCAGCTTAACAGGAAATGTGTTGTGTAGGAGTAGGCAACGTTTGAAGGCTGAGAGTGCTGTGGTCATGGAAAACATTTCCCAATGTGCCTACCAAAAGGGGCATGGTTTAATTGTTGATGGGATTCATTACTTTGCAGGCTGCAGCTGATTTATTTAGCAGGATTTAGAAAAAAAAAAAAAATCACATAAATCAGTTTGGAAACAAAAGTCAGTTTTCATTTAAAAAAGTAATTAATTTGTGATGTATGGCACCCTTTAACCTGCAGAAGGGCCTATATGTGTGCTATATGTGTGCTCTTCTACTCAAACACAATTTATCAACACAATTTGTCTTATTCAAACCTTTGTGCTATTATAAAGTGCAGTATACCTTTTATTTAAAAAACGCATATTAAAGGTAACCTTGTAGTTCTGTGACCATATAAAGGCACGCAACCTGCTGCCCTGTGCATTTATGTTGACATGTAACTCCTTGGTGACTTCCAATATTCTTCTGGCAGTAAGGCTGATGGCCCATGGGGAGATTAGTTGCCGGAAAGGTGTACAGCATCTTCCTGCAGGAAATTTTGCTCAACTGGAAAATGAAGCGACACGTCTGCCTTTTCAGTGCTGATTCACCTTATTTTTGGTGGAAAGGCATTTTGGTGAGATTTGTCTCCATGGCAGCCAAGATTAACTGGGTGACATGTATCCCCATGGCCCATTATGGAGAGTAGTAGTCAGCACCAAGCCTTGTGATTAGTTAGAAGTAGTGCAGGTTCCCCAATGGCCACTTTCCATCGGCATATCCTGGTACAGAAGAACAGGAACAGCACCTCTTGTCTTTGTAGATTAAAATGCCTTTATTGCGACATTTTTTGGAGGCAAACAACAATAGCAGCAACGTTTCAGGTCACAAGACCTTTTATCAAGCTTGATAAAAGGTCTTGTGACCTGAAACGTTGCTGCTATTGTTGTTTGCCCCAAAAAAATGTCGCAATAAAGGCATTTTAATCTACAAAGACAAGAGGTGCTGTTCCTGTTCCCCATGGCCCATTACCCTAAGGGAATATATTGTTTTCCATGTGTAATATTCTCTTGATATGAAGAGCCACTTTATAAACATATTGGACTTTTTGGTTTATGTCCTCTCCCTTAGTTCCTGGAAAAAGTCAAGGACCTATAAACAAACCATGCACCAGAGTTCCTGCAATAGTTAAAGAAAATAAGCAGTCACTCTAACTTTCATTTGGACCTCATCGTCACACTGATTGGAATGTTCCTTGGAAGACTCTGTTATAGAGGCTTTGTGTTAGTATTATCAGTCTGCTCTAAGAATTATCATGGGTTGCCTTTGTCTATCAGTCTATTCTAAAGGTGGCCGTAAACAGGCCTAAAAAAGCTGCTGACTCAGTCTCTCCAGACCAAAACCGAAGCTTATTGGCCCTTGTGTGAGGCCTAGCAATGGATGAGGACTGTATTAATGTATTTTATTTTACCAGTCCTCCAACTGGTCTTTGTAAGCCCCAATGTGCAGGGCATTAGGCTTATCCGATCATTGACCCTAGGGCCAGTGAGTAAATCTGGTAATGTATGCCCACCTTTACTAGTATAGGTATGGGACCTGTTATTGAGTCCAGGTTAGTTTGCAGTTACTGGAACTCGCTCACCAGCTTTTGAGCCAAAATAGCTAATAAAAATACAAGTTATGCAAAGTCGGTTTAAAAGAATAAGAGCACATCACACATCACAAGCATGTTTATTTTTCAAAGCTTTCAAGATATGAATTTCAGTTTTTTTCTTGACTTTTCAGTCAGATAATAGTGACTCATATGCTCTTGTCTCATAGACTTTTCAACAACAAAATGGCATTAATATGTTTTCCATAGATGTGTTATACAGACAGAGTCACAAGTTAATAAAGACGTGTGTATTCTTTATCTAAGTGGTACTTTAATCATACTATACATCTAACTGCAAAGCCCAAGAGATGAATGCAAATATAAAGAGAAATAAATATTTTTCAGAGCAGAATAAAAATCTCAAGTTATAGTTATTGTTACAGTTAAGGAAAAGGTGTTACATTGCCTGAACTACTACAGTGGGGCCATAACATCATTAATTGTAAATAAAATATTCTTACTTAATGCTTGGCCCACACCTGTAACCCTCTTAGGCTTTTATAACCCCACCCTCACTTTGTTGCATTTTAAAGTGATGGATTATGGGTAGCGAGGGGAACTTCAGACAGGGGGAGGGGAAGTACAAACGGGCTATTAGGGCGAAGACACGAAGGATGGTTGAGGCGACTAATCGCATTGATTTTGCCGCCATAGACTAATGTATAAGTCGTAACTAATAGCAGCTCTATTTGCGACACGCCAATTAGTCACCGCAACCGTGTGTCTTAATCGCCCTGTGTGTCCTTGACCTTATGGTTTCCTTTCAATCTGTGGAATCAGGTATGTCTGTGTGTAATAGCTGAATTAATACACCTCTTCTATATAAACCCAACCAAATGAGCTCATATCTAAAAAGAGGGGGTATGTATTCCCTTTTAAATCAAAGGTGATAGCAATGAAGAACGCATGCTTTAAAGGAACACTATGCCAGTTTTGTATTTATCCTTTGTATTTAGAAGATGGAAATATTAAGAAGTGAATGTTTAACCATTCTCCTTTTGTTTCCCGGCCAAGTTTTTGTTGAATGTGCACATTGCATTTCCAATACCTGCATAGTGCACTCTGTATCACATAACCGCTTCTCTGTCAGGAATTGGCAATCTCCCAGCATGCTATTCACATAATGTGGCACAGCATCTAGAAGCAAATTATTTATAGAAAGAGCACTTGTGTTTTTCCCGAACACTTTCTGTATGTTGTACAGTGGTCAACATGGACTTGCCAACAAAACATACTTAGTTGATGACACTTTTTGTTACTGTTGTTTATGCCTCAGCAAGACTGAATCAATGTTTCACATATTGTGTACTCTTTTATATAGTGAGCGGATCTACACAAAAGAGGTATAGGCCGTCCCTGAACTTAGATGGGTGAATATGCACACTAGTTAATATGTAAGCAGTGGTTTTATTGTATGGCCTGTTCTTTACAGAAGCATATATACATATGCTATGCTGATAAAATAATATAGCACCCATTGAAAAATAAAAATATAAAAAAAAAATCTTATGAGGGAGTTCTGTGACTATCAAGGCACAAGGCTGCATGTCTTGAAAGCCTGAGCACACTTGTAGTTGGACCAGTAATACTTGAGTGGTTGCCATGGGATACTGCCCAGGTTAAAATTTGCATGGTATTATTATAATATGAGTACGAAAGAGTATTGTTTTTCCACCACTGCAGTAAAAATAGACAAGAAATACTCAGAACAGAAATGGATGTTGTGTTTCCTACACAGACACTTTGAAGTCCATTAGCTTTGCCCTTTTTAAAACAGTTCAGTTTTGTTCTTGTAAAGAACATATGCTAACGGCAATTTTCAAATATTCAATCAACTCTGGAAACATACACTTTAAATAAAGTGTCATCCTGCTATAGTAACAGAGAGTAGAGATAAGTAGGGAGCAGACAAAGAACTGTATGGCTAAAAAGCATTGGAAATGCAAGCAGGAATCAAAGCAAAAGATAGCTTTGTGCTGAAAAAGAAGTGTTGTTAAGCTCATAACCCCACCAGCAATTAGCACATGCAAAACAACAGCATATGATTGTTCTGGGTTTTTTTTTTTGTTTTTTTTATGTTCTGTTATGGTTCAAAGTGTGACATAAACACTGACATAACAAGTAACCGAATGACACCCACACTGACAGTTTTCATGAGTTTCGTGAGTTTAGAGCTTAATACATAAAAACACACCCACTATTCATTCCTATGGGAGTTTTAGAAGTCTATTTATCTAATGGTGAATTCTAATTTTCACCCATTGATAAATACGCTTCTAAAAATCCCATAGGAATGAATGGATCATGGGTGAGTTTTTATGTGTTGAGCTCTAAGCTCACATTTTGATAAATTTGCCCCTTAGTGATGTTTGACATTTAACGAGAAACTCATGAAATTACATCATTAATTTATGCCGCACCATCTTTTGTTTATACAATAGAAAAACCTTGTCTGTAAGTTCATTTGGGTTGTAAATACTTCACCTTTCTTAAGTGGGGCTATTCAGATTTTTATGCTGGGACTCCATGATATACGTGGTACGAGGTATAGTGGAATAAGGCAAATATTCTGGCCACATCCACAATTTTACAGGCACATAAATAGTGTAAAGCTACACTTGCCCAAAATGTATTTTTGTAAATTAGAGCAAGTATACTGGCAGTATACTGACATTATACAGTAAGATCAAGGCAGATGACAATATCAGCAGGTGAAAGTGGCAGGTTCTAGCAACCCTGGCACCTTACACATACATAACTTTTTGGGAGAAGTGGGTAGAAGAAGAAGAAGAGCACCCAATCACATTATGCAATAAAATCAGTGTATAGAGCAATATTCCAGAATGCCCCCTCTTATGTCCTCTTACTCCCCCCCCCTCACCCCATTCCCCCTTAATTACCATTAACATTGCCACATTGTCTGGAAAAAATGCCCGACATTCGTCTCTATTACTTTTCTTCCCTTGCTATATATTTGTGCCAGGGCTTTACTTGCCCTGGTTGAGCCTTTGTAGAAAAATCAGGGGTTTGAATCATTGCTCAATTTTAGGTTGACTACCGTATATACTCGAGTATAAGCCGATCCCAATATAAGCCGAGGTACCTAATTTTACCCAAGAAAACTGGAAAAACTTATTGACTCGAGTATAAGCCTAGGGTGGGAAATGCAGCAGCTACTGCTAAGTTTCAATAATCAAAATGAATACCAATAAAATTACATTAATTGAGGCATCAGTGGGGTATATGTTTTTCAAAATTTATTTCAAAGAAAAACAGTAAACTAGCTGTGTAAGCGGAGAAGAGGATCAACAAAAACTGGCAAACTGGCAGCAGACCCAGTCCCTGAGAAGATATAAGGGGAAATAAGTATTGCTAGTGGGAGCCTAGGCCAGGGCACTGGAGGGTCTGGTTGCAGGTGGCCTAATTTGCACACAAAGGACAGAGGGTGGTAGTCTAGAGGGACCCATGGCACCCGACTCGAGTATAAGCCGAGGGTGACTTTTTTCAGCACATTTTGGGTACTCGAGTATATACAGTAAGTCTTTGCATCTGCCATTTCCATCTGTCATGGGAGCTAGTCAACTGGACTAAAACCTTCTTTTATCTTAAATGTTCTTATATCTTTTATCTCAACTGAAAATACTTTCCTTGTACCTAACATTAATCATAAGCAGATCTGTCCCGTTTCGTTTCCCCAGAAAATTTGCGAAACTGCCAAAAGATTTGCAAATTGTGGCTACCTCTCAACTTTTTTTTGATGTGACCGCAACTTATTTGACTTATTTTGACATGACAGCGACTTTTTGCTTTCTCAGTGAATTTTTGCTGCAGTTTCATAAATAAATTTGCTAATGCAGAATTTTGCAGCAGATCCACGCCTAGTGAAACAATTTGCTCATCACTATCCACCATAGAGATTCCTCGAAAATAGAACTGACTATTCACAGAAAGTAGCTGAACATATGCTGTAGGTCTCAGCTATAGCATGTCAATTAAACAAATTCAGAAAAGTACAACACAATAAAGAGGTGCTGGATAAATAGACCTCAGTGTGCATTTTAGAGACTGCAGTATAAATGTATTAGAAAGTTATTTATCTGGCTCCTATAGTATACACAAATTTGGTTATTAAAATACAGTATTTTGCTATGGCTCATCTAAAGAGATTGCAAATGTCTGGTTAAGAGCATTTGAAAACTCTATTATAAGCATGCTTGCTACAATTGTATTGAAAATGTATACATAATATGTTACTCTACCTATTTAAAAATAAAATATAAAACCCTAATTGGCTTTCAAGGCTATCTGGAGAAGCAAATGAACATTAATCTCATAATGTACTCTACCAAGCCTTCAGACTGGATCATACCATTTATGGCTTAAGGCCCCTGTAGAAAGAACAGCTTTACTACCCTCCAGTGAACAGGCATAGATAATAATCATTGATTAATACTATTAAAAAATAGTCCCCACATCATACACACAACCCAAAGTCTTCTACATAGAGCAGATTTCTAAAATTCTAAACAGAGTCAAAGTTGGGACTTTTAAGTGGCTGTTTTGCCCAAACAATTTAACATGAACAAATTGTAGCAATGCCATTGAGATGGCTTGTCTAAATCTGACCCTGCATTTTTATTACTATGGATATATTATCAATTTATTCCTCATACCTTTTTGTTTTGTCTAACAGGGGCTGTATATATTCCTAATCTATGCCATCTACAATAGTGAGGTAAGGTATTTGGTATTTTAATTACTTCTATCAGATGTCTTCCCTTACCCTACCCTCTCTCTAATAAGCTATGTCCCTTAAATAGAGAACATTGTAATAAGATATTCATTTTAAAAAATCCTTGTTATGTTTTTGTTTTCACTTCTGAGTTTTATATCCTTCTTTAATATACGTTTACATGATTTGTAATGTTTTATTTTTCAACTGTTGCCTTTATCTCTTTTCCTTTCTACTCTTAGCTTCCAGCTTGTGCTTCTTTTACACATTTTCTTCCCCTGTTATCTTTTTCTTTGTGTTATTATCTATTATCCCCCTTGGTTTCAGGTTTCAGCTCTTCTGCTTTTTTTTGTTATCCTATTTTGTCTGCTAATGTACAGTATTTTATTCCCAATTACATTATCTCTTATTTCCCTGTTAGGACCATATGTCCTGTGTTCTTCTTTTAGGTTTTTTTTTTCTTTCTATTCTGTCAATCTTTTATCCTGTGGGAAAGGAATATGAAAAATGTACTCACCCCAAGTGATTTTTTTAGCTTCAGTTTTATTAAGCTATTAAAATGGTGCAAAGTTCACAATATATCAACTATGTTAATGAGAAAAAGAAACATAAAGCTCCCCACATGGGATATGTTTAGGGTTGCCACCTGGCCAGTATTTTACTGGCCTGGTTGGTAAAAACTATGTTTGATACCAATGTTATTAAAAGTTGGCAACCATAGATAACCTATTGATCAGCTATTCAGATCCTGTCCAGTCTGACACTTACTATTACATTACATACTATTAAACCCAAAATATATAACATTTTTACACAATTACACACTCCCTATGTGTAATTGTGTATATTGTAAGATTGTGCAGAGTTGAGTATCCTTGTAGCGCTTTATAAAGTTATACATACATACATAAATGGATAAATCAGCTATCATGTAATAAGAGAGTGTTGCATCAAATTTCTTGGTGGAAGCTGGCCATGTAGTACCTGAAAGCAATACCAGGTGTGCCAGATTTTGTGATATTGATCTAGTGTGTCTTCTTTCTCTGCTATCACCCATTCCATACAATTTCTGTTGAACATCTGAAATAATAATTTCCTGGTAGTTTTAGGGCAGTTTGTTGGATATATTTGCAGTAAAGCTATAACCGGGTCTTTGGGTAACTGCTGTTGTATTAATTGTGATCTCATTTGGAAGAGGTCTTGCCAAAAAGTCTTCTGCAGTTCTTGTTCCCTTTGGTGCATATAAGAAAGTTTAGTTTCAGGATATTTGTCTGTAGGTTTAACTGTATATTTTTCAGACAATCTCTCAAATGTTTTGAGAGTAGTGATGAGCGAATCTCACCCATTTCGCTTTGCCTAAAAATTTGCAAAACAACAGCAAAATTTGCGACTTTTTTTGACGCACAAATATTTAGTCTGCAAATTTTCTCTGAAGTTTCATGAAACAATTTCGCCAAGGGCGAAATGTGGAAGTTCGCTGCAAATCTATGCGTGGCGAAAAAATTCGCTCATCACTATTTGAGAGTATTGCAGAGTACAGATCTTTTAGTTGCCTAATTCCACAAGTAGTCCATTGTGAGATAGGGATATGCAGTATAAGTCTAGTTAATGCAGCTAGCGGCATCCCAGACCCCCAGAGCGCCAGAAAGGTCTGTGAGTATTGTATTATTTTATTTATTATTAACATTTATTAATAAAGCGACAACATATTCCGCAGCGCTGTACAATAAGTGGGTTTCATACATTGGACATACAGAGTAACATATAAAGCAATCAATAACCGATACAAGAGGTGAAGAGGGCCCTGCCCAAAAGAGCTTACAATCTACAAGTACTCTTTGGAACTTCATTCTTGGAGGTTCATCTACTCCTGTTTCAAACATGTGTATAAAACAGACTATATATCTATATAAGTAGGAAACCCTAAAGATCTTGCTGTAGAGTCCAACTGACTTCTTACCACTGTTATAAACAAATAAAATATCCATAAGGCTTTGTAAAGGAAGTCTTTCGAATATGTTTTATCACTGCCTATATCCAAAGGGAACCAAATTACTGAATAATGTTTTCTTCTATTTAAAGCAAATGACTTTCTTTCTGTAGGTGCGAAATGCCATTCAAAGAATGAAAGACAAGAAGAAAGCTTTGTCTTTTACGGTGAGTTTCAACAAAAAGGTTGAACTTGATGGATATGTTACTTTTTTCAACCTAATTTACAGTGTTACTGTGTAAAAATATTCAATATATCACAAAAACGTGTCCATACTTTGGGACCGGCATAAGAGCAATAAGGAGTTGGAGTCCTGAGGTTGAACCTATGTAGGAAACTTCTCTAATCAAAAACCTGCCTGCGTGGGCTCTAGCCACAGTCAGTTTCTTGCTCTGCTGGAACTTGATTGGTTGCCTTGAATGGTTGTGTTCCATGCTGATGTAGGTCCCACTTTATATGCTGTCTGGGGACTTTCAGATACCTGATTCCTAACCTTCATTCTAATTCTACTGTTCTAGAACTGTTCAAATCCAACAAACTACGTGTCCAGCCAAAGGAACACTATATGGGAAACCGGGAAATCAAGTCTGACTCCACCTTCAAGTATTTCATCACACCCCCCTCTGAAAAACACAGTAAGCAATGGTAAGTATTTCTACCACTAAGCACAAGTGGGACTAGTGCTGTTTCATAGATAGATACTGTAGCTATCCACTAGTAAGAAAATAATATAAATCAATTTCATATATTTAAAAGACCTTGTACAGTATCTTGTAGACAAATGTCATGCAGCAAACAATACACTCTTTGTATCACTGGGGAGGAGAAACATTATGCTCTGCAAGTTGTTGCTAGATGTGATGTAGAAGACTTATTTTTGTTCCTGCTTATGAAGTTACTACCAACAAGGATCCAATCATCCTGAAGATTATTTTGATGGGGTTAAAAGAGTTTGATGCCCATTAAATGTTCATTATGCCACTGTTAAAGCTTGGAAACTCTCTGTGGCCTAATTCCTAAATTAATAAAATATTAATGTAAGTCTAAGCTACTTTCCTTGACACTATGACCTATAATAAATAATTGCTATCAAAAGCAGTGTCTGTCTATGTACATATTCTACACTCCTGCTCCTGTTCTGACTCCTGAAACAATGTTACAAGCCAGCTGATGAAAGCTGATTAAAAGACCTAGAGCAGCGGTTCTCAACCTTTGGGTTGGGACCCTTTTGGGGGTCGAACAACCCTTTCACAGGGGTCGCCTAAGACCATCGGAAAACACATATTTCCAATGGTCTTAGGAATAATTTTATGGGTGGGGGTCACCACAACATGAGGAACTGTATAAAAGGGTCATGGCATTAGGAAGGTTGAGAACCACTGACCTAGAGGGAACATAAGTCCTTTTATGTTATTTTAAGAGTCAAAGCCAAAGACCAGGGAGGTTTAATCATACTGCTTTGTCTCCAGTTACATTTAGAAATAGTTTTAAAACCACTGAAAATAATATTTTTCTCTTTAGGAAACCTGGTTGCCAAAAACCCTGTTAACATATCTTCCATCTTGTCAACTGACACAACAGTAAGTAGAGAATGGTTCCATGTATAGGGTGGTTCCATTTGTTACGTTTGCACATTCATTTGGGATAAAATCATACATTAACTACTGTGCTGTCTTTATATGTGTTTTTGCTTGCCAGATCAGTAACACTCTGAAATGTAATTAACTGTAATAGTTTCCTAAGTACACTTCATGTTTATATCATATTACCTCTCTATGGTCTCTTTTCCAAGTATGTTAACATCTCAGATTTATCAAAATGTGTGATAGATTGGAAAAAAATTGCAAAAAAATTTTCTTCCAAATGGAATTTGCATTTTTCTGTGTTTAAAAAAGTAGCAGGTTGCGGATCACATGGTTCCTTACAATATGTTTTTTGGGATTGCCCCATAATCCAACCCATCTGGAAGGAAATAGCAAACCTCCTGGGTCGACTATTTTCCCGTGAGGTCCCCTTGGACCGTTCCATAATGCTATTGGGGAAACCATTCCCGAAAATGCGCAACAGTGGTCAAGCGCTAATTAACCAGATACTTACAGCCACCCGATTGGCTATTGCAGTCAAATGGAAAACATCTGCTGCACCCACTGTGACTGAGATAATTAACCGGGTAAATTCCAATAGGAAGTTTGAATATGGAATAGTTACCCTCCATAACAATTTCCCCTAATACCCTGGGACATTTGGGAATTACACGGTCTGGCTACCTAACTTAACTAAGCTTCTGCAGGGGACACCCACCCGCCTATTCCTTTTGATCACAATTTGCCATCTCTGTTGGCCTTCTGCATCAAATACTCGAACAAATCACCCCCATGCCCTATGATCTAGCATCCACCATTTAACCTGAAAACTATGGTTACAGTTTTCGCTTTTTCCTCTTAGAGCTTACATTACTGTTTATTATACTTTGTTTTTCTGGTAAGATTTTTTATAGAAAAAGAAGATATAATACTCATGAATTATCACTGGTAATAATGCTTTATTTTTTTTACTTCTTTTATTGACAATTGGCACTCAACACATGCTTTTATACTATACTGTATTGTGTTCTTTCTGCATTATTGAAAAATAAAATATAAGTTACAAAAAAAAAAAAAGTAGCAGGTCAATGAGAATTATATTGTTCCGTTTATTTTCACATTTTTCCATTAATAAGTCGCGACTTTTCAAGGTTTCAGAAAATACTTTTATTTATACTTATAATTATACAATTATTTGCATTTGTGTTTTTTCAATTATGTTTTTTAAAATTAAGAAAAAAACACAAAATTGATTTTCAGTAAATATCCTGCATAGCCACTGGACAGTTAGGGGCCCAATTGCTAATGTTCAATTTTTCTGCTATTCAACATTCATGCCACAAATGTAAAAATGTTCCATCTAAAGCTGTCAAGGTCATGACGTTGTCCTAGTTGTCTTTAGTTTGTGGTTTTAGAGCTTTTCGGTGGGTTTTTGGTTTGTAAATGCATGAAAGATCTTACAAAAACAAAAAATGTAAGGTGTTCCTTTCATTTTCAGTCTTAATATGCGTTTTTTATATTCGGATCTTTTAATAAATGACTAGACATTTGTGGTTTTAGTGGAAACAAGTTTATTCGTGGTTTCCAAAACCTCTAAAAACACAAAGATCCAAATGCTGATAAATGTGTGGTCAAAACTTTTAGGGTAAGAACCCACAGAGCGAGTTACTTACCCTGGTAGATCTCTGCTATCACGGGCAAGTAACCACTCCGAAAAGGCTTTCCACCACCAACAATAGAAGTCACCTTCGCATCACTTTGATTTCCGAAGTCAAGCGAAGTTGCCTGCAGGAGGAAACATGATTGCGTGATTTAGGATTACTGAAGCGTTGTGAAGGGCTTACAACCGGCGACTTCTGTTGTTGCTGGTGAAAAGCCTTTTCGAGCGGTTACTCACCCACGAAAGCAGAGATTTATCGTGGGCGAGTAACTCCTTGGGTTCTTACCCTAAAATGGTAAATGTAAGGATAACAGACTAAAGAAGGGGGCATTGGTACAAAAAAAAAAAAAAAAGGTTTTCTGTGCAAAATTGTAAAGATTATGAACCACAACCAAAAAGTACAGCAAGAAAATTCCAGACCTTAGACCAGTGATCACCAACCCCTTGGATGTTGCTCTCAGTGCCCCCAAACCAGGGAGTTATTTTTGAATTCCTGACTTGGTGGCAAGTTTTGGTTGAATAAAAACAAGATTTCCTACCAAATAAAGCCTCTGTAAGCTGATAGTGTGCATAGAGGCTGCCTAATAGCCAATCACAGCCTTTATTTGGCACCTCCATGAACGTTTATGATGCTTGTGTTGCTCTCCAAGTCTTTTTACATTTGACTGTGGCTATGATTAAACCAATATTTAATCATAGAAATTATCCTCCCCCTCCAGGGAAAAATAAAAATCATTTTACATACACCTACAGGCTAAATGAAAGCCTCCAGACCACAAAAAATAAGAAGAGCGAAAAGATTTTGAAATTCAGACTTTCTATAGCAAGGCACCTAGGTTGCCAAGGTGATGATGGTGCCTCAAACATAACATCATCCGCATGAAGCAGTCCAGATGTTGTGAGGAAACAATAGCAAAGGGTAATCTTACAGCATAATCTACCAGCAGTTAACCACAACATATAAACCATAAAATCGCACCTTCTGTGTACAAAAGTTTGTTAATGTTTTATTTCCAGAGGTTTAAAGTCACATGATTTTAAAGATTCAGATACCATTTGGCAAATCAATTAGGACTTGGCCAAAATCCTTCAGAAAGTGCTGGCATTTAGCCAAAATCTGAACCAAGCCCTGGATTCAATGCATCCCTAAAAAGAATGAATCAAATGTGATCCCAGGACTGGTCCGATTGGCATCTTGGAGTCAGGAAGGAATTTTTTCCCCTCTGCGGCAAATTAGAGAGGCTTCAGATGGGGTTTTTTGCCTCTTCTTGATCAACTAGCAGTTAGGCAGGTTATAAATAGGCATTAAGGTTGAACGTGATGGATATATGTCTTTTTTCAGCCTAACTTACTATGTTACTATGTAAATAGAAATAACCATTGCCCTCCTCCTTTTTTCCTTGTACTCAAGTCACTCTTTTTTACCTTTAAAATGTTACATTGATATACATAACTATATAGTAATGACAGGTTGGGTCATACCAAAGTCATTGAATACTTCATCTCCTCATCTCCTACCACTTATATTCAGAGTGGACCCATCAGGGCAAATCATTATCAAGTAATCCAATAGGTCACGATGACATGAAAAACAAATATGTGCACGTGGACCAAGTATTTATTTCAATTAGTGCATAGACAGTTATGTACAAGTATGGGATCCCTTATCTGGAAACCTGTTATCCAGAAATCTCCGAATTACGGAATGCCCGTCTCCCATAGACGGGCATTCAGAATTTAAAATTTCCTTTTTCTCTGTAGAAATAAAACACAACCTTGTAATTGATCCCAACTAAGATATAAATAATCCTTATTGGATGCAAAACAATCCTATTGGGTTTAATTAATGTTTTATTGATTTTTTAATAGATTTAAGGAATGGAGATCCAAATTACGGAAAGACCCCTTATCCGGAATACCTTTGGTCCCGAGAATTCTGGATAACAGGTCCTATACCTGTACTAAGCTATGTACAATGGCAACATTTATATCTTACTGTTAGCATTATCATCAATGTTCACACTTTTTTGTGTATTCAGGAATTTTATTCTCTTTAAATTTGCATTAATACACACAGAGCAAAAGGTTTGCCTCAGTTTAATGAATTGGTACTATTTGTTATCCCTTACAGCCTAATTAGGCAACATAAATGGATAAAGTCCAGCATTCGGAATAGAACGTATTTTCTCTTTAAATTTTACAAACCTGTTCAACTTGTAGTTTTCCACCAGCCTAGCCTAGCAGGTTCTAAATCCTATTTCCAGGGAACTCGTTAAGCTAAAAAGACTGCGTTGAAACAATTTTTGCTTTATAAAAAAAACAGGAGGATTTTCGGCAGCGCCTCTATCAATGATTAAATTAATCTTCCAAAAGCTGCCCATGCCACCTACTGCTTAGTTACTCGCTTTGAACATGTGAAACTGACTTAAGAGCTTACAGATTGGGCCGGTGTTGTAGGAGGAACGTAAAATCCCTAAAATATAAAGTTCAGCCAGTCCAAATGCCAAGGTCATGCTGCTTCCTAGCTAGATACAAGCAGCTAATTCCTCCTGTGGTTCTCTGCAGTTTTTCCATATAGAGCACCTTGTACGAGCAGGGTATTTTACTGATGAATTTCTATGTATAGAATAAACAAAGAAATCACATTTCTTCTTATAGCTTCACAGAAATCAAGAAAATATTGCTGGATGTGTAACTGCATACTAGAGGAGTATTAAAGAACCCTTGCCAGCATTTTGCTGATCTGCTATTATAAAAATAAAATGAATATTAACAATTACCAGAAAGTTCAGTAACCATATAAAGACATGTTTCCTTGCAAGTGCTCCTAATGCATATAGAAACCAGAAGTTTCCTATCATCTCCCACACAACAAAGCTGACATCTCAAATAGCAAGAACCTCAGTAGTCAAAACAGCATGTGTTGCCTCCCACCATTTCCCTTTCAATTAATTTACTGGAAATTGAAATTATAGGTAGAGGCAAAATTAAAAGTACAGGTATAGGATACGTTATATGGAAACCCGGTATACAGAAAGTTCCGAATTACTGGCAGCCCATCTCCCATAGACTCCATTATAAGCAAATAATTATAATTTTTAAAAATGATTTCCTTTTTCTCTGTAATAATAAAACAGTACCTTGTACTTGATCCCAACTAAGATATAATTACCCCTTATTGGGGGCAGAACAGCCCTATTGGGTTTATTTAATGGTTAAATGATTCCCTTTTCTCTGTAATAATAAAACAGTACCTGTACTTGATCCCAACTAAGATATAATTACCCCTTATTGGGGGCAGAACAGCCCTATTGGGTTTATTTAATGGTTAAATGATTCCCTTTTCTCTGTAATAATAAAACAGTACCTGTACTTGATCCCAACTAAGATATAATTACCCCTTATTGGGGGCAGAACAGCCCTATTGGGTTTATTTAATGGTTAAATGATTCCCTTTTCTCTGTAATAATAAAACAGTACCTTGTACTTGATCCCAACTAAGGTATAATATATCCTTATTGGAGGAAATTCAATCATATTGGGTTTATTTAATGTTTGAATAATATTTTAGTGGATTTAAGATATGGAGATCCAAATTACAGAAAAATCCCTTATCCAGAAAACCCCAGGTCCCAAGCATTCTGGATAATGGGTTCCATACCTGTACCACTTCATTAACCTGTAAAATGGCATTTCCTTGCACAAATAGGATGCCTATTAAAATCTCCAGAACTAGTGATGAGCGAATCTGTTCCGTTTCGTTTTGTCATAAAATTCGCAAAATGGCACGAATATTTGTGAAATGGCGAAAAAGTTGAGAACCACATTTGTTGCGCAATATTTTTTTGTTGCCCGCATCTTTTTTAGTCGCCCGTGCCCTTTTTGGACGTGACCGCGCCCTTTTTTGATGCGACCGTGCCCAATTTGATGCGTGACAAAAAGTTTTTATGCACAACTAATTTTTCACAGCGAATTTTCACAAAACAATTCACCAATGGCAAGATATGGAAATTCGCTGCGAATCCATGCCTGCCGAAAAAAATTCAGAACATATAACTAGGAGATAAAGGCCCCCAGAGAAAATGAATTGTTCATAGATGCCTTATCAATATCCCATTTGTCACCCTATAACTCCTAGAAGTGTGGTCTGCTCCTGTCATACCTCTGATTTCATAGAATGGACACACACAAAAGTACATAGTGTAGTTACAAAATATATGTTCCACCAGCACCTTTTATTCATGCAATATGTATCTTTAAAAAAAAAAAAAAAACAAGTCAAATATCAGTAAGCTCCAGAAAATATAACAAAGGTTAAAGCTGTATGCTTTCTCTTACACTTGCACACCCAGGGATCGTAAATGATTCCTATAGTTTTAAACAATTTTGTATCATCAGCAAAAACAGAGGTAGTGCGTACAATGTCAACCCCATTAATAAAAAATTGAAAAAGCAAAGAACCAAGGATAGACCCCTGTGGTATTTCACTAATACTGGTCCAGTTAGAAAGTATCCCATTTACCACCACTCTTTGCAGTTCTCTATCCAAGTAAAAAAATTATGTTCTAGGCTATTATTTCTTAATTTAATTAGTAACCTTCTGTTACTAAAGCTGGCCATACACGTGGCGATCTGACGATGTTTTGTGCGACCATCGGTCGCACGAAACATCGTCAGATGTGCCACACACCATTCAGGGCTGAATCGGCAGGTAAGGAGGTAGAAACAATAGGATTTCTACCTCCTTCTGCCGATTCAGCGCTGAAGGGAGATTTTGATCAGGCGCCTTCTATGGCGCCCGATCAAAATTTTCCAACTGGTCGGATCGGCGAGTTGACTGATATCAGCAGCTTCCTGCGATATCGGTCGACTCGCCGACATACCATACACGCACCGAATATCGTACGAAACGAGGTTTCGTACGATATTATCGGTGCGTGTATGGCCACCTTTAGGTAGATAACATCCACTGCCATCCCTGAACACTAAACAGAAGGAGCACAGGTATGTTGCTATTGACAAGAATTCCGTAGTAAGGAAATAAACTTAGGAAAAGAGTATAGTAGTAGGAGTATAGATGGTAAAAAGATGGCTTTCACCTTCAAGTGGGCTAGTCCATTATTGCAATCTATCTCTGAACTAAAACAATAACACTAAAGTGCTCTACTTTACACTGTGTGGAAGGGATTTACAATAAAATCTTATAAGAAGGGATTGCAACAAAGAACCCATCAGAAATGAACAGAGCTCTATACATCTTCCTCCATATTAACCATTACTGATATTTCTGCCATTGTTTTAGTGATGTAGTTCTGTAAACTAGGATGTTTTTTTTCAGATATATTTTCTAATGCAAGTATACCTGCTTCAAAAGATTAGTCTCAATACGAGCAAGTAAGTCAGTAAAGAAGAAACCTTGAAAATTTCTATAGCCATTTTGTGAAGCTGCAGAAATAAGAGGAGCATTCACTCAATGAGCTTGATAGAAATAACTGCCATTTAATATGTTTAAATGCTCAGAATGTTTCTAATTTATTTGTTCCATTGTCATTTCCTCTTTGCTTAAACACATGACAATAGACAATCATTAGATATACATTCAACAAACAGGACATTGTTATTAGTAGCATTGAGTTGACTCAATTTTAGTTGGAAAATATTTCTTTTTTTATATGAATATACATACATACACACTCATCTATGTGTATACCTTCTGTTGAATGTTGCCCTTGATGTTTATTATTTGATCTATTTTATATGTATATTAATAATACTACAGAAGAGAATACATTGTGTAGGGGGGACTATAATAATGCTGAAGATGGAATGAAAATCATCTTCAGTGATTTGGTGTCAGAATGTAGGCTCAGTCTTAGATTAATGAAAGTAAACAAATAAACAGAATTCTGCACAGGTATAGGCTTGGGATCGGATCTGGGGTTTTCTGGATAACAGAAATTCTGAAATGTCTAAATATCATTTTAACATGAAATAAACCAAATGGGATTATTTGTCCACCAATATGGAATCACGCAGCGTACAAGCTACTGTTTTATTATTACAGAGAAAAAGGGAAAATGGCAAATTTATTGCTATTTTGCAATTTTTCAGTAGTTTTGTGAATATTTCTGTGAAGCAAAATGGGACAGAATTGCTCATCACTACTATTGGGTTTATTTAATGTGTAAATGATTTTTGAGGATTCTTTTGACGCGCATCATTTATTTCACGCAACAATTTTTTGGACGTACACGACAATTCCTTTTGATGCAAACGACAATTTTTTGACACGTGCCAGATTCTTCCGCGGCCAATTTTTGTGCCAGTTTCGCAATTGAATCCGCCAATGACAAAAATCACAAATCCATGCCTGGTAAATCATTTTTCTCATCACTAGGGATGGTGCTTTAAATAGTGCATGTAACAGCGCATGACTATATTTAATTGTTTTTCAACAAACATTTTTTTTTTCTACTTGCCACACATATATAAGATGAATCTCAATTTAAAACCTATAACCTCCACAAATCCAACCTCTAGCCCTCTGCTCTCAGAGCACTGGATTATAACATGTCGCTGTCAGACAGACTAATGCCAGAGACCTGGCTGCATTGTGCGAGCACATACATTTTGCAAAGTATGCCTGTACATTAGCTGGAATGCATTTGCTTAATAAATTCAGTGACCTTAACTTGAGACTTTTAAGGAATGCATTTCTAGCTGGCACTATAGAATATCATTGTTAGACAGATACAGTTTGGTTTGTGTTAAAAAGGAGATATTTGTATTGAAATAGCACAATAAGTTATGAGTCTATTGTCCTCTGTGCAACATCAATTAGCTTCAGTAATATTATGAATTCTGTATACCTTATATATATATTTTTTATTTTTTTTTAACATTCTATCACATAGGGATATGTTTTAGGGTCTGTGACCTCACATTGTTTCCATCATACATTTATTGTTAATTTCCAAGTCTTGTGAAAGAAATTAACCTACTGTTTCCTTTGTGATATTTAAGGGAACCAATGCAAGGACAATGTATAGCTACATAGAAAGCTATGTTAGCAGACAAATCCGAGCTCCCATTCTGCAGATATTCATTGCAGCGTTTGCTTTATGTTTGTAAACTACCGCTGATAAAATGGAAATATATTTAAACTCAAATTTTCTTTTTTTTTTTTTAGGTTGTTGAACTTACTGCCTTCAAAACATCAGGTATGTTTCTATAATTTATATAAGATCACAAATTATAGCATGATATGTGTATTTGTTACTATCTATTATCTATCATTATGGCTCATTTACATCCACAAGTGCAGTGAGCAAAGTGCAGTTGTTTCCCACAATGCAGCGTTTATTTTTTTACCAGAATTACAGGGTAATTGTAGTAAAAAGGGGGCAATAAGACCAGTGCAACTGAGGCCATTTGACACAATTAAGGCAACTGCATTTTGTCACAAATCAGATGTAATTAGGGTGAAGACACACAGAGCAACTAGTAGCAGCTGCTTGTCGTGGCTACAGAAATACACAAAGCTGATCATTTACTGATAACTGTCTCTACATGTGTTTTAGCAGAGGCAATTCTCGTATTGTCTATGGCAGGGTTTTTTCTGGCATTTAGTAGCCGTGACAAGTAGCTGCTACTATGTAGCTCTGTGTGTCTTCACCCTTATACAGAAGAATGCCTGCTGTCATTTCTGGTGTTCAACATGCAAGTGACCCCTGTGCCCGATTCTTAAGTGTGCTGTGCTTATTGGCGCTGGGCACAAAGGGAACTCTGGAGCTAACACTTGGTCGGGAGGTGACTGCAGCTTCAGGGTTCTTCTGTGTCAGTAGCTGCAGCAGCACTTGATTTGGAATGGAACGTAGGAAAGAGAGCGTCGCTGAGTGAACCTATATGGAAGTACAAGGAGCACATTCTGACACAAGTACAGGTATAGGACCTGTTATCCAGAATGCTCGGAACCAAGGGTATTCCGAATAAGGGGTCTTTCCGTAATATGGATCTCCATACCTTAAGGGGCACATTTACTAATCCATGAATCCGAATCCCGGAAGGGAAAAAATCGGATTGGAAACGAACATTCTGCGACTTTTTCGTATTTTTTGCGATTTTTTCGTCACCGTCGCGACTTTTCCGCAAATTGTTGCGACTTTTTCGTACTGGGCGTGACAGTACAATTATTTCACGACGGCGCCGGAAAAGTTGCGACAATACACGTAAAAAATGTTACGGCAACGAAAAAGTCGCGACGGCGACGGAAAAAACGCAAAAAAAAGATCATAACGAAAAAAACGCATTCGGACACTTTTCAGACGTTCGTGGATTAGTAAATGTGCCCCTAAGTCTACTAAAAAATCAATAAAACATTAATCAAACCCAATAGGATTGTTTTGCATCCAATAAGGGGTAATTATATCTTAGTTGGGATCAAGTACAGGTACTGTTTTATTATTACAGAGAAAAGGGAATCATTTAACCATTAAATAAACCCAATAGGGCTGTTCTGCCCCAATAAGGGGTAATTATATCTTAGTTGGGATCAAGTACAGGTACTGTTTTATTATTACAGAGAAAAGGGAATCATTTAACCATTAAATAAACCCAATAGGGCTGTTCTGCCCCCAATAAGGGGTAATTATATCTTAGTTGGGATCAAGTACAGGTACTGTTTTATTATTACAGAGAAATGGGAATCATTTAACCATTAAATAAACCCAATAGGGCTGTTCTGCCCCAATAAGGGGTAATTATATCTTAGTTGGGATCAAGTACAGGTACTGTTTTATTATTACAGAGAAAAGGGAATCATTTAACCATTAAATAAACCCAATAGGACTGTTCTGCCCCCAATAAGGGGTAATTATATCTTAGTTGGGATAAAGTACAAGGTACTGTTTTATTATTACAGAGAAAAGGGAATCATTTAACCATTAAATAAACCCAATAGGGCTGTTCTGCCCCCAATAAGGGGTAATTATATCTTAGTTGGGATCAAGTACAAGGTACTGTTTTATTATTACAGAGAAAAGGGAATCATTTAACCATGGAATAAACCCAATAGGGCTGTTCTGCCCCCAATAAGGGGTAATTATATCTTAGTTGGGATCAAGTACAGGTACTGTTTTATTATTACAGAGAAAAGGGAATCATTTAACCATTAAATAAACCCAATAGGGCTGTTCTGCCCCCAATAAGGGGTAATTATATCTTAGTTGGGATCAAGTACAGGTACTGTTTTATTATTACAGAGAAAAGGGAATCATTTAACCATTAAATAAACCCAATAGGGCTGTTCTGCCCCCAATAAGGGGTAATTATATCTTAGTTGGGATCAAGTACAGGTACTGTTTTATTATTACAGAGAAAAGGGAATCATTTAACCATTAAATAAACCCAATAGGGCTGTTCTGCCCCCAATAAGGGGTAATTATATCTTAGTTGGGATCAAGTACAAGGTACTGTTTTATTATTACAGAGAAAAGGGAATCATTTAACCATGGAATAAACCCAATAGGGCTGTTCTGCCCCCAATAAGGGGTAATTATATCTTAGTTGGGATCAAGTACAGGTACTGTTTTATTATTACAGAGAAAAGGGAATCATTTAACCATTAAATAAACCCAATAGGGCTGTTCTGCCCCAAATAAGGGGTAATTATATCTTAGTTGGGATCAAGTACAGGTACTGTTTTATTATTACAGAGAAAAGGGAATCATTTAACCATTAAATAAACCCAATAGGGCTGTTCTGCCCCCAATAAGGGGTAATTATATCTTAGTTGGGATCAAGTACAGGTACTGTTTTATTATTACAGAGAAAAGGGAATCATTTAACCATTAAATAAACCCAATAGGGCTGTTCTGCCCCCAATAAGGGGTAATTATATCTTAGTTGGGATCAAGTACAGGTACTGTTTTATTATTACAGAGAAAAGGGAATCATTTAACCATTAAATAAACCCAATAGGACTGTTCTGCCCCCAATAAGGGGTAATTATATCTTAGTTGGGATCAAGTACAGGTACTGTTTTATTATTACAGAGAAAAGGGAATCATTTAACCATTAAATAAACCCAATAGGACTGTTCTGCCCCCAATAAGGGGTAATTATATCTTAGTTGGGATCAAGTACAGGTACTGTTTTATTATTGCAGAGAAAAAGGAAAATATGTTTAAAATTTTTGAATGATTTAATTCAATTCATTATTTAGTTAAATTGGAGTCTGTGGGAGATAACCTTCCTGTAATTCAGAACCTTCTGAATAATGAATCCCATACCTGTATATACATACATTGCATTTTGTGCATGCTTTTATCAATGAGCTATAAGGTGTTTCCTGTAAATATCAAAAAGAGAATTGCGTTTAACGTTTAATTGGTAAAATGATTTTGGAAACAATGTTAAATTATTTCTTTTTGTGTTTGGAATATGTTCATGATTCATATTTAGTTTTCTGCTGTAGATGAAAAGCTCTTTTCAGTAAAAATGCTAAATCTGTATTACAGCAGCAGCAGCCAATCTACTTAAAAAAGACAAGGGTACAATAGTTTGTAGATTTATTAATAGTGCTTTGTGGCTTCAGATTCATTTATTTACCAGTTGGTGGCACAGAGAAAGATCATTTGCAGAAGTTATTTGTGTGAAATATTAAACACTGCACAAAAGCTGCTACTCCGCTTCTCTGTGTACCTGAATAATTGTTGTTATGAATACAAAATCGTATCTGAATGGTTCATACTAAATAAAAGAAATTAATTTGTGTTCCCTTTTGATTTTTTTTCTTACCGTTTTTGCACTTGGGTTTTCCATAATCTGCTGCTAGAATGAAAAGAGAATCGGCATTATGAATACAGAACCCTGTCTGGTTTTTGTTTTTTTTTCCTTTTCATTGTGTAGTAAAATGAATCTTTTTCTAATTATCAGTTTCTAAAGCCAGCATAGATACTTATCCCACATATATAAACTGGCAATTTTAAAAATCTCCACAATAGAAAAGCAAATGTTATAGATTTACCGTATATACTGGAGTATAAGTCGAGTTTTTCAGCACCCAAAATGTGCTGAAAAAGTCACCCTTGGCTTATACTCGAGTCAGGTGCAATACATAATACAAGGTTTCTAAGACACACAAAGCGGCTGGTTCTCTTTGCTGGAAGAAGCCAGCCGCACAGTGCAAAACTCATCCCCTACCGAGAGAAGAAAAGCAGACGTTCAGATCTGTCTGCTATTCATTGCCTGCTTCTCTCCTGGAAATGGGGGGCCCACCGCCGGTTCCTGCTCCCACCGCCAAACCCACAGACTGCCTTTTCACGCTCTTTTGCGTGCTGCAGTAGTGTCTGGGCGGACGTGACGTCACGTGCCCCTGCAGATAATCCCAGACTCGACTGCCACGGTCCTAGTACTAGATACTGGTATGTATAGATATGTATATATCCTAATTATAGTTGATCATAATTGATTTAAGTTAAACACATATCATGTTTTCCAGTTTTCTTAGGTAAAATTATGTACCTCGGTTTATATTCGGATCGGCTTATACTCGAGTATATACGGTATATATATATATATATATATATATATATATATATCATATCCACATAGCTATATTTATTATAAATAACCCAAGGCTTCAATTTTAATGCTGAAAATGTGTCAAAAGTTGAAACCTCTGAAAGTTTGACCTTAAAATGGATTAGAAATTTCATAACGATTTTTAGTCGTAGTAGCCTGTTCAAGTTAAAATTTCCCTTTCCTTTGTGTTCTTCTTTCTCCTTGAGCCTGTCAATCTCAGGACTTGAGACTTCTTTCTTCCTCTTTAATGCCTTTTCAAACGAACACCTGCAATTTATTATATGACATTCACCTTATGGTGTTCACCTTGTAAAAAATAAATCATTGAACAGAAAATGGATTTGGCCCAAAGAATTGTCCATGCAGATGCCAAAGTAGGTACCCAGACAAAAGGCAAAGAAGCACAGTGTAATAGGCAATGTTATTATTATTTATTTATTTATAAAGCGCCAACATATTCCGCAGCGCTGTACAATAAGTAGGTTTCATACATTGGACATACAGAGTAACATATAAAGCAGGAATTACAGGAATGTGACATTCCGTCCTGACCAGTTGTCCCTACTTAGGTTGAACCAAGATTTTGGTACAGGTATGGGACCCATTATCCAGAATGCTCGGGACCTGGGGTTTTCCGGATAGGGGTCTTTCCGTAATTCGAATCTCCCATCTTAATTCTACTAAAAAAAATGTTTAAACAGTAATTAAACCCAAAAGGATTGTTTTGGTTTCAGTAAGGATTAAGTCTATTATTACAGAGAAAAAGTAAATCATTTTTACAAATATCTAGTATAAATAAATTTAAAGCAACTGGACTTGTTTGGTAATCATTGAAGACGTTTCACTACTCATCTGAGCAGCTTCTTCAGTTCAACTGAAGTTGATCTGAAGAAGCTGCTCGGATGAGTAGTGAAACATCTTCAATGATTACCAAACAAGTCCAGTAGTATAAATTTATTTATACTAGATATACCATGACCTGGATGAATGAAAATCTTCATAGACATTTTTACAAATGTGAATTATTTGATTAAAATGGAGTCTATGGGAGATGGCCTTTCCGTAATTCTGAACTTTCTGGATAATGGTTTCCAGATAAGGGGTCCGATACCTGTAATTATTTACATCAATGTATTCACTGGGAATAACTTTTCCCCTTTATTTCCTTTGGACGTTGAGTCAATATCCTGTGGTAGTTATTTAGCACTTCGCTTGCCTGTCTTGCATGTCTGTTTTATGGAATTTCAGCTTGCCTTGACAAAAGTCCAAAATATAGGAAATACACCGAGGGTCATGTTGTATATGTACTGTATGTTTTGTTAAGAAACAGCAAACTAGAATGAAAACACTTTTTAAATGCACTTTTCAGTATTCTTTGCAGCGTGAAAGCATCTTGATTTTCAATAACAAAATACATTATGCAGTCTATTCCCGAAATTAGGTTTTCTCGGGGGCCACATAATTTCAGGAAAAACTATGGGGCAGATTTATTAATCCACGAATGGACCGAAAGTGTCGAAACGCTTTTTTTCGTAATGATCTGTATTTTTGCGACTTTTTCGTCGCCGTCGCGACTTTTTCGGATGTCCCGCGATTTTTACGGCGCCATTACGACTTTATCGTATATTTTCCGCAACGTTTTCATCGCCGTCGCGAAAAAATCCGATTGGTTTTTCCGCCGTTTACAATTGCTCAATATGAAAAAATTGCGACGGCAACGAAAAAAGTCGCAAAATTTTCGTTTCCAATCTGATTTTTTCCCATTCGGGATTCGGATTCGTGGATTAGTAAATGTGCCCCTTTGTCATTGCTGGAAAACCGTAATTTCCGGGCATGTAAAATCAGCTTTGACTGTATTTCCAAAAATATCTGGACACCTACCTGTCCAGCATTAAGTTCTGGAACAAAGGGGCATGTTCTGAAACTTTGAAATTAGAAAAAAATTGAAAACTTGAAAATTGAGCATTGAAAAAGTTGAATCTCTAAAATGTGATTCCTCCTCTGCTGGATACAATTTGAAGCAGCAGCTAAAGTATTTTTGGTTGGCTTATGGCAGTATATTACATGTGAAATTGGTTATGGTTGCTTATAATTCATGTACAGCAGTGGTTCTCAACCTTCCTAATGCTGCAACCCTTTAATACAGTTCCTCATGTTGTGGTGACCCCCAACCATATAGGAGCAGTGTCTCGGTTCCTATGTGTTTTCCGATGGTCGTAGGCGACCCCTGTGGAAGGGTTGTTCGACCCCCCAAAGGGGTCCCGACCCACAGGTTGAGAACTGCTGATGTACAGCATCCTATGTTGACATCATTTTCCCAACATTCTTAGAAAATTAAAAGAAAAGGATTCATCTTCCTACCTTGTTTAAGAAAATCAAGGTAGGAAAATGCCACAAAAATATGTAGCTGAATAATAATAAATATGCAAACACCTATAGCATGTTGTAAATTATCTAAACAATTTAGGAAACTAGATAAAATAATGTGAAATACAATAAAAAAAAGATACAGACCCAAAAATACCACGACTTAAATTGTTGAAAAGGGTGTTAATAAAAAAGTTAGTGAAATGCAAACAAGAAACAAGTTCCTAGGTAGCCCTATGTGGACTGGCAAACTACAGGTGGCTCTGTTTGGGAGGACAGGTGTTGGACCCCTTATCCGGAAACCCGTTATCCAGAAAGTTTCAAATTACGGACAGGTCATCTCTCATAGACTCCATTTTAATTAAATCATTCACATTTTTAAAAATGGTTTCCTGTTCCTCTGTAATAATAAAACAGTGCCTTCTACTTGATCCCAACTTAAGGTCCCCATACGCGGGCCGATAGAAGCTGCCGATATTGGTCCCTTGGACCGACTCGGCAGCTTATCGGCCCGTGTAGGGGGAGAACCGAGGGGCCCGGCCAACCGATATCTGGCCTGTAATTGGCCAGATATCGATTGGGCAGGTTAGAAAATCCAGTCGGATCGGGGACCACATCGGCTCGTTGATGCGGTCCCCGAACCGACTGGCCCATTGCCGCGTGCAGAATTCGATCGTTGGGCCCTTTGCCTACATGCCTCCCCGATATCCCCACCCGTAGGTGGGGATGGTATCGGGTGAAGATCCGCTCGTTTGGCGATATCGCCAAGCGAGCGGATCTGCCCGTGTATGGCCAGCTTAAGATATAATTAATCATTATAAGTGCATCTGTCCCGTTTCAATTCGGCAATAAATTTGCAATCTTTGAAAAGATTCACACGGCAAAAATTTCGCACTTAAAAAAAAATTGTCGGGTATGTCATTCTTTGACGTGCATGATTTTTTTTGTTGCACGTCATTTTGTCATCCATTTCGCGGAAAATCGCCCATCACTACTTAAGTCTGCTAAATCATTTAAACATTAAATAAACCCAATAAGATTGTTTTGGCATCAATATGGATTTATGCGGCTTAGGTAGGATCAAACACAGTGGCCAGCCAGGTTGTGGGTCACAGACACACTGCCACCTGTAGCACCCCACATTGGTTATAATAGCCCTCCACACAATTATGGTACATTTATACAAATCCTAAAGATTTTTGTGGATCGGGGGCCCAGCAAGAGTTGTATTTTCCCCTGATGTATGTTACATATATATGTTTTCGCTATTTATAAAATCAGGAACTATTGCACCTAATTTTTTCTATTTTATTTTTAAAATGTATTGCCTAAATTTCATTTATCAAAAGGTAAAAGTACAGGTATGGGACCTGTTATCCAGAATGCTTGGGACCTGGGGTTTTCCGGATAAGAGGTCTTTTCGTAATTTAGATCTCCATAACTTAAGTCTGCTAAAAAATCATTTAAATATGGAATAAACCCAATAGGATTGTTTTGCCTCCTGTAAGGATTCATTATATCGTTACAAGTACAAGGTACTGTTTTATTATTACAGAGAAAAAGGAAATCATTTTTAAAAATGTGAATTATTTGATTAAAATGGAGTCTATGGGAGATGGCCTTTCTGTAATTCGGAACTTTCTGGATAATGGGCTTCCAGATAAGGTGTCTGATACCTGTACTAGAAAAGAACAAGATGGAAAGTGTTGAAGTATTAATGTGTGCTTGATACAGATTCATGGCAAAATCCACAGTTTTGCAAGTACAGGTATGGGAACCCTTATCCGGAAACCTGTTATCCAGAAAGCTCCGAATTACGGAAAGCCCGTCTCCCATAGACTCCATTTTAATTAAATAATTCAGAATTTTAAAACTGATTTCCTTTTTCTCTGTAGTAATAAAACAGAACCTTGTAATTGATCCCAACTAAGATATAATTACCCCTTATTGGGGGCAGAACAGCCCTATTGGGTTTATTTAATGGTTAAATGATTCCCTTTTCTCTGTAATAATAAAACAGTACCTGTACTTGATCCCAACTAAGATATAATTACCCCTTATTGGGGGCAGAACAGCCCTATTGGGTTTATTTAATGGTTAAATGATTCCCTTTTCTCTGTAATAATAAAACAGTACCTGTACTTGATCCCAACTAAGATATAAATAATCCTTATTGGGGGCAGAACAGCCCTATTGGGTTTATTTAATGGTTAAATGATTCCTTTTTCTCTGTAATAATAAACAGTACCTTGTAATTGATCCCAACTAAGATATAATTAATCCTTATTGGGTGCAAAACAATCCTGTTGGGTTTAATGAATGTTTTGTTAATTTTTTAGTAGACTTAAGGTATGGAGATCCAAATTACGGAAATACGCTTGGTCCCGAGCATTCTGGAAAATGGGTCCTATACCTGTATCAAAAAATGTTGCCACATGTTTTGTTCCACTGGGGCAAAAGCAGCCTGGTTCCAGCTGATAAAAACACAAGAAAACACACCCTTGACTCCAATTCATTTGGCAAAAGAAAAAATGCAAAAAAATGCCCCTTGACTCCAAAGCATTTGGCAAAATGTCGCTATTTCATGGGTTTTTGCGTGGCAGGCCAGTTTCACTTACCAGTATTAATAACCAGTGAGTAACCTAACCATTGCCTCACTATTAATTACATGCTTCTCTGTCATGTAGTGCCAACTCCACACATAGAATTTAGCCTATAGTTTGAGAAAAAAAATATATTTTAAATATATATATATATATTTATGAAATCAAGTACAACTCTACAACAAATCTGTATCACACAACATTTTCTTTATCAAAAGGTTAAACTACTATGTGTGGGGGAGTAAATGTATTAACGTATTCATAATAATCACTATGGAATAGAAAGAATCCATTCAGAACACACAGGTCACAATAACCCGTGACCCACTGTTTATTATGTGCTTCTTATGTTATTAAACAGTTTCTGAGTTACAATAGAGAAGAATGCCAACAACTCTATTTAAGTGATTTTTCAGGCTGCTCAGGTTAAAGGCCATGCTATCTCTAAATATAAATGAATTTGCCCAGCAATAAGTGCATTATTAGAAATTAATACGCACATCTGGCTTTGTATTGTTAAACATCAAAAAGTTTTTCATACAGTGACTCAGTATTATACTTTTTCAATCTTTTGTTCCTTTAATTTATAAACACTTGAATGCTTTTATGCAATTCCATTATAGATCATGATGTCTACTGATTCCACTCCATTCTATTCTACTTGAGTATAATAAAACCGTGGTGTGACAGGTAATTGGGTTGCGGGAAGCCAATCTGCCACTTAGAAGGCAAACATTGATGTAGTCAGTGGGTTATAGGTGTGTACAAAGTGTGTCCTTGGGCAAGCTGTGTTATGTTTTGACCATTTTAAAAAGCATATTTTTATGTGATGGCGGACTGCTTACAATGTAGGCAAGATGGTCCAAACAGCATCCGAACTACAATGCTGTCAAAATGGTTTCTGCCTTTATGCAATTGTTTACATAGTGCACCATGAACATCAGAAAATGAAAATGCCCTAAGTGCATTTGTAAATAAGAAGTCATTGAGCATTAAGTGCAACATAGGGTGCAAAGTGCAAAAAATGGACACAACCTTGTGGAATGTTTGCTTTGACTTTAACAGTAGAGCAAATCAAATTCCAAATAATCCTTGAAAACTGTTTAGTGTAGAGTAATATAAAGATTAACCTTTATGCTTAGAGCTTCTGAATAATTTTATCAAAAAAAGTCTAGCGAGGAGAAAGAAAACTATATTTTATATCAACCTTGGATAATTTATCCTTCTGGTCTGCCTAGAAATTCTATAATTCATGATACTGGTATTTATACATGATTTTACTTACATGGATATTTACACAGGATATTCTGATCCTTGTTATAAGTATGTATTATCTAAATGCCAGCATTTGCTCTTATTATCACAGTTCGTTAATATGCATGCTTAGAGATAAAAGAGATGCTGCAGCCAGTTAGACAAAAAAGCCCATTCATTAAAGGTACTTGTATCTACGTAGCAACAAAAAGCAAAAGCACTCAGGGCTACAAGGGAAAAACCCTTTAAAAAATTTATTGCGGAGGTGCAACGTTTCGGAGCAAACCTAGCCCCTTTATCAAGCAAGGGGCTAGGTTTGCTCCGAAACGTTGCACCTCCGCAATAAATTTTTTAAAGGGTTTTTCCCTTGTAGCCCTGAGTGCTTTTGCTTTTTGTTGCTTTGCAGTTTTGGGAGGGTGCCGATCCCTCTAGCAGTGTGCACCGGGCGTTCAATTTTGGAGAGCCAGGGTGTGCGGAAACGGTCTCTGTTGTACTTGTATCTACGTGCCATGCTCTTCTTGCTCTTCCTTATAATTGAGCTTAGTGCTGCTGCCTGCCTCCTGTGCCAAACTGTACCCTGTTCTGCCTACTGACACAGGGTAACCCTATAGCTATCAGCAAAATTAACAAGGCAGTAGCTCCAGGGTTCTTACAGTAGCCTATGTCAATAGTAACATAGAAAGTATGGTTGAAAAAGAGACACACATTCCACAAAACCTTTTATGTCCATATAAAAGCTGCCTAACTGCTATTTGATTAAGAGGAAGATGAAAAACCCTTCAGAAGCCTCTCAGAAGATGGCAATCAGACCAGTCCCTGGATCAACTCTGTACTGAGGGCTATTATCAGTAACCCTGTATTTCCTCAGTTGCTTAAAAGTCATCCAGACCCTTCTTGAACCTATATAAAGTATCAGCCAGCACAACTGATTTGGGGAGGGAATGCCACAAGTTCACAGCTCTCACTGTGAAACTGTGAACATTTAGATGGAACTTCCTTTCTTCTAATCGGAATGGGTGCGCTTGTGTCTGCTAGAAGGACCTACTGGTAAATAAAGCATTAGACAGATTATTATATGATCCCTACATATACAGTATAGTTATCATAACCCCCGTAAGCGCCTCTTCTCCAATGTAAACAACAACAACCTGGCCAGTCTTTCTTCATAACTGATTCTTTCCATACCCTTTACTGGCTTAATTGCCCTTCTTTGGACCCTCTCTAATTCAGTAATATCACATTTGAGCACTGGAGGCTGGAAACTGCACGCATATTCTAGATGGGGCCTTACCAGTGCTCTGTGAAGTGGAAGAATGGGCCTCTCCTCCTATGAATCTATGCCCCTTTTTAATACAGCTCAAAACCTTGTTTGCCCTTGCAGTTGCTGATTGGCATTGCTTGCTACAGCCAAGTTTATTATCTACAAGGACTCTACAAGGTCAATAGGCACAGCACAGATGCAGCAAAATAATTAGGCACAGCTCTTACACTCATGCCAGGAATTATGCCAACCAGACATAGAAAACCAGTGCAAGCAAGCACAACTGCGTCAAATTTGCCACATCACTGGCTGCTCATCAGGCAGAAGACCCCTTTTAAACAAAACGCTGTATTGTCGCTGCATATAGGCACATTTTTCCAGGTTGTTTAACTTAAGTCAATTTTCAAATAGTGCTGCAAATGCTCAAGTGCATTTGGATCAGGGCTTTGCACTGAAGGATAGGAACCAGTCAGCAGCTAGGCTGACCTTATAGGGAACTGAAACCTGATTTTGCAAGGCACTTGTCTAGGGCCCACCTATTTTTAGGGTCCCGGTCCTGGCTGTAAAAACTAACTTGGTGTAAATACAAGGCAAATGGATCGTGGATATGATTCGCATTAAATCACTCATGTTGCTGACTGGCTTCCGCTTTTTCTATTTTACCTAATATTCATGCATGCTTGATCTAAGCTGTATCATCATCATTGCACTCGAATGCACAGATAGGGTATGGAGCAGGCCTTCAGGAAAAATAAATAGCAAGGGCGCAGCCAAAAAGTGTGTGTATGTGTGTGGCAGGTAGCGTGCCACAATACTCCACCCTCCAAGCAAACCATTCTCTTTTCAGTCTCTAACTAGCTGAGCATATCTGGCTGCAATCTATTCATTTCTGCAGTGATGTTGCTGGCAAGTCTGGGGTTAATGGGGTTCTCAAGGCCATTTCTGCAGTAATTTTGGCATGAGATACCACAGTCTGTTGTGAAATGTTTGGGCCACAATATGTCAGGGGGTGGGGACCACTGTGTTCTGGTGCACTTTGTGCTTCTAATGCTGTCTGCTCTAAACATGAAAAAGGGTGTATTTTTGTAAAATGAGCTATGTGTTGGTGTGGCCACAAAGCAGCATGGACAGATTTTTTAACTGCACTACACGCGGCATATCATTATTTCTATCTTTTTATTTCCATTCCATTTAGTCTTAATCCAGCTCTGAGGCCAGCACATGTGGGGGAAAACTAGTGGTAGAACTTAAGCAGATTAGGCAGAGGCACCACCATAGGCCTTCTCAGATATGGATCTACCCAAAAGGCTTAAACTTATTGCTGTAAAGATTGTTGCCTAGAGTTGCTTTTTAACAATGTATTAAAGTTTTTTTTAATTTAAAATTTCATATATTTGTTTCTTGCATAAAACTGTCACATGAAAAAGCTAAACAAAAAAATAAAATTGCCATTGCTTGAGATAACCCAAGATAATTCAAATGAATCTTATTCTATTGTGGACATCACCATTACTCGTATGTGTCTAAAATATAAGTGGGGGTTTAAAGTTAAAAACTAGTTCCGTTTTCTATTTCTTTTCTCTTTCTTTTTCCATGTGTATTTTGGTTTTAAAATAATTCTCTTCGTATGTTATGTACTCTTCCACCACAAGGAGGAAGCAAAGAACCTGCAAAACTGTTCTCTACTGAAAGAACCTTTTGTACGAGTAGGAAACCAAATAGATCCACACATGGCATGCTATTTAAAATAATACAAAGCAAATGAGAACAAACAATTTAACATATTTATAGTGTACAGTTGATTATCAGGAATATGCAATATAAATTCCAGCATTCTCTAAGTTATTTAGTTAGTTACACATCTACAATGTGTAGAATGTCTGAATTGCGAGAAAGACACCTTTCAAATATTTCAAAGTGATTTTTCTTTTTCTCTGTACAATAAAAACAGTACAAATATAGGATCTATTATTGATAATGCTTTTAACCTGGGGTGATCCAGATAAGAGGTCTTTCTGTAACTGGGATCTCCATACCTTGTCTACTAACGTTTAAATAATTTAAACATTAATTAAATGCAGAATATCGCTACTATAATGTGATTATAGCAATCTATACACAGCTATATCTGGACCATGGCTCTGGACCATTCTCATTCGCTTTTGGATGGGGGGTAACTATATAGAAATTTGTAGAAGCTGATTGGGGGTTTAATATATACTTGCCATATGGTAAAGCAAATAATTCAGATTTTTAAAAATGATTTCCTTTTTCTCTGTAATAATAAAATGGTGCCTTGTACTTGATGGTAACTAAGCTGCATTTAACCATATTGGTGACAATAAAAATAATAATAATACTATACCTGTTAATAATCAAATGCTGAATTATGAATTGCGTTTCCAGTTTGGCCTTTGGGCACACATCACTCCCCATATCTAACTGACAGCGTTCCATGAATACATGCAGGCTGTATCCTAGTGCCTTACCAATTCCTCAGAGTTAACCTTTTCTCCCTCGTACTTGCACTGAACTATAAATAACTCAAAGTGTTTTTGCTTTATGTTTTATGGCATCCATTTCAAGTTTCCACTTCCCATCAGAGAAATATCCACTTATTGTATGTGAGTTATCGCCCTAGTTAGGCCTATCTGGTTCTAACTCTAAGCTGGCAATTTAAAGGCTGAAGTACATGTGGATATTGTGTATGGGGGGGGCAACAGGAACCTATCCTTATGCTGTCACCTTTACACTTGGGTTCAGGTGGCAGACATGCTATGCAGTTATTTTACTTGTCACCACAGAGTAAATGTATCTGTTAACCCAATAGCTAGATAAATAAGCAGCTGGTCTGTTCTATTTTCTTTTTATTGGTTTATTTTAAAGATATTGACAGTTGTTATGCCCAATGGCATGTAGCAATTGCCACGACTGGTGCAGGTCTAGGTTTTAAATTACCCATCTCTAATCTGAAGTGATGCTGCACTGGCTGGAGTCCACTGACCAGACTGTGATGGTCTCTAAAGGATGGGTGGGTGTATTTTCTACAGCACAGTTCCCTATTATCATTGGATTTTTTCCTACTCAGGTCATGACATCAATCTGGCATTGACCCAATACTTTCAGTAAGATAAATCAAGAAAAGTACTTTATATTATAAAGTGCAAAAGTATGTATAATTTTAGGCACAGTTAGTACTTTGTGTCTTGCTTAAATATAAACATGCTTCCCCATTGTTGTGCCCACACCAGAAGGATTGGGCTGGCGACATCTTTATAGCAGTGATTTGACACGTTCAAAGCCAAAGAGGTCGCTCATCTTCCACTCGAGCAGCATTGTGAAGCATAACTGCCTAACGACCTAGTTTTCTATTGCTTGTGCAATAAAAAGCTCATAGGGTTACACATATGGGGTGAGAAAGCTTTCCCAAATCCCATCAAAAACAGGTAATTGTGCTTCTTTTATATGGACTCCACTTCTCCACCTGCTCCCAGATTTCCCCCATTATCAGTGCTATTTCCTTCAACGTGTCGCCTGGTAAAACAAAAGAAGGCCAAGTTGACAAACACTTTATTGTATGTGCACAGACCGCAGGCCCTGCATTTGTTCTTTTCTTTGCTCTAGGAGAATGTGCATTGTTATCCTTTAGTGACATCTGTATGTGGGTGCTCTGCCTTCATCATACAATGGAATTAGATATATGGAAACCTAAAAGGTATTCAAAAGACTGTAATGCTTAAAAACCTAACTTCTTTTATAAGAGATTTTTTTGTATACAACTGAACTTAAATGTTTGAGCTACATGGGAAAATCATTTTCTCTTCTCTTGACCAGAAATTCTACATATACTTAATGAAGAAATAATCTTCTATATGGGGTACCTTTCTTTAGTAGCATGCCATATAGTAAAAGAAAAATCACCAAAAGAGAATAAGGCTGGTGCATAAATTATTATAAAAGTATGAATGTTGCTGTATTCTTTATATTGTATATAAGGCATAAGGTATATTAAGGCATAACATGGAGAAAAGATATTAAAAAGTGAAGGGATTTAACACTTTGGTTTAACTGTTACAATATATGCTTTTACTGACATAGACAAGAGGGTCTCTGTACTCACTCATTATTAATATATATATATATACATAGTAATACAGGCACACCTAGGCACCAACGTTGCGGAAGTAATGACACTTCCATAGAGCGTCACTACTGCTCTACCCCCTCGCCGGATTTTCAGTGGAAAAAGAAAATATAGGCACTAGTGATGAGTGAATTTTTTCGCCAGGCATGGATTCACAGTGAATTTCCGCATTTCACCATTGGCTTAATTGTTTTGCGAAACTTCCTGAAAATTTTTTTGTTGTTGCGTGTCAAATTGGGCACAGTCTCGTCAAAAGAAGGGCGGCGTTCACGTCAAAAAAGGGCATGGGCGACAAACAAAATTTATCACGGGTGACAAAAAGATTAGACACAAGCGAGAAAAAAATTGCGCGCTGAATGCATTTCGCGAATTTTTCGTTGTTTCGCGAAATTTATGGTGAAGCAAAACGGGACAGATTCGCTCATCACTAATAGGCACCCGTGGTCCGCACCCCTAGGCGCTGGCCCTCGGGTGCCCCATGCTAAATACGGCCCTGCCTATCGATAATGACGGAATAAGCAGCATTATAATCCTACACCCCCCTGGCTATGACTACAAAACACCATTCCATAGAGCAATATGGGATCTGCTTGGTAGCAGATAATCTAAGCTGAAATATGCTGCATATTTACTAAATGGTGCTAAAATTTTTGCAAGGGTTGCTTGTGCCCAAATGTATTTGAAGCATAGTTTTCGTGTATAAATATCACCACTGAATTTTAAACCTTTTGATGGGGGTGCAATGAGGATGAGACCACAACATTCATACAGACAAAGACAAGAGGTCCTGTTTTACTTAACTATATGATTTTTTAACATTTTACCCCTATTTTATATTTTTATTACTAGACAGTAAAGCATGGGATTATTATGTTTAAGGTATACAGTGGAGACAAGTATGACACACAAAAAGCCCAGGTTCTTACAAGATACTAACCGCCACACCCAGTTAGTTTGATTACAGAAATGGCCGAATATTCCTTTTTTGCATAACTTTATAAATGTGCATGTTAAAGTGCTTACATGTTATTTGCCATGTTAGAGGTATATTTCATACCTCTAACGTCTCAACAGCTTATCTAGTGATCAAAAATGTTGGATTTTTTTTGGCTCAGTGACTTATACCCAATTGGATTTACAGCCCCTCCCCCCATTACAAAATTAAGGGAAGTTTGTTGGATTTTGCCAAAAAAAAATGATTTTCTACAAATCATCTCTTAGTCTAACGACATTATCATTAACAGTAATTGTTTTGGTTTGGCCTCCACAAAAACAGTAATTTTATTGCTTAGGTTTCCACAGAAACAGTAATTGTTTTGGTTGACTTGTTTCCCTTTCCTTTCCCTTTTTACTCCCTGAAAAATGTCCTGCACACTCCCATGAACAAACGTTGCTGTTCATTAATAGATATCATGGGGCCAGGAGGAATGCAGAGAGGGTCAACTAGGATTTTAGAAGTAAGGCCTAACACTAAAATGTAATATGCAAACTTGAGCCTTTATTTGCCTGTCCCCTATACGCCTCATTCAGTGTAGGAATAGGGTGTCCGGGGCCAACTGTCAGTGGCACCTCAGGGGGTGAGACGCAGCCTGGGTTGGCAGGGCCCACCAGGTTTTTCCCAGTGTTCCGCTGGCCCAGTCCAACCCTTCCTACATCAGGTCCCTGTTCTTGCATTGATATCTACAATGAGCACCAGATTTTTCATCCAGTAATCAGTGCACAGCACAGGGGGGCACAAGTTCTGGTAGAATGTGCACTTCAGGGTGTGTTCTTCTCCTCCTTAGTGCTATTTAGTTGTAATATTGGTGTGTAGGTGCCATCTTAGTGCATTGTGCCTGAGCTTTCAGAAGGAGCCAGTACTAGTGAGTAGCAAAATTTTTCACCAGGCATGGATTCACAGTGAATCTCCGCATTTCGCCATTGGCGGATTCTTTCCGGAAAACGGTGTGCGTAAAAAAAGGAATTTTGTCACACATGCCTCATTTTTTTTTACGCGTCATCATTTTTTTGCATCACCACTTTAAAGTTTCAAAATTTTTTTTTTGAAGCGAAACCGGACAGATTCGCTCATCGCTAGCCAGTGCTACACATTAGTACTGCTTTCAGGTAACCTATTGATTCTCCTACTCCTGTGTAACTGGAGGAGTCCCAAGCCAGACTTGGATTTCTTACTATTGAGTGCTATTCTGATACCTACTGGGAGCTGCTATATTGCTCCCTTCCCATTGATCTGCCACATGGCTGTGGCACCCTGGGAAATGAAGAATATGGCTAGCTCCATGTGAAAATTTCAAAATTAAATATAAAAAAATCAGTTTGTGTTTTTGAAAAACGGATTTCAATGCAGGATTCTGCTGGAGAAGTGCTATTAACTGATGCGTTTTGAAATAATCATGTTTTCCAAGCTTCTCAACAACTCATATGTTTTGTTCAAACCTAATGCAATTATTTATTGTTCTCTTATTCGTCCAAATCCAAAAATTATGGATTTGGTACATCCCTATTTCTGTCAAAGAACTGATGCACAGATTTGGCTCATCATATGTTGTTGATGTCCCTTCGCGTAGCACAGGGGACTTTTGGCGGACCACCCCCTCCACAACCAAAAGCTAATAGTCTTTTTAATGGAAAAAATTATGCAACTACAAGGGAAAATAGACCTCAAGACAATAACCCATAGCCTGAAGACACTCCCTTTTGGTTGTTGAGTTTCTGGAACTTACCCATAGTGATGACGGGATCTGTCCCGGCAAAAAATTCACGCAACGCATTTGTCGCACGATTTTTTGTTGCACATGTCTTTTTTGTCGCACAATTCTATTTTTTGTCACCCATGTATTTTTTGACGCGACCATGCCCTTTTTTGACGTGCGACAAAATAAATTTCCATGCGATAAATTTTTCCGTGGCAAATTTTTCCGGAACTTTTGCGAAACAATTTGCCAATGGTGAAATGCGGAAATTCGCTGCAAATCCATGCCTGGTGAACAAAATTCGCTCATCACTAATTACCCATGTTACTACTTATTTTAACAGCCTAGGCTTCATCCTGCAATAGTTCTTTCATCACTAGTAAACTGACTCCCTACCTTCAAAGCTTATACACTACCATCTTAATATAAACTGCCACCTTAATATTACTTTGTCTAGTTATATATTAAAGGATTCATGGATTTTTATTGTACAAAGCCTTGAAACTGTCAGTGTCTTCAGGTGTGCAAGTTCTCAAAAAAGAACAGTATAGGACAAGAATCATTTTATGTAGGCCTTCCTTTACCGTCATAGGTAGTGATGAGCGAATCTATCCTGATTCGCTTCGCCATGAAATTCGCGAAACAGCAAGAAAATTCGTGAAATGGCTAAAAATTCATGAAACGTATTTCTTGCACAATTTTTTTTTGTTGCCCAAATTCCATGCAATGAATTTTTACGCTGCAAATTTTAATGGAAGTTTCGCAAAACAATTCGCCAAGGTGAAATGTGGAAATACGCTGCGAATCCATGCCTGCCGAAAAAATTCGCTCATCACTAGTCATAGGCTCGGATGTTGCAAACGCAAATCACTCATAAATCTTGTGAAGTAGGAATAATGAAAGCAGTAGTTTCATTGCTAATTGGCCCTTTTGTGTTAATAACAAAGGGGAAAAGGTATTAAAAAAATGAAACCCACTTACTACACATTTATTCCATCATTTCAGCGATTGATCATTAGAAGCTGTTAAGATTGACGACACACAATTCCTGACTAATACAGATTTCCTGATGTTTTATGAAATTATAAAGGCAAGCCATACTGAAAAACAATAGTTACCTATTTATTTAGTAAATTGTATTTTTATTGATTTTGTATTCTCTGGACCTGAGGTTTCCCATTACTAAATATTTTCTATACCCATCAAAATTCAATTATGTTTTTTTTCTTCTTGTACACCTTTAGCAGAATATAATCTCCTGCCATTCCTAATCTAGGTATAGCGCTATATATCTTTTATTTTCTGTAATCTGTGTCCTTCATATGTTCTAAACTCAATACATGCGTCTTATTGTGCCTGGAAAATTCTAATTAATGTTGTTATTATTCTAAACATTTCCAGAGGAGAGACTTGAATACATGTAGAAGAAAGACTTTCCCTTCCAGATCAGGTCAGGTCACGTACCGACCTTGTATTCCTGAAGTATAGTGTGATTCACCTGCAGGTTGATTGCGTTCTTCACAATTCGCACTTACTGTTAGGTTAATATAGCTTTGGCATTTCGATGTGTAAATTGAATGGATATACAATGTTTTCCGATTATCCATAAAGAAAAGAATGTCATGGTTGACAAGGTAGATAGAGAAAGACGTATTGACTCTATTTGAAATCATCCAGCTGATCCTTTAAAGAAAATCCATTAAAGTTATGCTTGTAATTGAATCGGTCATAATTTATTTACATGCAAAACATTACAGTCCATAAGTCTACTGTTTTTTTAAAATCGGTTTTAGAAAAGAATATTACATTTTAAGTGTTAACTTTTAGTCATATTCTAAGACAATTTGCAATTGGTCTTCATTTGTTTTACTTTTTCTCTCTTCAGTCTGGAATTCAGCAGCTATCTGGTTGCTAGGTTTCAATTTACCTTAGCAACGAGAGAATTATTTTAATGAGAGACTGATAGAGGTATGGGATCCCTTATCCGGAAAACCCATTATCCAGAAAGCTTCGAATTATGGAAAGCCTGTCTCCCATAGACTCCATTTTAATCAAATAATTTAGAATTTTAAAAATGATTTTCTTTTTTCCTGTAATAATAAAACAGTACCTTGTAATTGTTCCCAACTAAGATATAAATAATCCTTATTGGATGCAAAACAATCCTATTGCGTTTAATTAATGTTTTATTGATTTTTTAGTAGACTTAAGGTATGGAGATCCAAATTACAGAAAGATCCCTTATCCAGAATACCCTTGGTCCCGAGCATTCTGGATAACAGGTCCTATACCTGTATATGAAAAGTAGGCAAGGACTAGAAAAAAGTTATAATAAAATTGTAGCCTCATAGAGAAATAGTTTTCTGGTTGGTGGATTTTTCAGTTTTAGTTTAAGTTTTCCAGTGGTTTTTTTTGGGTGGTTTAAGGGTAATTAATTAAGGGAATTTTTGAAGCCAAAAAAATTACTTACAAAAATTGTTAGCACTTGTAGGCAGGGCCGCCATCACTAATCATGGAGCAATTATTATCCCACTCATATTAGGGGCTGCCTTGGTGGCTGATTCTGTTAATGCCTATAAGAGGGGCCTGGATGAATTCTTGAACAAGCATAGTATCCAAGGCTATTGTGATACCGAAATCTACAGTTAGTGTCGATGTTGGTATATATGGTATATGTATGCGAGTGTATAGATTGGTCAGTATGGGTCTGTATGTGAGTGGATAGATAGGTCAGTATGGGTCTGTATGTGAGTGGATAGATAGGTCAGTATGAGTCTGTATGTGAGTGGATAGATGGGTCAGTGTGGGTCTGTATGTGAGTGGATAGATAGGTCAGTATGAGTCTGTATGTGAGTGGATAGATGGGTCAGTGTGGGTCTGTATGTGAGTGGATAGATAGGTTAGTATGTTTCTGTATGTGAGTGGATAGATAGGTCAGTATGGGTCTGTATGTGAGTGGATAGATAGGTCAGTATGGGTCTGTATGTGAGTGTATAGATAGGTCAGTATGGGTCTGTATGTGAGTGGATAGATAGGTCAGTGTGGGTCTGTATGTGAGTGGATAGATAGGTCAGTATGGGTCTGTATGTGAGTGTATAGATAGGTCAGTATGGGTCTGTATGTGAGTGGATAGATAGGTCAGTATGGGTCTGTATGTGAGTGGATAGATAGGTCAGTATGAGTCTGTATGTGAGTGGATAGATGGGTCAGTGTGGGTCTGTATGTGAGTGGATAGATAGGTTAGTATGTTTCTGTATGTGAGTGGATAGATAGGTCAGTATGGGTCTGTATGTGAGTGGATAGATGGGTCAGTGTGGGTCTGTATGTGAGTGGATAGATAGGTCAGTATGGGTCTGTATGTGAGTGGATAGATAGGTCAGTATGGGTCTGTATGTGAGTGTATAGATAGGTCAGTATGGGTCTGTATGTGAGTGGATAGATAGGTCAGTATGGGTCTGTATGTGAGTGGATAGATAGGTCAGTATGAGTCTGTATGTGAGTGGATAGATAGGTCAGTATGGGTCTGTATGTGAGTGGATAGATAGGTCAGTATGGGTCTGTATGTGAGTGTATAGATAGGTCAGTATGGGTCTGTATGTGAGTGGATAGATAGGTCAGTATGGGTCTGTATGTGAGTGGATAGATAGGTCAGTATGAGTCTGTATGTGAGTGGATAGATAGGTCAGTGTGGGTCTGTATGTGAGTGGATAGATAGGTCAGTGTGGGTCTGTATGTGAGTGTATATATAGGTCAGTATGGGTCTGTATGTGAGTGGATAGATAGGTCAGTATGGGTCTGTATGTGAGTGGATGGATAGGTCAGTATGAGTCTGTATGTGAGTGGATAGATAGGTCAGTATGGGTCTGTATGTGAGTGGATAGATAGGTCAGTATGGGTCTGTATGTGAGTGTATAGATAGGTCAGTATGGGTCTGTATGTGAGTGGATAGATAGGTCAGTATGGGTCTGTATGTGAGTGGATAGATAGGTCAGTATGAGTCTGTATGTGAGTGGATAGATAGGTCAGTATGGGTCTGTATGTGAGTGGATAGATAGGTCAGTATGGGTCTGTATGTGAGTGTATAGATAGGTCAGTATGGGTCTGTATGTGAGTGGATAGATAGGTCAGTATGGGTCTGTATGTGAGTGGATAGATAGGTCAGTATGAGTCTGTATGTGAGTGGATAGATAGGTCAGTGTGGGTCTGTATGTGAGTGGATAGATAGGTCAGTGTGGGTCTGTATGTGAGTGTATATATAGGTCAGTATGGGTCTGTATGTGAGTGGATAGATAGGTCAGTATGGGTCTGTATGTGAGTGGATAGATAGGTCAGTATGGGTCTGTATGTGAGTATATAGATAGGTCAGTATGGGTCTGTATGTGAGTGTATATATAGGTCAGTTTGGGTCTGTATGTGAGTGGATAGATAGGTCAGTATGGGTCTGTATGTGAGTGGATGGATAGGTCAGTATGGGTCTGTATGTGAGTGGATAGATAGGTCAGTATGGGTCTGTATGTGAGTGTATAGATAGGTCGGTATGGGTCTGTATGTGAGTGTATAGATAGGTCAGTGTGGGTCTGTATGTGAGTGGATAGATAGGTCAGTATGGGTCTGTATGTGAGTATATAGATAGGTCAGTATGGGTCTGTATGTGAGTGTATAGATAGGTCAGTATGGGTCTGTATGTGAGTGGATAGATAGGTCAGTATGGGTCTGTATGTGAGTGTATATATAGGTCAGTATGGGTCTGTATGTGAGTGTATAGATAGGTCAGTATGGGTCTGTATGTGAGTGTATATATAGGTCAGTATGGGTCTGTATGTGAGTGGATAGATAGGTCAGTATGAGTCTGTATGTGAGTGGATAGATAGGTCAGTATGGGTCTGTATGTGAGTGGATAGATAGGTCAGTATGGGTCTGTATGTGAGTGGATAGATAGGTCAGTATGGGTCTGTATGTGAGTATATAGATAGGTCAGTATGGGTCTGTATGTGAGTGGATAGATAGGTCAGTATGGGTCTGTATGTGAGTGGATAGATAGGTCAGTATGGGTCTGTATGTGAGTGGATAGATAGGTCAGTGTGGGTCTGTATGTGAGTGGATAGATAGGTCAGTGTGGGTCTGTATGTGAGTGGATAGATAGGTCAGTATGGGTCTGTATGTGAGTGGATAGATAGGTCAGTGTGGGTCTGTATGTGAGTGGATAGATAGGTCAGTGTGGGTCTGTATGTGAGTGGATAGATAGGTCAGTATGGGTCTGTATGTGAGTGTATAGATTGGTAAGTATAGGCTGTGTGTGCTGGGTTTACATGATGGACTCTGGCCTTTTTTCAACCCTATGTAACTATGTAGCTATGTAACTTCTTACATGCTTAGTTTTTATTCTTCTTTAATCTAGAAACATTGCATAGTAAAACATGTTTAATTACATTAAAACAAAGCCAATACCGCAGAATTTGTGTTTTTGGTATCTTTTTAATATTGATTGTTAAAGGTACTTTTCTATAATATTTATTGTTGGGACTTTTAACACAGGACAATAACCTTTTAAATTATTTTTCAAATAGGCATTTGAGTCGCATGGAAACAGTTGCTGATTATGTACAAAGCAGACTGAAGAAGGACGTATGTTACAAGAGATGCATCAAGAACCATGGGGTCCATTCAACGCTGTCCATGACCAAAGTGCTGAAATGCTTATTAGAAGTGTCTTTACTCTTTGTGAATGGGTTTCCAAGTAGATCTTCATAGAAAATACAGTTCACTAGAGATTCTGGTACCAGCAGTTATTTGCTGAATGTCAAGCTGTTACTGTATATAGATGTTTTTAAATAAAATGCTTTTAAATTATGATAGAGTCTGACTCAATAGAACAGAGTTTTCAAGCAGGTTAAAACTATTAACATTTATAAATTAGGGAATGTACTTGCAGAAGCCAATTTATATAAAAAATATAAAACAAGCCAAAAACTGAATCTGATTTTTACTTCATTATGGACCTATACAGGTATGGGATCCCTTATCTGGAAACCCATTATCCAGAAAGTTCCAAATTACGGAAAGGCCCATCCCTCATAGACTCCATTATAAGAAAGTAATTCTAATTTTTAAAAATGATTTCCTTTTTCTCTGTAATAATAAAACAGTACCTGTACTTGATCCCAACTAAGATATAATTACCCCTTATTGGGGGCAGAACAGCCCTATTGGGTTTATTTAATGGTTAAATGATTCCCTTTTCTCTGTAATAATAAAACAGTACCTGTACTTGATCCCAACTAAAATATAATTACCCCTTATTGGGGGCAGAACAGCCCTATTGGGTTTATTTAATGGTTAAATGATTCCCTTTTCTCTGTAATAATAAAACAGTACCTGTACTTGATCCCAACTAAGATATAATTACCCCTTATTGGGGCAGAACAGCCCTATTGGGTTTATTTAATGGTTAAATGATTCCCTTTTCTCTGTAATAATAAAACAGTACCTGTACTTGATCCCAACTAAGATATAATTACCCCTTATTGGGGGCAGAACAGCCCTATTGGGTTTATTTAATGGTTAAATGATTCCCTTTTCTCTGTAATAATAAAACAGTACCTGTACTTGATCCCAACTAAGGTATAATTACCCCTTATTGGGGGCAGAACAATTCTTTTGGGTTTATTCAATATTTAATTGAATTTTAGCAGACTTAAGTTATAGAGATCCAAATTACAGAAAACCCCAGGTCCTGAGCATTTTGGATAACAGGTCCCATACCTGTATCAGGAAAGAGATGGTTCTTATAGCAGAACCCCATTTACTTTTTGCATCTATGTGAGAATGTAAAAGTTGATCCCAGACAAGTTCCCAATAGAAATAAAAGGGTGGCTGAAGCCTAGCAAAGCTCTGATGCCTGTGTGAATATAGAATGTCATTGTTAAAATGGGCGAGGGCAGCTGCATTCATGGATTACAAATACTTCAATGTAAACTGTTGCTTAGCCTCATAGTATTTCTTTCTTCCCTTCTATTGAACAGTTAATTACTTTATTTCACCTCAGTTTATGTTCGAAACATGTACAGTCCGGGTGTTAACGTTTTGGAACTTTAATGGATTTCAGACATTGAACCATAAGTGTTCTATGGTGCGGAAAATCACTCCCACGCACATATTTTGCCTGTACTGCAATTTAAGATAAAGCGCTTTTTCCATATTTTATACAGTGAAAAGGAATGGCCATTAGGTAATGCATCTTTTTGAAGGCAGAGGCATACTCAAAGCACAACTTTGCCCACAGATATTGTATACATTTTTTGAATCTCTTTTCAAGATGGAATTTAAATTGTCTCACTTGTTGCTAGGGCCATTCAACTGAGAAGCTGCAAAAAACATAAATAATAAACAATAAAAAAATACTTTTTTTTTTTTAAATTAAGTTAAAACTAAAATTGCCCATGTTGGCTCCTGAAGCTTTATATTGAAACCACCTGGCATTGCCGGTTTTGTCTGATCTTTACCAAAGTCTAGGGAAGGTGTTTCCACCTTGGTGTGACATTAGCCGGTGTGGTTCATTTTCAGGGTAACTTTTTATAAGTAAAATAGCCTATTAGCAACTTTTCAACTGGTCTTCATTTTTTTTTTATAGTTTTTGCCTTCCTCTTACAACTCTTTCCAATTTTGGGGTGGCAGCCAAAAAACTATTGCTCTGTGAGGCTACAATTTTATTGTTATTGTTGTTTTTTGTTACTTATCTTTACATTTAGGCCCCTATTCATATCCCTGTCTCTCTTTCAAAACAATGGTAGGTTATACTGAACTCTAGCAATCACATAACCGCTGAAATTTCAAATAGGAGAGTAGCTGAAAACAAAGCTAAATAATTCAAAAACCGCAAATACAAAATGACGACCAATTGAAAATTGTCACAGAATAGTATTCTCTACATCAGTGTTTTTCAACCTTTTTTGGGCAAAGGCACACTTGTTTCATGAAAAAAATCACGAGGCACACCACCATTAGAAAATGTTAAAAAATTTAACTCTGTGCCCAGCAGCAGTGCCCCCCTAGTACACTGGTGCCCAGCAGCAGTGCCCCCCTAGTACATTGGTGCCTAGCAGCAGTGCCCCCCTAGTACATTGGTGCCAAGAGCAGTGCCCCCCTAGTACATTGGTGCCCAGCAGCAGTGCCCCCCTAGTACATTGGTGCCAAGAGCAGTGCCCCCCTAGTACATTGGTGCCCAGCAGCAGTGCCCCCCAGTACATTGGTGCCAAGAGCCAGCCCCCCTAGTACATTGGTGCCCAGCAGCAGTGCCCCCATAAGTCAGTGTGCCCCGTGGCCCCCCCTAATACATTGGTGCCCAGCAGCATTTTACTTCTGCTCTTCGGCGGCTTCAGCAGCATCTTCCCCTCACGCGCGCCGCCTCTGCACTTCTGCCTACACGCGACCGCACACAGGCCCTTTTATAACGTTGCGCCCCGTGCGTACTGACACACGGGGCGCAACCAATGACAGGGCCCGGGTTTTATTAAAGGGGGCCCGAGCTACTAAGAAAAACTGTAGCACCGCCGGGCCCCCTTTGAAAGTAAAAATTGCGGCGCTGCCTACGGCACACCAGTCAACATCTCACAGCACACTAGTGTGCCACGGAACAGCGGTTGAAAAACGCTGCTCTACATCATACTAAAAGTGAATTTAAACTTTAACAACTCCTTTAAGATGGACATATAGGGGCTAATAAAATCTGCCAATTTTGCCCTTTCAGACTGAGTTGGCATCTTATTATAGTTATGGGAGATAGCTCTTAGTACAAGTTGATCCAGGGACTGGTCCGATTGCCATCTTGGAGTCAGGAAGGATTTTTTTCCCCTCTGCGGCAAATTAGAGAGGTTTCAGATGGGTTTTTTGCCTCCTCTGGATCAACTAGCAGTTAGGCAGGTTATATATAGGCATTATGGTTGAACGTGATGGACGTATGTCTTTTTTCAACCCAACTTACTATGTTACTATGTTATTGGGCAATATATTGTGGCAGCTAGTGATGAGCGAATTTTTTTGCCAGGCATGGATTTGTGGCGAATTTCGAAAATTCGATGCAGAAAAATTTCGTAGCATGGAAACTTGTTTTGTTGCGCGTCAAATTGGGCGTGGGCACGTAAGAAAGGCGTGGTCGAGTCAAATTGGGCGTGGTCGCAAAAAAAAAAGGGCGGACGACAATCAAATAGACGCGGGCGAAAAAAAAAAATAGACGTAGGCCACAAAAAAATCATGCGACAAATGCGTTTTGCATATTTTTCACTGTTTCGCAAATTTTATGGCGAAGCAAAATGGGATCGATTCGCTTATCACTAGTGGCAGCCAATAGGCCTACCCAACTGATATCTGGCTGAAGATTGGCAAGCTATCAAAGGAGCGGGTTAGATTTTCCCATCAGATCAAAGACCACATCTGTGCATTGATGTTGCCCTTGTCCCAATGCCCTACATTAGCAGCAATTAATAATTATGATCCAAAAATTGGCTAGAGAGCAAGGTCGCCGAACGAGCAGATCTTCACATGTATGGCCACCATTAGTACACCACTTTTTACATCAAATAAATATTTCATGGCATTTCAGTGTTTAAAGAGATATGCCACATCTTTCAGTGTTTAACGAGATATGCCACATCTTTGATCTTGGAATTTAGCAGTCTAAGTCTGCCTGTTTACTGGCTCTTACCAAAAGGAATCTTTGCTGATAGGTATCAACCACCAACTTACCCTGCACCTCCCACCCCTATGTTATAAAACATTTTTACTTTGTAATTGAAAGGATTTTCCTTTAATTACTAACTGGTAATGGAGAAAGCAATTGCAAATTGCACAGGGAGCCATTTAGATTTCTTGCATGATGTAAACCTGAGATCTGTCTCTACTGTGAATCACAAATGTTCAGCTTATGGTTTAATTGCTTTTAACCACTCAACACTGTCACATAATTTGTTGTGGATAATACTTAGCCACATTTAATTACGAGCTGAAAAGTTTGCACTTAACTGAACTGACAATTTCACACAAAGATGTCACAGAGGAGGTCAATACTGCACAATGAAAATAAAGCTCTGGTGGAGGATTCAGTGCTTTATAGCCATCAGAGATTTGATAGGATCAAAAATGTGGCATGAGGTTAGTGTTATCCTGACTATTGTGGCTTCCATTAATCCTTCTACATATGCCAAACAACATGGCAAACATTATTACTATGATTGGGATTCAAACGCATTCCAGTTCAAGCACCACCACCTTTACAGGCAAACCTTAAAACCTTCAAATATATATAATTCGCAGTAACCAATAAGACCCTTCCGCTTATGTACATAATAGCTGTTACCATAGAGACTCAACAAGAAATATCAAAGGCTATTTGAGATACAAATAGCACTGGCGTATAGCAATCTTTAAACTACAGATTAATACTTTAACTTAATACATACTCCATCTCCACCTCACATCCCAATGACATGCCAAGACTGTAGCACCCTACCTACCGTTTCAATTACCGGAAATATTAAAGTTCTACCAGAACCCATAACCCTGATAACAGCACAACTGGATGGTGGAGGACAGGTGGAGACCTTTATTAGTCAGTCCATAACAGAAAATAAATTAACATTTGAATGAAACACAGAATTCATAACTTGCTTCTAAACTTCAGTCAGTTCATCCTTACCTTCAGTAGGCTGCCATCTTCCACCTTGTGCCCACATCAAGATTATCGAGTTATATATATATAGAGTTCTATAAAGTTCTATAGAGTTCTATAAAATCCTTTTGTTAATTACATAAGAACTTGGAAGAAATTGGAACGAATTCAAAATGTAACATATTCTTGGTCATTCCTTGATGAATTGAAGAATTCTACCCAAAGGTAGATCCAAAAACCTCTGGAAGCTGCGCTGCTGTAGAGCTCTCCCACTGCGGTTGGGAAACATTTTTAAATCTTTGCTCTCAATTGCTAACGTTCCACTATTCTACTCTTCATCTATCATAATAAGCAGTGCAAACTTTTCACAAAAATTGTTCATCATAATATCTCCACTGCCTTATTCACTGAGTATTGGTGAAATTCCCACCTACTGTAGCTGCCTACATGTGCAGGGCCAGTTCTGCTACAAGGCAAGGTAAGAGCTTTTCTTTAGGCAAAGCCCCCTTACAGGTAACATTAAGTATATTTTAGTTCAGGAGAGCACAATAGCCCTCTCTATTTGGGATGCACCAGAATTCATTTTGGGATTTGGTGGAAATCTCAAATCTGAAAATAGGCTTTGGCTTTGGTCCATGGTCCAGTTTTCAGCCAAATCTTTTTGTTGAGCATTCAGCATTTGAGCGAATCAAAAATGAGGGATTTGATTGTCGTGGCAACCATCCTAGAGGGAAAACATGCTTATTTGCTTTTTCCATTGTTGAACCCAACTCAATATATGTATATATTTATATGTGTGTATGTTTGTTTGTCTGTGTTTATATATTTCTATTTTGTTTGCATCTCTCAATGCCTTTGAATCATGCAGTTTGGTCTCCTTGGCAACTGTGTGGTTATGTGTGTGTCCCTAGATGGCTCTAGGAGATAGAATTCTCATTTACTCTGTAATGTAACAAAAACCAGATACTAGGTTCTCACATGGTCCCTAGCGATGCAAAGCTCTCTTTTGTATATTACCCACATGAATTTCTCAAACTTGGTGTACTTACTCTATAATGTATTGGTATTCTGGTAAATGCTTAATATTTTGATATAATTTTTTTATGAATGCCCCGGACCTGGGGTCTTCCGAATAAGGGTCTTTTTGTATTTTGGATCTCCATACTTGACTCCAAATACCATTTAAACATTAAATAAACTCAGTAGGATTGTTTTGCCTCCAATAAGCATTAATTACATCTTAGTTGGAATGAAGTTTATGGTATTGTTTTATTATTACAAAGAAAAAGCTATTTTTTTCAACTTTCTGAAAATAGATAAAGAGATAATCATTTGTAAAAATTTTAATTTTTTGCTTACAATAGAGTCTGTAAATCAGAGCTTTTTAGATAATGAATCCTATACCTGTAATGAATCTGAACCCTGTATGTCATAAAAGTACACCATTGGCAATGTATGATATTCGGTGTGTGTATGGTGGCTCAAAGAGCCTACCAATATCACAGAAGGCTGCGGATATCAGTTGACTCGTCAAACAGTCAGGTTAAAAGATTTTAATTGAGCGCCATTGAAGGCCCCCAAGCAAAATCTACGTTTAGGGCTGAATCGCCAGGTGGAGGTAGAATTTCTATTGTTTCTACCTCTATATCTGACGATTCAGCCCTGAACATCAGTGGCACGAAAGACTGGAATTGCTATGTGTGTGGCCTCCTTAAAAGTGAGGTAGGTACATTAGGCTGATAATTTATTTGCTGTCCAAGAAATTCTTAGCTGAATGATGGTCATGATGTTTCCTTAGATAATGAGTAATGGGTAGTGATGAGCGAATCTGTTCCATTTCGCTTTGCCGAAAAATTCGTGAAGCTTTCAAAAGATCCGCGAAACGGCGAAAATGTCGTGCAGCAAAAAAAAATGTCGTCCGCGGCTATTCTTTTGTCGCCCGCGGCTATTATTTTGTCGCCCGCAGCTATTATTTTGTCACCCGCGGCTACTATTTTGTCGCACGGCTATTCTTTTGTCGCACGGCTATTCTTTTGTCGCCCGCGGCTATTCTTTTGTCGCCCGCGGCTATTATTTTGTCATGCGGCTATTCTTTTGATGCCCGCGACTATTCTTTTCTTATGCTGGCGACAATTTTGTGACATGCGGCTAATTTTTCCGCGGCAAATTTTTTCATCCATTTCAATCGGCCAATGGCGAAACGCGGAAATTCGCCGCGAATCCATGCCTGGCGAAACATTTCGCCCATCACTAGTAATGGGGTGGCCCTGACCAAAGGTTGGACCTCCAGTAGGAGATTGAACTGGAAAAGTATGACGACCACAGGCCAAGGGATTGGAATTATACTTTATGTAATGTTTATCACAAGAATTACACCACCATGTTTTGCAATGAGAAGTTTGCAAGAGCAATTGGGAGCTTAGCCAACGTTATGTTAAAACTTTGGTACGGACTCTGGGAATTGTACTATACCTGCCAACCGGACATTCTTGATTTATTAATTCATGGTACTTGTCTAAAAGTGGGTTGGGTTTTAGATACATTGGAACAGGTCACAGCATCAAAATGGACAGGGTGTTTGCCAGTCAGTTCTACATGTGGAAGCCTGTACAGGTATGGGATCCCTTATCCGGAAACCCGTTATCCAGAAAGTTCAGAATTACAGAAAGGCTGTCTCTCATAGACTACATTATAAGTAAATAATTCTAGTTTTTAAAATTGATTTCCCTTTTCTCTGTAATAATAAAACAGTACCTTGTACTTGATCCCAACTAAGATATAATTACCCCTTATTGGGGCAGAACAGCCCTATTGGGTTTATTTAATGGTTAAATGATTCCCTTTTCTCTGTAATAATAAAACAGTACCTGTACTTGATCCCAACTAAGATATAATTACCCCTTATTGGGGGCAGAACAGCCCTATTGGGTTTATTTAATGGTTAAATGATTCCCTTTTCTCTGTAATAATAAAACAGTACCTGTACTTGATCCCAACTAAGATATAATTCATCCTTATTGGAGGCAAAACAATCCTATTGGGTTTATTCCATATTTAAATGATTTTTGGTAGACTTAAGTTATGGAGATCCAAATTATGGAAAGATCCCTTATCCGGAAAACCCCAGGTCCCATACCTGTACTACCTTTACTACTTCAAATCCAGTGTTTTGAGTAAAATGTGCTCGTGTTTTCTTGTTAATGACAGCTAATGATGAGCAGTCCTTTGTCAGCATTCACAGGGAGGATGGGTAGAAGCAGGGCATTTTACAGTCAAGTGCTGAATACATGAAAGATGATTTTCTTTGCCGCCAGAAACCAATGTGAAAAATGCATACGAGTTTAAAAAAAATGGGAGACTGATTAAGACCTTGACTGCAAACCCATTCCTGCAAAGATGCTTTGTATGGATATTAAAAAGATTCTGCCAGATTTATAACAGTCATGAATGAAAAACAATAAGCAATTCAGATAATCAAAAGCATTTCCCAACTGCGCCTTTTACTGTTTGGCAGAAACTACTATTTGTACTAACCCTGTCACTGCTGCTCATGGCGTGTAATATGAAAGAGATGGGAAATATTGGGCAATCTATTCGTTGGCCAAATGGTCAAAAAAACAAGAACAAGGTTAATGAAATTATGTTAAAAACATTGTTCTAATTCCCAATTTAGGACAAAAAAAAAAAGAAATTGTTTTCTCAGTTTAGAATAATTTCACTAAGGGTTTTCAGACTTCCTCATGATAAACAAAAGAGAATGAATATGGCTGTATGTGTAGATTGGCTTGTATACTTTATTTTTACAGCCTAATATGAATGTAGGTATATCTTTATTTTTAAAGCGCTACTTACTGTATATACCCAGCGCTGTACAGTAGAATAGATTAATACAATAAAATAATAATAGATAGATACAAAGTATAACAATAAATACAAATAAATACAAGGTACGGTTTCAATAAGTTAAGAGTCAAAGAGACAAGAGGATGGAGGTCCCTGCCCCGTAGAGCTTACAATCTAAATGGGAGGGTAACTTACAGACACAAATAGGCAAATATAAGTGCTGTAGGTCAGTGGGTGACACTACAATATAAGTGCTAGTTTCCAGATCAGGTGCTGGGTGAGTGCTCCAAGACGGAGTCTTTAAGTTTAGTTTTAAAAAGACTAAAGGAGGATTCTCTCTGGAGGAAATTAGGGAGGGAATTCCAAATGTAAGGGGCAGCAAGGCAGAAAGGTTTAAGGTGGGAAACGGAAATAGTAGTGGGGGGCGCAACCAAGCAGTTGGTCTGAGAGGAGCGGAGGAGTCGGCCAGGAACATATGGAAACACAAGAGGAGAGATGTAGTGAGGCACAGCGGAATGGAGGGCTTTGAAGGTTACAAGAAGGAGTTTCTTTGTTTAATGCTAAGAAATGATAGGGACTTTAGCAGCGGAGGGGCCTGAACTCTCCTGGATGAGAGGAGGAGAATTCTAGCAGCGGTATTTAATACAGACTATAGGGGGTAGACATGGAATTCACCCCTCATATGCAAACCTATTCTTAGGCTGGTGTGAGGAACAACATATTTTTAATGACAATAATATTTTCTATGACCACATACAATACTATGGTCGCTTTATAGATGATATTATTCTAATTTGGTCAGGCACTAATGAACAATTCACAAACTTCATTACATCACTCTAAACACTAATAATTGTAATTTCAAATTCACTTCAGAATTTAATGATAATGCAATCAATTATTTAGATGTCACTCTATCCACTAACAATGGACTCATTACTTATACAGGTATAGAACCTGTTATCCAGAATGCTCTGGACCAGGGGCTTTCTGGATAAGGGGTCTTTCCGTAATTTGGATCTCCATAACTTAAGTCTGCTAAGAAATCAATAAAACAGTAATTAAACCCAATAGGATTATTTTGCATCCAATAAGGATTAATTATATCTTAGTTGGGATCAAATACAGGTACTGTTTTATTATTACAGAGAAAAAGAAAAATCCTTTTTCAAAATATGAATTATTTTATTAAATGGAGTCTATGGGAGACAGGCTTTCTGTAATTCGGAGCTTTCTGGATATCGGGTTTCCGGATAAGGGATCCCATACCTGTACTGTTTTTTGTAAAAATTGCTCTGCAAATACTTTACTAAATGCAACACCTTGCCATCCTCAACATCTTGTATACAACATTCCATATAGTCCGTTTTTACGCCTTAGGCGCATTTGTTCAATTGAGACTGCAAAATCGAATCTAAAAACGACTCCAAAATCTTGTATTTTAACATTCAGTCCTCAATACAATGCAATAAAGAAAACAATTTATCGAAATCTAACTATCCTAAAAACGGATCCTACCTTGAGACACATTCTAAATGATGGATACAATTTTGTCAGGAGGACAGCAACTCTGGGTAATAAATAGTGATGAGCAAAATGGTGAAAAATTTGTGAAACGCATTTGTCCCATGATTTCTTTTGTCGCCCACACTTTTTTGACGCGACCACTGCCTTTTTTACGTGACCACGCCCAATTTGACACACAACAAAAAAATTTCCGTGCACCAAATTTTTGTAAGTTTTGCAAAAGAATTCGGCAACGCCGAAATGCGGAAATTCGCTGCAAATCCATGCCTGCCGAAAAATATTCTCCTAGCCTCATTCAATCTAATACACAAACTCATACATGGCTGTCTACTAACAGAATGTATAAATGTGGATCTAGACAATGTATTACTTGCAATTTTATTTTGGAAACTTGATCTTTTACTTCGTCTAATACTGGTAAAACTTACCAAATAAACATTATAATATTGTAATACCAAATATGTAATCAACTTACTTACATGTACAAAATATAACAAAGAGTACGTAGGTCAAACTAGTAGAAAACTCAAGGAAAGCATTTGAGAACACATTTTGAACATTACAAATGAAAAATGCAATACGAGCAAAACATTTCTCAGAATGCTCTAATAGATCTCTTTCATACCTGACAGTTATAGGCATAGATAAAATCTTTCCAAATCCTCGAGGTGGAGATATCACCAATACTTTGATTAAAAAATAAGCAAAATGGATTTTTTTACCTTCACACTGGACAACCAGATGGTTTAAACTATGATTATGTATGATTCAGGTCTGAGTATGCAATAGCAATAACCTTTCTGTTTTTATCTGAAACACACTTTAATCATTACTTATCTATTATCATTTATTAAAAATGTGCCTAATTGCGGATACCATTTACTAAATACTGTGCCTAATGGTGGTTACTTCTCCTATATATAGATATCCTACATACCTAGCTTTTTTAACCTAATCACAGAGAATGCCTAATTAATGTCAATTAATTCTTTATTGACTCTGCATTGTTATTGGTCAACTTTCGTTCAATATGGTTGGCCATTTGATCTTTAAATATTGTGTGTTAAATATTGTAAACTGTTATTTAGCTTATGATTAAGTACGCTTTGGTACGAAACGTGTAAGGCTGCCTTCTTGCTTTTAATGTATGGATAAACTTTGGGAGACATGGGAGTTATGAAGGCCAGTTAGTAGCAGGTTATAGTATTATATGCAAGTGGGTGCTACTAGACTGCTGTTATTGGTTAAAGGAGAGGGAAAGGTACAATCCTTCGGGGGGTAAAAAAATAAGGCAGCCCCAAGTCATTGTAATCACTTGCATGAACCCTGGGCAGTGCTTCTGTTAGCAGGAAACTGGATCAGCCTGGGGTACATACGAGCGAGGGATCCTCTTCCTGCTTCTTCCTTTGTGCCAGGTGCGCATGTGCTGAACTTTAACAAAAAAGTCAGCTTTTTCACTCTCCTGTTTTTTGAAGAAAGAAGAAGGGACGAAGAAGATCACTCACTTGCATCTATCCCAGGCCAGTGCAGTTTTCTGCTAATAGGAGCACCAGCCCGGGGTATCAGGTAAGTGATTACAATCCCTGGGAGGGTGTATAACATTTGGAACCCCCCAGTGATTCAAGCTTTCCTTACCCTTTAAGCCCCCCCCCCCCCAGCATGCACACATGCAAGATCTAACTTGAAGCTGTTTCCACCCCCTTCTTCCCACAACTACAGCAAAAACTGGGGCATACACTGGATCCTTTCGGAGCTCCACTCTCTACATAGTGAATGAGATCTCAAGGTACAATAATAAATAATATATGGTGCTGGTATTCAGGACGGACTGGGCCGTCGGGCGTCGGGACACCAAGAAAAAGCCTGGTGGGTCCCAGCCCTAGTGGGCCCCGACAGCCCAGACCCGACCCTTGCTTGATCTCCCCTGGGTGGCGGTGTTCTTCCCCTGATGGGTTAAACTTACATGCACTCAGGGGCGGACGTTGGGCGGGGCCTCTGCAGTGGGGGGGTTGCAGCGGGGGCCCCAAGGGGGTGTGGGGGACCAGCCACCGGGGCAGCTGGGGCGGCAGTCCAGGTGGGCCCTGCACCCCCCAGTCCGAACCTGAGCATGGTAGGAGGGGGAGGACTGGTTCCTTTCCTATATTGCAGTATCTAGATTGCCACGGGCTCCCCTGCACAGCCTGGCAAAGGAGGCAGCAGGACGTGGAACACAAACTCTAATTTCTTTGCATTTTGCTGTATGACACTAAAATGTACCATATTTAATAGGGAAAAAAGCCTGCTATTACTAAAACACAGGCTGCTTGAATTTACTCTGAGAGTTGCTGTCCGTTGTTTTTGCTATTTAAGTGATCTCCCATACAGCACTGAAAGATTATGTGGTACTGCATCCCTCTGCACCACAATCCGACATCAAGGAACTGAACCTTAAGAGAGTTGTACTCTGCTGCAAGATGAGCCAGTAATACATTTATAGTCGCTTGAGGGGGGGAATACAAAGTAAATATAAATTTACTTACATTAATATTTCTATGAAGAAAATAATATGAAACCATGGAAAATTGTTACCCAAATTTCTGAAAATGCATAAAATGCATTGAAGTCAAATGTCTATTTTTCTTGGGGGAAAATGCATTGGAGTCAATGGGCATTTTTTGTCCATGCCAAATTCACTGGAGTCAACAGTTGTTTTCTTCGTTCCAAAAAGACATTTTATTTTCTGCTGAAGCAAAATGCTAGGTGAAATTTTAGTGCAGATTTGCAAAAACATTTGCTACTCAGAAATCACAATTTTCAGCACCAATCTGTATGAGGCGAAAAAAATGTCCTCATCCCTTGGTGCAAACAAAAAACACATATACAGGTATAGGACCTGTTATCCAGAATGCTTGGGACCTGGGGTTTTCCGGATAAGGGGTCTTTCTGTAATTTGGATCTCCATAACTTAAGTCTACTAAAAATCATTTAAATACTGAATAAACCCAATAGGATTTTTTGCCACCAATAAGGATTCATTATATCTTAGTTGGGATCAAGTACAGGTACTGTTTTATTATTACTGAGAAAAGGGAATCATTTAACCATTAAATAAACCCAATAGGGCTGTTCTGCCCCCAATAAGGGGTAATTATATCTTAGTTGGGATCAAGTACAGGTACTGTTTTATTATTACAGAGAAAAGGGAATCATTTAACCATTAAATAAACCCAATAGGGCTGTTCTGCCCCCAATAAGGGGTAATTATATCTTAGTTGGGATCAAGTACAGGTACTGTTTTATTATTACAGAGAAAAAGGAAATAATTTTTCAAACGTTATTTGCTGATATGGGTCTATGGGAGATGGCCTTTCCGTAATTTGGAACATTCAGGATAATGGGTTTCCAGATAAGGAATCCCATACCTGTACTGCCATAAACACCAGTGTTTTTTTGCCCAGAATTCCAGAGTAATAGGAGGCGCCACGAGATAATGTAAGCCACAACTTGATCTTGTCTCCATTTGTTAATCTGGCAGAATTTGCAGCAGTTCTCCCATTGTTAATGAGAGTGCAAATGTCATTTCTGTTGCGCTGTTGTGTGCAGTCCTGTAACAGCTTTAGTGTCTGATTCATTATGTGCATCAGTTGTGTGTGGGTGCAGAACACAAAGGCACGTTTTAACTACATCTTGTATATTGCCTATACAGGTATGGGATGTGTTATCCAGAATGCTCAGGACCTGTGATTTTCTGGATATGGGGTCTTTCTGTAATTTGGATCTCCAAGTCTACTATAAAATCATTGAACCATTTAATTAAAATTAAAATGTCTTGCTTCCAATAAGGATTAATTATACCTTTATTATTACAAAGAAGAAGGAAATTATTTTTTAAATATGAATTGTTTAATTAAAATGGAGTCTATAGTAAATGGCGTTCCTGTAATTCAAAGCTTTCTGGATAGTGGGTTTCCAGATAATGCTTTTATTTGTGTATTTGTGTATTTCTACTGTATTTATAGCTTAGATTGCTAGATTAATTGTTCTATTGTTATTTTGCCCTTTTTCACCCTATGTTCCGTCACCTCATGTTCTAAATGTTCTTCAGGGTTTATTTTGGCACCCAAAATGCATTTAATTATTTGATATCAGAATAGAGTTAATATCTACTCTTTCAGAGCAAGGAAAGAGATCAAAAGTGTATTTTTTAAATTACATTTTATTGTCAATAAAACATTTTTTAAATTTCTTAAACATTTCACCCAGTTAAACACACCCACCGTCACGATTTAGCTAAACAGGAAAATAAAGTTAAATTTCACTTCACTGCAAACAGCAGAGACTTTAAAAACAGAAGGTTAACAAAGCTTTACAAAATGAAACATGTAGGGCTGAACCATTATCTGGTACAGGGGGGTTATTTGTGGAAAGATTCCGACAACAGATCAGAGCTTTATTTTGTAGGGAAAAATGCATTCGGCACAAGCAAAATAAATGTATGGCTTCCTTAAAAGTGGTCAATACCTTAATAATACCATAATGAGACAGAGGTATTCCTATCAAACGTGGCAAATGGCCATCAACAAAGAGTCCATCAACTTGCCAGACTATTACAACTTGAACTGAATTTATGATGAGCCCTACATGACCACCAAAGCTTGTCCATTCTTCTTATTCTCCTGACCCACATAGTCCTAAGAGTCGAGCAGACTGTTCACTGGTCCTGTAACTCATACCAACCAAACAAATGTGGTTTTGGATCGGCTTTGTGCAGATTGCAGCACCTATAGGTGCAAGGCACCCCTGTCCTTAATACCTACCAGAGGGGATTTGTATAATTCTATATTCTCCATCTTGACTTATGTTTAGTAAGACAAGACTTGATCAGACAAAATGACTGAATCATTTATCAACACTGACCAAATTTGCAGTAACCCATGGCAATCAATCAAATTGTTGCATTTATTATTCTAACTGCAGTTGTGTTATGTGTTACTGCCCATGGGCAAATTTGCCCAGTGTTTATAAAAAAAACTCTAAGGGGCCTATTTATAATGCTGTGTAAAAAATGGCGAGAAAATTTGCCGCACACTGGAACTTAACAGGGTAAAACCGGGCGTTCAGACAGCGAAATTCTCCATTCATTTTACACAGCTTCTTGCACCATTGTTTTAGCGAATAGCAAAATAAATATGCCCCTAAGGGGCGATTTCGGGAAATCGCCGAAAAAGACTTGCGAGTCTTTTTCTGCGATTTGCGCGAAATCGCGCCGCCGCATCTGCCATCCCGCCAGCGACTTACATATTCGCCGGTGGGATGGCAGGGGGAAGGCAACTCGGGGAGATTAGTCGCCCGCGAGCAGGGAGTTTTGCCGCGGGCGACTAATCTCCCCGTGTACCAGAGCCCTAAGTGTTATAGCAGTTAGGACCTATCTCCACAAATCTATGAATCTAAAAAAGATATGTTAAGTAAATTTGTTCCAGCAATAAAGTTAACACTGATTTACTACTGAGCAGAATATCAGCATCAATTGCATTATCAGCAAGTTCAACTACATTTGCAAACATAACCTCTTCCTTTTTAAATCCCATGAAGAATTTTCCAAAGTAATTTGGGAAATATTTGGAAATTTGCTGACTATGTATTTGACAAAATAATGAATTCCCTGTTTTTCAATATTGGTATGTGATCTCTTATCTGGATAAAAATATTGTTTAAAGAAGCAATATTTCATTTTTGAATAATTTGCTCTTTAATAATAATACAGGTCCTTGCCCTTAACTAATCCAGCATAAATCCTTGTAGTAATATTAGTAATATGATGTTTTTGGTTTTTTTTTTTTAAATATGGAAATGCTATATATAAGTATGGAACCCATTATTAGAAGGACCGGGGGAAGGGGGCTGACAACTTGGTGAAAAAAGAGTTTTTACAGAATTGATAGTTTCAGAAAATAAAGGCTCAGCCAAAATATAGTCTATCCTATCTAACTTTACCATCTGGGTCAGGAGGAAGGAGGCAGCAATGATACAACTTGCTACCAAATAATCTATGGAGCAGATTTTCCCAGATTTTAAGGGTGAATTGCAGTCTCCCAGCATCAGGAACACCAGTTAAAGTCATGCCTGTAGCAATAGTTTCTATCTAGAATGAATTGAGTTCAAAATATTTTAGTTTATAGATCCTTTACCTGTATATTTATTACACATATGAATTTAAATTGTTGAATAATTTTTAGCCAGTCCAAGTTTGTTTTAAAAATGCACAGATTAAACCTCTAGGACAGGGTCTACAGACTTTTTTTTTACCCATGAGCCACATTCAAAAGTAAAATGAGTCGGGGAGCAACATAAGCATGAAAAAAGTTCCTGGGGTGCCAAATTAAAGCTATTAATAGCTAGGTGGCAGCCCCTATATGGACTGGCAGTCTACAGGAGGCTCTGTTTGGCAGCACATCTGGTTTTTATGCATCCAAAATGTGCCTCAAAGCCAGGAATTCAAACATAAGGACCTGCTTTGGGCAGCACCGGATTTGAGTTCCGGGCGCCCAGTGGCCACCCCATTTGCTGCCCCTCCCCCACCTTTGCACGCATTCCATTTTTACTGTGATATGGAGCACTGGGGAGAGGATGCGCTGAAGATTTTTGCTCATCCCGTCCCCAGTGCTCCATATGTGAACAAATTTTACTTGTGGCTGGGTGAAATGCCACCCCTAAATTTATGCTGCCCTAGTCCTGGGCCTTTGTGGCCTTGCCACAAATCCAGGCCTGGCTTTGAGGCCACTGGGATCAACATCCAAAGGGTTGGTGAGCAACATGTTGCTCATGGGCCACTGGTTGGGGATCACTGCTCTAGGCTATAGAATAGGATAGATAGGATAGCACAGGAATCCCCAACATTTTATACCCGTGAGCCACATTCAAATGGAAAAAGTGCTGGGAGCAACACCAGCAGGTTCCTGGGGGTGACAATATGAGCTATAATTGGCTACTTAATAGCCCCTATGTGGAATGGCAGCCTACAGAAGACTCTGGCATTATACTTGGTTTTATGCAACCAAAAATAAGCACCTGCTTTGAGGCCACTGGGAGCCACATCCAAGCGGTTGAGGAGCAACATGTTGCTCACAAGCCACTGGTTGGGGAATACTGGGATAGCATATAGAAGGGTGGGATTTTGGTTGAGCTGTTTCTGTTCTACATCTACATCTATTTTGTTATTAAGCGAAGCTGACTCTGACCAAATTCTGGGTATAGCAGTGGGGCTGGAACTCAAAATATCTCTGCACAAAGCCAGTATATATAATTTATATAGGATCAATTCAAAACTGGGACTCATATATAAACAAGTTTGTGTAGCCAGTGATGGCATCTGCCACCCACTAGTAAATATGGACAGTGGACAATAACAAAAAACAACATACTGCGGTTCTCAAGCTGAGTTTTCTGTTGGCAACCATACAAAGCATATATGGGGCTTAATCCTATTAAACCCATCTTTAGCCCCATAGAAAATACAAGAAAAGCTTGCCTTTTTCTTATATAGAAACAACCTTACAGTAATACACTCCAAAAGGTTTAAAATAAAAAGTAGGATAACCACTGTTCAAAGCCCAAAGTGTGCGAAGCCCTTTTATAATCTGTATATTAACACACACTTATCAAAAGAGAACAAAGCCAGAGTAGGCTTCAGATTTGGTTCACATAACAAGGGTGAAATGGGACAGCCAAGTTATATTCTGTGTGCTCTGTATCAGAAGGATATATTATATATTATAATATATAATACTTCACAAATACTTGAAAAATTTTGGTGGATTTAGAACTATTTTTGTGTTAAAAGTCAGTTTGGGACCTGGGGTTTCCTGGATAAGGGATATTTCCTTAATTTGAATCTCCATCCTTTGTCTACTAATAAAATAAACATTAAATAAACCCAATAGATTTGTTTTGCCTCCAATAAGGTTTAATTATATCTTAGTTGGGATCAAGTACAGGTACTGTTTTATTATTACAGAGAAAAGGGAATCATTTAACCATTAAATAAACCCAATAGGACTATTCTGCCCCCAATAAGGGGTAATTATATCTTAGTTGGGATCAAGTACAGGTACTGTTTTATTATTACAGAGAAAAGGGAATCATTTAACCATTAAATAAACCCAATAGGGCTGTTCTGCCCCCAATAAGGGGTAATTATATCTTAGTTGGGATCAAATACAGGTACTGTTTTATTATTACAGAGAAAAGGGAATCATTTAACCATTAAATAAACCCAATAGGGCTGCTCTGCCCCCAATAAGGGGTAATTATATCTTAGTTGGGATCAAATACAGGTACTGTTTTATTATTACAGAGAAAAGGGAATCATTTAACCATTAAATAAACCCAATAGGACTGTTCTGCCCCCAATAAGGGGTAATTATATCTTAGTTGGGATCAAGTACAGGTACTGTTTTATTATTACAGAGAAAAGGGAATCATTTAACCATTAAATAAACCCAATAGGGCTGTTCTGCCCCCAATAAGGGGTAATTATATCTTAGTTGGGATCAAGTACAGGTACTGTTTTATTATTACAGAGAAAAGGGAATCATTTAACCATTAAATAAACCCAATAGGACTGTTCTGCCCCCAATAAGGGGTAATTATATCTTAGTTGGGATCAAGTACATGTTCTTTTTTATTATTACAGAGAAAAGGGAATCATTTAACCATTAAATAAACCCAATAGGGCTGTTCTGCCCCCAATAAGGGGTAATTATATCTTAGTTGGGATCAAGTACAGGTACTGTTTTATTATTACAGAGAAAAGGGAATCATTTAACCATTAAATAAACCCAATAGGACTGTTCTGCCCCCAATAAGGGGTAATTATATCTTAGTTGGGATCAAGTACAGGTACTGTTTTATTATTACAGAGAAAAGGGAATCATTTAACCATTAAATAAACCCAATAGGGCTGTTCTGACCACAATAAGGGGTAATTATATCTTAGTTGAGATCAAGTACAAGGTACTGTTTTATTATTACAGAAAAAATTGATTTTTTTTTTTTTTAAATTTAAATTATTTGATTAAACTGGAGTCTACGGGAGACGGCCTTCCCATAATTGGGAGCTTTCTAGGTACCAAACATTTGCCCACTTTTGATCACTTGTCAGAGTTTCCCTCTGAAAGGAAAGTACTGGGAAATGCCCTTCCTATTACTTTCAGTGGGCAGCGGTGACAGGTGATCAAAGATCTTTTGACCAAAGTGGTATTCCCTGAGTGCATTGCAGCCATCAATACACCATATTTATTTGCCATTGGCTTCACAAAAAACTAATAACTTAATGATTTTTATTTTAATTATTGATCACTTTTTGGCTATTAAGTAAACTGATATTTGGCATCTTTGTTATCTGAAAATTTGAAGGAACATCAGTAAGAATTCTACTTAATGAAACCAGAAGAACTCAAACAGCCCTGGCAGTATATTTTCAGGAGGTTTCCACAACCACAGCCATATACAGAGAATGCTTTTTCTATTGTAAACTGTAGGAGATGTCAGAAATCACCAAGGCGTTTGATGACTATAGAAAGGCATAAGGACACAGGTCAACCAGTGCTTTTATAAAGGTCATGTTAGTCCAAAGTGGCTTATCATCTTAATGATATTAAATTATAATTATTGGCATTCAGCCCCTCTGAATGCAGTACTGTATTCAGGACAAGGGACAGGAGTGTGACCCTTCTTTAATTATGTCTATGGGAATTTTTTATAGGAATATCGAAATGTTCAAATTTGAACAAACTCCACAAAATAAAATCATGTGAACAGAAATGCGTCACCTTAAGGTGTGGACCACATTAAAGTCACGTGACACTGAGGGTTGAGATTCAGTTTGACTTAATACAAAGGGGCAATTTTATAGATAATATTTAATTTCCAGAACTTGCACACATTTCCACATTTATTCTCGAATTCTCAAATAGGTTCATCTTGATCCCATTTTGTTAAAGAGGAAAAAACACAAACGTTTCTGTTTTGAATGCTAAAAAGAAACACTTCCGTAGCAATCCGCAATGCTTTAGACAGCAAGATTTTTCTTTTCCCCCATCACAAAGTTCTAAAAGTATCCAGATAAGTAAAGCAATTGTGTTTTTTTTGCCGCAACTGTTCAAAAACAAAAATAATTTTAGACAATTTTCTTGAATCGTGACAAAAAAACTTCTGAATTACAGGAAGGCCGTCTCCCATAGACTTCATTATAAGCAAAACATTCAAATTTCCTTTTTTCTCTGGGTCCCTAGAGCACTGTGGATAACGGGTCCAGTACCCTTCCAACTACATTTTATTTATTACTGGTAATTGACTATGTTTTTAATCTAAATATACTGGTAATTAGACCACTTAGACGTTAAATGTTTAAAAGGGGGTAAATATCTTATGGATTGAATAAAAGTTTCCATTGATGGCTCTGAATTTCAGGATATAGCAGCAGGTATACCACACTCATCATAACTGCCTGTACACACACCCAGCTGTGTTTTTGGGTTGAAAATTGTATGTGCCCATTTACCAAGGTAACCAATTCAACCATGTTTCATACCTGTAACTCTTCTTGAGAAGAGACTTCCAAAACCCAACTGACTTTACAATATGACAAGTGGTTGTTATATAAAACTGTTTCCGGAGTAATTATTTTAATACATTTTTTTCTTTTCAAGGGTTCATGTGGATGGGCAAGGCAAGGCTGCTGTCAGGAATCATGGGGGCCAATACTATCAAGTTAGCAGAGCCCTCCCCACAGGGTAACCCAATATTTAACCCATTGGTCCCCTGGGCCCCTGGGAAGGGGGCTCTGCTTACAAGTACACTGGGGTGCAGAATCCATTGTACCATAAACCCATTCCACTACAGTGCTGCCCATTATGCCAGAATTCAATCTATGAACTCCTCACCCATTTGTGACACACAGAACACACTTGTATGTCTCTTGAGGCCCCCTTCTGTACCTCTTTTAACCTCCCTGACGAAGGGCATCAAGGTATAAGCTGCAAAAGCTGGAGGCGAGTATTTTTCCCTACAATGAACCCAGACCCTGTTTTTGGAAATGCTGCATTTTTGAAGGGGCAACAAGGATTTGGGTGTACCCCTGCACAAACCTTCTTTGTAATTCTTCCAATAAGGAACAAATATGGGTTTCCCTTGCACCATGGAGTACTCTGCTCTTTGCACCAGATTCTCTATCCAGTGCAAGGTGCAGGAAGCAGTTTGTGCTACCAGAGGTGAAGGTGTAAGTGCTTGGTTTGGCACTTCCGCATTTACAACTTATTTGTAAGTCTAGCATCTGCCATTTTTTTCTGAAGCAAACAATGCAATCATGCTGCAAGTCACAGACTGATTTCCCTACCCCACACATCCTTTGCCCTGCCAACCAGCATGACTGAGTTGTTTACAGCAGCTAAAAAATCAGATTGAGGTAGGTCACTGAAAAAAATGGAAAAATGATATCTCAAAAATTACGAATAATACAAAATATTGGACAAATAACTCCCATTTTGGTTGTATATAGCTACAGCAATTCATTGATCAGATTAAATTTTTTAAAAAAAAAACAAAATCGGATGCAAAAGAAAATACAGGTATGGGACCTATTATCCAGAATGCTTGGGACCTGGAGGTTTCTGGATAAGAGCTCTTTCCATAATTTGGATCTCCATACCTTAAGGCTACTAAAAAATTGTTTAAACATGAAATAAACCCAATAGGGCTGTTCTGCCTCCAATAAGGGGTAATTATATCTTAGTTGGGATCAAGTACAAGGTACTGTTTTATTATTATAGAGAAAAGGGAATCATTTAACCATTAAATAAACCCAATAGGGCTGTTCTGCCCCCAATAAGGGGTAATTATATCTTAGTTGGGATCAAGTACAGGTACTGTTTTATTATTACAGAGAAAAGGGAATCATTTAACCATTAAATAAACCCAATAGGGCTGTTCTGCCCCTAATAAGGGGTAATTATATCTTAGTTGGGATCAAGTACAGGTACTGTTTTATTATTACAGAGAAAAGGGAATCATTTAACCATTAAATAAACCCAATAGGGCTGTTCTGCCCCCAATAAGGGGTAATTATATCTTAGTTGGGATCAAGTACAGGTACTGTTTTATTATTACAGAGAAAAGGGAATCATTTAACCATTAAATAAACCCAATAGGGCTGTTCTGCCCCCAATAAGGGGTAATTATATCTTAGTTGGGATCAAGTACAAGGTACTGTTTTATTATTACAGAGAAAAAGGAAATTAATTTTAAAAAGTAGACTTATTTGATGAAAATGGAGTCTATGGAAGATGAGCTTTCTGGATAACGGGTTGCCGGATAATGGATCCCATACCTGTATTAAGGGAATCAGCAAGTCAATTTGTCTGTTTGGCCTTTTGTGAATATGAGTTCTTCTTACTTTGTAAATATGAAATTATTTTGCAATTATTCAGAATGGGACACCAATGTGCACAAACTGCATTCTTAAAGAATGCCCATATAGCAGTAAGATCCCTCTGTATACTGTCCCCCCATGCCATAAACCATTTAGATTGTTATGTCTCAAAAGCGAGGAAAAAAATAAAAATGAATATTAAAAGGTAATCACATATATATAATAACACTCAGTAAAGAGCCACAGTTATATTAAAATAAATCTGAAACTTTCCAATACTATAGGTTAAATACATCACCAAGATTTTTTTTTATGGACAGGCAGCATTGAAAAACCAAAAAAAAAAAAAAGAATGTCTTCATTTGGTTTGCTGGCTTTAAACCATCTTCAGAAGGCTATTAAAGTCACTTCTCGATGATACTGCTCAAGCCCGCTTGGCGTGAAGCATTTCAATTAGCAAGTTGTTGCAGGGGACTTCCCCACTAAGGTGCTTATGGTACAGGTACTCCTCGGCTTGCATGCTGATCGAGCGGATTTCGGCTAACCTTAGCAAGAGCGAGCGGTACTTGTCCGTACAGTGAGGATAGTGGCACATTGTGTATTCCAGAAGGGCAGTACTGACTTTCTCCTGGGCACTCTTTGCTAGGCTGTGGTTTTCCAGAAACTTTTCGTCTGTAGGGCAAAAAACAGAACATAACATCATGAAATTTCAAAAAAACAAAGGATGGTTGAAGGCAGAGTGATGGGAATGCATCAGATTTTGCTAGATAGGATAATGCATATACATAATGCTCTCGATTTTATAAAGTTAATGTTATAGGGGGTGATAACAAGTAGTGATGGGCGAAATGTTTCGCCAGGCATGGATTCGCGGCCATTGGCGGATTGTTTCGCGAAATGGATGAAAAAAATCGCTGTGGAAAAATTTGCAGAGTGTCCAAAAATTGTCGCCCGCAACAAAAGAATAGCCGCACGACAAAAAAATAGCCATGGCCGACAAAAAGAATAGCCACACAACAAAAGAATAGCAATGGGTGTCAAAAGAATAGCCTTGCGACAAAAAAATAGCCGTGGGCGACAATTTTTTTTGACGCGCAACATTTTAGCAGTTTTGCGAATTTTTCGCCGTTTCACGAATCTTTTCAAAGATTCGCAAATTTTTTCACGGGACAGATTCGCTCATCACTAATAACAAGTTCTATACAGGTATGGGATCCCTTATCTGGAAACCCATTATCCAGAAAGCTCCAAATTACCGAAAGCCTGTCTCCCATAGACTCCATTTTAATCAAATAATTCAGAATTCTAGAACTGATTTCCTTTTTCTCTGTAGTAATAAAACAGTACCTGTACTTGATCCCAACTAAGATATAATTACCCCTTATTGGGGGCAGAACAGCCCTATTGGGTTTATTTAATGGTTAAATGATTCCCTTTTCTCTGTAATAATAAAACAGTACCTGTACTTGATCCCAACTAAGATATAATTACCCCTTATTGGGGGCAGAACAGCCCTATTGGGTTTATTTAATGGTTAAATGATTCCCTTTTCTCTGTAATAATAAAACAGTACCTGTACTTGATCCCAACTAAGATATAATTACCCCTTATTGGGGGCAGAACAGCCCTATTGGGTTTATTTAATGGTTAAATGATTCCCTTTTCTCTGTAATAATAAAACAGTACCTGTACTTGATCCCAACTAAGATATAATTACCCCTTATTGGGGGCAGAACAGCCCTATTGGGTTTATTTAATGGTTAAATGATTCCCTTTTCTCTGTAATAATAAAACAGTACCTTGTAATTGATCCCAACTAATATATAAATAATCCTTATTGGATGCAAAACAATCCTATTGGGTTTAATTAATGGTTTATTGATTTTTTTAGTAGACTTAAGGTATGGAGATCCAAATTACGGAAAGACCCCTTATCCGGAATACCCTTGGTCCCCAGCATTCTGGATAACGTGTCCTATACCTGTATTATAGATCTTTTTCATATAGAAAGTGTCACATTTGTGCTTTTCCTATTGCACATGACAGTTGAGTTTTCACTTTTGCTTTGTAAACATTACGGTGCCCTATTACGCTGTAGGTTGGCCCTCTGAGCTGCTACCCTTGTGACTGGCTACACATTGTTTCTTCACTCACTGAAGACTTATTATCAGAACCAAAACACAGTGGCATAATTAGATGTTACTGGGGCCCCACAGCAAATTCAGCTTAGGACCTTAAAGCTCCAAAACATTAAGTTGACTTATTTGACAACAATATATTGAAATAACAAGGGATGCAAAAAACCCACTTTTTTGGGTTTGCCCGAACCTCCGAACCCACCCAGCAGGATCGGCCGAATCCTGAACCAAATCCTAATAAGGATCGGAAGTGGTCAAAAATCTCGGCGGAAAAAAAATTTCACTGCCCATTTAACCCTTTCCAAATTCTAATTAGCATATGCTCATTTATGCTATGTATTATGATAATTTAATTAGAATTTGGATTTGATTCGGCTGGGACCACAGAACAGGCCAAAATCGAATCCTTAAAAAAACGCCGGGATTCGGCTGAATCCCGAACCGAATCCAGGATTTGGTGTATCCCTAGAAATAACTAGGGCCTCTCTAGGCCCTCTACACTGCTGACCCCTAGGCCCTAAAAAGTTTTCTTATTCTACCACAATATATCAAAACAAAGTAATTGTTACTTGATGTTTCTAAACCTGACTGTTTTGCCAACTCAATTGAAAATGACTATTTTTTTTTTTTTTGAAATGTACAAAGATCTTCCTGGAGCAACATTCCAAGGTATTACTTCCTGGAAGATCTTTGTACAAGTCATTCTAAATTGAGAAAGCTAATTGGATGACTGGTAAAAGGTCTTCAAGAAAAAAACACAGCAAGTTCAGTTGATTTGTCTTATTACTACAGATTTGGTAAACTGACTTATTTGACCACAATATACTGAAATTACTCGATAATTAGGACCCAGGAAGTCCTCTACACTCCTGGACCATAGGGCCACAAAATATTGCCAAGTTAACTTTGATATATTGAAATTAGTCCTCGCAAAGCCCTCTATGCTATTGGGGGTCCCTGGCACCCACAGGCTCTGTTTCCTCTGTATTTACGCTCCTGAAAACATATTACAATAGAAGCTCACACAGTAGACTAGCTTGCCTACAACTGGAGAAGTGCTCTGTTTACTGCGCTGATTCTGGCCCAGTTATTGTCCATAAAAGGGCAGTATATCAGTGTTAACAGAGGTTTACTTTATCCACAACACAGTATATAGATAATACAATAATGCAGGTATGAGAAATTGCTTTATATATGATATATACTGTATATATATATATATATATATATATATATATATATAGTGAGAGAGAGTGAGAGATATAGAAGTGAGTGGGAGAGATAGAAGCAGTTGTTATCTAACATTTCTAGAAGAGAGTGATTTATCAGAAAACATCTGAGATCTCTGTTCTCTGTGATCCACATAGTAACAAACAGAACACTTCTGTGCCCCCTTTAATTACAAAGCCACCTAGCATTTCAGCTATTTATTGGATATACAGTAATCTTAAAGTGGAAAATGTCTGGGGGTGGTGGTAGTTGTAGTCTAATCACAAAGGAAATACTCCCTGTAACAGATGGCTCAGAGAACGTACAGGTGGCAAGCAGCTCAAGCAATCTCATGTAATACTGTCATTATGACACATGAAAAACATATACAAAACTATTAATCATATTTTCTCATCTATTTTTTCCTAATCAGTTGTCCTTGACAATTAATAAACATACAGTGATACAGCTGGCTTTCTCTTCTGCCCAGCTTGATATCATAAGAAAACCTATATTCCAATTGTTCAGACTGTGGGATCCAACGTTTAATTATTATTTACTATAACACTGTTTTGTCCTATTACCTGTGTATACTGATTCTTCTCTTACCCACCCAATTGTAATCAACATGACCTTAAAGGAGACATATTGGATAAATGTAAAAAACATAATTTTGTGGGCAATTATGAATAATACATGGTGCTGGGTTCACATTGGTCTAAAATTGAATACTGTTAAAATGCAAAAACTGTAAAAAATGGCCCCTTTATTGGAGCTCCATATAGATTCTATCAGATCTGAACAGTCCCTGCCAGAAGCACCTACAGTGCCTGTACTGAGAGCCGCCGGCTCCCCTGCACATCCAGAGAATTCAGCCGATGGAACAGATGGGCAGGACTAGTGGGGTTTTGGGGGAATTTCTTAATAAATCGGTCTGAAACACAACTTTTTTAAGCACAATCCTTCTATACCAAGGTCGATTGCAGGCTCATATTGCATTGCATATTGCAAGTTAAAAGTAATTTTTCCGCCTGACCTGGTTGATGTGCCTCCAGAGTGATGTCACTTCCGCCCAGCAGTGACATCACATCTGGTTTTCTGGATCCCCTGTGTCTGGATAAAGGTACAGGTAGCATAGGTAGGGTCTAGGCAGAGAAATGGGTCTAAGTCAGGTTGTGAGTCAGCAGGCAGGACTACCTTCAACTTCCCAGAGATCAAAGAACATACAGGAAGCTCAGGGTCACTGACTAGCAAAGCAGACTCCTGTGTTTGCAACATGACCCCCTTTTTTTTGTTTTATAAAATAGTCAGCATTTATGTTGAAAAAACAGTGAACGATTATAAAGAATTTACAAGAAAGAACCACAGAAATAAAATAAGTACAATGTAAAGATCTGTAGGATAATAAACAGGTGTTCAAATAATCTTTAAACCATCTAATTTCTCGGCCCGGCCTTGGTGGGCCCCAGTGGCCCAGACCCAACCCTATTGTCACTTCCTCTTGCCTCCAATGTCCTCCCCTGACGCGATTCACATACGCGTGTTCACGGGAAGGACGTCAGACAGGGGGACACGCCCAGAGGAGGCACCTTGGGGGGTGTGGGGCCCCTGGGGCGGTAGCCCCGGTTGGTTCTGTACACCCCCAGTCCGACCCTCAGAATTCCTTGTGTTAAGCATAATAGAAAATAGACATTTTTGCTTTCATTCTTTTGATTTGGGGGGTCTCATCTTGGAACAACAGAGACACCAAAGACCTCTCAATCTGAATTTTCTTATATTCATTTTTCTATTAATTTATTAATGTTGTAGTTAATACTTCTATTTAAAAGGCTATAAAAAATGTCTTTGTTTTTTCTAATCAACATTAACATTATGCAAAAAGTTTTTTTTACAATTTCATGAGGCCTAAAGTTAACTCCATTCCCTTATGTGTACCCTCTCATATGCTCTGCAAAGTGCCCACTGAACACTGATTTATTCAAAATTTCTCCATAAACCCTACTAGTCCCGCCCAACTATTCCATTTCCTGCTGGCACTTTCCAATGCTGTGCAGGGGAACTGAACAGATTTCCACATAGTGATGCAGAATGTATCACTTTCTAAAAAACATTTCTACTGCTCCAGTGTTAGCAACCAGTGCACCAGCCTTGCAGATGCTTGCCATTGTAATGTAAGGCTTTTCCGTAGATGCTAGCCCAACAGAAAACCCATGACACTGCCAAATAGTTCTTGTGGTCCAGAGTCAGTTGGCCGTATAGTATATTTGGAGATTTTCTTTCCACTATAACAATACAACTGCTCCCATCATATTTTGGATAGTGGACTGCCCTTGACTTCATCTACTGAAATTATATATTAAAAAATGACATGTGTATTGTGAATAAAATAAGCACAACATATAGCTCTGTGCCAAGGCAGATAAAAGGGCCAACAGCTGAAACAAAAGATACAGATGAGAATTATCTTTATTGCAGGAAAATACTGATAAATTCACTGTCTGGGGAGAACAAAGACAATCTCAGTTTCCATCAGCTCAAATTGGCCAATTTTCATATAAGGATTTTATTTTCGAAATATTGTTGTTAATCCATGTTGACGGCAAGTGTTATGCCATAAGCACAATATATTTCTGAAGGATTGTGCAGTAGATGTGTTTAGATAATGCAAAGCTGTGCAATAATGTGGTAGTAGCTTACGCTAAGGTAAAAGCACAATTTATTGACAATGTTTACAATGATTCTTGCTTGCTCAAGGCAGCAAATCTAATTTCTCATATTAAAGTCATGTGGCCCAACACCTTACCCAGCAGTTCAGTACGTTTTTCCCATGTTATGCTGAAACCTTTTGAGAAATAAAAGCTGAACCTCTTTCCTTTTCTGCGTTTATTTCATAATAACCAGAAAGACATTGCATTGATGAAAGACAAAGTAGTACGCAGGGCTCAATCCGCAGTCGTTGTCTAACTCACCTGATTCTCAGAGGAACTATTCAGCATTTAATTGAATATCTGAATAATCTTTTCATTCTGCCGAGCCATAAAGAATGTTGGCTAAATAACATTGACTCACTTCATATTGAAGCAGCATAGCAGTTGGCCGTTTCACAATGAAGCCCATCACACATACAGACGTGCCTCAGATTATTTCTATGCCCTCAAGTGTTCTCCACATTCAGAACTGCTTTTGTTTAGAAGAAGCTGTTGATAACTTGGAAATGGTTAAGGGAATGTGCTGGCTTATAAAAAGCCCTATTTCCCCTTCTGCACTGACTGCTCGGTGAATGCAAGATATGAAATCGAATGACAGGTCAACCCATTAAGGCTCTATTAAGTCCTTCTGCTGAATGAATGCTTACCTGGGCGATCGTCATAAATATTGCTGTTTTGAGAAGCTCTGATATTAATTAAAACACTTTACCTGCTTAGAGGAGAAATCTATTTAACGGCAGCACAAATAGAACCCTCTCCAGTCAATGCCTCGGCTTTGCTTGTGTGGGAAATGTTGAAATACTGTCGATCAAAGCAATTGCATCGTGAACGTGAGATAAAACCCAGTTCAGCACAGCTGAGCCTCAATCCAGGCATGAATGCCCAGGGGGGCGAGAAGGAATATTAGTAATATTAGTACTAGCGAAAAATAGATGCATCACAAATAATTACTAGAGAACATTTTAAGAACAAATATACCCTATTTGTATAACACAGGTCATTCTACACTAAGAATCGTATGTGAAATATGTATTTAATATTATTAGCCTATGCTGTCATTGTCTTAGACTGCTTGTATAAACCCCTTCTCAAGAAGCAAATGGGCATAATCTGAAATCATTGGGTAATGACCAGTGAAACAGCGCCATAAGTGGAACGAACTTGGGCCTAAGTGGGGGAACACTGTAGAAGTCATTTACAAAGGTAAGTATTGGAGTACTAAGGAGCATAAAAATGATCCCCTTAGTGTTCATTTACTAAGCACTTATGTCTAGGACATTGCTGCATCCTGCACTGAATTAAAAAGCCAGTGTGAGGTGCAGATCATGGCGCTGGTGGGTGCTAGGCAGCCCTGACCTTACCGTCTGTACTTAGCACCTCATGCCTCCTGGCGCTCCCTAACTTGCGTGTCTAAATGATGAAGGATGGGGGAGTCACACCTGCTTCGCCAGCCCACCCATCATGAACACCAGCAGCACTGTATTCATGAAGAGGCGCAGGTCTCAAGCAATGACCTGAGCACACAGTGCAAAGATATTATGCTTTCTAGTAGGGATGCACCAAACCCCGTTTTTTGGGTTCGTCCGAACCCCCAAACCCACCCCGATGGATTTGACCGAATACCGAACCAAATCGGGAAGGGATAAAAAATCTTTTTCCCCCCTAACATTTAACCCTTCCGAATGCTAATTAGCATTTGCTAATTCAGGCTAATTCGGATTCGGTTTGACCAGGACCGTGGATTCGCCGAAACCGAACCCTGCAAAAAAGGCCGAATACCGAACCGAATCCTGGATTTGGTGCATCCCTACTTTCTAGAACTAATATAGACAGTTTCAAAATGCAGACAAAGGGGATCATTAATCAAAGGTGAAGATTAATATTCCGGTTCAATCACAGTTAAACTTCAAGGTTTTGAGGTTTTTTACATATAAAACTCATTTTCTTGTGTCCTTCTGCCTGTGTTTTCCAGCAGAAGAATTTGGGAGCTGCTGAGACTCATTAAAAACAATGAGCACATCAGCATTTGTATGGAATTTTTTTTTTTTTATTGCTCCACACACGAGAATTCTCAAGAGTTCTGAAGAGTTCTTGAGGTCTATGGGAGCCTTGCTCAATGCAAGGAAAATATTTTCTGTAATGTTATGTTTTCAAACTTGAAACAAATTCAAACAACAAATGACAAATACCCAAGAACTAGAAAAATGGAGCAGTGTGAGATATTTTTCATGCATGTGATGCAGAGAGAAGAATTTTGCTAAATATGTTTTTAAAAGATTCATTTGCAAAATGGCACAGGACAAAGTTTAAACCAATAAATAGGTGCCTTTCTGGTTTATTGCATTCCAAATATTAAAATGAAGCATTTGATTTTTTGCTATGGCTTACCCCACTAGGGCAAACCTTGTTGCTACAAATTGTCCAACAAATTGGTCCATTTGGTGTTTGGGTGGCTCATCATGATGCAATAAAATTTCCTCCAACAATGTCAGTTCCAAGGTAAAATATATCTCTAACCCAAATGATAAGGAACAAAAACAATTCTTTGGTTTAAAGGGGTCTCTGAGTGGTGGTTCACCTTTAAGTTAACTTTTTGCAGGATGTACTGTTTTTAGCAGATTTTCAATTGGTCTTCATTTTTCATAAATTTCTGATTTTTGCATTCCACTGCCTGACCACGGCAGTCAAAAAACAATGGCTTTGTGGGGCTTCATATATGCTATAATTTTATTAAATATCTATTAAGGCCTCTTCTATTCATATTCCAGTCTCACATTCAATCCACTGTATGGCAGCTGTGTGTCTAATCAATCCTCATTATGTAAAGATTTGTTTTAACCCTACTTTGTAAAAAGGACCCATGCTGTAAAGCCCTGCAGATGATACCCACAAAAAATGTGATGGTTGGAATTTACAGAGGCAGATACAGTTTACAAGATCTCCAGGTTGTGGGTCCTAAAGCAGTTTTTTTGCCTCATTTGCCACATTTCCCCTACCCTCGGATAATGTCACTTATGGGTTTTTAATGATGTCACTTCTGGTTTTATGGTGGCCACTGGGGAGCAGGTCAGATGCAAATAAAGTGGGTGATCTACCTGATTAGACCAGCAGGTCTCTGTTGGCAGTTGCTTAACTTGCAGGATCCTTTTAGGTTTTACCCTTCAATAATTCTAGCCCCCAAAAATGAAAATAAATTGGTAATTAGGAAGGAAAGAATTAAATGAAAATAAAATATATTTTGGAAAAAAACAGATGGTAAAATGGTTCACTTGAGTAACACAGGAAAATCTGAGCAAGAAAATACAAACATTTTTTTTAAAGAAGCCAGAATATTTTGTTTCAGAGTGCTTATCATGATCAGCTGATTTGTGATAACAGTGTTGTCAGGAAATCTGAGACGTTATTTTCTAACCAAGACTATGGCTAATTAGTAGCAGAGACAGGTCTGAATCACCACTTTACCCATCAATGCTGGATTGGAAAATAGGTCATTGTAACATTCTCTTAAGGGTATCACCTAAAAAAAAGTATATGCATTGATTCAAGATAAAAATTTCACCCTTGAGTACATCTTGCTGTTTTGGTGTTATGTAGTAACGTGGGCAAAATTTGCTACCTCTCCCCAGCTGATCACTTTTGACTCCCCACAAGTCTTTCAAATCCCACCAACACCACTGCCACCGCTAACTGCTCCTAAGCCCCCTCTGCCACAGCATGCCTCCATTCCAGTGAATCATTTAACTCACTGCCTCCATTCCAGTTTGCGTCCCTTACCCTGTTATGCTCCAGCCAGTTGCCTAAGCTTCCTCCCCTAGTTCTGGTCCTGTTGAAAGCACTGGTCTGTGTTTGTCAATACCATACCTATGTATGAGTATTGAATCCATGCAACTAACCTGCATGGAAGTCTGAACATGCTAGCAATCTGATCATTTAAGTAGAAGATGAAATTCAGTGTTTGGGGCTTAATGAAGAAGAACCTAGTGCCCATAAACCCAACCAGGTCCTTTATATTTAAGGAATGAAGCCCAAAAATACAATGATAAAAGAGGTTGGGGATTACAAATCAAATTACTGGTCTATAGATTTTACTACAAAAATCTGGGTCAGCTTTTATCTTATCTATAAAAAGTCTAGTAAAGGACAAGAAAAACTGATTTTTTAGTATGTTAGACGCCCCTCCCTTACCCACTAAATTCCATTGCTAAGTTTTTTTCCCAGAATGGTGCTCCTTAGAGCAAAATTATTCCCTGGCCTGGATGAAAAAAGCAGTGCAGTGCCTCCATCTTTCTAACGTTTCCCAGGCATTCCTACTGAAGTCTTAAGGTGGCCATACATGGTACGATTCACTCATTTGGCCAAACAGCTAATCTTTCCCCCAAAATGCCTACCTTGGGTGGTTGATATTGGGCTAATGCAATTATTTGGCCCAATGGCCAAACAATCGCATTACAATGAAGGGGTTACGATATCGGTCAAGATGCCAAATTGGTATGAAGGACCCAAATCAGCAGCTTAAATCTGCCTGTGTCTGGCCACCTTTAGACCTCCAAAGTGTAGTAAAGTAAAATCTCTTTTAATATCATCATTTTCACATGTTACATGTTATCAACTACAATGCCCTATATTTGTTTCAGGGCAGATGGCTGCTATACACTTCCTTGTGTACAGTGGCACTATGCATCTACTCATTCGACCACAAATACTGGGAGGAGGTAGGATTGAACAAGAGTGGGTGCTGAGCGAACTCAAATTGACTGGCATTTAACACACTGAAATTCACAAAGCTGACCCATGCACATAAAAAAATGACAGAAATGTATCACATGTATTTTGTCTTGTCTACATAATATAATCAAGTTTAGTTCCCCAATATCCTCTTTATACACTATTTTCCATAACTGTCTCTCTCTCTACCCCTCCTTATGCCCCTTATCCCGGTCCACCTCTTGCTATTTTGTCTGAGCAGCAAGTAGATGTGTGCAATAGACTAAGCAGGGCAGCCCAGAGACTGCGTGGCGATGAGAACTATCTGTTTCCCCTAGAGTGACAGCTCTAATGGACCTATGTGACGTACATTCTTCAGGTTATCTCCCGGTCTTATTCCAAGACCAGTATCAACATTGCTGTTATGCCGACACTGTATCTGTGGTTCCCCTGCTCTATGAGATTTGGATGGGGAACGGCAAACACTGTCTATTTTGGAACAAAAGTTCAACATTTGTGTTTTAGCAGCAAAAACAACATGTTACGCAGAAATGGAAGGTTTGTTAAAAAGATATTAGCAGATTTGACAGTTTGGGGGATAAGCACATTATTAATATGAATATAAACACAAGCTCCTTGTACTTCTGTATAGCTGCAGTAGGTACCAGTGCGCCTGTCTCATCCCCTCTGAATCAAGCACAACAGTGCCTATTGATGCTGGAGAATCTCCACTTTGAACATGGTGGTAATTCCAGGCAGTTTCAGACTGGGGTGGTCTGGGCCCACTAGGGCTGCCAACTCCCGCAACAGCATACAGTTTACATACTCCCTCTTCCTTAATTGCAGCTGTGATCTAGGAGATCACTTGCATCTGGGCTGGCTGGGCCAGGGGGACCTGTGAGGGCTGGGGCCTACTGGAGTTTTTTTTCCCACCAGCCCAGGATTCCCTTAAAGGACAATGAAAGGTTAATATAAATTAAAAGTAAGTCTAAAGGCATTCTTTTTAAGTACTTACTGCATATCTAAATTCGCAGATCCCTGCTTGCTTCTCTGAGATATGGTGCTGGCAGCCTACAGCAGTGTGAAGCCTACAGTGACATCACTGAAATCTCTCTCCCCTTCCTGTAGGTGCCAGCGGCAGCCTTCCTATTCTCTGAGCATGAGTGTAACTTGATCCTATCTGCTGTTCTGAGCTACACATGCCCACCAGCCAATCAGAAGCGGATCTGGCAGAGGGGAGTGGGGGAGGGAATGAAACACATGTGCAGTATGAAGCAAGGAGGGAAAGGAAGGGAGAATACCATTTTAGAGATGGCTGCCTGTTCTAGAAAATGTGAAGTAAGTGTGACTGAGTAAATATTTGATTAGGTGAGCCAAAAGTGTGGCGTTTTTACTAAACAATAGGAGGACTATTGGGCAGTATGCTTTTTACATTTTGACTTGCATTCTCCTTTAAAGTTCTGCACCAATAAACACAGGAGATTTGTGGCCAAAGAATCACATGCAAACAGGTCACAAAGGCCCGGGCCTAGGGCGGCACGAATTTAGGGGCACCCGGAGTGCTGCATGCTAATGCCATTTTAAGTTTGAGTGCCGCAAGTGAACCCATCTTCACTATGAACATTGTAGCCTCAAGGTCAACCAGATTTTCATTCTAACTTTTATTTTAAATGTCTTATCTTTCCATTGAGGCACTCTCCTATTACTGTTCCATTCTGTCCTACAATCTGCTGCTTGGTTGCTAGGTTTATTAAAATCCAAACTCAAGAAAACAGGGAAGTGGTTACTACATACAGTAAATGTATAGCAATGATGGAAAACTGGTGTCTTATTATACTTAGTATACTTATTGATGTACCCTAGCTTTCGACTGTCTGACCCTAGCTCTGAGATGGCGAGGGAGCTTGGTAACTGTAAATAGTAACTGTCGTGTTGCAATTTGGAACTATTTCCAAAGGTTGCCTGTCTCCTAGAGAATAGTTACCAAACCAACATTAAACATGGAGCAGCAACTGGCAATGTACACAATATAGGCAAAAGTATCCGGACACCTTCATGTCCAACAGCTCATTCCCAAAATATAAAGTTGGTCCTCCCTTTGCTGCTATAACAACTAGTGATGAGTAAATTTTTTCGGCAGGCACGGATTTGCAGCGAATTTCCGCATTTCGCCATTGGCAAATAGTTTTGCGAAACTCCTGTGAAAATTCATCGTGGAAAAATTCGTTGCATGGATTTTTTGTTGGGCGCGGTCGCATAAAAGAGGGTGTGGTATGTCAATGTGGACGCGGTGTCTTAAAAGCTCTTGCGATAACATGGGTGTGATTTAAAGTAGGTGTGGTTAAAAGGGGAGTGGTTAAAACTGGCTTCCGTTATCGGCCCCACAAAAGTTGGACAGCACTGCTCTAGAAGATCTAAGGCTGTGACCTTTACACCACACCAGACAGCCTTAAAATTGCACATGATTATGTTAGGTCTCTTTTCCTCTGAGCCCTGCAAAAAAAACCTATACTCCGTTCAACTAGTTTTTGTAGTGAAACTGAGGACAGTTTATATTACTGAGTGTTCCAACTGAGGGCATCTCATTTTAGACAATGTCCATATACATTTGACCACACAGTGTACCTTCACAAAACCATGTAACTATCGCCTGATTTACAGCAAATGAAGCCCCTGTTTTACTTGGTAAAGGTTCGTATAAAGAAGTGATATTTTATCCTTTTGGAAGACAGTATTCCTTTAAAAGCAGTTTTTAGTTTCAGATATCTTTTTTTGCTTCTGTTACTGAAGCTTAATTTCCTATTAATTTGTGTTGTTTGCCATGTTTGTGATAAAATCGCAAGTTAATATCCAATGACTTTGTTGGAGCTAATTAACTTTTAGTGAGTGAGCTATCACATACTGTCTGCACCTTCAGTTTAGACTCCACGTTGTAATCAGCTTTCTGTACTCCCACAGAATCAGAGAGATAAAGCCAGGCCATTTTTTCCATCTCATGCAGTTTGCCAGTATATTGAGATTTATTGGATAGAGAGGTCTCATATTAATATAACTATAGGGGAAATCAGACTGACAATAATAGTGGAACATCCAGGCAGACTAAAGGAGTCTTTTACTATGACTGTGGACAAAAGTGCTAAAGCATTAAGGCACACAAAGGGGCCCAGGGTCTGGCTACACTATGCAGTGCCAGCAGGCCCAAGTAACCCTTGTCCTCACCAGGACAGGACCAAGGTACCCCTGTCCTTACTTTTTGCAGAAGGAAAGTACTAAGCTCCATTGTGGGTTGTACTACCCACTGCAATTCAGAGTTGCAGGGCAGAGTGCAAAAAAAATGTCAGTTTGTTTCCATTTTTTGCACTTTGCACCCTGATGTGCACTTTGACCCCTTATATCTGGAACCTGTACCAGTCCCACTGCTAGGCTTTCCACTTTACTATGGTTGTGTCACGGTCGGCACCCTAAACCAGAACTGATGCCAAGTTCCCTGGTCTCGGCTCGGCTTCACCAGTATTGTGACCGCCTTTGGCTTCGGGAGGAGCCCTCAGCTACTCGGATGCCACCTGGACTTAACGAGAGGAACAAGGTGAGGAGTTCTGGCAAGCAAAGGGGCACGACTATAGATAAAGTCAGTTAGGCCGAAGATCACGGTACAAATAGGGTTAAGCAAGTTCGTCGGCAGACAGGCTGGGTCGAGGCAGGCGGAAAACAGGGATCGTCAGACAGGCAAGGGTCAACCAGATAATCAAGCAGCGGGGTTAGGCAAAATCGGAGTCAAAAGTACAAGCCGGAGTCAGGTTACGGATTTCAGAATAGTCAGGAACAGGCCGGGTCAAAACAGGAGAATTACTAGCAGGAATACAGGAACAGGAACGCACAAGGCGCGCGCACTTAGGAAGGAGCCGGCGCAGAGGGAGAACGGCACGGCGGGCGTCCCCGCCGATGGCAGCTCGGCGGGGTAAGTGTTCTTTTATTACAGGTTGCCACCTTTTATTCTGCATAGGTTTGGACAGACAACTCAATAGGCAGTAGTGTGTGGGTCGGGAAAAACTCAACCGGCACCCTAACCCTAAAACCCAAAATTTTGCAATTGTAGGACTCATATGAGCTAATTCTGTGCACTACTTCTGCTTGGTTCCAAGACAGGTAATATTTTGCCAGTCTGACCCACATCCCAACCTAAACCCTTAATGATCCCCCCGATTTTCAATGGAACCTTTCTGACCTGGGAATTTCAGGTCAACCCGCACATTACTAAGGCCGGTGACACATGAGGAGATTAGTTGCCCCACGATTAATCTCCTCTAGCAGTGGTGACTAATCTCCTTGAATGCTTTCCTACCAGAGAGAATGTAAAATGCTGGTAGGAAAAAATAAGTGTCACTTTGGCTTTCCAAAGTTTTCCTAATGGCGATTTACATTCTTGCCGGTAGGAAAGCATTCAAAGAGGTTAAGGAGCCCATACACCTTCAGATCCGCTTGCTTGGCGATGTCGCCAAGTGAGCTGATCTTCTCCTGATATCCCCACCTACGGGTGGGCAATATCGGGAGAATCCAGGCTAATTCGATCATTTGGCCCCAAACGGTATAGGCAAAGTCGGCCCGGGACCGCATCAACGAGCTGATGCGGTTCCCGATCCGACTAGATTTTTTAACCTGACGATTAATATCTGGCCGTTTTCAAGGTCGGGCAGGCCCATCGGTAGTGCCCATACACGGGCCGATTAGCTTCTGAATCGGTATAAGTCACCACCGCTAAGAAGAGGTTAATCGTGGGGCAACTAATTTTCTTGTGTGTTATCAACCTAATAGTAAGGGATTGCCCAGACAGGCAGCTTTGAACCAGATAGCCTGAGTAAATACCAGGCAGGTTACAAACCTACACTTCACCCTTTTTAAAACAGGACATATATTGAATACAATAAGCTGCAAGTTGGATGCATATTGCAGCCTGAACTTGAAAATTTTTGAATAAAATGTTTAAAAACATTCCCATACATTAAACTTGCTTTTGCCTTTGTCCTTTCTAATTCTCTGCCCTGGTGGCTCAGAATTTTTAAACATTGTAGCATATCCGAGCTGATCAGGTCTGCAGTGCACAAAGGGCCATAAAAATGCAGTTTTCGATTGCAAATACATTTACAAATCATAACAAATGTATATTTAAATGTTGTCTAAAATAATATTTCAATGAAAATTACATTTTGGGGTTTGCATTGAAATCTGGTACAGTGATGTGATTGCTATCCAGAAAGCTACAAACTCAGGGAAGATCATCTCCCATAGACTCCATTTTCATTTCAACATTTTGAACTATATTCCTATTTTATATGTAAGAACATAAAAGTACCTTGTACTTGACCCCGGTTAGGATGTAAGTAATCCTTATTGGAGGCAAAATAATCCTACTGGGTTTATTTAATATTTAAATGATTATTTAGAAGACATTCTGGATAACAAATCCCATACCTGTACTTGGTGCAAAGTACAGCACTGGATTTCAAATTGCAGCACGGTCCTTACTGCTTGGCATAGGGCAGACTGAAATTTGTGTGTCTGAATGACGTGTAAGTTAGGGGGTGCGACGTCTAATTACCACCCCTAACCCGGCTCTCATGAATACATTATTGACTAATAAAAGCAGCACTGTAGTTATAGGTCGAATGCAGGTTTGAGAGTGAGAAAACCTACACCAATTTTTTAAAATGCAAAGCAGAGCACAAAGTACAAAAGCCCAGACAGACCGTTTCCGGCACTTGGTGAATTACCTCCACTTCCTTTCTATACATATATATACTGAACATTCCTTATTATACACACTACTTACTATACTTACTTGCTCACTATAGTAACTATATATTCCTTACTATACACACTATCCTAGTTTCAGCACCTTTGCAGAAAAAAAAGATGAGATTTTTTTTTATCTTCTCAATGCATACATTTTCTGGGGCTCTGCAAATTGTGGAGGCTTTTCCTGCCTGTTGCACCCCACAACAAGTGTTCCCAGTATGATTGTCAGCACTGTAGAGCATCCACACACAAATTAGCATTTTTCATATAGTATAAATAAAAGATAATAAATAATAAAGATAATACAAACATAAATGCTTGCAAATAAAAAGGCAATTACAGACGCCAGCATGCATTTTATTTGCTTTTCAATTGGTTTTAATCACAGCCCTTTTCATAATAATGATCTCACTTGTTATATCCATCAGCGAGTTCAGTTTATTCACCCACCGCTGAATAGGAAGGGAAATCAAGGGCAATAATGGAAGGCTAATGTGTTCATTTATAGGCAGGTTATTCAATTTAGTTATTAGGAATAAAATAGGCATTTCCTATTGAGGGGATGATAAAGGCATAGAATACCAGCAGAGGTGCAACCAAAAACCAAGCTCCCCTTTGAGTCAGGGGGGGAATGAGTGAGATTTGCTATTATTAAGTATAGGCCCCCGAATATGCACTGACTTTCATTTTATATTCAGTACAAGGTATCACAAGGAAGAGGGCGTCTGACTGACCATCATTTGTATGTACAGTTGCAACACAGAAATTATGTAAGTACTTGCAATAAAAAAATCTGGGTATCATCATAGCCTTTTGAGTATGCAAATAAAGGCAATATATTACACCTTGTAAATGTTGTATTCTGATATGTTTATTGTTAAACGATCCCAATTGTAACACAAACACTTGATATCTTCCACCACAGCAGGGGCGTAAACAAAAGTAGTTGTCAAGGCATGCCATGGACATGGGCAAAAATCACCTAGATTTGGTTCCAAACTCCACCCTTTTGCAGCAGTGCAGGCTCCCTGATTTGACCACTCTTCTTGCAGGACTTTTGCCTGTACCTCCGATAGTAATATATAGCACAGTGTGCTATTTATATTAAGGCTAGGCCTAAGGTTGCCACCGTGCTATTGTTTCACAGGCCTAGCTACTAAATTATACATTTTCACCATCGCTCTGCACCTGGCCTTCCTCAGTTATGGCTAGTTTTCGGCTTGCCAAAAATACGCTGCATATGCTACATGTGGCATTAGCCTAAGTCCCTGACTCGTTCAAGTTCCTGTTACCCTTACCACCCTGCTACTACCTGCTAATACCTCCACTTGATTCACCCCAAATGTCATTGTCCATTATGTCTCTGCTCCCCTGGCATCCCTATATGTGATTGTGATATGCACAAAGCACAAAAAAGATAAGCACAAAGAACAGAAATTTACAATGGAGCAGTCCTGTTTCTGGACACTATAAACAAAAGAGAAGGAACCTGCGGTCAGTAATAACTCTACAATTACAGGTATGGGACCCATTATCCAGAATGGGATCCAGATAAGGGATCTTTCCATATTCGGATCTCCTACCTTAAGTCTACTAAAAAAATTATTTGAACAGTAATTAAACACAATAGGATGGGTTTGGCTCCAATAAGGATTAATTATATCTTAGTTGGGATCAAGTACAAGTTACTGTTTTATTATTACAGAGAAAAAGGAAACCATTTTTATAAATATGAATCTATGGGAGATGGCCTTTCTGTAATTCGAAACTTTCTTGATAATGGGTTTCCGGATAAGGGGTCCGATACCTGTACTACATTTTTACCACTTTCTCCTTGCCAGTTGCCATATGGCTCATCACAAGCAACATTACAGCCTTAACAACATGAGTCTGTCTTCTACTTACCCAGGCTAAACAGTATGAGGAATTTCAGGCACACAAACTCTTGTCTGTCCACCTGCAGAGAATGTAGGAAAATCACCAGTTCCTGCGCTCTTAGAATCAAGTTGTTTAGAGTGGAACCAGCTTGGGATGATATAGCAGACACCTCAATCTGAAAAAAAGGGAAAAATGATTAACAAGTTGGCAGCAAAAAAAACCCCTAAACCCGCTATTATTATTCATGACGCATTCTGCAACATTCTAAAGGGATTATATAGCAAATAATGTACTCCCTATTGTAAAATATCAGGATATTATTAGTCACAGAGGAGTTCTATGACCATATAAAAGCCAAAGGTTAAGTGCTTTTATACAGGTCATGGAACTACAACGTGACTTATAATATCCTTATATTTTACAATAGGTGGTACATTATTTAATATATTACACAAGTTTCACTGAGTCATGTGACAGAAATGACATCACTGAGCACTGATTAAAACTGATGGCATCATCAAGCACCATTAATAAGGATATAATTTACAGGATAATTACGGATCTTGTTTATTATAAGGATATAAGTCATCAAGGTGTTCCATGAACATATAAAGGCACAAGGCCAAAGGTCGAGTGCTTTTATATAGGACATGGAACCCCAAAGTGTCTTCTAAAATCATATTTTTCAACAGAGGGTACTTTATTTAAAATAATACAGTTTCAGTGAGTCATGTTACATGACTAAGCAGTGATTACAACATCAATAAGCACCATTTATAAGGATATAATTTACAGAACATTCATGGCTCTTTTGTATTATATATTTAGACCCCAGTTTAGCTTTCATTCTAAGGTCCCTATCACGTTCCCACATACTATGGGCAGTTAAATCATGAGTCAATAAACCTGTTTGTGTGTTTTTAAAGTGTGGGATGCTGTTGTAACATTAAAAAGGCAAATATAATTGATTTATGTTTGTGAAGATTCTCATTCATCAACTGGACTTGCTGCGTTTTTTCTTGAAGACGTTTCATTTCTGAAATTAGTTGGACAGTTGATTTGACTTATTACTACAGATATCATTTATTTATAATAATTTACTATTGATTTACAATTATAATAGTTTTCTCTATAAATATAAGAAGTGTGCCAGCGCGCCTTTAATCTTTATATCTACATTTATAGTGCAGTGCGCCAAGGGGCAACACGTTACGGCTCATTTATGTCTGCAAGTGCAGTGAGCAAAGAGCAAGAGCATTTTTGCCATGTTTTCCTAGAATTCAGGCATCATTGCATAGTACCCAGTGCACTAACATCAGTTGCTATGGGTCTTTGGACCCACTTCAATTTGCGTACTGCCCAAACAGATCTATAGAAGATGCAGTTGCTCTAGCACTACACTCTGCTTTACTACACCTGGAGATCCCAACATATACGTACACATGCTGTTCCTAGAATACAGTTCTGCTGTCAATACTAGAAATCCACACAAACTTTAGCAACAAGCAACACTTATTCTGCCCCAGCACCTCTGTAACTGGATTCTTGATTTTCTAACTAACATACCACAGTTTATCAAGGTTGGGAACTGCATGTCCACTACAATCTTAACCAGTACAGGCAAACAATAACGATGCTGTCTTAAGCTGGCCATACACGCACCGATAATATCGTACGAAACCTAATTTCGTACGATATTCGGTGCGTGTATGGCAAGTCGGCGAGTCGACCGATATCACAGGAGGCTGCTGATATCGGTCGACTCGCCGATCGGGCCAGTTTAAAGATTTTGATCGGGCGCCATAGAAGGTGCCTGAGCAAAATCTGCCGTCAGGGCTGAATCGGCAGAAGGAGGTAGAAATCCTATTGTTTCTACCTCCTTATCTGCCGTTTCAGCCCTGAACGGTTAGTGGCTGATTGAACGATGGTCGCACGAAAGATCCCAAATCGCCACGTGTGTGGCCACCTTTAGTCCAGGGGCGGGCCAAGCCGACCGGGCGCCCTAGGCAACCCGGTCGGCCACCTCGCCCCTGCACCTTCCTCATTCGCCCCCCCCCCTTTGGCGCGCATGCGCAGTTGAACGCGGGGGGCGGGGTTTGCGTTGCGATTCATCATTTCCCCCAACAAGCGGCGGGGGCAATGACTAAAGAGCGCGGACTAGGGGTAGGCAGGAGAGGCTGCCTGGGGCCCCCCAATCATTGCGCCCTAGGCAGCTGCCTCTTCTGCCTACCCCTAGTTCCGGCCCTGCTTTAGTCTCCAGCTTTTCTTCCTATACACTACTGATTGCTTATCTTCTGTGGATAACTGCAAAGTCTTCAAGTATGCAGATGATACAACAGTCCTTGGCCTCATTTAGAACAATGGTGAAACAGGTTATAGACAGCTAGTGTATGATATTATCAAGTACAGCAGGAAACATGACCTGGTTCTCAACACGAAAATGAAAGAGATGATTATAGGTTTCAGAAAACGACTGTATCCAGATGAACTGCTACAACTTAAAGATGTAAAAATTGAGCAGGTTGAGAGTATCAAATGTTCAGGTCTACATATCGCAAATCCTTTAAAATGGACTGAAAACACTAAAGCCACAATCCAATGAACCCAGGTCACAGGAAAATATATAACCACTAGCACTCATTTCACTCATAAACTCTCTGCACTGTTCATATATTCTAATATATATCTGTACTCACTGTACTCTAGTATTATTAATGTATGAATGTACTCTGTACCTTGGTAGCACACTCAGCACTCACAGCACTTTACCATTGTACTTGTAATTATGCATCACATTGTAAAAGTATAGCTGAACATTACACTGTAAAATATAAATGCGTCTTACTGCCTTATGCTGCACAATAATTCCTATATTCTTTTAGTACAAATGGCAATAAATTCCTACTTGACTTGACTTGAAATCCAGGGTTCCCTGACCTGTATTACTCTGCCTGCAGCCTTGCACCATTATACGCTCACAGAACTCTTCAGTGACATCTCATTTCCTTATAAATACAGAGACATGACCTTTATATCTCGTATTCAGTTTTGCCTGGAACGCCCTTTGTGTTTTACTATAGGGGCTTATCATTTCCTTTACATGGCATAATAACAAGAACACTAATGAGAGTAACTGTTGTAGGCAAACATTTTCCAGGTACATGTATGGGACCTGTTATCCAGAATGCTTGGGACCTGAGGTTTTCCGGACAAGGGATCTTTCCGTAATTTGGATCTCCATAACTTAAGTCTGTTAAAAACAATTTAAATATTAAATAAACCCAATAGGATTGTTTTGCCTCCAATAAGGATTAATTGTATCTTAGTTGGGATCAAGTACAGGTACTGTTTTATTATTACAGAGAAAAGGGAATCATTTAACCATTAAATAAACCCAATAGGGCTGTTCTGCCCCAATAAGGGGTAATTATATCTTAGTTGGGATCAAGTACAGGTACTGTTTTATTATTACAGAGAAAAGGGAATCATTTAACCATTAAATAAACCCAATAGGGCTGTTCTGCCCCCAATAAGGGGTAATTATATCTTAGTTGGGATCAAGTACAGGTACTGTTTTATTATTACAGAGAAAAGGGAATCATTTAACCATTAAATAAACCCAATAGGGCTGTTCTGCCCCCAATAAGGGGTAATTATATCTTAGTTGGGATCAAGTACAAGGTACTGTTTTATTATTACAGAGAAAAGGGAATCATTTAACCATTAAATAAACCCAATAGGGCTGTTCTGCCCCCAATAAGGGGTAATTATATCTTAGTTGGGATCAAGTACAAAGTATTGTTTTATTATTACAGAGAAAAGGGAATCATTTAACCATTAAATAAACCCAATAGGGCTGTTCTGCCCCCAATAAGGGGTAATTATATCTTAGTTGGGATCAAGTACAAGGTACTGTTTTATTATTACAGAGAAAAAGGAAATCATTTTTAAAAATTAGAATGATTTGCTTATGATGGTGTCATGGGAGATGGCCTTTCTGTAATTCGGAACTTTCTGGATAACGGGTTTCCGGATAAGGGATCCCATACCTGCACATATTTCATTACACCGGTAAGTTCATCTTCATTCTGATATTTAAAGTAATTGCGAATGAAAGAATTGTGCACTGAACAGAAAACATTTCATATACACTGAAGGGGAAATGGCCTCAATGTGGCATTGCACCCTCTTGTTCAGCATCATTGCATGTGCTGAATATATTTTTTGCCTATTCTTTCAATCACAATCTTTGTTTTAACTGAGGATTTTAAATGACTTGCAAACTCAATCTACTATTAAGTACACTGCACACACAATTCACCTGCCTTATCAACAAAACAGTTACAACAAAAGGTTGATGGAAGGCAGTTGATTATATAGAGCTCATTCTGTGTAGGAAACTAATTCACCTTCTTACGGGGAAAATAGTAAGTCTCAAAGAATAACAATTCTAATATTAAATAATAATGTGCATTTTTTTAAACTGAAACACAATAAATTCTATTTATAGATATGTTCTAATGTTGTTACTGGAAAAAATGTGTGACTTTAGGTTACTATAGGTTAACTTTAAATGTACATTAATATTTTGAAGAGTAGTTTTTTTAGTGTCAGTATCACTTTAAGGAGGAGTTGGAGAGAGCGCAGAGATATGCAACTAGATTGGTGAAAGGAATGGAAGAATGAAACTATAAGGTAAGCCTGGTAGCAGGGGTGGGATGTGATTACTCTTTAGCACATTAAAGGAACAGTAACACTAAAAAATAAAAATGTTTTAAAATAATTAAAATGTAATGTACTGTTGCCCTGCACTGGTAAAAGTTTTGTGTTTGCTTCAGAAAGACTACTGTAGTTAATAGAAATAGCTGTTGTGTAGCCATGGGGGCAGCCATTTAAATTAAAAAAAGGAGAAAAGACACAGGTTACATAAAAAGATAACAGATAAACTGTGTAGAATACAATGGTAATCTATGCTACTTATCTGTTATCTGCTTAGTAACCTGTGCCTTTTCTCCTTTTTTTCAATTTAAATGGCTGCCCCCATGGCTACACAGCAGGGTATTTATATAAACTGTAGTAGTGTTTATGAAGCAAACACACAGCTTTTACCAGTGCAGGGCAATAGTACATAATATATTAATTATATTTATACACTTTCATTTTTTGGTGTTACTGTTCCTTTAAAGAGAGATAGCATGCAAACTTTTTTCCTATAGAAAAATAAGTGCACCAATGGCCTCCCCTTTAGACTTCAGAAGGATCTGAACTTCCAGTTAAAGAAGCATAGGTGGTTCCTCACAGCTAGGGCAGTGAGGTTGTGAAATGCCCTATACAATAAGTGTAGATATCAGTATATATATATATATGTTAGTGTGTAGGTAGGTTGGTATGAATGTGTGTATGTGTGCGCACTGGGGGTCATTTGGAAGGGTTGAAATTGAAGGAGTTTGGTTTTTTTCAAGTTAACTATGTAATTATGTTATGTTATTTCTCTAGCCACAAGCAATATGATAAAGAATAGCTATGTGCGATAGTCCAGATACAAACACACTAGGAAAAGTGTAAATTCCCTTTGGAGAATTGTTTGCAAGTACATTTTGTTCAGTTAAAGAGTTTATAAATTAAGGATACTTTCCCATACATGCTTTTTCTAAGCAAGGAATATAAATAAGCACATACATTACTGAGTGTACAAAATATTTCTTCTCTAGTAAATGTAACCCATGTTTTAATGGGTCTAAGTGGGACATCCAAAAGTAGTTAGGCACTCAAAAACCATGAAGGTCACTTTTATTGGAACAACATCTGTATTGTTGTATGCGTTCCATGCGCTATGAGCACTTAGTCATAGTGCTAACATTTTTGGTGTGGTTTTTGAGTGCCTAACTCCCTTTTTGATTTTTGATGTAAATGGCCCATGCTGCTAAATTATTATTCACAAAACTATTTTTTTCCTACTGACATACTAGGGTTGATTCACTAAGGCGCGTTAAAAGGAGTGTTATTTATAGCATGCGTTAAAAATGTTATTGTATCTTATTTTTGGGGACTTAACGCACGATTCACTAAAAGGATACTTGCGTTAATTTAAACACGCACTAATTAACGCAGCTTGCACAAATTGTTGCCCTGTGCGAAAAAACGCACGCCATTGTAGCCATACACGCCATTACTTTCAGAAATCTAGGGCCAACACATACTTGAATAAATCACACTGCAAAGTCCTTATTGTGTTGCCAAAAGCTCATGAACTGTACTTTTCTATAATTACCGCCTGCCCCAAGTAGGTGTTCATTTTCGCACAGACTAATGCGATATTTAGCGCATCTATGTGTTAGTATTATTTCTGCATGAGAATTAACGCAATGCGTTGAAAGTAACGTCTTGCGATCATGTGTTATTTAGCTCATGCGATATGCGACTTAACGCACGTGATAATACTTTAGCGAATCATGTGGGGTTTTTTTGCGTCAATTTTAATGCAAAAAAGCATGCGATAATGCTTATCGCACTTTAGTGAATCAACCCTACTGTGTTTTACATTTTTACTAAGTGGAACAGTAGATGAATGGGAAGGGAATTTCCTTTGTATGTCATGTCTGTTGTAATGCTGGCAAACCCAAGAGCCTAGAAAATTAAAAACAGGTGAGAGTTTGGAAAGTGTCTGAAGGGAGACAAATGATGGGGCAGACCCTTAACCAGAAACAAGAGAAAGAAATTAAACAGCATTGCACAAAACAACACTCAAACGACACAGCACACCACTGCACAGCTTGAATTTAAACCACACCTGCTCCTGTAATGATCAAATTGATCATTGTGCAGGCAATTCATATGTATGGGCAAATTTAAAGGTGAGATGAGCATTACCATCCATCTCTGTTACCCAGACTTTGATCCCTGGGCAATGTCCCTGAATGCTACCACTCCCTGTGGGAATCTTAATATCTTCAAGTCTATCCAAAATGAGTCTACTGCTTGACAAAAATTTCAGTCATTATGTGAATTAGCATCGTAGTGAAACCTTTCCCTGCCTTTCTGCACTTACAACTTCTACCTGAAATCTGTAATGATGAATGTAATAAAAAGGAAGAAGTGATCCGCACCCATGCTTTTTCCTTTTTTTTTTACTGTGTGTGTAGATATTCACACAGCCACAGAGTCCATTCTATAAGTCAACCACAGAGAACGAAAGTAGAGAAAGGGGAGAACCATAGGAGAAAGGAGTAGATGTTCAAAACATCAAGCAGAGTGGAGAAGCAGGTACAGGAGAAAAGAATAAAATAGATGAGAAAAAGAGATGGCAGAACAGTAAGGAGTGAGAAGTGGAGAGCAGTTAGCAAATAAAGACTAATTCAATTGTGCTGAGAATGAGAGAATAGGATAGAATAACAAAGAGGAAAACTAGAAGAGAAAGGGGAAATAACAGTAGACTGAAATAAATGGAGAGAAGATAACCTTCTATGCATATAATGTATGTTGAAGTCTGACCCATGGGTTGAAACTGGGATCCCAATCCCAAAAAACAGCAGCAGCCAACAACATTATTATGCTTCAGATTCTGGGAAAATGAAACTGGACTTTTTATTTTTATATTTATAATGTGACATGCTCTGGGGTAATTAAACATTACGTTGGTACTGCATACTACTCTATATTCTGGGTAATCAAACTTCTACTTCTTCTGGGGAAATTAAACTTAATGGTGGCCCTGCATACTGCAATGTGTTCTGAAAACATTGACATGAATTTGGCACAGCTTTGTGTTCTGGGTGTAGTCTACATGAGGGTGGAACTACCTTTATACTGCAATGTGTCCTGGGAACTGGCACTCCAGTGATATTGATATATTTGTAAAATATTCATATGACAAATGTTACTAATAAAATAAGAGGACGAAATATGTGTTTGTGGTTAAGTTGGGTGTGGTCAGTTTTCATTTTGAGTAATCTGGTAAGTTTAGGTCAATTAATTTATAAATTGAACTCATTAAATACCAATTTGAAGAACAGCTAATGCAGATATAGAAAGAATAGGACAGATCAGAAGTAAGAGTCTAATGGTAGGAAAGAATGGCTGCGGTTTTATTTTTACCTTAGCAGTATATATTTATAAGTTCAAACAAAGATTTACATTTTAAAATAAATTAAGTTAAAGTTAACTCACAGCATCCAACCAAATGTTTGGTTTGCATATTCGACAACTAAAGACTACCTGCTGATTGGTTGCTATTGCTAACTGGGCAGAACTAACATTTACCCATGCTACTACATATAACCCTTAAAATCAACAGCCCTCTAGCATACAGTAGTGCAGAAGGGTGTTTTGCTTTACCCTAAGCACTCCTTAAATGGCTGCCCCTGTACTGATGGTGACAGTGTATCTATGAGGGAATGAGTTAAACCTTCATACATTTTCCCACTAAGTTTGCTCCTGTGAATTTGGCTGGTTGCAATTGAAAACTCATATTTTTCACAGACGGTTCTCACAGATTTTTCTGTAAATACAGATGGGGGATGTGTCTCCTTTCCTGAGAATCAGAGTGCTCCTCGTCATTCTGTTCCCCCTATTGAGGGCCGGTGAAAGACTGACAACGCCCTCCCTGCTTGTATTTGTTGGACAATTTGGATCTCTCCACAAGATCATTGTTTCTGGCTTTTGTGTAAAAACAATTTTGAAACACAAGCAAAAAAAAAAAATCTAAATAGGAGGCATCTGCCTGAGCAGGTCGGCATGTACCCAATAGACATGTCTGCAAGGGCCAGACTTAAGAACTGTGACTAAGGGATTCATCTGTCATCCCTAGGCTGTCTGTACCCACAGCCCTTGCTCATTACAGAGAGAGCAATACAGAATTGCGTCCAAATATACCCATTTCCAGTTTAGGGTGGAAGTGTTTCTGTTTGTTGTCATTTTCCTTCTACAGCGCCACAGGTGAAAAATATGCAAGATTATTAGTGGCAGTGTCAAACCATCATGGAATAGGATAAAAAAAACAAGTCAGATTAATCAATTCCATACTAAAATAGGTACTAATGAGTAATTCATTAGTGGGGTGGTCAAAAATGGGCTGGGAAAAGAGTATTAGGGTGTTAAAGGAATACTGTCATGATTTTTATGGTGTACTTATTATTTCTATATTACATAGCAAATAATTCACTCTACCATTTAAAATGTTATTCTTGAACAAACAAACAATTTTTTTAGTTTTAATATTAGTGTGTAGGCAGCATTCTCATTGTGCATTTTGCTGTCTGAGTTTTCAGAGCTTTCAGAAAGCTATTGTTTCTCCTACTCCCATGTACCTGGAGGAGTCCCAGGCAGGACTTGGATTTCTTACTAAGGTCACATGGTTATGGCTAGCCCCATGTGAAATCTCAACATTAAATATAAAAAAATCTGTTTGTGTTTTTGAAAAACAGATTTAAATGCAGTATTCTGTTGGAGAAGCTCTTTTAACTTATGCGCTTTAAAAAAAACATGTTTTCTCTTTAAAGTATTAAACAATGAGTTATTAATCCAGGGATTAACATACATTGTGCCTTTTAATCATGAAAAATGTTTGTTGTTTGTAATAATTATGCATTGCACTCATGTTAAATAAGAGGGTATATTGCCCATCGAAACATAAATGTTATTCTATTTGTAATATTACAAGGGTGTATTCTTCACCTTTATTTACTGCAACTACAGTATATACAGTATGTGCCTTTCCATTTTTGCCTTTCCAAACCATGGTGAACTCTGCTGCCTCTCCTATTATCCCTCCTCAATAGTTTTTCTTCTACTACTTTGTCACTGGCATAGTTACCAGGAAACAGGGGCTTTAAATGCCCAGGGGGTTGCAAATTTCCCTGGACCCATCGGTCTAGTTCCCTAACTGTAATTATAATGCCTCCTCTACCTTTATAAATTGCAGTGGTTCCTCTACTTTTCATAAACATCCATCATTCACCCATAAATTCCAAAAACTTTCACTAACACTATAAATCATGCTCTGGTGAATGCTAAATGTTTGTAAATTATCTCTTCTCATTCACTCAAGGCTGCAGCAATTCATTTGTTCTCATCCTCTCTTCCTTCCATTCCCTCTCTTATCATTAGATTTTTCCTCAGTACTCTGAATGTTCACTTAAAACCCATAATTTCAGAGGAGCCTACAAATTTTCATCTGCATCTTCATTCCACCCTTCTTTCTCCAGCTACACACTCCAAATCACACTTTTCCTATACTCCTCAAATTTAGACCCAACTCCCACCCTCCTACTTTTGCCACACAAGCTGCTAAATATGCAATGAATTCACTGGTTACTGGTAAGTCCATTTAACAAGGTTAAATTGACTCTTATGAAAATGGCATATAACAAAACCATTAGCAATAGTATAACAAAAGGTTGGTGTACCTGGCATGCCCATGTTTCCATCAGCCTCATCTTTATGCTGCATACAGTGTAGTGCTATAGGTACTACAGTATACATATGTTCTGGGATTGCCCGGTGATGCAAGAGTCAAAACTGGACATGTGTTATTATTAACCCCAGCACTAGCTCTCCTACATGTGTTATCATCAGACTTGACTTGGGGAAGGGGAAAGCCTTTCTCACCCACCACCTATTCTTTGTGACCACAACCCTCATTGTCTTCTCCTGGATATCGACCTCTGTTCCCACACCTTATCAGACCCTGAAAAAAGGGGAAAAGAATATGCTAATGGAGGAGGACCTGGATACTAATGCATTACATAGGTCCTGCAACAACTCATTGTGAATGGCCTAGCGCAGAGCCCAATATATAGAGATGAGTCGGCAACTATCTTTACCCTCTGGAGACCCTCCAGTGCCCTGAGGACCCATATCACCAATCAGAAGACCTACCGTGTGAGGGTGCTAGTCCAACACCTACTAACACTCTTCCCTGACCCCTTCCTACCCCCAGGGAACAGTGAAATATTACTTTGTACTCTGTAATGCATACTGATTTTTTTTGTGCAGTCTGTTGTGCTTAATCCCTCTAATGTAAAATTCAATAAAGATCTATTTCAACAAAATACCTGCAACCAATCCCCAAAAGGTTCTTAAAAGGAAGAAGTGGAGTGCCCTGCAGGGTAGATTATGCATTGTGCTGTTCATATTGTAAGTGTATTTTCTTATGGTATATGACCTGCCTCAGACTCCTTGTAGTTACCCCCCCCCCCAAGTATTAGTTAGGGCAGTGATCCCCAACCAACGGTTCGTGGGCAACATGTTGCTCCCCAACCCCTTGGATGTTTCTCCCAGTGACCTCAAAGCAGGTGCTTATTTTTAAAATCCTGGATTGGATGCAAGTTTTGGTTGCATAAAACCCAGTTGTCCTGCCAAGCAGAGCAACCTGTAGGCAGCCAGTCCACATAGCAGCTACCAAATAGCCAATCACAGCCTTTATTTTGCACCCTTATAAAACATTTTCATGCTTGTGTTGCTCCCCAACTCTTTTTACATTTGAGTGCGGCTCATGGGTAAAAAAAAAGGTTGGGGATCCCTGAGTTAGAGTATAAAAGCAGAAAATTAGCATTTAATTTGGCATAATACAATGTTTTTATTAACAATTCATTAACATCCATCTCCATCAAAATTGTGCTATATAAATGTTCTTTTTAATTTGTCAATGGTATTCAGATTCAGTAGTGGCAGCTGTAAAGTCGGTTTTCTATACACTGGCTAAGAAGCCACGTTCTTTTATTCAGCAAATTTTACCTTGACAAGGGGAAGTAACTATTACATACTGATTTGAAGCAGACTATTCTGTTCATTTCAGGTTTTGAAGAGATGACCTCCAAAGCTTACTTGAAAATAGACTGTATGTTGCAACTGTAAAGGGAAAATACCACTGGATTTTTTTTTTTATACCAGAATAGTAATTCTTTTTCTGAACTATAATATGTTAGTCTGCAAAAAATCACATTTTTGTTAAACAAACTGGTAACAAATAAATCTCTCAATCACAATTCCATATAGCAATGATTATAAACCTGTCACCTCTCAAAGGTATTATGCGATAGGGACATGGAAAGAGAAACACTGATCATAGGGTTCATTCATGAATGCAGTGAAAGTGTTCCTTCCATAAAATTGGTGCTCTTTTTTCCCCCAGCATGCCAAGCAGATGACTAAAGCTGGCCATACACGCACCGATACTATCGTACGAAACCTCGTTTCGTACAATATTCGGTGCGTGTATGGCATGTCGGCGAGTCGACCGATATCGCAGGAAGCTGCTGATATAGGACGACTCGCCGATCGCCCAGGTTAGAAAATTTTGATCGGGCGCCATAGAAGGCGCCTGACCAAAATCTGCCGTCAGGGCTGAATCGGCAGAAGGAGGTAGAAATCCTATTGTTTCTACCTCCTTATCTGCTGTTTCAGCCCTGACTGTGTGTGGCGGATCTGCCGATGTTTCGTGCGAACCATCGTTAGATCGCCACGTGTATGGCCAGCTTAAGCTTTATGTTCTGCAGCACCATTTGTGCAATGGGTGGCTTTAAGGTGGATGATAGGCTTTACCTGTAGTTCATGCCTTGTATTTCTGCTTGCTATTCATTCTGAGGGTGAGATCTTTACCATCCTTGAACTGGCCATACATGATGGCCAATTTCAGGCTGAACTGATCATTTGGTCCTCGGGCCAAACAATCAGATCACAACAACAGCAATGCAGGCCATCAAGGTGATGACTGCATCGCCCAATGTCGTCCTCACCTAATGAGATTTTTAAACTTGCCCAATTGATAATTGACAGATTTGTTTGGACAGATGTATGTTGGGGGAGAGCCATAGGAGAGGCAGCTTAAATTTGCCTGTGTTTGGTATAGAATTGACTATCTATAATACTTAGGACCTGAGTTTTTCCAGATAAGAGATCTCTCCGTAATTTGTATCTCTATAGTTTAAGTCTTCTAAAAAATCATTTAAACATTTAATAAACCCTCCAATATGGATTTATTATATCTTAGATGGGATCAGGTACAAAGCAAATTTTTTTCAAATTTAAATTATAAGATTAAAATTGAGTTCATAGGAGGTGGTCTTCCCATTTGGAGATTTCTGGATAATGGGTCCTGTGTAAGGAATCCTGGACCCAAAGCAGTGTGCAACATTTCTACTTACTCATATGCTCTCCAAGCCTCCAACAGTCTCATGAAACTCACCTTTTCACTCAAGCCTATAACCTAAACCCCCCAAACATTCACTAACCACTGGTTTTCACCTCTCACTCCGCACTTACTGTGACTTTACACACCTACATGAACTCTAACGCCATGTTAGTTATGCTGACTTCTGTCTCAGCCCTCCCTTTTAGAATGTAAGCTCTTGCGAGCAGGGCCCTCCCCCTAGTATCTTCGATCCTCATCCAATGTAACTGCAAACCATTTTTGTGAATTGTTTATATGTACATGTTAACTGTTCTGTCTTTTGTACCCCTCTATTCTGTAACGCTCTGCGTAAATTAATGGCGCTATATAAATAATAATAATAATATATGGTTAAAGTATTTAACATTCAAGATGCCAATGCTAGACTATCAACATATGAATCATGAGGCCCTGTATCAAAATAAATCATTATGTGTTCCTCTACACAACACAAGCTTTAAAGGCATTCCTATTTTCATTTAAAGTCAAACCTTCATACACTGGATCTTGTAGTCGCATTTTGATTATTGTGTTACTGTGGATTACCTCTTGGCCAGTTACTAGAAGGATGCTATTCTCCTTGCTGTGTTGCATCTGCCTGTAAATATGGTCAAACACCAAGAGTTCACTCCAGCAGTTCTGCAGCAAGATCATCTGGTCACTGACCTAAGAGAGAAGAAGACAATAACTCATAAACCAGATCTCAACCCAGCATTGCACTTTTTGGGATGCAAGAGTTTAGACAAATACTGTAGGGTTATTGGAATAATAATTCAGAAAAGCCAGAGTGATTTGGTGGGCTAGTATTGCCTAACACCTGAAATTAGTCATTTTTAACCTTGCTTAAGGATTTATGGGTAAACTCACTTAAGGATTTATGGCCTTATTTTTTAAAGTTGGAAGTTTAAATCTGTAGACAGCTTCTCCTAATCTTGTTAGATCTTGGAACATATTTTATGAGGGTAGGATATAGAGAGCAACCAAACAGAAGAACCAGAGACGTTAGGGTACAGGGTTCAGTGGAAGGATTCTTGCTTTTTCACTCCTTCTAGCCCACCTTATTCTAGCCTCTCTGTTTATTAGTCATATTCCTTATATGCTGAAACCCAACAAGATCTAAAAAGCTATGTGCAAGCTTTATGACTACATTTTAAACATGTATCTGTATTATTAAAAATACCAGTTCTGGATGCATATTTGGTCACTGGGATTTAGATTAGTATTTTTTATGTCTTGGCCTATAATTCCTAAGTTGATATCATTAGATGTGTGAATACCTTCCATTTTAAAAAGCGTTCTACTATATATAGGTATAGATATAAACAGGTAGAGAGCAACTTCCACCAAAGATGACATTTATTTATCTTTATAAAACGTCAAAAAAGTGTTAGGTGTTTTAAAGGTGATGTATCATGGAAATCAAATATCAATATATAAATAACATATAGCTTTGCTTTTTATTATAGCTCTTTTGAATTCCAGCATATATGTGTCAAAGATAGTGATTTAAACCTTTTCAATCCCAGCAAAGCATTATGTGTTCATGGAATGCTTGGCCATTCACAGGCATATGTATGATGGTAAAGGTTTTCCAAACCTTTAGTTCTCTATCACCTGAGATTAAGTTACATAGTAAGTTAGGTTAAAAAAAAAACACACATCCATCAAGTTCAACCTTTTATGCCTATATACAGTATAACCTGCCTAACTGCTAGTTGATTCAGAGGAAGGCAAAAAAACCCTTTCTGAAGTCTCTCCACGTAGGGGAAAAAATTCCTTCCTGACTCCAAGATGGTAATCGGACCAGTCCCTGGATCAACTTGTACTATGAACTATCTTCCATAACACTGTATTTCCTTTCCACACTTGCTAAAAAGCCATCCAACCCCTTCTTGAAGCTATCTAATGTATCAGCCAATACGATTAGTTCAGGGAATGAATTCCAGAACTTCGCAGTTCGCACAATAAAAACCCTTTCTGAACATTTAGATGGAACCTCCTTTCTTCTAATTGGAATGGGCGACCTTGTGTCTGCTGGAAGGACCTACTTACTGGTGCCTTTTCTCCAGTGTAAACATCCCCAACTTGGCTAGTCTTTCCCCATAACTGAGACTTTCCATACCTCTTAGTAGTGATGATCGAAAATTTTCAGCAGGCGTGGATTTGCGGCAAATTTCTGTATTTCGTCATAGGAGGATTTTGTTTGCAAAACGGGCAGAAAAATTTGGCGCAGAATTTTTCTGCATTTTGCAAACCTTTTCAAAGACTCACAAATGTTTTTGGCGAAATGGGACAGATTCACTCATTACTACCTCTTACCAGTTAGTTGCCCTTCTCTGGACCCTCTCTAACTGAATAATATCACATTGGAGACCAAAACTGCACAGCATATTCTATTAGGGTTGCACCAAATTGAGAATTTGGTTTTGGACATCAGAGCCTGTAAAGAAGAATACTTCCAGCTATCTCCCCTGGTTGGAGCAAAGAAGCTGCTCTTCCTAGCTATAACTGACTATGTCACAATCCTACAATGTGCTATACCAAAAATATCCTGCACTTACTATATCCTCGTTCATGGTTCATGCTACCCGACTTCACTAGAAATGATGGCTTTCCCTTGGACCAAGCACTTCTGGGCCATTTGGATCCCAGACTTCCTAAAGCTCATCCACACAGGTGAACTGATGAAGGCCAAGAGGGTAGATCCAGCCCTAACCAAACACTATATTAAAGTGTGGCAGGAAGTGGTCATACCTATGGGTCAATAAAGTACAATATGGTAAATAGGAAAAATAGATACATGGGCTTCTGCCCAGTAACAATGTAAATAAGGAAAGCAGGGTTTAAAACTATAGGGATTGTTAACCCTATAGCATGGGTACCCAGACTTTGTCACCCTGTGATCTACTCTTGCCACCTGGCCTCCATCATGACATCTACCACAGTTAATATTGTGCAACATTTATCATTTGGCGAAATAAGCAAGAAAATGTATCAATCAATCTTTAACAAATACACATAGCAATATATAAATGCAATGCCAAATTCCCATTTAATAACCACATAACATTATTCAAGTGCCAACTTCACGTTTAATGTGAAAGGATTGTAGTCGTTTTTACTTCCCTTCTTCATGGCCCACTTTGTAATCTGCACACAGAAACATAATTAAAGTGGGAACAAATATATACGGTGGCCTGGTGGGGCAATCTTCTATACTGGGATGAAACTACAAAGACGGATGACTTGAGCAGCCACACTGAAAAGCTCCAGTATGCTTTAAAGTGATCTAGTGGTAGACCGCAATCTACCTTTTGGGCAACCCTGCCCTATAGGTCTCCACAGACCCTTTATACCAGTGTCATAGATTCTACAATGCACTACAAAAAAAAGAATCAAAAAGGATTTTATTGGTAATAGGTCTGCCATATGTTTAAGATTTTTGGATAATGGTTTTCCAAATAAAAGAGTCCATGTATGAGTGTATGCAGTAAAAAGACCTTTTACTAAACACAGATTGATAATCTTTTCTGACATAATACTATTGCTGAGAAGTACTGTTATGACAGAATGGCGTTTTCTATCACATTATTCCCACATAATATACAATGTGAATAACCTTGTAAAGTAACAATAGAACTCCGAGAATATGACTATTGTGATATACAGGCACCAAGAACAATACACTTTGTTTCAGTCCCGTAACACAAGGATTCACAAAGTTCCAAAGCAGCTCAGTAGAACAGATTGTTTTATTCAATACTGTCCAGTACTACCAGTCATAAATTTGGTAAAACATAACAAACCAAAAAAAAATGAAAACCAACACAATGAACATACAGTTGATTAAAAATAAAAATATTAGGAGTCACCAAGAAGTTCCATGACCATTTTAAGGTAGACGTGTGCAGTTGGTCAGTTTTAAAAACCAGAGGCAGTGCCCCTGGAAGTTTAGTACTGTGGGTAACCATTTATAACAAAGTTACAGATATAGCCAAGTATCTCCTTAACAGTAACCCTAAAATAGCCAAACCAATACAGCAAATAGACCTATTAAGCCAAATCTTACTCCAAATGGCCTTCAGACTCATCTCTATCCACTACATTGTGGAAAGCCTCACAGTTGGGGAAGCACTGTTCACAATTCATTTGCTAATTCATACTTTATATATAATTTGACTGTTTATTTTATTTGAATGTACACATTTTGCAATCACTTCTTTACATCTATATGGCTATTGGCACAGATGGTTTGTGTCACCTCAACTTCAATAAAAACTACTGAGTTTCTTTGGAAGTGTAGTAGGCACCAAATTTACAGAGACCAATAATTTAATAGGTTGTTACTGGCATGAAACAAAGGGTTAAACCTGAAGTGTCAATTTTTATACTCAGCGTGCGTGGGCAGCCACGATGTAACTTTCTAGAGTAAGAAAGATTTACCAAAATGGTGGGGCTAGTTCCCTAGAAAGGCCAACTGAGGTGAATAGATGGGCCCAGAATAAAAGAGCTACTCCAACATCCCTATAGCTTAGCAAGCTAAAGGTTAAAGAGAAATTAATTTAAGAAACCCGGGGCAAGTGGTGCTATAAAGGCAGTCCTTAGACTGATTATTCAGGAATTGGTTTCATATATTTAAGTATAATTTCCTGCAGCACTGCAATATTGTTCTGATAATGGACATGTTAAATATTTTATTTGTAGTAGCTAAGAAATTAAAGGATGATAGAAAGTCACTGCGCCCTATCTAGTTACACCAATGATAAACAGCACAAGGGTTTTATTGTATACTGTAAACCTAAGAAAGTATTTTAACAGGATTGGTTGAAACCTTACAGTGGGGCTGGCATCTCAATGGGGATTTCAACCTTAACTTGCCAAACAAGGGGCAAGTTAAGGTGGCCAAACACGTAAAGATCCGCTTGCCTGGTGAGGTCGCCAAGTGCAGGGGCGGGCCAAGCCGACCGGGCACCCTAGGCAACCCGGTCGGCCAACTCCGCCCACCTCCCCGCCCCCCCCCCAAAAGCGGTGCAATTCCATCGGTCATTGCCTCCACCGCTAATGTTAAGCAGCGGAGGCAATGACAAAGTAGCACTAGGGGTAGGCAGGAGAGGCTCCTGCCTGGCGCCCCTCAATCGTTGTGCCCTAGGCAGCTGCCTCTTCTGCCTACCCCTAGTTCCGGCCCTGGCCAAGCGAGCGGATCTTCTCCTGATATCCCCACCTACGGGTGGCGACTGTAATGGGCGCAGTTGATTCGGGGACCGCATCAATGAGCCGATGCGAATTTTTAACCTGCCCGATCGATATCTGGGCGATTTCAGGCCACATATCAGTCAGGCAGGCCCATCGTTGCTGCCCCTACACAGGCCGATAAGCTGCCAAATCAGCCCGAACTTAGGTTGGCAGAAAAGGCATGTGCCTGGAGCACAACAGAGTGGGGTGCTAGGCACGTACCTCTTCTGACACCTATTGCTAGTCCAGGCCCTATGGGGGGGCAAAGAGGCCGGCCACTAATTTACTATGTACAGAAAAGGGTGCAATCTGCTCTGCACATTAAATATGCCAACGGAACAGAGACCTGCATTCACCCTTGAAAAGAGTGATGTCTGCATTTGGCAGTGCTGTAGTCAGAGGGCTTCCTGCCCCCATAGTTATAAGTTAGGGAGCACGAGTGGAGTGATTTCTCAATAAGCACTTAGGGGCACACTTTTGCTTTCTTTAGTGCCCTTGAACTTACTAAAGTCTTTATAGTAAACAATTTCCAAGGTATTCATTTGTATTTATTTCTATTCCTACAGAACATCAGCACATCTCTATTTTATGCTCAGGCGCCAAAAATGAATATATGTGAGTAAAATTCCAGTGACCCCAATTGAGCAGAAGTTCAGAATTAAAGGATTGTATTTTTCTTTCATTTGGATTTCTCACCATATTCTCAGAAGTACTATTTATGCGTGGCTTTTATTGTGCTTAGTGCATTCAAATAAAAGGCTGCAACCACTTGACTCTTCACATCACCTCATATGTTAAGACTCACTTTACCGTACTTGCTGCACAAGACATGATGTGCTTAAATACTTTTTTTATTATTACTAAAAGACTTCAAAATATCTTACACAGAAAAGTACTTTCATCTTTTAGTTTTAAAGGAGAACTAAAGCTTAACTTAAGAAATAGGCTAGAAATGTTGTACATAGGGCACATTTACTAAAATCCGATTTTTTTTCTGGGCTTAAAACACAATATGGTAAAAATTCGGATTAACCACGCTAATTTCTGAAGTTCTAAAATGTCTCGACAATGCTTTCATCTTTTGTATGAAAATACCGCAATTGCATTCCGAAAATCAATTTTTGTGCCAAAAAATTCGTTAATACCTGGTGATCAAACCTGGTAAAAAGATAGTCCCGAGTAAAGTGTAACCAAAGCGTTAACAAATTCCAAAATGTTGTATTCTTTGCGCAAAGTATGATTTTTTGTGGAAATTTAACGAAATGTTCTATAAGTTAGAAAAAATACGAAATTCGCTTAGTAAATGTGCCCCATGTGTTGGGTTTCTGTACCAGCCCTAGGCAACCATAACCCTTTAGTAGGGATGATCTGTGCCTTTAAAGATGCCCCCAATAGCCCCCATCTTCTTTTTTGCTCATTCCCTGCATATGCTCTGCTGTCAGTTACTGAGCTTAGGGACCGATGCACAATATATTATATATAGAATATAAATCTCACAATATAAAGTTTTATAAGGAATATGATTAGTAATTCATTTGGATTCACATAACATAACACTAGTGCTCTGAAACCAGTGCAATTAGCATCAGAATTTAATAATCAGACCTGTAACATTAGTTTATGTGACAGGCCACCCCAGTGTTGGACTGGGACCCCAGGGGCCCACCAGAAAACCTTAGACCCTAGGCCCACTCTCCAAACTATTTTTCCTCCTTTCCTCACCCAACCTCTTTATTTTCCTAGTCTTTTTTATTTACATGCTAGCATCTATTCTTCCATCTACTTCTCCTCTTTGTTCCCATTCAGAAATAGGGAATGACCATGAAGTAGGCCAAATGGTCAGGAGCAGGGGGGCCCACTGACACCTGGGCGCTCCGGGATTTTTCCTGGTATTCTGGTGGGCCAGTCCGACACTGGGCCACCCTCATTTTCTGCTTTATAATTTGCATCGACCACTAAGTTTAGCTTCTCAAAAGCTGTTTAGAGCACATTGATAATGTGCACTGTCACGGACAGTCCTAACAGAATCCAAGATGTGGAGCTCCTGTGACAATTGTAAAGACCTATATCATTACTACTATAGTGGTGCTAAAACTTTTGGCTAGTGCAGTTAGTTTAGTACAGGTATGGGATCCCTTATCCGGAAACCCGTTATCCAGAAAGCTCTGAATTACGGAATGCCCGCCTCCCATAGACTCCATTTTAATCAAATAATTCAGAATTTTAAAACTGATTTCCCTTTTCTCTGTAGTAATAAAACAGTACCTTGTAATTGATCCCAACTAAGATACAAATAATCCTTATTGGATGCAAAACCATCCTATTGGATTTGATTGCAGTTTTATTGATTCTTTGGTAGACTTAAGGTATGGAGATCCAAATTACGGAAAGACCCCTTATCCGGAATACCCTTGGTCCCGAGCATTCTGGATAACGGGTCCTATACCTGTATATAAAATATGGCATTTCTAGCCGTATTCATTTTTAAGGTTTAGTTCTCCTTTAAACAAAAGAAAGCCAATGTTTGTGGCTTTCCTTAGGTTGGACATTGCATCCCACTGTGCTCAAGTATAAGGTCAATATGTACTGTACAGGTATGGGATCCCTTATCCGGAAACCCATTATCCAGAAAGCTCCGAATTAAGGAATGCCCCTCTCCCATAGACTCCATTTTAATCAAATAATTCAGAATTTTAAAACTGATTTCCTTTTTCTCTGTAATAATAAAACAGTACCTTGTACTTGATCCCAACTAAGATAATCCTAAATAATCCTTATTGGATGCAAAACAGTCCTATTGGGTTTAATTAATGTTTTATTTATTCTTTAGTAGATTTAAGGTATGGAGATCCAAATTACGGAAAGACCCCTTATCCGTAATACCCTTGGTCCCAAGCATTCTGGATAACGGGTCCTAAACCTGTATATGTGCACAGTGTGACAAGTAAATCTTACACATTGACCTTATAGTTGAGCACAGTGGGCTACCGTACACTGGGACAATATACCTTGCTGCACACAGCATAAGGTATTGCTAGTATAACTGCACATACCGACTTTGTAAGAGTAAGAGTGATGCTGCTGGAGTGTTTAGAGCCACACTGCATCTCTTAGTACGCGACTTTGTAAAACTACGCAATAGGAGTGGAAGGCGCAATTGATAGGAGGAGCCTATTATCCCACTGCTAGAACTGTTTACTGTAGAGTTATAAGACTGTGATCTGTGATAATATATGACCCACCTCAGAGTGGCCTCCATTGGGACCGGGCATCCTCTAGCTTTATGCATTTTATAACATGTACTGGAGGAAACCTTGATTAAATCGATGTCGATTTCCATCTAATTGAACTTTAAAAACTTTGCTAACACAGAACAATTCAGCTATGTAAAGCTTGTAAGAAATAAGGTTGCCCAGTTTGGTTGGAGAGCTCCAATTTTGTGCTAAATATTAGGTCTGAGTTAGGTGGGATGCTTCCTGGTATCAGTTTTTTAACATACTTTTTTACTGTATTGTACAAAATGATATGTTAAAGGTGCTGGGAAATGTATGGCACAAATAAAGGATAGTGGTTTTATTTTTCAACATATTAGAGTGCCCCAAGTCTATGGAGTTCAAGTGTTTTTTTTGCATGTGATAGAAATCTCCTGTGTCCATATATTAACTACACTCTGCTATAATCAATTTCCTATACAGGTATGGAACCCCTTATCCAGAATGCTCATGACCAAGGGTAATCTGGATAAGGGGTCTTTCCGTAATTTGGATCTCCATAACTAAAGTGTACTAAAAAATCAATAAAACATTAATTAAACCAAATAGGATTGTTTTTCATCCAATTAGGATTAATTATAAGGTACTGGAATCAATTACAAGGTACTGTTTTATTATTACAAGGAAATCAGTTTTAAAATTCTGAATTATTTGATTCAAATGGAGTCTATGGGAGACAGGCTTTCTGTAATTCGGAGCTTTCTGGATAACGGCTTTCCAGATAAGGGATCCCATACCCATACTGTACCCTAAGATGCTCCAAGATAATGATCCCTTGTACACTGCAATGCCTTTGCTGGCATAGTTAAAGGGGCTGTCCACCTTTGAGTTAACTTTTACTATAATGTAGAGAGTAATATTCTCAGACAATTTGCAATTGGTCTTCATTATTTATTATTTGTAGTTTTTTTTTATTATTTTGCTTTTTGTTCAGCAGCTCTCCAGCTTGGCGTTTCAGCAGCTGTTTGGTTGCTAGGATTCAAATTACCTTAGCAAGTGTGTAGTTTGAATGAAAGACTGATATATGAATAGGAGAGGACCTGAATAGAAAAATAATTATTATAAAGTAACAATAACAGTTAAACTGTAGCCTCACAGAGCTACAGATTTTCGGCTCAGGGGTCAGTGACCTCCCATTTGAAATCTGAAAGAGAGTTAGAAGATGAAGGCAAATAATTCAAAAACTATGAAACACAAATAATGAAGACTAATTGAAAAGTTGCTTATAACATACAAAACGTAAAAGTTAACTTAAAGGTGAACCACCCCTTTACTAGGCCTAAATTACATCAGACCACACTCTGTAAGTTTTATAAGGGTATACACAATAGGAGGATTGTGGGAATTGAAAAGGTTGGTTGTGGCCAGTCAGCCTGAACAATGAAAGTTTACTGCAAGCTGATGGGCAAATAACTGCATTACACAAATACAAAGGGAAACTTTACAAATGAGGGTATATCACTTCTTTAACTGTAGGCAGCGGAAATGAGCAAGCTGCTACTAATGACTTCCTTCGCAGAAGTCCTAGCAATGCTCTCTCAAGCCTTCTTACAAATAACTTTCATTGGTTCCAAAATACAATTACGGAATTCTGGGTTCTATAAGTAACCCAAACAAGTAGGCTTGCCATTTTAGAATGCTGAGAAAACTTGTGAATTTGCCCTTGTATCTTACTGCCATTGAAAATAACAGCAAATGATTTCCTTGTTCCAATGACGGATGGACCAAGACACATGGCAGATTAGGGGTTTGCTTCCTCTGGCCGTGGAATACAATAAATTACAGGGCCACGGTGTGACCTGTTAGAAGTTCTGTTGGGTAAAGGTTTAAGCGCCAAGATAGATTAATTGCTACTGGAAAACATTTTGTCTCAGAGTTGCTTGGTAGCGTGACAGACAATTCATTCCGACTAAGGAATGATATGGAAATCCAGTCCTTGAGAGACAGACACATGTGAACGATAAATTGATTGATGGGTTAAATTGCTATGGCTGGAAAAATATTTTCTGACTGGAAAAATATTGAATGCAGAATGAGAAAAAGAGGAAAGAAAGAAAGGTTACTGTCTCCTTAATATTAGCAACATTCTCATGCTAAAGGTTAATTAGCACCAATTCAAGCACAGTTGTATAGCTGCTTAGAACCAGTGCCATCAGCAGCATGCATTAACATATACAGGTATGGGACCTGTTATCCGGAAACCCGTTATCCATAAAGTTCCAAATTACGGGACGGCCATCTCCCATAGACTCCATTATAATCAAATAATATACATTTTTAAAAATTATTTCTTTTTCTCTGTAATAATAAAACAGTACCTTGTCCCAACTTAGGGGCATATTTATCATGCTGTGTAAAAAACGGAGAGAAAATTCGCCACACATTGCCAGGCTTCGCCGTGTAAAAATGGCATAAAAACGGCGTAAAATCTGCGTAATTTTTTACGCGTTTTTTCTTCCACCGGAACTTAATGAAAATAACGGTGTAATATCTAGCGTTCAGACGGCGATCTTTTCCATTTATTTTACACAGCTTTTTACTCCGTTTTTTCGGCGAATTAGTTTTACACAGCATAATAAATACGCCCCTTAGATATACTTGATCTTTGCTGGAAGTGAAACAATCCTGTTGGGTTTATTTAATGTTTAAATTATTTTTTTTACTAGACTTAAAATATAAAAAAGTTCCAAATTACAGAAAGACCCCTTATCCGGAAAACCCCAGGTCCCGAGCATTCTGGATAATAGGTGCCATATCTGTATTTTATCAGTCATGCGTAGCCATATTCTGCTATTGAACAAAATCCTGCAATGATTTCCTTCTTTTTGCTGCTATAGGAGACCTGTGTCTCCACCATACGGTAGAGCAGGTACACTATCATTTTTATATAATATGAACTTCAAATAATAATGCAGATTGTTTGGTCTCTGAGCTGCTGGTGGTTTGCCACTTATGTGTGGCAATCTGAGAAGAACTTCCTTTGGCTTTCTGAGCACTTCCTCTGAAGCCTTTCTTCCTGTCTGCTTCTCTTCCAGCACTTCCTCTGCAGGCCTCCTCCCCCCCTTCCCTGCAGAGAATCAACACAGAGGGTGGGACGGGTGTTCACAGCATCCCTTCTCATAAAACATATGGATTTTATATTAAGCTTATTAAGTTATTAACGGGATGAGGAGAAATCCCTAATCATGTGACTTCACAAGCATGTTGGTAGTCGAACCTGCCACTTGAGTGAAGGCAAACATCATATTGATTACTGCAGCCGGGCTAATTGTGCCTTTTATTGTACAGTGCTGTGGAATATCAGGTTCATGTGAGCAGCACATACAGAAAGTGAGTAGGGACTTTCTTCCTGCTCTTGCTGATCTCCATGTTCTGATACATGGTGCTGCTTAGGGACCCGCTGTGCCTGGGACGCCTGACAACTCACAGCACCTTCCAGTTGTCTTAAGTTCCTTCCTGAGTGTTTCAAGCCGGTTAGGCTGATGCCAGACTGAGCTTATGATGTATATTTTCGGCAAGCCAAAAATGAATGCAGGCACATGTAGCCGATATCCACCAAAGATACGAAGTCTTGCGTTTTTTGGCAGATATCGGCTAAATGTGCCTGCACCTGAACGTATCTTATTCATTCGGGTGCAGGCACAAGGTAGGCAATTTTTACAGTAGCAGGGCATATTCTTGGCAAGCGTTTTTTGTGTGGCATCAGCCTTACCTGGCAACTGGAGTGCACATATGCCGAGCAGTACAGGCACTGTATTATCAAGACTACAGGCAGTTCAGCGGTGCGGTGTGGGCATGGGGAACCCTCGCTACCCCATTAAGCTTTCTCCTACCCTGCCATATGATGTCCCCTGGGCAGGAATAGCTGGCACAGACAATATAGCGGGATTCAGCACTTGTGGGGGACTGCTGGTGGGACTCAGCAGCTGGGTAGCATCTTGTGTTCCAGGTCCATGAGTTCACTATGAACCAGGGCAGGGGGCTGGATCGCTGGGATTCAGTAACAGTAAAGTGGGCCTCATGGGAAAGGGCTGATTAAGTAAAGTAGGAACCCCACAGTGTGCTGTTCAAGGGGAGGAGGTGCAAGCTACAAGAGGGGGGGGGGTGTGAGAGGCAAGTAGGGATGCAAGCGGAAAGAGGGGGTGCCTAGGGGCGCAGAAACTTTAAATCTGGCCCTGCCTGGACAGAAGCATATTCCTATAGTGAAGCTCTCATATATGAGCAGAACTATGACTCTGGCAGTAACAGCATTTAGACCCAAATGCCCGTGTAGAGCCCAGCGATGTTTCAGCAGAACAACAGCAGCGACAAAGCCTTAATGAAACAATATATCTGCCATGCTCAATCTGTTTTCTGGTGGAAAACATACGTTCAAAATTCAGTTGTGGTCATAAAGGTCACGCTTCTTGGTGACTGTGTCAGAAACTTCATTAAATGTTAAGCACTCACTGAATTGGGCTTTGATATACATCCCCTCTAAGACAAGTCACAATCACGTGATGTTTAGATTTAAGTTTCAGCAGGTTATGTGAGTACTAAAGAGAACTAGTGATAAGCATGAAATAATAAGCTGAATCGTTATCCACTGAAAGTAAACTCTTACTTAAGTCTCTGTCTATTAAACTAGTTTAAACATTGCTTTGTCACCAATATGGATCAATGCTGCTTAGTTACCACCAAGTACAAGCTACTGTTTTATTACAGAGAAAAATGAAATCATTTTCAATTATTAGGTAAAAACGGAGTCTATGGACATAGCATTCCTATAATCCTAAGCTTTCTGGATAAGGGGCTTTCAAATGAGTGATGCCATACCTGTATTATTACTCTGACTCCATCACTCACTGGTAGTCCAGTGTTCTTTTCTCATAGGGCTGGCAAGGATGGTACTGGTGACTGTGAGCTCAAAGTAGGGTACTACAACATGCCAGCAAGGTGCCAATGTTTCTATGGTAAACTACTAACTCACCCTATGTTTGCTGCCCATTTTAACTTGCCAAAACTCAAACTACATAGATTCTAATGTGCTGCATAGGTTGAGGATCCTGACTTTGATTACCTGATTGTTAGCAGCTGGTCAGACAGGCAGACAGGCAGGGGTATGGTCTACCCTCAGTTACTCACAGAGTAGCAGGTAGATTATTATGTACTTTCCTAGCAGAGTCTGTACAGTCTTACTCTCTCACTCTGATTTATAGATATGTTTACATGGACTCTCTCTCTCTGCTTGCTTGCAGTTGGTACTTTTGGGACTGCTGTGCTTTACTGCTACTGCAAGCTTGCCTTGACCTCCAGCCTGATGATCATACATTTGTTTCATTCCCAATAGCAACATAAAGCACGGTGGACTATGTTGCAGCTAAGCCTATGTGCCTTTTGGGTGCCACTGCTGATTACTTGGCTTCCCCTTGCATTCCAGATAAACTGTCATCTGGTAAGTGAATATCTTTATGCTGATAGTATTATTTATTGCCCTTGGCTGATTCTTTAAAGGGATTCTGTAATGATTTTTATGGGGTACTTTTTATTTCTAAATTGCACTGTTTGCACAGCAAATAATTTACATTTTACAATTGTATTCTTGAACGAACCAAATATTTTTAGGGGAAAGGGAGGGGGTGATATAACTCAGTAAAAAGTGACTGAAGTTTATCAGGGAACAAGTCACATGGTTGTGGCACCCTGGAAAATGAAGAATTGGGCTAGCCCCATGTGTAATTTCAAAATTAAATATTACAAAATCTATTTGTGCTTTTGAAAACAGATTTCTATGCAGAATTCTGCTGGAGATGCTCACTATTAACTGATGTATTTAAAAAAAAAAAAAAAAACATGATAGTATTCCTTTAACAGCTACTTCTGAGCTCTTATAGTAACATAGCAACATAGTAAGTTAGGTTGAGAAAAGACATGCCCATCAAGTTTAACCTATATATAACCTGCCTAACTGCTAGTTGATTCCTTCCTGACTCCAAGATGGCAATCGGACCAGTCCCTGGATCAACTTGTACTAAGAGCTATCTCCCCTACCCCTGTATTCCCTCACTTGTACTGAGAGCTATCTCCCATACCCCTGTATTCCCTCACTTGTACTGAGAGCTATCTCCCATACCCCTGTATTCCCTCACTTGTACTGAGAGCTATCTCCCATAACCCTGTATTCCCTCACTTGTACTGAGAGCTATCTCCCATACCCCTGTATTCCCTCACTTGTACTGAGAGCTATCTCCCATACCCCTGTATTCCCTCACTTGTACTGAGAGCTATCTCCCATACCCCTGTATTCCCTCACTTGTACTGAGAGCTATCTCCCCTACCCCTGTATTCCCTCACTTGTACTGAGAGCTATCTCCCCTACCCCTGTATTCCCTCACTTGTACTGAGAGCTATCTCCCCTACCCCTGTATTCCCTCACTTGTACTGAGAGCTATCTCCCATACCCCTGTATTCCCTCACTTGTACTGAGAGCTATCTCCCATACCCCTGTATTCCCTCACTTGTACTGAGAGCTATCTCCCCTACCCCTGTATTCCCTCACTTGTACTGAGAGCTATCTCCCCTACCCCTGTATTCCCTCACTTGTACTGAGAGCTATCTCCCCTACCCCTGTATTCCCTCACTTGTACTGAGAGCTATCCCCCCTACCCCTGTATTCCCTCACTTGTACTGAGAGCTATCCCCCCTACCCCTGTATTCCCTCACTTGTACTGAGAGCTATCTCCCCTACCCCTGTATTCCCTCACTTGTACTGAGAGCTATCTCCCATAACCCTGTATTCCCTCACTTGTACTGAGAGCTATCCCCCCTACCCCTGTATTCCCTCACTTGTACTGAGAGCTATCTCCCCTACCCCTGTATTCCCTCACTTGTACTGAGAGCTATCTCCCCTACCCCTGTATTCCCTCACTTGTACTGAGAGCTATCTCCCATACCCCTGTATTCCCTCACTTGTACTGAGAGCTATCCCCCCTACCCCTGTATTCCCTCACTTGTACTGAGAGCTATCTCCCCTACCCCTGTATTCCCTCACTTGTACTGAGAGCTATCTCCCATAACCCTGTATTCCCTCACTTGTACTGAGAGCTATCTCCCATAACCCTGTATTCCCTCACTTGTACTGAGAGCTATCTCCCCTACCCCTGTATTCCCTCACTTGTACTGAGAGCTATCCCCCCCTACCCCTGTATTCCCTCACTTGTACTGAGAGCTATCTCCCATAACCCTGTATTCCCTCACTTGTACTGAGAGCTATCTCCCATAACCCTGTATTCCCTCACTTGTACTGAGAGCTATCCCCCCTACCCCTGTATTCCCTCACTTGTACTGAGAGCTATCTCCCATAACCCTGTATTCCCTCACTTGTACTGAGAGCTATCTCCCATACCCCTGTATTCCCTGACTTGTACTGAGAGCTATCTCCCCTACCCCTGTATTCCCTCACTTGTACTGAGAGCTATCTCCCCTACCCCTGTATTCCCTCACTTGTACTAAGAGCTATCTCCCATAACCCTGTATTCCCTCACTTGTACTGAGAGCTATCCCCCATACCCCTGTATTCCCTCACTTGTACTGAGAGCTATCTCCCCTACCCCTGTATTCCCTCACTTGTACTAAGAGCTATCTCCCATAACCCTGTATTCCCTCACTTGTACTGAGAGCTATCTCCCCTACCCCTGTATTCCCTCACTTGTACTGAGAGCTATCTCCCATAACCCTGTATTCCCTCACTTGTACTGAGAGCTATCTCCCATACCCCTGTATTCCCTCACTTGTACTGAGAGCTATCTCCCATACCCCTGTATTCCCTCACTTGTACTGAGAGTTATCTCCCATACCCCTGTATTCCCTCACTTGTACTGAGAGCTATCTCCCATACCCCTGTATTCCCTCACTTGTACTGAGAGTTATCTCCCATACCCCTGTATTCCCTCACTTGTACTGAGAGTTATCTCCCCTACCCCTGTATTCCCTCACTTGTACTGAGAGTTATCTCCCATAACCCTGTATTCCCTCACTTGTACTGAGAGCTATCTCCCATACCCCTGTATTCCCTCACTTGTACTGAGAGCTATCTCCCATAACCCTGTATTCCCTCACTTGTACTGAGAGCTATCTCCCATACCCCTGTATTCCCTCACTTGTACTGAGAGTTATCTCCCATAACCCTGTATTCCCTCACTTGTACTAAGAGCTATCTCCCATACCCCTGTATTCCCTCACTTGTACTGAGAGCTATCTCCCCTACCCCTGTATTCCCTCACTTGTACTGAGAGCTATCTCCCCTACCCCTGTATTCCCTCACTTGTACTGAGAGTTATCTCCCATAACCCTGTATTCCCTCACTTGTACTGAGAGTTATCTCCCATAACCCTGTATTCCCTCACTTGTACTGAGAGCTATCTCCCATAACCCTGTATTCCCTCACTTGTACTGAGAGCTATCCCCCTACCCCTGTATTCCCTCACTTGTACTGAGAGTTATCTCCCATAACCCTGTATTCCCTCACTTGTACTGAGAGCTATCTCCCATAACCCTGTATTCCCTCACTTGTACTGAGAGCTATCTCCCAAACCTTGTTTGCCCTTGCAGCTGCTGCCTGGCATTGCTTGCTACAGCCAAGTTTATTATCTACAAGGACTCCAAGGTCCTTTCCATTATGAATTTAAGGGTATAAGTGGCTGCATATTTTTACATCTAAGGTGCATGACCTTACATTTATCAACATTAAAACACATCTGACACTTAGCCGTCCAGGTTGGCAGTTTGGATGCCACATCCAGGATGGAATTAATTAATTAAGAGTTTTTTGTCATCTGCAAACACTGATACATTACTTACCATACCTTCCACTAAGTCATTAATGAACAAGTTAAATAAAGGTGGACCTAGTACAGGGACTCCACTCAGGCCTGAATTTGTGGCGAGCCTGGGGCAGCATGCCACCCCGCCGCAACAATATTTTTAAATTTGGCTACCATATGGAGCAATGGGGACCTCTCCCCACTGTTTGCGTATGCCCACTCGCGACAGAGAGGGGGGGTGGTGTTCGGGCATGCGCTCGTTGGGAAGGGGGACAACCAACGGGGGGCAGCCTCGGGGTGCTTGAAAGACAAATCCAGCGCTGACTCCACTGAGAACCTTACTCCACGTAGAGAATGTACCATTAACAACCACCCTCTGTACCCGATCCTTTAACCAGTTTCCTATCCATGTGCAAAAAACTTCACTAAGAAGCTAGTCTGTTGAGACCTTAGTTTAGAGAGAAGTCACTTGTGGGCCACTGTATCAAACGCTTTGACAAAATCCAAATTGAGCATATCTACTGCACACCCACTGTCCAGATTCTAACTAACCTCATCATAAAAAGCAATTAAATTTGTCTGACATGACCTTTTCTTCATAAAGCTATGTTGGTTACTAGCATGCGTTATCTGGAAACCTGTTATCCATAAAGCTTTGAATTACGAGACAGCCATCTAAAACAGACTCAATTTAAATCAAATAATTCAAATTTTTCATTATTTCTTTTTTTATCTGTAATAATAACAGTATTTAACCTTATTAATAATTATTATTCATTTAATAAAATACAATTCATTGAAGAATAAAGGGGAAGGTAAGGTCTAATCACTGGGGGGTGCCAAAGTATTAGGAGCCCCCCCAGTGACTGATACTCTGGGCCGGTGCTCCTGTTAGCAGATAACCACACTGCCCAGGGTACCTGTGAGCTAGTGATCCTCTTCCTTCTTCTGCCTTCGAACTGCTTGCGCATGCGCAGTAGAGTGAAAAGTTGAACTTAAACAAGAAAGTTGGCTTTTTCACTCTACTGTGCATACGCCGGCCCTGGCATTCCGAAGACAGACAAGTGAAGGAAGAGGATCGCTCGGTCCTATGAACCCCGGGCCGGTGCAGTTTTCTGCCAACAGGAGTACCAGCCCAGGGTATCAGGTAAGTCATTACAATCATTGAGGGCTCAACAAATTTAACAGTGAAACTAACAATCATTTATTGGCTGAAATTTTCAACAAAAAATTAAAAAAACAAATCATACTATACCAAACGACAAACAGGTGCTTCCCAGTGCTTCATGGTACCCATACTCTTTGAGATATTGATAATATGGGAAATGTATTGTTTTTATTAAAACAAGAAGGAGTTTTATAGAAATATGTTATTGTTGATGGTTTTAAGAACTATTTATTGTCTGATACAATAAATTGAACTATTATGCACTACTACGCACTTTAGATGATAAATATGAGATATGCACTTTAGGTGGTAAATATGAGACATTTATGTATCTGAAGCTTTTATTAGAAAATGTTGGTATTAATGGTATTAATATCAGAAAGACTAAAGTGATTAAATTAAAATATTTGAGATATATATATATATATATATATATATATATAAGATAAGGTGTATGATTTCATGAAATTATTAGGGGATAGATCACCAAGACATGAGAAATAAATAATATAATATTTATTTTAGGTTTTTCACTTTTTATTTGCCCTTAAAATTTGACGACACAATTTGGTATAATGTGTGTTATTCATGTTTTATGCTGGATGCAGGGATTTACATAGGGCCCTGTGGAGTGCATATTGTATAATTTGGTTTATACTTTGGTTTATTATGTTCTCAATATAGGATATTATTGTAGCCCTGCATGCTGTATAACATATAGATAGAAAGTATATAAAGGATGTGATATGTGACTGCCACACCTCCTCTGATGAAGCACCCAATGGTGCAAAACACATAAGGGGGGCGGAGTATGGGTATCATGAAGCACTGGGAAGCACCCCCAGGTCCCGAGCATTCTGGATAACATGTCCTATACCTGTAGTAGTAATGGTGTTTATAAAAGCTACCCACAGTAGTCCACATCTTCCAACATCAAACCCTCTACAAGTGTTGATAACAAGTGATGGGCAAAAAAATTTGCCAGGCATGGATTTGCAGCAAATTTCCGTGCTTCACCATTGCCAGATTTTTTCGCAAAACAGGCGACAAAATTCGCAGCAGGAAAATTTGCTGCATGTCCAAAAATTGTCACTCACCTCAAAAAGAATTTCAAATCTTTCGGCGAAACAACACAGATCAACACTCATCAATATTGTTCTATTTCAGTTACATTTTTTATGTCAAAATTCCTCTTTCTTCCTAGTACATTCTCTTTAGAATATATTGATATTTTAGATATGCAGGACCTCAGCTATCAAACATTGTATATATAGAAGGTGGATGAAATTATGAAGTGGCTTTATAGTGCAGAGTAAGTAACAGGCCTGCTTCCCCCAAGACGTTCTGCAGCGCATCTGAGACCTTTTTTCACTGAATCCCTATAACTAAACATATGAACCCCACACAATACCCTTATGTCCAGTTGCCAGCACACCCCAGAATGCCCAATTCAGAATACAGCAATCAACAGCACTTGAACTGAGGGCTAAATCGAAGTCAGCAGCAGAGTCTGGCATGCAGAAGGGCAATTTGTTCCCAGAGCCCAACATATGGTTACATGATGATAAGTGTTTGCCATCTGCTTCCTACACTAGTACTCAAGCACAGAAAGGTGTCAAGTGGCTAAAACAAAATGGGCCATTGAGTTTCTGTGTGTTCAGTGTGAATGCAACAATTACCTAATTGCACCGCATGCTTCCAGAGGAGCTCTCCCTGCATTGGATAGTACTGGAGCACCTAATTCAACGTTCTGGTCCATTGTTTAGGGCCTAAACTCGAACTAAAAATTTTATAGACAGAAAAGATGGAGATGTTCCATACAGTGAAACTGTGGAAAAATCATCTTTTCATTTTATCCTTTACTATAAAGATATTTCCCTGCTTACCATTTTTTTAAAAAAAATATGCAATTCATAGAATATGATAATCGGGACAATGTTGGTTTGTGTCTATGGTTTTCATAGTGATAGTTCAGTAATTCTAATTGTACTATGTATGTGTAGAGTACATTGTTTACAGTTCTGTACACTTCCTGGAAATTGTGTAGACATTGTTTGTTTCTTGTGACTTGGGTATCACTGTGTGAACATTGAATTTTCAAACCTCATTGCTGGCTAGAGATAGGGCAAAGTATGGCACTAGTAGTTGCATTACTATATCTCTCAGAATCTATGAAGAGAGGACCACTCCAGGGCAGTATACACTGCCGAGTGAAACCAGCCAACAGTAATAGCTTTTAGAATACCCCCTCTTAGCTATGTTTTTAGTAACTTCTGCCTATTTTCGCAATTGTGGAGTACAACTAGAACCAGAATAGGACCTGGCAACCCACCCAGGTTATCAGTAAATCATCCAGATTCATATATATTTATTAGATGGTGAGCTGGGTGCTTGATGGGGTGTAATGGGGTGAATTTGCGAAGAATTTGGCCAGCACAACAGGTACAATGCAAGCGGGGCTTTCCCCTGCATGTTTTTTTCAAGTGAAGCAACATCATACCTGCTTGATGAAGGGGTATGTCTCTGGCCCGAAATAAACACACAGGGGTAAGCCCCACTTGCAGTATTTGAGGGTGCCGACCCTTTAGAGCAGTGATCCCCAACAAGTGGCTTGGGGGCAACATGTTGCTCACCAACCCCTTGGATGTTGCTCTCAGTGCCCCCAAAGCAAGTAGCTGATAGTGTGCATAGAGGCTACCTAATAGCCAATCGTAGCCCTTATTTGGCACCTCCATGAACTTTTATGATGCTTGTGTTGCTCTTGACTGCGGCTCACGAGAGGAGAGGAGGATTACCCTTAATCAAAATATCCACAGGAGTACTAAAGCTTCTATACCAAGTCCATATCAAAAGGGAATCTTTCCAAGTTTTTTTGTTTGTTTTTAACCAGCCCTTTGTTATAATTATCTTGGGTGACACAGCACCGAAAATTGCTACGTGTGCAATTGCCCTAAATACTAAATAATATAAATACTGTATACTAATACTAAATATTAAAGGTGCACCATGTTTAAATAACATTGAAAACATTACACAGAATATCTACGCAAAACCAACTTCATGTGGCCTAGTTACCCTCACAGATATAATTATACTGGCACCTCATATTAATCAGCTCTCTGCTCTCCCTGTATCTGAAGTTTACAGCAAACTGCATAGTCAGTCTGGCTCCATGGATAATGATGTGCCATCCATCCATTTTGTGTCACATATTGTTAGCTTTTCCCTGAGACGTATATCAATGCCATATTTCCTTCACTCTCAAGGTGGCTGGTAAATTGTAACCTCTGATTAACAAAAGGTTTGCAGAATGGCAGCTCATAAATCCAACACAGCACATTCACAGCAATACAGATAGAAAAGAACAGAAACTTGTAAAGCTAAAAATCAAGCTCATTTAAAGGAACAATGTCCCTCCAAATTATCTTTTGTTATAACATGTAGATATATTTTGAAACAGGTATAGGACAGGTAACCTAAAATGCTTTGGAACTGGGGGTTTTCGAATAAGATTATTTTCTGTATTTGGAGAAGGAATTGTATAATCAAATGATACCCCGGGCTGGTGCTCCTGCTAGCGAAAAATGGGGGCACTTCTGTGCGAGCACCGAGGAGCAATTGTCTTCCTGTTGTGCAGCAGAGTGAAGTATAATGCAGTAGAGTGAAAATCTGAACTTTAACCAAAAAGCCAGCTATAAAAAGTTAGCAATTGCCACTCTGTGGAATTTCCCTGGAACTGGGGTATCAGGTAAGCTGTTATGATTACAATGATTATAACCTTCATTGTACTATAAAAAATATAATTGTTACCAGTGTGGAAGCTTAGTTTCCGTCAAGCATTAGGCACTGTTTTATTAGAGAGAGAGAAAAAAATGTCTCAACATAATAAGACTAGTTTGCTTAATAGGACATATGAAAGGTGGCATTCCTGTATTTTAGAGCTTCCTGGATAATGGTTTTCACATAATAGATCTTAAACAGTGCTTGTATTTGTCTTTTTACCATTGCCAATCTTTCCACCCGGAAATGTAAAATGATTTCTGGTTGTTAGCAAAAACTAGTTCAAGATAAAAACACAGAGCAGAAATGGTTGTCATTTAAAATGATATTAAATCATTACTGTTCTCAATTCATTCCATTAATAAGAAAAAGTAGAAGTGTTAAGAATCACCCTATGTGGCTTAACTCTGAGGTAAAGAAGTTAATAGGGAGAAAAAGGAAAGCTTTTAAGAAATATAAGTCAGAGGGGACAGTAGATGCGTTTAATGAATATAAACACTATAACAAGTGTTGTAAAACAGCAATCCGGAAGGCAAAGATAGAAAATGAGGAGCGCATCGCGGCCGAGGCCAAGACTAACCCCAAAAAGTTTTTTAAGTATATTAATAGTAAAAAGATGCAGGTTGAGGGTGTGGCCCCATTGAGTTATAATAACAATATGGTTACAGCGGATACAGAAAAGGCAGATGTGCTTAACCAGTTCTTTTCTTCTGTGTATACAGTAGAGGAGCCAGTGGGCCAAGTCCCACCCAATAGCTGCACTGTTGCCTCAGCTCCATCTACACAGTGGTTGGCACAGGATATGGTGCTTAAAGGGTTACACACGATAAATGTAAACAAGGCACCTGGGCCAGATGGAATACACCCTCGGGTACTGAGAGAGCTAGGGGCAGAATTACAGTGGCCCTTGTTTCTGATATTCTCAGACTCTCTTTCATCAGGTATGGTACCTAGGGATTGGAAGAAGGCGAATGTCATTCCCATATTTAAAAAGGGAGTAAGATCTCAGCCTGGCAATTATAGGCCTGTGAGTTTGACATCCGTGGTGGGCAAGTTATTTGAAGGCTTGTTAAGGGATCACATTCAAAATTATGTAGTGGAGAATGGCATTATGAGCAGTAATCAGCATGGCTTTATGAAGGACAGGTCATGTCAGACCAATTTAATTGCTTTTTATGATGTGGTAAGTAAGAAGCTGGACAGTGGGGATGCAGTAGATATCATCTATTTGGATTTTGCCAAAGCATTTGATACCGTTCCCCACAAACGACTGCTTTCTAAGCTAAGGTCTATTGGTCTTAGTGAAGTCGTTTGCACATGGATAGAAAACTGGCTACAGGATCGGGTACAGAGGGTGGTTGTTAATGGCACGTTCTCTACTTGGAGTAAGGTTCTCAGTGGGGTCCCTCAGGGTTCTGTACTGGGTCCACTTTTGTTTAACTTGTTCATAAATGACTTAGGGGAGGGTATTATGAGTAATGTATCAGTGTTTGCAGATGACACAAAACTCTGCAGACCAGTCAATTCTATCCAGGATGTGACATCCCTGCAGCAGGATCTTGACCAACTGGCAATCTGGGCAGCTAAGTGGCAGATGAGATTTAATGTGGATAAATGTAAGGTCATGCACCTGGGATGTAAAAATATGCAAGCCCCGTATACCCTTAATGGGACTGCACTAGGCAAATCCATAATGGAGAAGGACCTTGGAGTCCTTGTAGATAATAAACTTGGCTGTAGCAAGCAATGCCAGGCAGCAGCTGCAAGGGCAAACAAGGTTTTGAGCTGTATTAAAAGGGCTATAGATTCACGGGAGGAGGGGGTTATTCTTCCCCTTTACAGAGCGCTGGTAAGGCCCCATCTAGAATATGCTGTTCAGTTTTGGTCTCCAGTGCTCAAACGGGACATTACTGAGTTAGAGAGGGTCCAGAGAAGGGCAACTAAGCTGGTAAAGGGTATGGAAAGTCTCAGTTATGAAGAAAGACTGGCCAAGTTGGGTCTGTTTACACTGGAGAAGAGGCGCTTAAGAGGTGACATGATAACTATGTATAAATATATAAAGGGATCATATAATAACCTTTCTAATGTTTTATTTACCAGTAGGTCCTTCCAACGGACACGAGGGCACCCACTTCGTTTAGAAGAAGGGAGGTTCCATTTAAACATTCGGAAAGGATTTTTTACAGTGAGAGCTGTGAAGTTCTGGAATTCCCTCCCCGAATCAGTCGTGCTGGCTGATACATTATATAACTTTAAGAAGGGGCTGGATGGATTCTTAGCAAGTGAGGGAATACAGGGTTATGGGAGATAGCTCTTAGTACTAGTTGATCCAGGGACTGGTCCGATTGCCATCTTGGAGTCAGGAAGGAATTTTTTCCCCTCTGCGGCAAATTAGAGAGGCTTCAGATGGGGTTTTTTGCCTTCCTCTGGATCAACTAGTAGTTAGGCAGGTTATATATAGGCATTATGGTTGAACTTGATGGACGTATGTCTTTTTTCAACCCAACTTACTATGTTACTATGTTACTATGTAAGACATCCAAAAAGTAAACACTGCTCTCTTAAAGAAGGATAAGTGCCAGTTTGGTGCCCTCCTTGCATAAGGCTACCTGTGTCAGCACAGCTTGCACGGCCTGTAATGTTCATCTTTTACACTGACATTCAAAGCACTGCCTAGTTCCTATGGAAAGAGAGATGTGAAGAACTGTAAAACAAAATCTGAAATCAGTTCCTTAAAGGGGATGTAAACCCTGCTGCGCTGTACTGTTCAACCAAACTTTACTTTTACTACTACCAAACTGCTACTTTTACTGGGATACCAGGAAAACTCCTGGTGGGCCCAGGTGTCAGTGGGCCCTCCTGCTCACCCAACCATTTGCCTTGTATGCCTATACCATGATCATTATTCTATATGAGAAGAAACAAAAGAAATGGAGGAAAGGATCAATAATAGTATGAAAAAAGTAATTAGGAGACTAAATAAAGTGAGTGAATAGAGAAGGGGAGAGTGGGCCTAAGGTTTTCTGGTGGGCCCTTGGCACCTCCGTCCAACACTGGTTGCTGGACTACAAATCCCAGAATAATTTAAAATATAATGAAGGGTGAGGCACGATGGGAGCTGAAGACCAGCAACATCATGGTTGCATTCTCATTCTCAATTCTTCTGAATTTATAATTAAGAGTTCTCATTGGTAAATTTTCTTGCATCCAATAATCCTTCATTTAATAAGTAATATTGGGCAGAACTATATCAAATGCTTTAGCACAATCTATGATATTCTCAACTTTTCAGGGTCTAAGCTTTTTCCTCACCTCATTTTTTATAAGTAAGTTTTATAAAAATGATGCCATTATTCAAAAGTGATCATTTGGGATGATTTTTGAATAACGGAACCATTTTTACTAAACCCAACCATGCTACTGATCTGCTTATTCAACTAACAAGGAAATCAATCATGGGTCCTGCCACTTCTGGGTCAACCACTGATGTTCCGCAGGGGCAAGCCAGATATTCTGTAATTCTGTGGGCCCCAATGACTAAATGCTTTCAGTTTTGTGTTTTGATACCCTTAAATACCAAATCCAAAGCATTAAAATGTTTTAATTCAAACAGAATCACAATAGGAAAGAGGACAATGAAAATATATATTATATACGTGAAAATCTCTTTGTAGAGTCTAAACAAGTGGACTTGTGAATGTAATGGGCCAATTATTTCTCATGTTTGAGGGACAGATTACATTAAAATGATGAGGTCATACAGTAAAGTCTGTGGAGTCAATGAGCTGATTGGGGGGGGCATAAAAATCCTTTGGATTACCTGTGTCTATCCTGTAGCTTACCTTCCCAGCAGCCTTTGCCAGTGCAGTCCACTGCATGAGAGAAAGCTGAGAGTTTTCTTCAGTACAGCTGAGTGTAAATCCTAACATTTTAAAGCTTAAGGATAATACTGTCTCCATGAACATGAAGATGGTAACTGCATCTTTAAGATACAGAGAATTTAAAATACAGAGAATTCTCTACTATTCAGCCCAAAAGCTGACTGGATGAGAAAATGTAGAGGAACAGCACAAAGCTTTACTTCTGTTCAACAAAGGGAAATAAACGTCTGCACAATTCCCAGGACTGTCCTTCTGCAATGTGTCTGTATGTGGCTGCTATTGATTGTGTGTGGCTAGAATGGGGTCATCTGCAATCTCTCATAGTCCCATTTATCTGTTATATCTCTTGGGTGCTCACAAAACTAGATAATGCTTTGACACCTGGCCCCCGTATTTGATAATAAATCCTAAATCATCACCTGAAAGCTAATAAACAGAATTGTTTTGTCAGGGCTCTTGTGACCTTATATGTCTGGCTAAACTACCTGTGTATCTCAGTAGGTGTTTCTATCAAAGGGAGCAAATACAAAAATGGAACAAAATAACAAAATGAAAATTCTATAAGTCTAATATAAGGAGGCTTCTTAGGGTCTATTTTAAAGGGACAAAACAGAGTAGAATTGTTCAATAATACATTCTACTCATACACAAACATTTATTTGCCTGTTGATATAGACCCGTGATCCCCAACCAGTGGCTCAGGGGCAACATGTTGGTCACCAACCCCTTGGATGTTGCTCTCAGTGCCCCCAAACCAGGTTGTTCTTTTTAAATTCCTGACTTGGGGGCAAGTTTTGGCTGAATAAAAACAAGATTTACTACCAAATAAAGCCTCCTGTAAGCTGATAGTGTGCACAGAGGCTGCCTAATAGCCAATCTTATTTGGCACCTCCATGAACTTTTATGATGCTTGTGTTGCTCTCCAAGTTTTTTTACATTTGACTGTGGCTAACTAGTAAGAAAGGTTGGGGATCCCTGATATAGACAGTGCACAGGTTAGGGGAGGAAACACCTTAATGCGCACCTACCAGGCCTTCCATTGTACTCCCTATTAGTACTGTACCCTTAAGGGAACTGTAGACACATACAATCTGTGTATGTACTACCCTTAAGGGTTCAATTGCCAGGGAATTCCCTACCACTCAAATGAACTGAAGAAGCCACTTGAATGAGTGGTGAAACAACCAGTTACTTTAGATTTAATTCTACTAGATAATGTATATCATGACGTGGATGAAAGATAATCTTCATAGACATACAAAAAATTGTAAGGCGTTATAAGTTAATTTGTAATTATAAGTTTAATTTGTTTTCCTATTTAAATCTTACTGTGGAAGAACTAGGATCTAGTAGGTTCTAAAAAATAGGCCAGTGTTTTTGGCCCAAAGACCAACAGCTTTAAATTGCCTTCCCTTGGGATTATTACCAGATTCCAAAGAGGGCACACATTGGGCTATTGGCAACAGGCTTCTTACAAAAGGGAATGGTCTAAAGATCTTTAAAGGGCACTGTATCTAAATGTTGAATTGTTTTTGTTCACTAATTAAGCTGCAGTAATCGATAAATGAAAATATACCCCGTTACAAAAACATATCCACAACATTACTATAAAGACAGGCCTGCTAGTTCATGGTCCATAAGAACACGGTACTTTCTCTTATAAGAGAACTTTCTCTACTAATCCTGGAACTGAAGGACCAAAAGAAAAAGGATGCATTGTTAGAGCTTCATCTAGGCACAAAATAAAACATACAGACAGGATGAAGGAGAAAGCCCAGAAACATCAAAATCATTGGCAGATTATCTGCCCATGTTTCATGTATGGGTTCCTCAGTACATTACCCTGCAGGTGCATCAGATCATATAGTAGGACTGAGATGGAAGTGGCCCAGCAGAAAACCCAGGACCATGGGCCCACTTTCAAGACTTTAATTCCTCCTCTCCTCTCTCAAACTCTTTATTATCCTAGTCTCTTTTTCTCTACATACTATACTCTATTTGTCCATCTATCAAGCTTCCTTGTTCCCATACAGAAATAGGGAATGGCCATGAAATAGGCTTAATAGTTAGAAGCAAGAGGGCCCACTGACACCTTGGCCCACAGGGAGTTTTCCTGGTGGGCCAGTCCGACACTGGTTTGATGCCTAATAATGGCTTGTAGTTAGGCTTCATCTTCCATTCAGACTCACTGTAAACATTGTGCGTCATTTACTAAACAAGTTGATAAGTGATATTTGGGCAACCTGTTGGCAAAAACCTTCAAGGAACTGAATTTGTGTAATTTTGGCCAAATCAAACTGTGGACTTGTCATCAATACTGGCCTATGCATGGCAATATGGCCCATCATTGTAACAGTGTTGGTGAGGATATTTTGATACCTTTACTTTACCAGATTATTCCCCAAGGGGAAATCATGAGCATAAAATTCAGGTATTAACCAATGACACTAGGTGCTGCCAAGCTTCCTCCGGCTTGATTGTAAGGAATAAACCCCTCTAAGCTTAGTAAAAGTGTCTGTAAAACATCTGAAGCAACAAGTCATATGGGAACAGAGTGTTACGTACTATGTATTACAATGAAAGTAAACTCGACCTCTTTCAAGAGGCACAAATAAAACCGAGAAAAAGTAAAACGCTCAGTGGTTGCCAGTATAAATAAGGTTTACTGGATGCAGGAGGAGGGAGAGATTAAAAACTGCAATTAGTTCCATCTCTTAACCTTTTCCTTCTATAGATATTTTATTGGCTTATCTTGGATTTTTATTGTTGTGCGTGAATCTGCAGGTTTGTGATCTTGCAATTGCTTTGTCCACATTCCTATTGTTTTGTCTACTATTTCTACACTTAATTCTCTAGTTGTAAACTACAATTCCCAGCATGCAGTTAGAGACTGCCCCTTACAGAAAATGTGTAATACTATTGAAATATTTTGGAGAGATGCACACTGGAGCTGCAGAAGGGGATAGAGTTGGCTTTTTCTGTGCCATGTTGCCCTGGAAATCAATTTTTCTAATGATGGGCCCCACTCTTGATCTAGAGAGATATGTCTGGCTCTTCTACATTTATTAAGATAATATACATTCTGAAAATGCATGAAAAGATGACCATACAATAGATCAGTAGATCACCCAATAGATCCGCTGTTGGGTAGGTTTTAAAATCCTGCCAGGACCTCACCAGTGCTTTCATTTGGTCCTTATCTGAGTACCGTATAATACGTTCTTTGGCCCCTAGGCAAACAACCATATAAATGCAATATGGCACATTGCCTGGATGGTGAAATCATGTTAGGAAACCCAAGCTAACAGATGCCGTTTAGCGTTAATCTATGCATAAACAGACCAGTTGACATCAATTAGCATAGAGTTAAAATCTCAGATGAGGAGAAAGAAGCTATCATACATGCTTTTATCACAGAATCAGCGTTCAGGCAAAACTATCATTTGGCCTCAAATTGCAACCCTCCCCAACCAGAACACTACCTGTTTTTGCTGCCAGAAAATCTGCCACATCACTATGACACTTTGGACTACATTATTTGGTGAATAGGCCACTATTCTGCCCTCTTTTAGTTCTATATATATATAAATGTGCCACATGTTACCTTATTCATGTTCATTTGAACTGCTTTTCTTATTTCTTTTTCCAAAAGCTTCTAGCCATTCACTAACAAACAGTCACATGAGCAACTGGCTGTTGCTAAGGAACTAAAATCCATAAGGTGGCAAATATGTTAACCTATCCATTAAAATGAAAAGGAATTGTTAAAAGAAAAACTAGTGATTTTTGACTTATGGAACTTTGGTGCCTGCAGTCTGTATCTATACTAGTTAACAAAACAATACCTAATAAAATATTTAAAACCGTAAATAATTTACCTCTAGCTCCTTAAAGTAAATACAGCTCCGTGCCCACTCTACAATGGAGAATAGAGTCTGATCAGCCATCTTACACATCAGGCCAAACATATTGAGCTTTTCATGCCGACCTTTGCTCTGTTCCTGCTGTAGACAAGATAGTATCCGGGCCTTTACTTGAGACTCATCGGGCTCCAGTTGAAGCAGCTTAAGGATCACCTCAGGGATATCTGGTGGAGAGCTGCTGGGGTAGGCCTCAGGATACACATAGGTTCCCACTGTGGTGGGATCATGGATATTTGTGTAGTGATCAGGGTATTCAGATTTAATAGTACGGCTTTGGAAGTTGGAGTATTGATAGCTTGACAGAGGCGTATGGTTGGGCATAGTCATTCCAAGCGGTGGGGGTCCGTAAGGCCCTCTGTCATATTCAACAGGTGTCATTGGGGCAGGGTTAGGAGGGAGGTTTTTAGTCACAGGGTGGATAGTGTGGATGTTGGTAGAGACAGCATAGTCACTGTGAGCTGGGGACACTATCTGTGGGACAGTCTCTAGTTTTATACCATTCGCACGGATCAAGGCTTTCTTCTGTTGTTTTAATGCTCGGTCTCTTTTATACATTGGTCCAAACTTGTTGCGCCCTCCCCTCATACGGTCAGCACGAACAGCTGTACAAAACAACAAAAACAATTGACTTTATTAATAGCCCATTTACCCAGCATTAGCATTCTGTATATATTATGAATGACAGTTACAATACTCATTAATTATTGGATCATCTACATTATATCACAGGGGGAACTAATGTTTTAATTGCTTATAGTATATTTTCTTGTGGTTGCTATGGATTATAACTCTAGTACTGAGAAATTCTTCACTGGTTTAGTTATTGAAAACTTCCCTAAAATATGTTTTGATTGTAATTGCATGACTAGTGTAAGCATTAACCCTTTTTAACTTTACTGCATTTTCAGTTTTACATTGCTCGTTTGTGTTCATATTCATTGTTCTTGGTTTGTGGATTTAGAGAAAAAAAATAGTTTTTTAAATTTACTTTTAGATTCTATGCTCTTTGGGCGGGGCCCCCTTCCCCCGTCTTGTATGGTTGTTGGTTGCTTTCTATGTAACTCCATATGTTCAATGTATAAACTCATTTATTATACAATACTGCAGAATATGTTGGCAATTTAAAAATACATGATAATAATAATTTACCCACTTTGACTTTGCCAGAATGTGTACTTTTCAAAGTTATATATATAGTTCTCTAGGGGCCAACTTACCTCTAGAGACCTTTTTGGCCCTGCAGTGTAAAGTATTATTTCAGATGAGTAAGTATTGCACTGCTGTGGGTTTTTAGGAAAATTGGTATGGCTGCCCTTAGAAGACAAGGGGTTTTTCAATTTAATTACATTTGTGCACGTACACCACATTTTAGAAATCATTTACAATAGCAAGTGCAGTTGAATGGTTTTTAAATGGTTTTTAAATTGGTCAGCTGTGCAAAACATCCCGTTTATTAAAGTTACTTCATACCTCAGGTTGTAAATTTAGCACAGGTTTACCTATTGAGCAGATGAACCCTGGAATTACCACCAATTCAAATTTATATTTGTACACTTTAGGGGTCATTCATATAGCACGCAGGCTGCTAAATTAGCCAAATTCGGGTGCATGAAGTATCTAGTGACTGCAGGCACAGCACTGCACTTTTGATGGTGCAATCATTGGGACTGTAAAAAAAATAATTATTTGTGACATGGTTTCTATAAATCTCTACAGTGACCAATGAAATGTGCTTAAATTCAGACTAAGCACAAACATTTGCTAACAGAGTAGTATATTGCAGATTCTGAACTTTTCAGTTCTGTTACAGCATCCACTGGCTGTTTGGGTTAATCTGTTGTACACTGCTGCAGAAAATGTTGACACTTTACACATATGTGACAGTAATAACACTGTGCCAGGGCTTAAAGTGATACTGACACTAAAAACTACTTTAAAATATTAATGTACATTAAAAGTTTGTGTTGATCGTTTTTTACTAATAGGGCTGATTTTGTAAGTAATTGCTACTTGAAGTTTCTGACTGTTTTACCAACCTGACTGTCCCTTCTCAGCCTGTCAGTTATAGCTTCTAATGCTAATGGACCCCTGCTGCACAAATATGGCCACCCCCTCATACAAGAACATGGGGGATCAGATAGGTAATGTAAAAACATTTGACAAATACTTTCAAGGCAAAATTATAAATGGAATGCAAAATCATTGTTATGATGGATGTAAAAACTGGTTTAATTTTCGATATCAGTATCTCTTTAACCCTTTAAATGGGAGGCCGTGGCAGCTGGGTTAAGTTGCTAAATGTGGATTGAGGAATGTGTCACTGTGTGTGTGGGAGTGCCGCACTTATCTGCCAAGCAATGCAGAGGAAAATTCTCTGAGGCTCTAGATCCTGAAGTAGGGGGGAAGGAGGGTGATGGGCCAGAAGGCTGGAGTGGGGAAATTAGAATAGCCACACAGGAAGGGGAGAGACCTCAAACAGCAGGACCTGAAGTTAGTAACAATCAGAGCAGTTTAAAGCTGGAAGAAATCTGGAAGAAATCTGTTTTCTTCCCTTACTCCAAATGTAGTTTTAATATCAAACAGGATTTAGGACTATTTCAGAATAATGCAATAGACCTTGCTATGCCATATTTCCCACCAGGAAAACTGATGCCTGCAGGAACTGTATAGTATAAATGCTTCCTCCCTGAAGCAAAAAATATTAAACGTATATAACAATATACAGGTATAGGACCCATTATCCAGAATGCTCGGGACCAAGGGTATTCCGGATAAGGGGTCTTTCCGTAATTTGGATCTCACTACCTTAAGTCTACCAAAAAATCAATAAGATATTAATTAAACCCAATAGGATTGTTTTGCATCCAATAAGGATTAATTTTATCTTAGTTGGAATCAATTACAAGGTTCTGTTTTATTTCTACATAGAAAAAGGAAATCAGTTTTAAAATTCTGAATTATTTGATTAAAATGGAGTCTATGGGAGACAGGCTTTCCGTAATTCGGAGCTTTCTGGATAACGGGTTTCCGTATAAGGGGTCCGATACCTGTATAATGAAGACATATACCAATAACAATAAATGTTGTTAATTATTTCAACAGAAGTACAGGTAAACCCAATAGGATGGTTTAGACATCCTACTGGTTGTAAGCTCTATGGGGCAGGGACCTCCTTCCTACTGTGTCTCATACCACATGGCACTTACTTCCTGTGTATTTATACTTATTTATTGTATGTATTATGACACTTGTCCTCCCTGTGTGTAATTTTGTATACTGTAAGATTGTACCCTTGTGGCGCTTTCTTAATAAAGTTAGACATACATACATACATACATACATTATGAATTCAGCTTAGTTACCACCAATTGCACGGTACTGTTTTATTAATACAGCTAAGGGAAATACTTTTTAAAAAGCAGAATTATTTTCTATGGGAGATGGCCTTCCAAAAATCATCCCCTCCACCCAAATATATTAGAAAAAAGTATCAATTAAAAAAAAATCATCAAAGGGTAAACAGTCAACATTCTACACCAGCCAATTCAGTTGTCATATACTGGTATAGTTTCACCCTTTTGTTTCTATATAGCGTGTATATAGTGAGGCAACATGAATACCTTGGTCCTAGCTGTATTTTGTTCAGAGTATTCAGGGTATTCTAGTAAGTAATCAGAGCAATGACTTCATCTTGCAATCAACTAGAAGCCGCTGGCTTAGCCCTGGCACATTTTCTGGCATATAAGAAGAAACCAGAGGCAGGCAACAGGCTTTTGAACAGCCTTTTTTGTTGTACAGGTATCGAACCCCTTATCCAGAAACCCATTATCCAGAAAGTTCCGAATTACAGAAAGGCCATCTCCCATAGACTCCATTTTAATCAAATAATTCACATTTTTAGAAATGGTTTCCTTTTTCTCTGTAATAGTAAAACAGTACCTTGTATTCCATCCCAACAAAGATATAATTAATCATTATTAGAGCCAAAACCATCCTATTGGGTTTAATTCAGGGGGCTCAAACTCAATTTACCTGGGGGCCGCAGGAGGCAAAGTCAGGATGAGGCTGGGCCGCATAAGGGATTTCACAAAAAATTGGCTTTCAAGGGATAATGCAAGGCACGGCGGGCGGGAGCTGCTGATTGCGGAAATGACGTTATGCCATCATAACCTCCTTAGCAGCTAATTGTGCACACAGAACGTCTTCCCATAATAACTGTTATGATGGCATAACGTCATTTCCGCAATCAGCAGCTCCCGCCCGCCGTGCCTAGCATTATCCCTTGAATCGCAATAAAAATCGTGATCCATTCATTGCTTTTGAGAAGGCGTTGGTGCGGGCCACAAAATATTGTACCGAGGGCCGCAAATGGCCCGCTGTCAGCGGGGACCTCCGGCACCCACGGGAGAGGTGAAGTCAGGATCAAGGAGGAAGGCCGCTTCCAGCGAGTCCGAGCGAAGTACAGATGCAGGATAATCCAATAGAGAGGTCAGGTTCAGGCAAAGGTCACTAAAGGCAGGCAGCAAGGTTCAAGGTCAGGAACAGGCAAATAAACAGCAACAGGAAGCAGATAAGAATATTAGAGACCCAGGAACACAATAGGTATGTTGAGCTATACTCGGGCATTGAACCTGGGTCTCTGGCGTCCTTTTAAGTTTGAATTTGGCGCCATAGCGCGTGACGTCATCGCGCCGGCGTCCCTGCGCCCACGTGGAGCCCTGGGCGCCGCCATCTTGGATTCGCCGCGCCGGGAGGAAGGACGCCGCCGCACAGGAGCAGGTAGGGAGCGTCGCCGATTCATGACAGTACCCCCCCCCCCACGGGGGGCCACTGGACCACTAGGCCGAGGCTTCTGAGGAAATTGATCATGGAATGCCTTCACAAGACGAGGAGCATGTACATCAGAGTCTTTCTCCCAGGAGCATTCCTCAGGGCCGAATCCCTTCCATTGGACGAGGTATTGGAGTGACCCCCTGGAGAGCCTAGAATCTAGAATCTTCTCAACTTCGTACTCTTGCTGACCATCCACGAGGACGGCAGAAGGAGGGGACTGAGCAGAGGAGAAGTGATTGAGCACCACTGGTTTCAACAGGGAGACGTGGAACACGTTAGGAATCCGCATCTCTGGGGGAAGTTGTAGCCGGACTGCTACGGGATTGATCACCTCGGAGATGGAGAAGGGACCCAGGAACTTGGGACCCAGTTTCGGAGATGGTACCTTCAAGCGGATATTCCTGGAAGAAAGCCAGACTTTTTCACCAACCTTGTATGGAGGGGAAGGCTTTCTCCGACGATCAGCGAAGGTCTTGTGTACCAAGGAACTCTTTTCCAAATTAGACTTGGTGGCAGCCCAGATAACAGACATGTGAGCCGCCAGGTCATCTGCAGCGGGAACTTCGGAGAGAAGCAAATCTTGAGGGAAGGCCAAAGGATGTTGACCATACACCGACAAGAAAGGAGATCTTCCAGTGGAGGAGTGACTGGCATTGTTGTGAGCGAACTCTGCCCACGGGAGTAAATCCGACCAGTCGTCTTGGCAAAGGGAAACATGGTTTCGCAGAAACTGTTCAAGAGCTTGGTTTACACGCTCTGCTGCCCCATTGGTCTGAGGATGATAGGCCGAGGAGAACTGGAGAGATACTCCCAGAGACTTGCACAAGGAGCGCCAAAATCTGGAAACAAACTGGGACCCTCTATCGGAGACAATTTCCACAGGGAAACCATGTAAACGAAAGATATGCTGTATGAAGAGATGAGCCAGTTCCACAGCCGAGGGGAGTTTCCTCAAGGGTATGAAGTGTGCCATCTTGCTGAAGCGGTCTATCACTACCCAAATGACAGTGTTACCACAGGAGGGCGGCAGCTCCACAATGAAGTCCATACCCAAATGCGTCCATGGGCGAGAGGGTATTGGCAATGGATGCAGAAGACCGCAGGGTCGAGAGTGGCTGGCTTTAGTGGTGGCACATACTGTACAAGCTGCGACAAAGTCTCGGACATCCTTGCGGATGGTCGGCCACCAAACTAGGCGTCGAAGAAGCTCAAGAGTTTTTTCAGAACCCGGATGGCCAGCTTGTTTGGAGCTATGAGTCTGCTGGAGAATAGGAAGGCGTAACTCGGGAGGTACAAATGCCATTCCTATCGGAGTATCGGAAGGAGCGGCAGACTGGCTTAGCAAAATTTGTTCAGCAAATTGGGGCAATACAGAGGCAATGATCCTGAAAGGAGGAATGATAGGCTCTTGCTCTATAGGTAGACGATCTTCGGGGGAGAAACTTCGAGACAGAGCGTCTGCCTTCCGATTTTTAGTCCCAGGACGATACGTCAGGACAAAATTGAAACGGGAGAAGAACAGCGACCACCTCGCCTGACGGGGATTCTGTCTTTTGAGAGACTGAAGAAATTCTAGGTTCTTATGATCAGTATAGATCGTGACTGGATGAGATGCTCCCTCTAAGAGGTGTCGCCATTCCTCGAGGGCGAGTTTGACAGCCAGGAGTTCACGATTCCCAATGTCGTAATTCTGCTCGGCGGAGGAAAACTTCTTGGAGAAGTATGCACATGGATGGAGCTTACCATCAGCAGAATGTCTCTGGGAAAGGATAGCACCTGCTCCTACATCAGAGGCGTCGACTTCAATAAAGAAGGGTAAAAGAGGCTCAGGGTGTCGAAGAACAGAGGCCGAAATGAAGGCATCCTTCAGGGACTGGAAGGCTTCAAGGGCCACAGGAGGCCAACAATTGGGTCTCCCTCCTTTGCGGATGAGGGAAAGGATAGGAGCAATGCGGGAAGAAAAGTCTTTAATGAATTGGCGATAATAGTTCGCAAATCCTATAAACCTCTGGATTGCTTTGGTACTCTGGGGAAGTGGCCACTTCTGGATAGCAGATACTTTGGCAGGATCCATTTCGAAGCCCCTAGACGAGATAATGTAGCCCAGGAAGGAGATCTTTGGTACTTCGAAAGTGCATTTCTCCAACTTGGCGAAAAGGAAATTTTCTCTAAGGCGAGAAAGGGCTTCTTTGACTTGGGAGCGATGGGTCTCCAAATCTTGAGAGAAGATGAGGATGTCATCCAGGTACACGACAACAGACTTCCCCAGGAGGTCCCGAAAAATATCGTTAACGAACTCTTGGAAGACGGCTGGAGCGTTGCAGAGGCCGAAGGGCATCACGAGGTACTCGTAATGCCCATCACGGGTATTGAAAGCCGTCTTCCACTCATCGCCCTCTCGGATCCTGATGAGATTATAGGCCCCGCGGAGATCCAACTTAGAGAAAATCTTGGCCCCTTTAAGTTGGTCAAAAAGTTCAGAAATAAGGGGTAATGGATATCTGTTCTTAACAGTTATTTTATTGAGACCCCGGTAGTCAATACAGGGGCGGAGTCCACCGTCCTTCTTTTCAACAAAAAAGAAGCCAGCTCCTGCTGGGGAGGTAGAAGGACGGATAAATCCACGCTGGAGATTCTCAGAGATATACTCCTTCATGGCAGCCGTCTCTGCAGGGGATAAAGGATAGGTCCGCCCACGGGGTGGCATGGTTCCAGGAAGGAGATCAATAGGGCAGTCATACCGCCGATGCGGGGGAAGAAACTCTGCTGACTTTTTACAAAAAACATCAGAGAAGTCCCTGTAGACGGAGGGGAGAGCTGAAAAACTCGTGGAGGAGACTGTAACCCGCTGGAGTGGCTGAGGAATTAAACAATGTCTTTGGCAGTACTGACTCCAACGGGAGATTTGACCCGATGACCAGTCAATGGAGGGGTTATGGAGTCGTAGCCATGGCAACCCCAGCACAACAGGAGACGAAGGACATGGGATGATCAGGAATGACATCTTTTCCAGATGTAATGCTCCAATCTGGACAGATAGTTCACCGGTGGTTAAAGTGATGGTGTCCGTGGAGAGAGGTCTGTCATCGATGGCGAAGACCCGAATAGAAGGAGTCACTGGAAAGAGGGAAATGCCAACCTTTTTTGCGAATGCCAAGTCCATAAAGTTTCCTGCCGCTCCGGAATCAAGGAAGGCTGAGACTGGAATTGCCTGGGAGGACAACCGGATCTGCACAGGAACATGAAATTGGTGAGATTGTTCCACTGACTTAGGAACAATACTACCAGCAAAAGAAACAACAGTCTTACTTGAAGCAGGAGTATTCCCCAGCTTGACAGGGCAGGAAACCGCTAAGTGGGATTGTCCGCCGCAGTACAGACATAGGCCGGAAAGGCGTCTCCGAAGCTTCTCTTGTGCGGATAGTCGAGCCTTCCCAAGTTGCATGGGTTCCTCCGAAGAGGAAGTGGTAAACTGCGGAGAAGGCGGGGGTATCATAGGGTTCTGGAAGCGCGGAGCCAGGACTGGATGAGACTTTTTACTCCGCTCTTTATCAGCCTGATGTTCTTTAAGGCGAGTGTCCACCTTAATAGCGAGAGCAATCAAATCTTCAAGGGAGTCAGGTAGATCTCTGGATACCAGGTCATCCTTCAGACGGGACGATAGGCCTTGGTAGAAGACTGCCTTATACGCCTCTTCATTCCAGGAAGTTTCCGCCATGAGGGTTCTAAAGTCTATGGCATACTCACTGGCACCGAGACTGCCCTGTCGGATTTGCAGCAGGCGTGAAGAGGCAGTAGCGACCCGACCAGGGGCATCAAAGATGGTTCTGAACATCTGTAGAAATTCCTTCACATCAAATGTCAGGGGTGACTGGCTCTCCCAGAGAGAAGTTGCCCATTCCAGTGGTTTGCCCTCCAGACGAGACATAACGTAGCCCACCTTTGCTCGCTCACAGGAGAATTGGGAAGGTTGGAACTCAAACTGAATCTGGCATTGAGTCACGAATCCCCTGCAGGCCTGCGGATTGCCACTGTAGCGCGGAGGAGGAGGTATTCGTGGCTCACGAGCTGACGACATTGCTGGCAGAGGAACCACCACAGCAGGAGGAATTTCCGCGACAGCGGGAGTAGCGGGCAAACGGGACAAAATGGAATCAAGTACTTGCCCAATTCTGACTTGCTGGGATTCATATGCCTCCATACGGGACGCCAGTCCGCGAAGGGCTCTTCCGACGTCCGGTACCGCTTCCTCGGGATCCATGGCCCGAGTATAATGTCAGCGGGGACCTCCGGCACCCACGGGAGAGGTGAAGTCAGGATCAAGGAGGAAGGCCGCTTCCAGCGAGTCCGAGCGAAGTACAGATGCAGGATAATCCAATAGAGAGGTCAGGTTCAGGCAAAGGTCACTAAAGGCAGGCAGCAAGGTTCAAGGTCAGGAACAGGCAAATAAACAGCAACAGGAAGCAGATAAGAATATTAGAGACCCAGGAACACAATAGGTATGTTGAGCTATACTCGGGCATTGAACCTGGGTCTCTGGCGTCCTTTTAAGTTTGAATTTGGCGCCATAGCGCGTGACGTCATCGCGCCGGCGTCCCTGCGCCCACGTGGAGCCCTGGGCGCCGCCATCTTGGATTCGCCGCGCCGGGAGGAAGGACGCCGCCGCACAGGAGCAGGTAGGGAGCGTCGCCGATTCATGACACCCGCGGGCCGCGAGTTTGAGACCCCTGGTTTAATTAATGTTTAAATCATTTTTTTTATTAGACTTATGGTAGAGGATCCAAATTACAGGAAAACCTCTTATCCGGAAACCCCCAGGTCCCGAGCATTCTGGATAATGAGTCTGATTCATGTAGTTGTTGATTTTGCTTTAGTTTTTTTTTTATATTATTTATTTCTTTTGTTATTTTTGATTATCTGATTTTTTTCCTTATTGCAATGGGTTAACATTTTCCTTCCGCAAAATAAAAAAAAAATTGGTATGTCTCACTAACAGAATTCTGTAAAACAGCAGATTTCTGCATCCAGAAGCGAATACATTTTGAGCACGCAAGAATTTTCAAGGTCACTCATATTTTAAGACTTCCAAAGCACAGAAAATGCTAAATGAAGAACCAAGGGACCCATAGGTAGCTCTGAATTATATCTTCTTTCCCTGAGAAATGTTCTCACATAGTAACAAAGCTTATGTGTACATATAAAATACATACACGTTCTTAAAAATGATTTGCTTCTTCCCTGTAATATTACTAAGATAAAATTCATCCTTATAGGGTTAAATTAATGTTTAGATGATTTTTAGAAGACTTCAGGTAAAGATCCCTTATCTGGAAGACCCCAGGTCCCCAGCATCCTGGCAATCTGGATAACAGGTTCTATACGTGTGTGTATATATATATATATATATATATATATATATATATATACATAATATTTTGTTATGTCCTTATTAATACATTGTATTTAATAATTGCTCTTACTGTAAGCATAGTGATAGAAGCAAGCTATTTGGCTCTTGCTATATAGGCAATCCAATTATTTTAGTGGGGAAAATACCCTTATTCGGAAAATCCCAGGTCATAAGCATTCTTTATAATACGACCTATACCTGTGGGATGTTTATGAAGTAGTTATTAGGGTCAAATCATTTGCGTAAACTATTTTGTAGCCTGTAAGGCAACACATTAATTACAGGAAATTACAGATCCTCTGTGTCAATTAAAAGTAAATATCTCAGCCCTTGTTGCATATAGAAATGTAGCAAGTTTAGGCAAGTCTCAATTGTATGGGTTTTTATTATGTGTCCATATTGCCAGCAAGTTTTTAAAATCTCCTGCATGACAAATTTCATATCCTATATGGCTGACTAGAAGTGAGGCAGAATTGTATCTAGCAATCACAAAACACATTGCAAATGTAATAAGTAGTAAAATGCCTGGGTAACAGTGACCATAAAATTTGTCTTTTGTATACATTAGACACTTGATTTCAGGAAAGCAGTCTTTGCACTTAGAAAATTACTGCATTGGGTCAACAAGTAAACATTTCTTATTGTCCTCATTTGTTTTTAATCAAGAATCTGCTATGAAGCCATAACACTTATATACATCCATGCCATGAGAAAAAAAATGCAATACAGGTATCGGACCCCTTATCCGGAAACCCGTTATCCAGAAAGCTCCGAATTACGGAAAGCCCGTCTCCCATAGACTCCATTATAAGCAAATAATTCAGAATTTTAAAACTGATTTCCTTTTTTTATGTAGAAATAAGACAGAACCTTGTAATTTATCCCAACTAAGATATAAATAATCCTTATTGGATGCAAAACAATCCTATTGGGTTTAATTAATGTTTTATTAATTTTTTAGTAGACTTAAGGTATGGAGATCCAAATTATGGAAAGACCCCTTATCCGGAATACCCTTGGTCCCGAGCATTCTGGATAATGGGTCCTATACCTGTATACATATTTCCAATTGCAATTACATCCCTAGTGCTGCTATATCTAATGGTAGCATTTAACAGCTTATGTTGAATTACTGATATTGCCAGCTTCAAGGTTCGTTTTGTTCTTTTAAGGTGTAATTGTGCATCTGATTTGTGTACAATGGCACAAGGTCCTGTAACTTGGATTATCATGTTTGATTTTGACTGTAGGAACATGTTGAAGATGTTTATACTCATACATGATATGTATATAATGTGTAGGTATTCATATAGTGTTGTGTAATGGAATTCTTCTAAAAAAATTGCATCAATAAAGGACAGAATTGTTTGTGAATTGCTGACAATAAATTGATTGTTTTGTAATGCATGAGAAGGCCTTGAAATAATTTGCTTTAAACAATCAGAAGGGAAACTCTACCCTCACACTGGAAGGGATACATAGGGCGATAGTACCAACCTTGAAGTACAAGGGCCCACTGACAGTGAACATTCAAGCTTCCAAAGTTGTATTTTCTTATAAAATGTTTGCCCAGTCCTACCAGTGATATTACTTTGTGCTTATAAAGTCTGCTGATCAGTACCTCGGCAAGCCCAGTAAGCACCTGAGCTGATAGAACGACTATGGTTAAAACTGATATACACAAGTGTTGGTTTATAATACTCAATAAACTGACCTTGTCTGTGAAAAAAAAAGTAAAAACTTTCAGGGACTTACCTTCCAGTCTCATCCCTACGTTGAGACATTTCTGAAAGCGACAGTATGGACATCTCTTCCTTTGGGTCTTGTCTATTTTGCAGCTCTGGTTCTCTGTGCAAGTATAGCGCTTGTTGTTCTGGACAGTTCTCTTAAAGAAACCCTAGGATGGCACGGAAGAAGGCAAAGTGATCAAAAACTGAAAAAGCAAGCAAAATCATTACGGGCTCCAAAAAACAGTCTCCTAATAGAATGGCATGACTGAGGCTATCTTCGTGCCACTATATTTAACCACCAACTAAACCTCTAGAGACCAAAGGCCCGCTATACCTACATTATTCCTTTTTTTATATATCTAATTGAAATATTAAGGGGCTCATTTACTAACGTTCATATTGCTTTTAGCTAGATTTTTTTGCCATTTTTTTTGCCATTTATTAGGTATCAAAACCACAGAAAACACAAACACAAAACATGTAGAAGTCAATGGGAGTTGTCCTAGGCAAACTGTAATAATCTCTAATTAAATCGCAGTGTTAGATGTTTTGGGGTTTTTTTTTCGTTTGTAAGTCCACGAAGATTCATAGGAAATAGGTTTTTGTTTTATTTTCATTTTCCTTCCACAATTTAATTCATTTGTGCTTTTTCAATTTGGATCTTTTAATAAATGACTAGACATTCATGGTTTTAGTGAAAATGGGTTTATTTGTAGTTTTAAAAACCTGTAAAACCACAAAAATCTGAATGTTTCTTCATGCCTCCATGTGTGAAACAAATAATTGTTTAATGGTATCTATGTTAGTAGCTCAGCTTCCAGTTCCAGTTCCATTCATATCATTTGGGAAATGGTGTCTCGGCTGATGGCACTTTCAGTCAGGAGATAATCTGGGAAACCCAAAATGAGCATTCTCAAGAGCCTGGTGTCTGCCATAGGCAGCTATGTCTCCTATTCAAATAAACGGGTTCCAATGTGCTTTATATATAATGAAAACGTATTTTGTTTTTCATTTGTCTAGATATGTGCATTGGAGTTGTATAAGGTGTTGCATATAGTGGTACAAGCAAATCACCTTAACAAATTCTAAAACAAACCATTAAATATATATTTTTTTATAAACCAAAAGTATATTTTTGTAATAACAGTATTCACCTAATGTAATTTTCCTCCCATAACACTTCCCACACAATGTTTCACGGTTAACCTCTTGCTTTTGCTTTGTGCCGAAAGGCTTCCTGACAATAGGTTCATCCTTTTGTTTGCCTCACACATAGTTCCCATACTGCATTTAATGAAATCCTACCCGCATTATCCTAATTGCATTATTTTTCGACATATTATGTTTCGATTGTCAAAAAAAAAAAATGAAGCTTTGGATAAAAATGCACGGGGAGTTATTATTTTACAGTCAAGAAGGTTTCATGGTTGCAACTCTCAGGTAGCAGCTCTTTAAACAATAATCCGCGCGAACAATGGGATTCGTTGTCTATTATGTGACACGGCAAACCCTTCCCCCCAAGAGTAGGTTTGAAAGGGTATTCTTTAATGGCCAGTATTTACAGAACAGTGTTTAAGGGAACACAATTCCATACAATCTAACAAAAGCTTTGTCAGATCAGAATTAAAGATAATTTTCAAGGCCGCCAATGCCACACACCCCTAAAAATAGTTAAAGGTTGTATTTTGCATGCATTTGTGAATATTATATTGATTTATGTTTACCTTGGAAAACATGGGGGGCCTGGGTTATTAACCCACTCCTGAAGTAGGCCCTGCCAAGTGGATACCATGCCCCTGGTCAGTCAGGCCATACACCATTATGCACTAACACAACTGGATAACAATACTGTTCATGTAAGAAGCTCAGCCCCTTTTGTGATACAATCATTTGGACAATCTTCTCTGATCAGGAGCTATTAAAACCACATTGCCATACATGATACTTTAATGTGGCTATATATAGCGGATGTGAGTTCTACCCACTGCAGGGTCCAGAGTGGACAAGTAATTTTAAAATATCTTATTTTGCTGGGGGGAAAAAAATTCTAGCAATGTATCAGAATGGGCGCATAAGGTTTATCAAAAGCCAAATACAGGAATTAAATCTATCATTACGAAAGCTTGGGGCCTGCGCTTTTTTAGATAAGGGATCATCATACCTTAAGTCTGCAAAAAATATTTACAAATGAAATGGGATTTTTTTTACATCAAATATGGATTTATGCAGCTTAGTTACCATTAGTGATGAGCGAATCTGTGCAGTCTGTGAAAAATTTGCTTACAGCGAAAATGTCACATGACGTGCATAATTTTTTTGACGCGGGCGACAATTGCGCCAATGGCGCAATGCAGAAATTTGCCGCTAATCCATGCCTGCCAAATTATTTTGCCCATTACTAGTTACCATAAAGTACAAGATATTCTTTTATTACTCCTATAATTCAGAGCTTTCTGGATAATGGGTAGTAAATTTGCCTCAAACCTCCCCCATCTACATGTATTTGCTCCTTTTCTTATTGGAAATTTTCAGTTGATTATAGTTGTCTTTGCAGTCTTAGCAAAACTTGCAATGAAATATAATAATAGAAATCACTCATTTCATTGCCAGCGGTATTCAGTTTATGGCTGACAAACTCCCTTTTACTTTTTCGGTGGTGACATTGGAAGGCCATAAAATTAAGTCAGCCTTTCAGTCTCTATACACAGCCTATCCTTCCTCAAGGTTAATGTGACCGATGAAACACTAGAAATTCTAAAACTTTCTGTCATAAAATGCTTGTAGTTCCCCGTGGATGGCAACCCCTTACATCTAAAGAAGCTAGTGCATTCAAGTGACACAGTTTTATACTTTCAAGGACATGACACGTGAGGCATTTTTGTTGCCAATACCTGCTCATAGACAGAGTGTTTTTTTTTTTTCTTTTACCATTAGGAGCGACTAATTAAAAACAATTTCAGAATAGACTATTTCTGGTGTCCCAGAACCAGTGCCAGGTATTGTACCCCAGAACACATAACAGCGCCAACTGCATGCCTAATGCCTCCAAGAACATACTGCAGGGTAAATGTAGAGCCAGTTCCAAGTATAATACCCCAAAACATATGACATGTTAAATGCAATAAAAATGTAATGTACAGTATAATGTCCTCAGAACAAAAGGAATGATAATTGCAGTGCTAGGTCCATTGGAATGTTCATATTATGATCCTCTGAAAACACACATGGATTTATACATAAAATGCCAATTCCATGCATTATATATTGTTTGTTATAGGAAACGTATTGGTGTTGGTTTGGGGGCTTAGCCTCTTAAAGGCTTAATTACAATCTGCCTATGTACCTGCTGCATTTTCAGGCTCTAATAATAGGTACTGGACAACCTTTGGCACTTTTGTTAGGGGTGCTGTTTTGCTGCTACAAACAGTAGCCACAGCCCACAGTATCAGAAAGAATGTATTTGTATTCCAGCATAACAGTGGCTCGGTAGTTATTGCTTGCTACCTTGAACCTGGGTTTGATAAAACAAGTAGTAGTAGTAGCAGCAACTGAAAAGGTTGAAGGGATTCTTAGAAAGTGGGACCATACACCCGTTAATCCCATTGACACTCATCATACTTTTGTCAGCCAGTATGGTGCCAAGAGCACAAATATAGAAAATGTTAAGTAACACTCTATGGGGCACATTTATCAGAGTACGATTGAGTCCGAATACAAAAAATTTGTAATTCGTACTTTGCGACAATTTGCCCAACAATTTGCGCAACAAAATTGTATTTGGCACGTTGAGTACGAAAGTTTTGGATTCATTAAAGCTTTGTTATGGTGACTTTCCTTGGGCCAGGTTGGATCTGCAGAGTGCCATTGAGTCTTATGGGAGGCTTCCAAAATTATGCACAGAAGGATCAAACGCCATTACGATATTGTCGTGACTATTACAATTTTTTTGTAAGCATTTTCGTGACATTTCCGATCATCAGAAATTATCGTATTTAATCCGTACTTTGATGAATGTGCCCCCAAGTCTTTCAGAGATTGATCCCCCTAAGAGGGCAACCCAACAGTTTCTTGGTAAACCAAAAGTGGATGCGCATGCTTGCCTTAACTTAACACACCACACACCACACAAGGCACATCTATTAAATGTTTTGCCACTTGTGATTCTGACGGTGTGGTATATCTAGTTATTTTGGCATGAGGAAGGATTTCTTACCCACCTTTTTGACCTTTGTCTGGATGATGTACAAAATAGGAATTATATGAGCAAAAAGGTTGAACTTGAAGCTTGTCCCTAACTTTCCAAGTATGAAGCTTCCATGTGTTTTCATGAGTTTCCTCTAAGTGCTCTGGGTTTCTCATGGATAAGAATCTATGGATAGATGGACTGGTTGCTTCTAATGAGCCTAATGAACTATAGATTGTGTATAATATGTGTATAGGCCCCTGCAGTAGAGAAATTACCTTGAGTTCAGCAGGGTAGGGGAACTAAGGTGAATTATTATAAATTCTCTGTACTTCTAAGTAACGGCGGTGGTGGTGATCATGAAGATGATGATGATAACAATGCAAACATTTTTCTCAGCTGCTCTAAAGCCTAAAATCTATTCTCAAATGCAGATTAGAAGCATTGATAAGTGCTCTCCAAGTCTAATGTACTGTAGGTTACAGCAGTAAATGTTATTTACATATAATATACCTATTCCATTCAGAATGATAATAAAGGATGATGTATTGATAAACGCACTTATGAGACTGAGCCGAGTGACCTCTTGGTCTAGCATACAATAATCACTTGTATTGGGACAAAAACATCCACTTGGGAGTAGTGTGGGAAGATCTGCCTTGTATCAATCTCAGATATGAATCACATTCTTAAAAGTTATCATAATGAATCCTCCTGAACACTGACCCCTCTGCTCTGCACCATTTTCCCACCTCTCTTTATCCATGAACAGAAATAATGTACTTTACCAGTACAAGCACACTCAAGTATTAAGGTCTTTGTGGTAATACACAGAAGTAGATGTGTGCATGTATATTGCTTTTCTATTGAAGTGCAAGAATAAACATGCTGTATTAATTAAGTATTAAATAGTCAAAGGGAATAAGAGTGCAAAAAGGCAAAGGTTAAGTGAGAGAAATATATGTTCCAGTATTTTTTATGGTATAGTTTGTAAATATTGGAGAGATGTATAGGCTCCACTTCACTGCATGTGTTTGTACACACACACAGTAATGAAAAAAGTAAGGTTATAGAGATGCAGAATAAAAGGTGGTCAAACACGTTGCAATCTTCTCCCGATATGCCCATCTAGGGCCAAATGATCTAATGAAAATGGTGGGCATTTCCGACAATTTTTGACCAGATGTCCTTGAGTATGCCAGTCATTAATGCCCATAAATCAGCAGCTGAAATCTGCCTGTGTATTGCCACCTTAAGCCAGGCAGATTGAGATTAGATCAGTGGGGAAGACACGTGTACAGAGAGGACTTACAGAGAGAAGTTAAAGACTGGTAAATAAGATATGCGTGCCAATAACAAGCCAAGCCAGTATAAAAATATGGACAATTTAGGCAGAGAAAGACAATGCAATAGAGAAACAGATTGACAGATGTATTTAAAAAGTATAAAGAGATAAGGGGTTACAAATACAGACTTATAGGTAGACCAGTAAATGGATCTGCTCACCTGGAGATAGCTAGGTGGACTGAGAGCTATAGATGGGGGGAAGGAATCATGAGATGTATAGATGAGTTCAAGGTACAGGAACAGCATAATTATGTTATATGTTTTAAGCATAATGTATTGTTATCTTGCTCTGGTAAAAATGTTGTGTTTGCATTAGAAGCACTACTATAATTTATATAGATAAGCTGCTATATAGCCATGGCAGTAGCCATTTAAGTTGAGATAGGGTGAAAAGTCATAGCATAACATATAGCACTTAAGGTCTGTAGAACACAATGAATTTTCTTCTTACTCTTCTTAACTTTTAGTATTTTATATAATATCCTAATCCTAGCAACTTTGTAATTGGTCTTTAGTATTTGTTCGTTTGCTTTCAAATGGGGGTCACTGACCCCAGCAGCCAAAAACAAATGCTCTTTGAGGCTACAGTTTTATTGTTATTGTTACTTTTTATTACTTATCTTCCTATTCAGACCCACTCCCATTTATATTCCAGTCTCTCATTCAAACAACTGCCTGGTTGCTAAGGTAAACAAGACCCTAGCAACTAGATAGCTGCTAAAATTCCAAACTGGAGAGTTTGGGGAAAAAAAAGCTCAATAACTAAAAAAAACACACTCTTAAAGTTACCAGAAATGGCTTTTTGCCAGCCTTTGTAACTTTAGGGGTGCTACCACCAGAGGTGAGTTTCTCAATTCTCCACGTGGCAGCAGTGTCCCTGGTAGATAGACTGACATAAACTATATTAGATGGATGAAAGTGACTTCTCATGGCCTTTTGATAAATATTCCCCTTAAATGGATGTATAGATAGATGATAGATAGATATATAGATAGATGATAGATAGATAGATAGGAATGGACACAGAAAATTAGGCAGACAGCCCTACATGCATTGATATGGATGAATGGATAGATATGTAGCTAGATAGACTGACAAGCAAGACCAATTTATCAATTTTCTAATTTGAGTTAAAAAAAAAAAACATTTTAGAACTTTAGCTGCATATTTAAGGGAATTACGAAGAGCAGGTCACATTTATTCATGGGGGAAAAAAGGTGTATTTATTTCCACTTTCTTATATAGCGCTGACACATTTCTGCAGCATTTTTCAAAGATTCTACATCATTCACATTGACCCTGCACCAGTAAAGCGTATAACCTACCACAATCACATACACTAGGGCCAATTAGGAGCCTGTATTATTTTGGGGTGTGGGAGGAAATCATAAAAACTAACACATGGTCCCTTAGACTGAATCAGGGATAAACAGAAAGTCATTAGTAGAAATGTAGATTTATGTATGGATACAGATAGATCAAATACATGATTAGATTTAGATTTTCTGTTGAGGTAGACCTATATGTACATAAATACTGAGCAGTTTGACTATATGCAGATGGAAGGAATGAGAAAATCTAAGGTTCAGGTGTTGATGAATAGATGTAGGTAGCTATGTAATGTACATATATAGAAGAGCAAAGGTAAACGACCAGCAGATAAATGGATTCTGGAAGTTTACAGACAGACACAGGCAGATAAATACTTCGGGGTACATTAATCAAAAGATGAAAATAAAAAGTTGAAAGTTTGCCACAGGTTACACAAGGGGAACTCTATTAACTTGTATAGGATCTTTCTGTGCATTTGTATGAAAGAATGAACTCCTATTCAATATCAATCAATAGATCTCTGCATAACAGTTCACATCAATAGAACAATCTTTGGCATATAAATAGATAACAAAAATGTGCAGCTAAAGAGAGATATTCACCTCAGAATCTTCCCTCTGCTGATCCTTCAGTTCTACACCGACTCTGTGCTTGGGGGGGGGGGTCAGTGACCCCAATAAACACTACAATTGCTTTTTTGCTTCCTTATATTATGCCACGCATAGTACTGGCTATTGGCTGTGTCTCCAGTCAGCCTGACACTGCGCCCTATGCTTGTGACAGAGTGCTGCAAATCTAACATAACAGTATGTGAGATTTATGCTAGCCTGTTTGCCTATGCCATTGCAAGGGAGAAATTAACCAATGACCTTTCAATTTATATAACTGGCTAGAGTGCACAAGCAACCAATGAACTGGTCCAAGAGGAAAAAAGTAAGGGCAAAACCTGGACGTGATGATGTAAACATGTAGGAAGTTCTCAGTGTGTCCGAGAAAAATGGATTTTCTTATAGGATTTTCTTAGAGCATTGTTGGTGGTTTTAGAAAATTTGGACACTAATAGTAAACAAGCCCTTTAAATCTTGATAATTTTGCTCTTCACACAGTGTACTTTACCACATTAATCTCTCAAATAACATCAAAAGGGCCACTGGAGATCCATTCAGTGCAGTCAATTTTTGTTTTCTTTTATTAGAGATGCATAGCACTTCATGTTTTGGACCACACGAGTCCTTCTTCTGGTGTAATATATAGGACAAACCTCATGACTGGAAAGAGTGAGGATTGGGGAACACAAAAGATCTATCTCTGCATATGACCCTAAGAATAAAAAGACAGCAGCAGGAAGGCAGTTGCTCCTAAACATAATGCTGAATGGTCTTACATGCTCAAGTGGTGATCCATGGAGGCAATAGAAAACAGCTATTACTTGAAGCAATAAAGCAAGATGGGCAAAACTGTTAAATACCATAGAACTACTGAGAAGCTTGGAGGTTGAAATTCTTTCTATTTTCTAGATGATTTTGTACATTTGTATGATTAAAGTTCTGTTTCCTGATTTATTCTATTTTCTTTCACAAATGGACTTTGAGCCTACCTTGATACACTATAGACTATATTACTAAAGGATAACTAGTATGGTAGGACCCTCCATTTATTGCTGTAATGTGAAAGATTTACTAATGTATGTATGAATCTGATCAGTGGCATTCCTTAATCTGGCTGGGCCCCCTGCAAAAGATCTTCAAGGGGGGCCAGCATGCACACAGAAGACAAACCCTCCCTCTCTCTTTACCCACCCACTTGCTCATTTGCTGCCTACCGCACATAAGTAACCAAAGTTTCATCTGCAAAGAGGGCTGGGAAGGGGAAATAGCCTACAGCAGACTCTGTGGTCTGGGCCCCCTTTGACTACAGGGCTTGCTGTATGGTAGTTTTGCCACTAAATCTGATACTGTATGAGTAAATAGGGTAGATTAACCAAGGTAATGCCATTTGTGAGGATAGTGCACACACCTGGCCACTAGAAGGAGCTGGTGTTGTGGGTCACATGATGTGGTGTGAGGGTGATATGTGGATTTAAGGGATTTTAAAGTCCCTGTTCTGTAAATTGCACCAGAGGAAGGACCCAAGTGGCCCAAACATGTAGTTCTATGAATTTCTAATTAAACAAAAATAAGTACTGCACTGATTGGCTCTGCAGTGGATCGTAGCAGTGTTTATATGAAATCCATGTTCACATTTTGATAAATATGCCCCTAAAATCATATACCAGTAAAGAGGGAGAGGTGGAGTTCTTCTCTGCCAAACAGCGGAAAGCTTTATTTTTGCTAATTAATAAATGTGCTCCACAGACAGAGCTAAATAAAAGAAAGATTTATACGGTGTAGGTTGAGATTTGTAAGTGTAAACAGAGTATGTATAAATAATCTGCAAGATGTACACATACACTTGGGGTATATTTATTTGTTTACCAAAGTGAGAAGAGACCGTTCAGCGGGAGAGAATTCCAAAGCTCTATTCACTTATATACGATCATTCAAAATCTCATCTGGTGAACTGTGGCAAACTGCCTGTTCTCCCCTTTGATAAATATGTCCTTCACATAAAAATACTCTGACATACAGTTGCCATAAAAAATTTCCAAATACTTGTTCTGACCTTGTGTAATTTATGTTTTTTTTTTCTTGAAATAGCCGATCTTGTGTGTTTCCTTCTACTGCGCCTGGCTATTCTGTGCTCATTATGCTGTTGTCCATTTTTGCCCCATAACGACAGAAAGATCTGCCAGACTTTTAGATTGTAAGCTGTAATGCACAGAGCTCCCCCTTACCCAGGTATTGGTCAATATTTGTATATATATATAATCTGTATGATTGATGTAGACACCCTTCTATTGTACAGTGCTGCTAAATATGTTAGGGTTTTATAAATACAGGTATGGGATCTATTATCTGGAATGCTTGGGTTTTTTCAGATAAGGGATCTTTCTGTAATTTGGATCACCAAATTTGAAGGTATGAAAGGGGCCCACTATATTCACTTTCTGAATGCACTCACAGCTCAGAAAACCTAAAATTCATATGAACATTTAAATAAAGTCAATAGGATTGTTTTGCCACCAATATGGACTTCTGCTGATTAGTTGGGATCAAGTACAAGGTAGGTACTGTTTAATTTTTAAAGAGAAAAAAGAAATTATTTTTTAAAAATGAGAATTATTTACGTAAAATTGACTCTATGGGAGATGGCCTTCTCGTAATTTGGAGCTTTCTGGTAATGCGTTTGCCTAATAAAGGGTTCCCATACCTCTACACCTATAAAATATCAGCATATCAAAGATAGACTTCCCATACTTCTGAGCTTACTGGATAAGGAATCCCATACCTGTAATTATTAATAATGATTACAGAATTAAAACACATTCAGTATGTCTTACTCCCCCATGATATAGTATTTGGAGAGTTCCACCTTTGGGGATATTCAGAGTTGTATAATGAAAAGAGTCATAAAAAAAATTGAACAAAAAAAAAAATATATATATATATAGTTAGTTAGTATTTAGGTCAGCACTCATGTATCTAGGTGAAAGCTTGCCTGGGTGCAATCCTTGCTTGTATACAAATAAACACATCAAGGAAGTGATTTGAGTAAAAACGTTTTGGCTTGATCCCTAGCCTTGACAAATAATATATATATATATATATATATATATATATATATATATATATATATATATATATATATATATATATTATGTATGTATATATGTACCTGTGGGTGTGTAATAATCCTGAGGAGTTTGGCACAACAAAGGACTCAAGTAATCATTATTGAAATCATTATTGAAAATGTATTAAATGCTTCATACACCATCAAAAAATGTGTGTGTGTATGTATAAATATATATATATATATATATATATATATATATATATATATATATATATATATATATATATATACAGTATATGTGTGCACATTTGCCTAATAGTTGTCAAATCCCATTTTCACACAAGACCACAACATTCTGAGAGATATCACATTTTTTATTTGTATATGTAAAGCCCTTTCCCTGCTTAACAAAGGGAATCTGCCCCTTGCTTCCAAGCATAGGGCAATAGGATAAGCTTTATGTCGTTCAGATCTGATATATCTTTTATATATGAAATATTTTATAATTTGCCATTTACATTATTCGGGACAGGTTCTCCGAAAAACAACAGCAAGAAAGGCCCTGATTTCTTATCATTAGTAGTATATAACGAACTGTACAGGTGCGACTGGCCGCCAACCCATCCCTATTGTCGCAGCGACCCTTTTCCCCTTACCTTGCAGCTCTCGCAAGTCAACAGTCCATAGTGATATCCGGATACTTTGTCCCCGCACACAGGACACAGCTCGTCCAAATCTTCATCATAATTGTAATCCATCCCCTGACTCTGGCTCCCTGTGTGTGCGACAGATAGAGACAACGGGCCATCAGCTTGTCCGTCCGGCTCCTGCTGCATCATCACTTATTAAAGGGGTACACCCTCATATTCGTCTAAGGCATACATCCCTTGTCAATCACTACTTGTGCAGCTTGGAACAGGGCAAACTATGTGTGTGTGTGTGTATGTATTATACATACATACATACATACATACATACAAACATGGGAATATATATTATACAATCGATTAATAATAAACAACCTCTTCTTTTGTCCTTAAAACATTTTACAAATCAAAGAGAACGTTTTCTTTAATATAAAAAAAATCCCAATTTTCATTTTGGCATTCCAAAGCTTGCTTAATTCAAATTATTCCACGAAACTATCGCCGACGAATGCATTTTAGAAGTGTGTCTATATCATCTACACAGGAGAATCATGTTAAATGCTAAGCTAAATGAAATGCACATTTTCGTCATGTCTGATATGGATTTTTTTTATTTATAGTATGGTTGAAATTTAAAAAAATGAATGTATATATCTAACTATAATAGTAATATGTATATTTTCATCTGTCTGAAATCTGCGTATTTAACCTTTAAATCAAAATCCGAGATAAAATACTAAATCGTTAAGATGCGCAGACGAATGCAATTTCTGAAATGCAGTTTTTACCAAATAGCGCAAACTGATGGACACATATATCCATTAAGTGATACAATGTAAACTGCAAAAATATTTCAATTTGATGGTAGCAAAGTCAATGTTCAATGAACACTTTGTATTCGTCCTGAAGGGAAAGTTGATCTAAATGGAAACCTTGAAATGTATCCATTAAAAAACAATTTAATCTTTGTATGCATACAGTTGATTATATATTTTAGTTTGGCCGAGTGCGGTACAATATAGTGAATCTGTCTTGCATGTGTACATTTATTTATTTCATATAAATAATATATATGCGTTATACTATAATTAGTTTAATTTGTCAGGGTAGGTAGATAAAATTGCCACCCATATCCTGAATTACTGGGTGCTGACTATTCCCCACTGTGACCACTTTAGGAAAGACAAATAACAATAAATAGTGCTTCATTATTAACACCCTGCTGGTATAGAAGTTTGGCATTGCATCCATTTTCGAAATAAAGCAATAATATCCAACGTAATATTATCCAGTCGCATATAAATGTCTGTGTGGGTAGAAGGGTGCCTATAGGTTGTATGCAGTATCTCATATCTGCTATTGCAACACAAAATGAATATGACCAATTGTGTCTAGCTAATCAGTCATATACCAGAGTATATTTATAATTAGTATGCGCTAATAATTATAATAAATGCGTCCACTACAGTAAAGCAAGAAGGCGCTGTTCCTTACCACTGTAATTTGGCAGGTTGTGATGATCTTGGCCAGTTCTGCAGTTCAGCTCCACTTTGGAAAGCATATAAAGGGGGACCAATCTGTTATACAAATCTCTGGCTGCAGTAAGGAACCAACGTGCTGCCTTCTTCTCTCACACCCAGAGACACACCAAGGTTCACCATGTGTATTAGGCTTCAGTTTCCTATTTACACCTTCTGCCTCAATCCGTATTGGAGGAAAGGAGTTTAATGGATATGAGCAGCAACCAGTGCTTGCCTTGGCCCCGCCCACGCTTCGGGACATTTAAACAGCAGTGACAGCCGGTTTCCTATGGGTGTGGGCAGGGAGGGGGCTAGGCTGCTGCGCGGCTGCTGATTGGCTGTGATGCTGGCCAGTAGGGGACGATCTATATTACTCAGTTTGACTTGCGCCGCGGTTAACCCTCGATTCCCAGCTTCCTAGCGCAAAATCTGCGCTTGATTTGGTGCCTATAAAATAGGTTTGATTATGTTCAGCAGTATGAAAGGTGCTCTATGCGTGGTTGCACTTGCAATGCTAAGCTGCCCAGGTTTTTACTTGTAAAATACAGTTTAACAGATGCAGTGAACGCAAAGATGCAGCCAAATCTGTGCAACATACTGGGATGAAATAATACAGGGGTCAGGTTATGATGAGAGCACCTCTTCTGCATAAATAAATGTACATGGGTTTTGTGTTTAAAGGCGCTGGTAAATGAAAAACATTGACTAATGAAATAAAATGTAATTCTATCTTACTTACCAACATACATATATTACATTTTTTTTATTGGTATCAAATTTGTTTGCAAATGTAACAGCAAGTGAAAGCAATATCTGTCTGTCTCTCTTTGTCTCTGCACTCCTGGTTCTGACCCTTCAAACAAAGTAGTAGAATCTGTTATCTTTTCAGTGCATTGAATGCTTCTTCACAGGTCTGTCAGCAGGCTTTTACATTGTTCCAAAAGTCAAAACCACCAGAGAATAGCAAGGGGAAAGACAGACACTGCTTTCAATAGCAGTTACATCTACTAATCTTTTATACAACCTTTTTAACATTTTTAATGGCTGTGTATTGGACAATGGACTAGAATTGTGTTTTCTTTCATTAAACATCGTTTTATTTTAGGGTTTGCATTTGAAGGTATGAAAGGGGCCCACTATATTCACTTTCTGAATGCACTCACAGCTCAGAAAACTCAGAAAGCAGGCAAATAGTACTTTCATTTGTTCTAAATACAAAAAAATAATCCAGCACCATACAAAAAAAACTAAATATATAAAATCCTTGAACATTCCATTAAACGGCTGTAAAAACAGGTTGTTCGCGTTAAAGCGTTTCGGGTGTGATAGGTAACTTTATTACACAAAGTAGAAAGAACAGATGAAATATATTGCTTATCCGTATTATTATATTTCTCCGGTGTTTTATACATTTATGAGAAATGCAGACTAAAGCACAATTAGAGCATTACAAAGGTACAGGTTTGTATCATACCCAGTATTGTCCCACTAAATAACAATTGAGTCTCTCTCCTATCTCTATTTAATCTATCTATTTATCTATCTATCTATCTATCTATCTATCTATCTATCTATCTATCTATCTATCTATCTATCATCTATCTATCATCTACATCTATCTATCATCTATCTATCATCTATCTATATCTATCTATCTATCTATCTATCTATCTATCTATCTATCTATCTATCATCTATCTATCTATATCTATCTATATCTATCTATATCTATCTATCTCATCTATCTATCTATCTATCTATCTATCTATCTATATCTATCTCTATCTATCTATCTATCTATCTATCTATCATCTATCTATCTATCTATCTATCCATCAATCTATCTATCTATCTGTCTATCGTGTATAGTATAGTAAAGTTTTACAGTGTCTTTAGAGTGTCCCCATATGTGTGTTTGTGTGTACACATAAAATGTAAGATGAAGTAAACATGAATGTTTGTGTTACTGAATTAAATACATCCATGCCATTCCCCAGATATCGGTTTCTTTGTTATTCGTTATAGCCTTTTTAATTTAGTTTCTGTACTTTTTGTTTGCTATGAAGCTGATAAATTAGTACTGGACTTAAAACGCTTTCGGTGTATATTTTACAACAGATACTAGCTTCACAAGAAATATTGCACAATAACAGATCTATTTTTGTAGGTATTATACAGTTTTAGTCTGGTGCCAAGATTAAATCGTTGCGTTTATATATCCATAAATCAATATATACGGACTCACTTTATGTCCACAATCATATACACATACAGAATAGAATCGTTATAAATATATATATATAGAGAGAGAGAGAGCGAAATCTATCACATATAATCTCCCATAAATATGATGTGTGTGTCTGTATTTATGTGCGTGTTCGTTTTCTTTGCAGTCTGAAGAAAACACTGTAATAGTCCAAATGATAAATCCACTACTATAAAATCCCATTGCAGAAACGGCGGATCCAAACCTCTTATTCACGCCCAAATACAGTGCAAAAGAAATAACCATATGTGAGTTCTTTTATTTCTTTTCGCATACAATTACAAACAATGTATAGTCTTTAAATAGCCATTTAACTGTCATATGTGGTCGAAGAACAGAGGGGCTTTTAGGATTCATTTAAATCTAATTGAGCCCAAACGAAAATCTTTTATTTTAAAACTCTTGGCCCTTCTGTTGGTTGGTATTCTTTGCTTGCTCTGGCTTTCACTTCTCACACAATATGGCCAGGAAAATTTTATTCAGCTACAATCTGTACTATAATGAGATATAAAATACTCAAGCCCTGGGACTGATGGCGAATTTTTAATATGACAAAACAAGCTTTGAAAATAGATTTTTTTTTTTTTTTAAAAAAAAGGGTCGCTCGAGTAGACAGACCTTGTGGGAAGCTTTCAGAAAGCCACGTCTTTCTTGCTAAATCAGAGAGCAGAGCGCAAAAACATTTTATGATTTCAAGCTGTTCCGAATTTAAAACGATTAAACAAAAAAAAGAGACAAGGGTAGATAAAATGAAAAGAAACAGACAACTTCCTCAGTCCGCTGCCAGTACAGCCACAGGCTAAAACTCACAGCACTGAACTGCAGCCTCCCTACCATGCCCACTTATGGATTTCGTTTAAAACTGTTCTATCTTTTTGAAGAATTAAATCCCAGAACAAAAATGTAAAACTGGAATGTAAATGCTGGATGAAGTCGGAAAAGGTAAGGGCTTAAATTAGATAATATAACACTTGTTTTGTGAATATAAAATACATAGTTCATTTGTGAGTGTATATATATATATTATAGAAAAACAATTGTATACTTTTGCAATTGTTTTTTCATTTTAAAACACTGCTCTAGATTATTAGGAGCCATGAGGATAATATTAAAGTACAAATTTTGAGCTTAACTTGTATTCAAATGATAAAGATATTCGTTTGGCGCTGAATACATTGTAAATGCAGGTATTTACTTATTTTCCTAAAATGTAGAGGAATCTGTAATAAAATAACTTACCTTAAACAAAATCTCAAAATTCCACTTAGACGGTCATGGGAGCATCAAAATGAATCAGAAAGGATACAGAACTGAGAATAAAGCACACAAAGGGGCTCCAATGGGTAAACAAAATGAAGTTTGTGTTAGCAAACTGCAGGTGCAGAGTCTGGCAGATGTTGTGGGAGATCAGCTCTAAGGGAGGGATGAAATATTAAATTCCCAGAGCAATAGCTTGGACTGAATGGGATTTCTGGAAACATTTGCTGTGCCCTCCTAAATGTTTTGTTATCTCTCTCTTTTATTTCAGTTTGTTTATCACTTATTCACTCATGGTGATCTCCAAACTTGCATGGTCCAGGTTTTAGATTTATATATATAAATCTAATATATATATATATATTTGATTATTTTTTTTTAACCCATGGTGAAATTAAAAAAAAAAAAATCACAAAGAAAAAAAATAAATCAAGAAAAATATGGATGAATGTGAAATGTAACCTTTGACAGGTGATATATATACCCCCAAGAGGCAGCTTTACTAATTTTTGTGATCTATTTAAATAAAAAACAGTGTTAAAAAATCTATATTGTCAGCTCACTTGAATGCTTCATATGGGCTTGTCTTTAGTTGCTGAAGTTTTTTCTATTTATATCTTAATGATTTTTTTATTTGATAAATCTTGAAAATTCAAGTTTAAAAATGTTAAATATAATTGCCCCTATTTTTTAAAATTATGGGGAAAACGTCATCAAATTTTAATTATAAGTATTTGGCCAAATCCTGCAAAAAATGCTGACATATATCGGCAGGGTCTGTGCAGTTCTGGGTTGGCCCATGACCTGTATACATAGTAAACTGAACCATCATTAAAACTCACCCATGTTCTTTTCATTCCTATCGGATTTTGTAGAAGGGAATTTATCAGTGGGTGAACGTTTGAACTCACCTTTTGATAAATAAGCTTCTAAAAATTCCATAGGAATGAATAGAATGTGGGTGAGTTTTTATGTACAGGTATAGGACCCATTATCCAGAATGCTTGGGACCAAGGGTATTCCGGATAAAGGGTCTTTCCGTAATTTGGATCTCCATACCTTAAGTCTGCTAAAAAATCAATAAAACGTTAATTAACCCCAATAGGATTTTTTTGGCTCCAATAAGGATTAATTATATCTTAGTTGGGATCAATTACAAGGTACTGTTTTATTATTATAGAGAAAAGGGAATCATTTAACCATGAAATAAACCCAATAGGGCTGTTCTGCCCCCAATAAGGGGTAATTATATCTTAGTTGGGATCAAGTACAGGTACTGTTTTATTATTATAGAGAAAAGGGAATCATTTAACCATGAAATAAACCCAATAGGGCTGTTCTGCCCCCAATAAGGATTAATTATATCTTAGTTGGGATCAATTACAAGGTACTGTTTTATTATTACAGAGAAAAAGGAAATCCGTTTTAAAATTCTTAATTATTTGATTAAAATGGAGTCTATGGGAGATGGGCATTCCGTAATTCGGAGCTTTCTGGATAACGGTTTCCGGATAAGTTATCTGATACCTGTATTAAGCTCTAAACTCACATTTTGATCAATCTGCCCCTTAACTTGGCTGGCTAGACACCTAATAGAACTGGGGTGGGACCTTCTTGACTGACATCTGTTAGGACTCATTCACATCATTTGGGCTTTCTGTATATTTCTGCTGGATAAGGGCCAGATAAGAATTCCCCCTCCCCCCTACTGTTTAACTTTTTATCCTAAAATCCCTTCCAAGCATCCCAGATAACCATACCTTTACAGTCAAGGGTGCATATATATCAAAATGTGAGATAAGAGCTCACCACGGAAAGCTTCGCCCACTTTTTCTTCATTCCTATGGGTTTTTTAGAAGTGTATTTATCAAATAGTGAACTCACCCATTAATAGATACGCTTCTACATGTACCATAAAATAATAAATAGAAAGTGGGTGAATGTTTCTGTACTGAGCTTACATCTTACATATTGATAAATCTGCCCCTAAAGGTGACTAAATGAGTTAAGATCCACTCATTTGATGACCTCGCCAAAGGATTGGATCTTCAATCGATATGTCCACCTAAGGATAGAGGGATAATTACAGTGTCAGGGGCTGTCGGGCTGAGGACCACATAATTAGCTGGTACGGTCTCCAATCCAACAAGAGAATCATACCTGCTCAATCGATACCAGGATGATTTTCATCCAGATATCGATTGGTTGACCCATTGGGGACATGGGTAGATAAGCTGCCAACTCTGTCTAAAGGACTTAAATCTGCCCGTGGATGGCCACCTCAAGTATTAAATACTAACTTCCTCTCCACTAACATAGATGCATACAGTATATATATATACTGCATAGTAATATATTTATATTTGTATATTTGTATATAAATATACACCCTGCCCTAACACAAACATAGAGCAAATATGTACATGTTGTACAAAGCAGAGCATAACAGGAACATACCTGAGGAAGAGCATTGGTCGTGCTTGAAACGTTGGAATGTTCAAACCCCTGTGTGTGCGGCTCTCTTTCTATTTTATATATATATATATATATATATATATATATATATATATATATAATGTAAAACAGGCAGGCACCAAATCCTCATTAATATATGATATTCAGATGTGAGCACAATCTATAGAACTGCATTTTCTTTCATTAGAATTGTGTTGCCTTCAATTTTGCAGTGTTTCAAACCTATATGACATCAAGTTACAGTACTAAGATCTGTAGATAAGATGCACATATGTAGTAATATAAATACAAAATGTAGCAATGGGAATAGGAAGGTTTATTCAGTGGATGTTTCTCTCCCCCTTGTCCCCTCCCCTCTGGAAATGTTTCAAATGGGAAAAAATGACCTTCTGCCAATAGACTAAAAATTATACCTACAGGGTGAATATTCTCCTTGTCTTACCAAAGTTTGTGTCAGTGTCTCACATGAATTTGTATGGTGATGTTGCACATTTAATTTGAATCCTTATTGCACCATTGTGAGTGTAATGTGCTGATCTTTTGCTGGTTTAAATACTTAATACATAATTATGTCAGTGTATTTTCCCCTTATAGTAAAGAGTATTGATGAGTGAATTTATAATAATGAATTTATATATGAATTTATAATGGGTAAAATGTGCTGCTGAATTTACTCAATAAAGCATGTGGGATATTAGCATGCTTTCTCTTTATACAGGAATGGCTCCCTTAACCAGAAACCAGATATCCAGAAAGCTCCAAGGGTACATCTCCCATGGAGTCCATTTAAAGAAAATAATTTTTTAAAAAAAAAATATTATTGGTGGCTTAGGGTGATGTCCTATAGGGAAATTATCTGCTACTGAGGGCGACTAATCTCCCCAAAATTCGCAAAACGTGGGTGTCGTGCACTTATTATGCCACACACTACTTTTTTTACGCAACAGCAACAGCAACGCACACCAATTTTTTTTCGCTACAGTTTTGCAAAAGAATTCGCCAATGGCGAATTCCGCTGCAAATCCATGCCTGCCGAAAAAATTCACTCATCAATACTCTACTTAAATAGGCATATTCTCAATGTTTCACAGTCATGTAATTATGAAGTTAATTTGCCAAACTTTGTTGTACTCACATTTTAGTAAACTGCTAATGTCATATGGAATTTTAATTTCTGATTAAAGATTGTCAAAGCTGACATTTCGCACCTAGTAAATATGCTCCATAGATAAGGGGATTTTCCATAATTCGGATCTCCTAACTTAAGTCTACTATAAAAAATTATTTAAACAGTAATTAAACCCAATAGGACTGTTCTGCCCCCAATAAGGGGTAATTATATCTTAGTTGGGATCAAGTACAGGTACTGTTTTATTATTACAGAGAAAAGGGAATCATTTAACCATTAAATAAACCCAATAGGGCTGTTCTGCCCCCAATAAGGGGTAATTATATCTTAGTTGGGATCAAGTTCAGGTACTGTTTTATTATTACAGAGAAAATATATAAAAATGTGAATTATTTGATTAAAATAGGGTCTATGGGAGATGGCCTTTTCCATAATTCGAAACTTTCTGGATAATGGGTTTCGGGATAAGGTGTCTGGTACCTGTACATGATTTTATTTGACCATCTACATTTTACAGTTTACCAGTTTCTCTCTCCCTTGGCCCACTAGTAGTTTAAATTGGCCCTATTGGCATGTACCTTCCTGACAGAAATGTCAGAACTCACCTATAACAATTTAACTATTTACTGTTGCAATTTGATTTGGTATCAGCAGCCAATGGAATAATGTTATAATTTAGTGGCACGAGATGTGGCATTCAATATATGCTACAAAGAATAAAGGAAGAGAGGTGTGGAAAATGACGACTTATTGTACATGGGCAAATGGTCTCCCTAAGAAAATAATACTTTTTGCCAACCTGGTGGCAACAAACTGAACTTTTTTTTGCATTTTCCTCAGAAAAATACTGAAAAGAGACTATGCTAAATGAAGTGCAATATTTTCTTATTAGCCTTTATCTCTGATAATGCAAATTGTTTTGTGGCTAATTAAAAAAACTACAAGTAGATATAACCAATATTTGAGGCAGCCTCTGTGACTTTTGTAACAATGCAGCAGAAGCCATCTGACCTCCCACGTTGTTTCAGGAGTCAGAATTCACATGGAAAGGAGAAATACTGCCTTCAGTTGTGGTTACATTTACAAATAATTTAATTGGACATTTATTAATGAATGTATGCTAGGGAGTTGCTGGGAATTACAGTCTTTGTTTAGGCAAAGTGTATTTGGGTTTGAAACTCCTAAGTAAGGATCCATAGCTAGAGACTGTGAAAGTAGTGATGGTTTTACTGAATCATTTTGCTCTTGATAAATGTCTTTTTGGTAGCCTTTCTATACTGGATCTGAAGGTAGCGCTGCTGCAAATAGGGGCAGGTTTATTAAAATGTGTGTTTAATGATTAATACAAAAAAACTCACACACCTTCTTTTCATTCCTATGTGATTTTAGAAATGTATTTCTCAATGGACCGATTCGGCAGCTTATCGGCTCATGTAGGGGCAGGAACAAGGGGCCTGGCCTGAAATTGGCCAGGTATCGGTCGGGCAGGTTAAAAGATTTAGTCGGCTCGTTGATGAGGTCCCCGAACCGACTGCCCCATTGCTGCTATTATAATCCGATCGATTGGCCCCAGGGCCAAACGATCGAATTAGCCTACATGTTCCCCAATATCGCCCACCCGTAGGTGTATGGGCACCTTTTGATAAATGCGCTTCTAAAAATCCCATATGAAGGAATAGAGTGTGGGTGAGTTTTTATGTATTAAGCTTTAAACTCACATTTTGATAAATCTAACCCTACGTATATTCACCCCATTCAGAGTTATACACTACAGCTTCTGAACAGTTGTAATTTACCTAGGGATTTCCTTACAGCATTGGACTGGGGTGTACAGGGCCCCCAGTTGTAAGCTGATGCCACAATCTGCCCCCCCGCCCTTAAGTACCTAATGCTTTTCCATTGTGCCCATGATCAGGGAAGGCACATGATGACTGGGGCCCACCAAGTTTTTCCCAGTGTCCCACCAGCCCAGTCCAACTTTGAATTACTATTCTGTTAAGTGTCTGTCTCAAACACACCTTTAATCCTAAAGAAATTTCCAGCTAACAAACTTAAAGTGGCCATAAATGGGCCGATTTCAGCTGCCGATATTTGGCAGCTTTTCTGCCCATATATAGGCACCAATGATGGGCATCCCCGACCTGAATCTGACTTGAAATCGGCCAGATCTCGATCGAGCAGGTTTGATTTTTCAGTTGGATCAGGGACCACATCTGCTCGTTGACATGTTCCCCGAACCATCTGCCCCTATGCTCATCGTTTTCATTTGATAGTTTGGCGCTAGGGCCAAACAATCAAATTAGCCCGATATCGGCCACCCATAGGTGGGTATAGTGGGAGAAGATCTGCTTGCTTGGCAAGCTCGCCAAACGAGCGGATCTAACAGTGTATACCCACCTTTAATTCTGAACCAGTTCCAGAGTCACAAAGCTGACTCTTAAGCCTCTGAGTATAAAATTAGTGTAAAAGCAGCATAGAAACCCAGTTTCCAGATGCATTGTTAAGGCATAGTTTTCCATTGATATTAAATGCAATAAAGATACATTTTATTTAAAATTACACTGACGTTTTTATGCAAAATCTTCAAGTAATATATAATAACTAATGGTATCTATGAATTGTATGATAGTGTAGACAGATTATCAGACAACTGCATTGTGTAATATACATTCCTTTCTTCATATATGTATTGCTCATAAATATAGAGATATGGGTTCTCTTATCTAGAATGCTTGGGACCTGGGCTTTTTTCCAGATAAGGGGTTTTTGGGTCACCATTCCTTAAGGCTAGTAATGGGATTCCAGCTATTTATATTATACCTGTACACATTGTGCGCACTCAGCACAAATGCAGAATCCTATGCAGAAAGCAATACAGAATAAGAGGTAATGGCACAATCTAATAAGATGAGGTGAGGTAGCAATAATATATCCGCCTACGCTTTACCATGATACATGATAGTAGAATATTCAATGTCTCAATTTAGTTCAGTAGCCACATAACCTCACAAGGCCACATACTCTGCAGATCACAGGGTTTAGAGGCCATTCATCTCTGTTTATGGTATTGTGCTGGGCATGGCAATACAGAGGGTTATATTAAAGAATAAACCAAGCATATGCTTTAGAAAATACATAGTAGAGCCAAAGAACAACATAGGGAAAACATCAAATGTGACAAAGAATTTTTTTGCAATGAGGGTGATAACCAAAAATTCATACAGACCAGGGATGACTTCTATGTAGTTGGACAGCTTGAATATTTTGCAAAATATGGACAGCCAAATCCTGTTTTGTAAAAGGTAAAAGGCATTTCTTAGTAGCTTAATGCACAGAATAGCTTAATGCCCTTAATGTATTGATAATGGAAGAGTGCAGAGGGCCTCTTTTCTTTGTCTATATGAATTTTGTGGCCAAACCCTCATTGCATCCCCACCTAAAGGTTTAAAGTTTAGTAGCGAGCACAACTTTCCCCTTTTGCTGTGGTTAATACAGGACAGTGCCTGGCTCCTTGCTATAGCTTGAATATATATGTCCCCTTTAAGACCTGTTGAGTGCTATACATACCTAGTGTATATTTTATAAGCACCCAGGCACTTGTTTTTTAAGTGTAGAGTGCTCCTTCCAGGATGTTTATATATAAACACAAACATACAGTATATATAAAACAAGTCCTAAAAGTAGATGAAGAAAAGCTAGTTAAATAAATGAAACAAAACTTATTATAATTGGTCATGTATCTATTGATAAAAATGATCCAATAACAAGTATGCATGTGGTAAAAGTAATTGAATTGTGCTCTCAGTATTTGGCATGACCCTCTAGTGCAGCAATAACTACAACTAAATGGTTGCGGTAACTGTTGATCGGTCCTGCCCATCAACTCAGAGGAATTTTAACCCATTCCTCTATATAGAACAGCTTCAGCTCTTGGATATTTGTGGGTCTCCTTATATGAACCACTCACTCGCTTTAGGCCTTTTCACAGCATTTTAGTTGAATTAAGGTCAGGGCTTGGACTTGGCCATTCAAGAACATTCACTTTATTCTTCTGAAATCATTCTTTTGCAGAACAACTTGTGTGTTTAGGATTGTTATCTTGTTGCATGACCCACTGTCTTTTGAGATTCAGCTCATGGACAGATTTTCCTTTAGAATTCTCTAAAGGCCCAGATGTCCAGGCCCAGATGCAGCAAAACAGGCCCAAGCCAGAGTACTCCCACTACCATGTTTCACATATAGGATAAGGTTCTTATGCTGGAATGCAGTGGGTTTTTTTCCCTCCTGATATAACGCCCCTTATTTAAGCCAAAAAGTTTTATTTTGGCTTCATCTGTTCACAAAATTTTCTTTCAGTATCCTTCTGGTTTATCCACATGGTCTTTAGCAAACTGTAGGCCTGGGGTCCTTAACCTTTCTCACTTGTGAGCTACAATCAAATGTAAAAAGACTTGGAGAGCAACACAAGCATCATAAAAGTTCATGGAGGTGCCAAATAAGGGCTAAGATTGGCTATTAGGTAGCCTCTATGCACACTATCAGCTTACAGGGGCTTTATTTGGTAGTTAATCTCGTTTTTATTCAACCAAAACTTGCCACCAAGTCAGGAATTCAAAAATAACTACCTGGTTTGGGGGCACTGAGAGCAACATCCAAGGGGTTGGTGAGTAACATGTTGCTCACAAGCCACTAGTTGGGGATCACTTCTTTAGACAGTCAGCAATATTTTTGGGGTAGAGCAGGGGCTTTCTCCTTGCTACCCTGCCTTACACACCATTGCTGTTCAGTGTTCTTCTAATGGTGGACTCATGAACATCAACAATTGCCAATGTGAGACAGCCCTTTAGTTGCTTAGAAGTTAACCTGGGTTCCTTTGTAACCACATGGACTATTAGACACCTTGCAGTTGGAGTTATCTTTAATGGTCGACCACTTCTGGGTAGGGTAACAACGGTCTTGAATTTCCTCTATTTGTGCATAATCTGTCTGGCTGTTGATTGGTGGAGTCCAAACTCTTTAGATTTAGGGGCACATTTACTAATCCGCGAACGTCCGAAAAGCGTCCGAATGCGTTTTTTTTTTAATGATCGGTATTTTGCGATTTTTTTGTAAATTGTCACGACTTTTTCGTAGCCGTTACGACTTGCGCGAATTGTCGCGACTTTTCCGTAGCCGTCGCGTTGAGTACGAAAGTTTCGGATTCATTCAAGCTTCAGTATCGTGACTTTCCTTTGGCCAGGTTGGAGCTGCAGAGTGCCATTGAGTCCTATGGGAGACTTTCCTTGGGCCGGGTTGGAGCTGCAGAGTGCTATTGAGCCCTATGGGAGACTTTCCTTGGGCCAGGTTGGAGCTGCAGAGTGCCATTGAGCCCTGTGGGAGACTTTCCTTGGGCCGGGTTGGAGCTGCAGAGTGCCATTGAGCCCTATGGGAGACTTTCCTTGGGCCGGGTTGGAGCTGCAGAGTGCCATTGAGCCCTATGGGAGACTTTCCTTGGGCCAGGTTGGAGCTGCAGAGTGCCATTGAGCCCTATGGGAGACTTTCCTTGGGCCAGGTTGGAGCTGCAGAGTGCCATTGAGCCCTATGGGAGACTTTCCTTGGGCCAGGTTGGAGCTGCAGAGTGCCATTGAGCCCTATGGGAGACTTTCCTTGGGCCAGGTTGGAGCTGCAGAGTGCCATTGAGCCCTATGGGAGACTTTCCTTGGGCCGGGTTGGAGCTGCAGAGTGCCATTGAGCCCTATGGGAGACTTTCCTTGGGCCGGGTTGGAGCTGCAGAGTGCCATTGAGTCCTATGGGAGGCTTCCAAAATCATGCAAAGTCTGAAAGGTTTGCCCGCCGTTTACGAGCGCTCAATACGAAAAAGTCGCGACAATTTACGCAAGTCGTAACGGCTACGAAAAAGTCGCAACAATTTACGAAAAAGTTGTAACGGCGACGAAAAAAAACGCAAAAAATACGAAAAAGTCGCAAAATGTTCGTTTCCAATCCAAATTTTTCCCATTTGGATTCGTGGATTAGTAAATGTGCCTCATAGTCTTGTAACCTTTTCCAGCTTTATGGGCATCAGCAACTTTTTTTTTCTGAGGTCCTTGAGCCATGATACAAATCCACAAATGTGTTGTATGTGTGATTAGGCTTTGCTGGTACCCTGTTCTTTAAATAAAACAGGGTCACTCACACTGATTTCACCTTCAAATTATATAATAATCCTATGGATTCAGTTACTTTTGCCACACGCAAATATGTAATTGGATCATAGGTTTTCTTCATCTACTTTTAGGACTTGTTCTAAAATCAGATAATGTTTTACGTCAAATATAAAAATATAGAAAATTTTAAAGGGTACACAAACTTTCGAGAACCACTGTATATAACGAAGAAATATGTTTAATTGTAAGTGTGTGTTTGTAAGTCTGTGTTTCCTGAATAGTTGTTATTAAAGATGGCAAAGTATTGAGCACATTGTGTTCACAGAACATTCTCTTTCTGCATGTTTGCATTTACATGAATAGGAATGAGCTAACTCGTTGCCTTGGCGGAGACATTCTCCGTTGGGTTTCAGTATAGCAGCCTCATCTACTTAGGCTAACTATTTTATCAAAGACAATGGAGAAATTCTTTATGGAAGCAATTACTATGGAAGCTCCATTTATGAGGACTAATGCAAACATATTAATAAGAGATGATCTGACCACGTGTTTACTGTAAATTTTCTGGGAAATAAATGCAAGATAAAGAAACAAAAAAAAGACCCATTCACTTTAGAGCACTAACTGTTCCTATGCTAATGAGTAGGATTGTATGTTGCAAGTATGGAATTCTATTGTCAAGAAAGTGCTGAAACACAACATTGCCATCTCCCAAGCACCCAACAATGCAAATAGTGAACTAATAATCCATTTGGATCACAACAATTGTAAGGAAAAAAAATGTATATTTGTGCAAAAAGCATTATAAAACATAAGCTAGAGTACCATTTGGAAGCATGTTTATACCAATAAATAAATTAAATGCATATCTATTGCATTATTCATGTTTAAATGTTTTATTAGCATTAAAGGTGTCCTGCTCCAATTAGAACAAAAGGATGTATGGAACTGCCCCCATCGGTCGCATGAAACATCGTCAGATCCGCCACTAACCGTTCAGGGCTGAAACAGCAGATAAGGAGGTAGAAACAATAGGATTTCTACCTCCTTCTGCCGATTCAGCCCTGACGGCAGATTTTGGTCAGGCGCCTTCTATGGCGCCCGATCAAAATTTTCTAACCTGGCCGATCGGCGAGTCGACCGATTTCAGGAGCCTCCTGCGATATCGGTCGACTCGCCGACATGCCATACACGCACCGAATATCGGTGCGTGTATGGCCAGCTTTACGCTCAATGGGAATCATGGGAAAACACCAGGTTATTGAAAAATTAAATTTGCTGCTGTTTTTTCATCTTCCTCTGGACCAAGTGATGGGGAGATTTTTGGAAGTTTTGACTCTTGATGGCAAAGAAAATTGGTGCAAAAAAACACTGGCTCTAATTTTTAATTTTGATTTATCAAAGAATTCAAATAATAACATTTGGCAGTTAATAACCTGCCGAGTCAATGCAATGTGTATTTTCAACTTTCAAACCATTTTAGCTTTTGCAATTTAAAAAAAACAAATCTACTGACTCAATATAGACCTATGGTTCAAGGCGATTTTTGTTTGCTGAAAAGTTTTTTCCCCCACAAATGAACATGATCAGCTTCTTCCTGCTTAGGCTTTTTCGTAATTATACTACCGATTGTGAAAAAAAGAAATAGCGATTGTGATTTATCTCAGTCAAGTTCTTTTTCTCAGGTTTTTCACAATCCTATTTGCAAAAAAACCCCCAAAATTGTACATTGATAAATGGGCCTTCCCATCTTAGAGCAAATATTTTAAAAAGATTGAGTGTCAAAGGCCATCACAAATATTACCATCACAACTGATCAAATCCTTCATTAAGCTTAAGGAACAGTGTACAGTCTATACAGGTATAGAACCCGTTATCCAGAATGCTACTAAAATATCAATAAAGCATTATTTAAACCCAATAGGATTGTTTTGTATCCCATAAAGATTATTGTGGGGATTATCTTAGTTGGGATCAATTACAAGGTACTGTTTTATTATTACAGAGAAAAAGGAAATCAGTTTTAAAATTTTGCATTATTTCATTAAAATGGAGTCTATGGGAGATGGCTTTCTGTAATTTGGAGCTTTCTGGATAATGGATTTCCAGATAAGGGATCCCATACATGTACTGACATTTTTCTAAAAATAAAACTAAAAATATATCCTTTCCTTTCTTTAATTTTCTTTTCTTTTTTATTAAAGAATTTGTATTTTCTTGGTTTCTTACCAAGAATTACAGAAGCTCTGTAATTACCAAGTTTTATAGGGGAAGGAAAATTAGGCACCCCCCCCCCCCAATGAATAAATTCACTTATCTGATACCCCAGACTGGTGCCTCCTGTTTGCAAAAAATTGCACCTGCTTGGGGTACTTCTGTGTGAACATCACAGAATGATCTTCTTGGCGGGTGTATATGTGCAGTGAAACGCCATACAAGGGCCGGAAATAGGGGTAGGCAAAAAGGGGCAACAATTGGGGGGCGCCAAGTAGGAACCTCTCCTGCCTACCCCTAGCTGTGCTCCCTTCTCATTGCCCCCGCCGGTTGTTGTTATGTGGTGGAGGCAATGAGGTGGCCAACTGGGTTGCCTAGGGCACCAGGTTGGCTTGGACCGCCCCTGAGCCATACACTGGGGTAACAAAAGGAAGAAGAATACAAATCGCTCTGTGGTACCCCAGGCAGTGTAGTTTTTTGCTAACAAGTCTGGGGTATCAAGTAAGTTATTATAATAATTGGGGGTGCCTAACATTTGGTACCTCCAGTTATTTTAACTTTGCTTCTCCTTTATTTGCGTTAATGAGCTCTATATAAACATCCCCCATTTGTTGTGGCTATTGTGGCTTACAGAAAAGCAGTGGGTTTATGTGTGCATTGGAAATCTGATAAACTACCTTTCAAGGAACAGGAAGTCAAAAACATGGAGTAGTTCGGATTCTCTGTTTGCTTTGTTTGGTTGAAGAAAAAACAGAAAGCATTGATATGTGAGCTGAAAACAATAGACAATAAGTATGTTCAGCAAAAGCCCTGTTTATTGAACTAATGTGAAACACAGTATTCTGTCTGAAATTTGCATTGTTAGAGGGATATTATCATCAAAATAACCCAAGGCCAGACCAGATACAGTAAATGAAGTTTATTAAGTGTGTATGGCTCATGATCTATTGAATCATTGAACTAATGTAATAACATTATTTTTTTCAAATTTTATTCTGGAATGCTCCAAATACATTGCTTTTGACAAATAACATTGTGGGCATTTTTAGACTGGAAATTTCCAGGTTATATGGGATATTATACCACTGTCTGCTAATAAACATTGCTGAAATCAGTAGATATTTTCCTATTTTAAGACCCACGATTTAAAAATTGCTTTAAGATGAGGAAATACCCCATTTATTGATTAGAGCCCAATAGGTCTATACATCTGGGAAAAAATATCTTTTCAGATGTAGTGAATAATGTCCCACCATTGTAAGGGGTCTTTAATGTTGAAAAAAAATCATTTAAACATGAATTAAGCCCACTAAGGTTGTTTTGCCTCTAATAAGGATTAATTATATCTTAGTTGGGATCAAGTACAGGTACTGTTTTATTATTACAGAGAAAAGGGAATCATTTAACCATTAAATAAACCCAATAGGGCTGTTCTGCCCCCAATAAGGGGTAATTATATCTTAGTTGGGATCAAGTACAGGTACTGTTTTATTATTACAGAGAAAAGGGAATCATTTAACCATTAAATAAACCCAATAGGGCTGTTCTGCCCCCAATAAGGGGTAATTATATCTTAGTTGGGATCAAGTACAGGTACTATTTTATTATTACAGAGAAAAGGGAATCATTTAACCATTAAATAAACCCAATAGGGCTGTTCTGCCCCCAATAAGGGGTAATTATATCTTAGTTGGGATCAAGTACAGGTACTGTTTTATTATTACAGAGAAAACTGAAATCCTAAATTTTTAAAATGTTAAATATTTTATTAACATAGAGTCTATGGAATATGGACTTCCCTTCATTTTTTTCTGGATTGTGGGATTTCAGATAACAGATCCCATAGCTATATATTATAAGTGACTGAGGAGTTCCATGACCATGTAAAAGCACAAGCCCAAGTGCTTTTATAAAGGTCATGAAACTCCAAAGTGATGTCTAATATCCTCATATTTTACAACAGGGGGTACATCATTATAATGCACAAGTTTAAGTGAGTCATGTGATAGAAATGTCATCAATAAGCACCAATTATAACTGATGACATCACTAAGCTCATACGGAATGAATTTACAGGATAATCGTGGCTCTTGTTTATTATATAGTTATACAGCTATGGGACCTGTTATCCAGAATGCTATGGGTTTTCCGGATAAGGGATCTTTCCATACTTTGGATCTCTATCTGCTAAAAATCATTTAAATATTGAATAAACCCAATAGGATTGTTTTGCCTCCAATAAGGATTAATTATATCTCAGCTGGGATCAAGTACAGGTACTGTTTTATTATTACAGAGAAAAGGGAATCATTTAACCATTAAATAAACCCAATAGGGCTGTTCTGACCCCAATAAGGGGTAATTATATCTTAGTTGGGATCAAGTACAGGTACTGTTTTATTATTACAGAGAAAAGGGAATCATTTAACCATTAAATAAACCCAATAGGGCTGGTCTGCCCCCAATAAGGGGTAATTATATCTTAGTTGGGATCAAGTACAGGTACTGTTTTATTATTACAGAGAAAAGGGAATCATTTAACCATTAAATAAACCCAATAGGGCTGGTCTGCCCCCAATAAGGGGTAATTATATCTTAGTTGGGATCAAGTACAGGTACTGTTTTATTATTACAGAGAAAAGGGAATCATTTAACCATTAAATAAACCCAATAGGGCTGGTCTGTCCCCAATAAGGGGTAATTATATCTTAGTTGGGATCAAGTACAGGTACTGTTTTATTATTACAGAGAAAAGGGAATCATTTAACCATTAAATAAACCCAATAGGGCTGTTCTGCCCCCAATAAGGGGTAATTATATCTTAGTTGGGATCAAGTACAGGTACTGTTTTATTAGTACAGAGAAAAAGGAAATCATTTTTAAAAATTAGAATTATTTGCTTATAATAGAGTCTATGGGAGATGGCCATTCCATAATTTGGAACTTTCTGGATAACGGGTTTCTGGATAAGGGATCCCATACCTGTAATATAATTGCCTTAACCAGAATATGGACTTTTTGTACCATTTTTGCACCATTGAAGAAGATAAGACAGGAATGCAGGTTAAAGAGTTTGCTTCTTGTTTTCAACCTCAAGTACTTTGCAGCTATCTGAGTTGTGTATTAGCAAGGGACAATATATCAGTATATTGACTCTGCATCTAATCTCCTAGGGGTAAATATTGTTTGTAGTTTTTCTCAATTTAAAAAAAAGAAAAAAAAAACGCCCGTAAATATACACAAGAATATTTTTTTTGAAACCTTGAATAATCACGATTTAGCAAAGAAAAGGAAAAAGAAAAAACTGCTAAATCGGCCTTCCCTTGTATATCTGAGATCGACAGAAAGATATCATGACATGTGGAACAGGATTCGTGGCTTAATGTTATGATTTTAAATCACAACATTAACCTTAACACCCTTAAAACATAGCAGGTATCCTGCACAAAATGCACACTTTTACATTTCCATGGTGAAATCTTCTTTGTGTGCGCACACAGGCCAGGGCGTGTCTCTCCATGCACGTACAGCAAGGATCGCATGGGAGAGCCTTCGCCTGTGTTTCTATGCAGAAGATCGAGAAATATTTTAGTGTGCCATTGGCTTTATACAGTTAAGGGCCACTAATACTCTTGGCTGTCAAAGGAATCTGTTGAGCTGAAGCCTGTCTAGCAGCATAATAACCCAGAAACCAAAAAAATGAAGCTCTTTTGGGCAGGGCCCTCTTTAACTGTTGTATTGGTTATTGGCCGCATTGCAAATCTGTATGTTCAGTGTATGTGCCCTTTTATTGTACAGTGCTGCAGAATATGTTGGCAATTATACATTTGATAATCTAAATTGCAAAGTGGAGAGGATCACTCTGAATAAGTTTATATCAATTAATATATTTGGGTTTAGTTCAAACATATTGTGTAAAAAATGAGACTGTACCAGTGTATTATACACTCTTAAATATATAACATGCCCAAAAAAAGTTGCAGTTAGGAAAAATTTCTTTAAAATCCCTGCTAGTCCCACCAATCTGTTCCACTTACTGCTGACTCCTTTCCCAGGCTGTGTAGGTTGAGTGGTGCAGCACTTAGGATAGGAAGGATAGACACAAACAGCAGCTATGTGGACCTGATAGGGAACTGAAGCCTTTGCTTGTGTCACTGCAGGGCTGTGATTGGCTATCCTCCTCCTACTGTGCTTCTGGCAGCAGAACATGCTCATCCCTCACATGGGCAGGGTCTGTAGCAAATCTTATAGGGAGCTCCAATAAAGGGGCCATTTATAAAGATAATGATTATTTTTAGTGATGGGCGAAATGTTTCGCCAGGCATGGATTCACGGCGAATTTCCGCTTTTCGCCATTGGCGGATTGTTTTGCGAAACGGATGAAAAAATTTGCCGTGGAAAAATTTGCCGCACGTCCAAAAATTGTCGCCGGCGTCAAAAAAGAATTGTCGTGGGCGTCAAAAGAATAGGCGCGCGTCAAAAGAATAGGCGCGCGACGAAATAATAGCCGCGGGCGACGAAGCAATAGCCACGCGACAAAGTAATAGCCGCGTGCAATGAAACAATAGACACGCGACGAAACAATAGCCGCGTGCGACAAAACAATAGCCACGGGCGACGAAACAATAGCCGCACGACAAAATAATAGCTGCGGGCGACGAAACAATAGCCGCGCGACAAAATAATAGCCGCGGGCGACAATTTTTTTTTGTTGCACGACATTTTCCCCGTTTCACGAATTTTTCGCCGTTTCGCGGATCTTTTTAAAGATTCGCAAATTTTTCGGCGAAGCGAAACTCTGCAACTCTGCCTCTGAACTGCCAGTTTCAACTGAGGTATAATTGCTTTTATTCAGGGAATAATATACTTCCTGCTGTAACATACAGAATATTTTAAAACATTAGAGGAGTTCAGTGACAATGAAACAGGTCTAAACATGTCAAGGAGCTCCAATGTGACTTATTATATATTCATTTTTTAAAGGAACTACATTGTTTTATTACATGTATGTCACGGTAATTTGCAGCATCTCTGAGCACTGTTTCTAAGGATGTGTTTTGTTTCAAGGTTTAAATAACACCAGGTCTACATATTAACATTTATGTTCAGCAACAACTGTAGAATTATGGAGTTTAGTATTGTAGCACGGTGGATGTTGGTACAATGCCAGTCGTTGCTACAAACTCTGTGTTTCCCCACAGTATTCTAGTTTTCTCCCATACCCCAAAACCGTTCAGAAAGAATTATTGGCTTATATAAAAACTGATCCTAGGATTTGCAACAGGAAATTAGATTGAAAGCTCCACTGGCACAAACACACTCTGTAAAGCACTAAACATATTGACGCTACAAAGAATAGCAAATAATTATAATAAATAAATAGTAATTGATAAATCAAAACAAGGCCAGTGGGACTCTTTGCTATTTATTGCTTCTTGTAACTAACAGGTTATCTAAACACTTAAAAACAAACATTTTTTTTGGCTTTGTATCCCTGTATCCTGCTGAACCATGTCACTGAAGTGTGTAACTCACTGAACCATATCACTGAAATGTGCATTTTGTTAGTGCTTAGCAATATCATTTACATTACAGAATAGGTATAATTAGGGAAAAATGCTATTATTCAGATGGAAATCATGTAGATTTAATGGATCGCATTTGCCTGATTTAATGTGACCATACACAGGCAGATTTCAGTTGCTTATTTGAATCCTTCAGACCTATTCTGCAGCTTATCTGCCTCTGTATGGGGACCCCCAGTGGAGCCCCCTGACCGATATCTGGGTGAAAACTGGCCAGGTGTTGGTCAGGCAGGTTTGATTTTTCTATCAGATTGGTGACCACATGGCTCATTGACCGCTTCTATACCTGACATTGTAAACTGATTGTTTGCCCCTGGGGCCAAACAATTGAATCACCCACTTTAGGTGGGCATATTGTGAAACAGGCTCATTTAGTGACCTTGCAGATCTTAATGTGTATGGCCACATTAAATAAGGTTTGTAGCAGAAGTTTCTTTTATTTCATGCATAGCTGATTAACCAATATTTTATCTTTAGGGAGCCCTAACATTCCAGGGGGAAAAGGAAAAGAGACATGAATTATGCAACAATAGCCACCTCAATCAATACAAAGTTTGTATGAGGTCTACTAACCAATAGCAACCAGATGAGATGTTGGCTTTCAAACAGCAGAACATTAAATGATACCTGGTCAGGGTCTGACTGGCCCACCCGTGTACTGGAAGAACACCTGTTGGACCCCACCATCCTGAGCACACTGGCAGGCTCCATGGGCACTAGTTGCATGACCGCTGGAGCCAGTATTTATGGTGAGCGGTGGGCCCTTAGATGTATTGCTAGACCTCATACAAACTTTGGGGATTTAATTACATTGCCCCATTAGAACTTTAATGTGCATTTTATTCTGTCAAAAAACCAGGGCCAGTCATGCCATGAGGCAGGATAAGAACCTTGCCTCTGGTAATGGTAAGAGGCCACTCATGCTTGGTAGTTATCTAGATTACTTCAAGGAATATTCAAGGCATTTGGTCTACTTCCTGATCGATGCCTGAACCAGTGTCACAGAATTATTTTGAAACTGATCCTTTACAACTAAATAACATAAACTGCACCTAATTCATCTACATGGAATTTGTTCCATGTTTACTTTGTTGATGTTTTCTCTCAGTAACCATGGCCCTCTTTGATCACCCAAACATGACTCTACTAGACTTTTATAACACTTACCCTAAAACACAGGCAGCTGCCATATGTCAAGTCCCTACTGAAGCCTCAGCTCCACTAATGTATTATTTTTTTTTACTTCTAAGCTATCTCCCCCATGTACCAGATTGAAAAAGATGCTCCAGTTTAAAAATGTCAACTGTAGGCTGTGAAAATCCATCATGGTTCCACTACGGTTGCTATACTACAAACACTAGGGATTATTTTCAGCAAAAGGATGATGTTGTGAGTGTTTGGCAAAAACTAAAGGGCTATTGACTGGCCAACAGATGTATCTCATGACGGGCCCCACTGATATATATTTTGGTTTGGGGTTTGCATTATTTGGTTGTTCCACTTACCATTCTTGCAACAATCTAGAAGATATAATAGTAATATTGTAGAAGAAATATTAATAAGCAGCGTGATGAGCATGGCAATAGATGCAGAGTCCTGAGATGTGGCAAGGTTGTTACTGTTAAAGCAAACCATGCTCCCTAAGTTCCCTTAAATAATATCTTAGATTCCTGCAATGGATCTATCAAGATAGTAAGCATTCAACAAGGACATAATTCAATTGTATTTGGTTGGCGCATCAGAAAAACAGTGGGTTCTCTATAGAAATACAGAACAAAATATTAAAAGACATACTATGTTTATATATTTACAGGAGTGCAGAAAGTCATTAAAATAGTTCTTATGGCTCTGTATATAAACTGGTATATTAATTTCAGATTAAGATAAAAGGCAAGAGATTCCCTCTTTATAGGTCCCTGGTAAGGCCTCACCTTGAGTATGCAGTGCAGTTTTGGGCTCCAGTCCTTAAGAAGGATATTAATGAGCTGGAGAAAGTGCAGAGACTGCAACTAAACTGGTAAAGGGGATGGAAGATTTGAGCTATGAGGTGAGACTGTCAGGGTTGGGGTTGTTTTCTCTGGAAAAGAGGCGCTTGCAAGGGGACATGATTACTCTGTACAAGTACATTAGAGGGGATTATAGGCAGATAGGGGGTGTTCTTTTTCACAGTGAGGGCAGCGAGGTTGGGGAATGCCCTTCCTAGTGATGTTGTGATGGCAGATTCTGTTAATGCCTTTAAGAGGGGCCTGGATGATTTCTTAAGCATAGTATCCAAGGCTATTATGATACTAAAAATGTATAGATAGGTCAGTATGGGTCTGTATGTGAGTGGATAGATAGGTCAGTATGGGTCTGTATGTGAGTGGATAGATAGGTCAGTATGGGTCTGTATGTGAGTAGATAGATAGGTCAGTATGAGTCTGTATGTGAGTGGATAGACAGGTCAGTATGGGTCTGTATGTGAGTGGATAGATAGGTCAGTGTGGGTCTGTATGTGAGTGGATAGATAGGTCAGTATGGGTCTGTATGTGAGTGGATAGATAGGTCAGTATGGGTCTCTATGTGAGTGGATAGATAGGTCAGTATGGGTCTGTATGTGAGTGGATAGATAGGTCAGTATGGGTCTGTATGTGAGTGGATAGATAGGTCAGTATGGGTCTGTATGTGAGTGGATAGATAGGTCAGTATGGGTCTGTATGTGAGTGGATAGATAGGTCAGTATGGGTCTTTATGTGAGTGGATAGATAGGTCAGTATGGGTCTGTATGTGAGTGGATAGATAGGTCAGTATGGGTCTTTATGTGAGTGGATAGATAGGTCAGTATGAGTCTGTATGTGAGTGGATAGATAGGTCAGTATGGGTCTGTATGTGAGTGGATAGATAGGTCAGTGTGGGTCTGTATGTGAGTGGATAGATAGGTCAGTATGGGTCTGTATGTGAGTGGATAGATAGGTCAGTATGGGTCTCTATGTGAGTGGATAGATAGGTCAGTATGGGTCTGTATGTGAGTGGATAGATAGGTCAGTATGGGTCTGTATGTGAGTGGATAGATAGGTCAGTATGAGTCTGTATGTGAGTGGATAGATAGGTCAGTATGGGTCTGTATGTGAGTGGATAGATAGGTCAGTATGGGTCTGTATGTGAGTGGATAGATAGGTCAGTATGGGTCTGTATGTGAGTGGATAGATAGGTCAGTATGGGTCTTTATGTGAGTGGATAGATAGGTCAGTATGGGTCTGTATGTGAGTGGATAGATAGGTCAGTATGGGTCTTTATGTGAGTGGATAGATAGGTCAGTATGAGTCTGTATGTGAGTGGATAGATAGGTCAGTATGGGTCTGTATGTGAGTGGATAGATAGGTCAGTATGGGTCTGTATGTGAGTGTATAGATAGGTCAGTATGGGTCTGTATGTGAGGGGATAGATAGGTCAGTATGGGTCTTTATGTGAGGGGATAGATAGGTCAGTATGGGTCTGTATGTGAGTGGATAGATAGGTCAGTATGGGTCTGTATGTGAGTATATAGATAGGTCAGTATGGGTCTCTATGTGAGGGGATAGATAGGTCAGTATGGGTCTTTATGTGAGTATATAGATAGGTCAGTATGGGTCTGTATGTGAGTGGATAGATAGGTCAGTATGGGTCTGTATGTGAGTGGATAGATAGGTCAGTATGGGTCTCTATGTGAGTGGATAGATAGGTCAGTATGGGTCTGTATGTGAGTGGATAGATAGGTCGGTATGGGTCTGTATGTGAGTGGATAGATAGGTCAGTATGGGTCTGTATGTGAGTGGATAGATAGGTCAGTATGGGTCTGTATGTGAGTGTATAGATTGGTCAGTATGGGTCTGTATGTGAGTGGATAGATAGGTCAGTATGGGTCTGTATGTGAGTGGATAGATAGGTCGGTATGGGTCTGTATGTGAGTGGATAGATAGGTCAGTGTGGGTCTGTATGTGAGTGTATAGATTGGTCAGTATGGGTCTGTATGTGAGTGGATAGATAGGTCAGTATGGGTCTGTATGTGAGTGGATAGAAAGGTCGGTATGGGTCTGTATGTGAGTGGATAGATAGGTCAGTGTGGGTCTGTATGTGAGTGGATAGATAGGTCAGTATGGGTCTGTATGTGAGTGGATAGATAGGTCAGTATGGGTCTGTATGTGAGTGGATAGATAGGTCAGTATGGGTCTGTATGTGAGTGTATAGATTGGTCAGTATGGGTCTGTATGTGAGTGGATAGATTGGTCAGTATAGGTTTGTGTGTGCTGGGTTTACTTGGAAGGGTTGAACTTGATGAACTTTTTTTCAACCTTATGTAACTATGTATTAATGTACTCCGGAGTCTGCAGTTACTAAAGATTCTAAACCAAAGCATAACATCTAGGGTCAGGGCCTGCAAAAATACTGATGCCCAGGAAGGCCTAATGGAAACAAAGAATGTGATCTTTCCCTATATAAGAAAAAGATACAGGCCTATAAATAGTCTTAGGAGCAGTGATCAAGGGATATGAGTTCATAGAGGCGTGAGATATTGGTAGTGATTAGGGGACATGGGTATTGGCGGCAATAAAAAGGTTGGGATGCCAGACCAAAGTTTGATTCCTGAGGCCTTGGTACCCTTGCTATGCCACACTCCTATTTACTGAATGAATTAAAATATTTTAATCTTAAACTAAAATTAAGATTACGATACAATTTAGTAACATGTTGCAAGACAAAATGTGACATTTTAAAATACTTCTTATATATATATATATATATATATATATATATATATATATATATTTGTATTCTTGGAGATACCTTTCATTCCATTCAATATACTTTTCGCCGTAAGGTTTCTGAATGTTGTGTGGTGGACCAGTGGGTTGTATAGAAAGAAGCAAAACTGAAACAATTAGCAACAGCTGAACCTATCCTTGACATTTCAAGACTATTTTAAAAGATAAAAAGAGGGCAAGTGTTCTAAGTTAGGGGGGCAACTGTGACAAGATAAAACTGCATTCTGTTTTTTGCTTCTGACATTGTAAAGCAAAATTGAAATGTGTATTCAATTTACCTTTCTGACCGTGACCCCTTAACGTGATGCAGCCACCCATATCAGCCAAGAGCAGCAATTAAAATATTCCGATTCTTGCATAGCTTTGCAGAAAGGCTAGGAGAAAGGAATAGTTTCTCCAAAATCCTCAATGTGCACAAAGTGCATTTTTATGGTTCCTCCTGGTAAACATCATCAGTATTCTTCTCTGTTTAAATTGCAAGCAAAGGATACTTTCTATTAACTGTGGAGCTTATTTGCCAAATTATGATTTCATATACCAGAAGAATTTAGGTGGCAGATGATACGTTTAAATACACCTATAGAAATAGCTAAAAAAAAAAAAAAAAGGTAATAAAAGCAATAGAGGTATGAAAAAGGGATCTTTCTGTAATTCGGATCTCCTGCTAAAAAAACTCATTTACAAAACTCATTTACACATTAAATAAATCCAATAGGATTGTTTTGCTACCAATAACAATTCATTATATCTTAGTTGGATAAAAAGTACAAGGTGCTGTTTTATTATTACAGAGAAAAAAGGAAATCAATTTTAAAAATGTGAAATATTTGATTAAAATGGAGTCTATGGGAGATGGACTTTCCATAATTTGGAACTTTCTGTAAAATGAGTTTCCAGATAAGTCCAATACCTGTAATTGGTAATTATTCCTTATCTGTTTGGGCCCTAATAGTAATTGGTTAAACATAAGATGTGGTCATGCAATGGAATAATATTATTATTATTTTGGTGTATATTCTGCAAATAGAGGCTTTTGTCGCTTGGCATACTTGCCTTCCCACCCCCAACCACCAAATAAAAATGGCATAAATAAATGCTGAACTTGCTGCAGGCTTTAAGGGGTGGTCCACATTTAATTTAACTTTTAACTTTTTCCGGATAAGGGGTCTTTCTCTAATTCGGATCTCCTACCTTAATTCTAAAAACATATTTGAAACAGTAATTAAACCCAATAGGATTGTTTTGGCTCAAATAAGGATTAATTATATCTTAGTTGGGATTAAGTACAAGGTACTGTTTTATTATTACAGAGAAAAAGAAAATGCATTATAAAAATCTGAATTATTTGATTAAAATGGAGTCTGTGGGAGATTTCCGTACTTTCTGGATAATGGGTTTCCGGATAAGGGGTCTGATACCTGTATTACTTTTTATAACTTTTTTTTCTATTCAGTCTTAGTCATAAATCAGTAATCATAAAGTAATTTGGAACCTAGCAACCAGATAGCTGTTATAACTCCAAACTGGAGAGTTGCTAAACAATTATTTAAATAATTAAAATGGGTGCTTCACCCTTGAGTTTTTTAGTATGTTATATAATGCCCTATTCCTGGTAACTTTGCAACTGGTTTTCATTGTGTATTAGTTTTTTTTTTAATATACACACTATATTTATTTTTTCTTTTACATTATCATAGAGAAAACAACACTCAAGGGTAGGCCGCAACACGTATCCCTTCATGAATACAAAATTTTATAGAAAAATAAAGAAGTTATTGTGTGAAATACAACAAAAGTCAAATCAATAGAGGATATTTTGCAACAGAACATAACGCAGTTCTCAAAGCATACATAGAGGTAAAGTGCCATAAAACTTTATTGTGAAGATTTGCGGCAGAAGGCCACAGGGGCATGTTTTTGTTTCTCCCTTAACGGTCTCTGTAGCTGAATGCAGCATTCCTGCAGATTGCCAAAAGCAATGAAATATGCATTGTGCTTATTATATTCCGATTTAATAATAATAAATAATAATAAACTCATACCCTTTCTATTCATTACCATGGGATATTAAGAAGTGTATTTATCATATGGTGAACACTATGTACCCATTGCTAAATACATAAATACACTTCTAAAAATCCCATCTGTCCCTCAATGTTAATGTTAAGGTGAACAAGCCTTTTGAGCTTTTTTTTTAATTTAAAAAAAGAATTTAATTAATGTAACTGTTATTAATGATAATTATATACAGGTCTATCATCCGGAATGCTTGGGACCTGGGGTTTTCTGGATAAGGGACCTTTCCTTTATTTAGATATTCACACCTTGAGTCTATTAAATATTTAATTAACCCAGTAGGAGTGTTTTGCCACCAATATGGATTCATGCAGCTTAGTTCCCATAAAGTACAAGGCACTGTTTTATTATTATTATTATTATTATTTATTATTATTATTATTATTATTATTATTAAAACCATTTAAAAAAAAATAGAATTATTTGCTTAAAATGATCTCGATAGAAGATGGCCTTTCTGTAATTTCTAGATAAGGAGTCTGTACAGCTATAAAATAAATATTTCATATATCTGTTTGTCTTTGCACACACTGAAACATACAAAACACATGAGATTAAATGCTGAATGCAGTTACTTAATGTATAATTCCCAAACCATACAACCATAGTGTGAATGTGATAGGGAACCTAAGATCCACTGGGGCAAAGACTGATGTAAATTATGTATCTCTGCAATGCACAACAAAAATGTAGGTTCTTTAACAATAATTAAGTCTGCATTAAATATATGGAACCTGTTATCCAGAATGTTTGGGAACTGGGGTCTCAAATCTACTAGAAAATCATTTAACTGTGGAATAAACCCAATAGGATTGTTTTGCCACCAATAAGGATACATGCAGCTTAGTTTTATTATTACAGAGAAAAAGGAAATTGTTTTTAAACATGTTAATTATTTAATTAAATTGGAGTCTATGGGAGAATGGCCTTCCATAATTAAGGGCTTTCTGGATTATGGGTTTTCAGATAACCAACCCAACACCTGTCATTTTTTTTTTTCAGATAGGCAACATATTTTATTTTCCCTGTACAGTATTTTATAACGTTCTGTAAATCTATTCATATACAGGTATGGAACCCCTTATCCCGAAACCCGTTATCCAGAAAGTTCCAAATTACTGAAAGCCCAGCTCCCATAGACTCCATTTTAATCAAATAATTCAGATTTTAAAAAATGATTCCCTTTTCTCTGTAATTATAAAACAGTAACTTGTACTTGATCCCAACTAAGATATAATTACCCCTTATTGGGGGCAGAACAGCCCTATTGGGTTTATTTAATGGTTAAATGATTCCCTTTTTTCTGTAATAATAAAACAGTACCTGTACTTGATCCCAACTAAGATATAATTACCCCTTATTGGGGGCAGAACAGCCCTATTGGGTTTATTTAATGGTTAAATGGTTCCCTTTTCTCTGTAATAATAAAACAGTACCTGTACTTGATCCCAACTAAGATATAATTACCCCTTATTGGGGGCAGAACAGCCCTATTGGGTTTATTTAATGGTTAAATGATTCCCTTTTCTCTGTAATAATAAAACAGTACCTGTACTGGATCCCAACTAAGATATAATTAATCCTTATTAGAGCCCAAACCATCCTATTTGGGTTAATTACTGTTTAAATAATTGCCCCCCTAAGTCTTTCAGTTCTATAGTAACATAAGATGTGTGTGTATATTTTCATTTGATTTTTTTATGTTGAACATTTTATGCTGCAGCACTTATTTTGCTTTCTTTAGTCAGATTTTATTTTAAAAATGTTAAATTTGAATTTGGTGTACTTTTACAACAACGTAGCATAGTGCTACTTACCCTGACCTTATGTCTCAGCCCTCCCTTTTAGAATGTAAGCTCTTGCGAGCAGGGCCCTCCCCCTAGTGTCTCCGATCCACATCCAATGTAACTGCAAACCATTTTTATAAATTGTTTATATGTACATGTTAACTGTTCTGTCTTTTGTATCCATTTAGTCTGTAAAGCGATGCGTAAATTGATGGTGCTATATAAATAATAATAATATTGTGGGAGAAATTTTCAGATGATTTATAATTGAAATCGCTATTGGAGAATCATTGGTGTAACGCAGTTCTCCAACGCCCAGGCTATCCAGCATTTAATTTACAAAGGAAGTTGACAATAAAATGGAGTCTGGTCAAAAAGCATCTGTTATTGTAGTTCATTTTGTAACCCAGAACACAGTTACCCAGTATGTTACTGTCCCGGCTTCCAAAAACTTCCAATCGCATTTGCAACATCGACAAAAGATAGATTACACTAATTTAAACAGAGAAACCAAAAAGCACGTTGAAAAAAAAACCCACTAGAATAAAGAATTAAAGCGTCACATTTATGCAAAGATACGTCAACCTGCAAAATTCAGATAGGAATTTCAAATAAAATGTATTTTACTTACTTATACGTTGCTCTTTTTCTTCTGAGTTTGAGACTGTTTGTCAGCCTGAAGACGTTTTCTTATCGCTTATGAAGTGAAACTCCCAAGCAGTGAACCTTGAATACAATATTTTTTAACTGTGGTTGTCCCACCCTGCAAAAAAGGCAGATAGGCTTTTGATTTACAGCATGGAAGGGGATTCTGCGGCGCACTTTGGGTTCTATTAATTGTGAGTCAGTGTCTGCAGCTTGGATCCCTTCTTTATAACAAAAGAGTAAAACAATTCTAAATTATTAGCCCTATTGGCCTCTTGGAACACGTGATCTCATTTGAAGGGGGGGCTGATATAAAGTATCAGTTTGAGCTTGTTTTACATGCAGGAAAAAGTCAAACATTTGGTTTGGTGATAGAGAAATTAAACCAGTCAAGATTAAAAGGAAAGCAAGAATTTCTAGTATGTCCTACTTAAAGGGGTTGTTGTAGAGAGTGAGACTCTGAAACAATGTGCATTCGGTGACTATGAAGGCTTTCATTCATGCAAGTCATGGTATATCTAGTACAGATATGGGATCCCTTATCCGGAAACCCATTATCCAGAAAGCTCCGAATTACAGAGGAAGGCCATCTCCCATAGACTCCATTTTAATCAAACAATTCAAACTTTTAAAACTGATTCCCTTTTTCTCTGTAATAATAAAACAGTACCTGTACTTGATCCCAACTAAGATATAATTACCCCTTATTGGGGGCAGAACAGCCCTATTGGGTTTATTTAATGGTTAAATGATTCCCTTTTCTCTGTAATAATAAAACAGTACCTGTACTTGATCCCAACTAAGATATAATTACCCCTTATTGGGGGCAGAACAGCCCTATTGGGTTTATTTAATGGTTAAATGATTCCCTTTTCTCTGTAATAATAAAACAGTACCTGTACTTGATCCCAACTAAGATATAATTACCCCTTATTGGGGGCAGAACAGCCCTATTGGGTTTATTTAATGGTTAAATGATTCCCTTTTCTCTGTAATAATAAAACAGTACCTGTACTTGATCCCAACTAAGATATAATTACCCCTTATTGGATGCAAAACAATCTTATTGGGTTTAATTTATGGTTTATTGATTTTTTTAGTAGACTTAAGATCCAAATTACAGAAAGACCCCTTATCCGGAATATCCTTGGTCCCAAGCATTCTGGATAACGGGTCTTAAATCTGTAGCAACTGGACTCAAATGATTAAAAGTAACAATAGCTATGAAATAACAGCCTCATAAAGCAGTAGTTTTTTGGCTGCTGTGGTCAGTGACCCCCATTTTTGAAAACTGGAAAAAGTCAGAAGAGGAAAACAAATAATTTCAAAAAAATAATGACAAGTTTTGAAAAGGACTTAAATTAAAGATGAACCATCTCTTTAATACATATGGATAAATATCTGTCATGTGCACTACTGGAACTTTTAATCCAGATTGGGTTCTCACAACAGAGACAGTAGAACCAGAGACTCTTAGACGTGAAACTTGTAGGAACTAAAGGCTCAGCCACAGGACATTATTCCTTGTAAAGGTGCATTTGTTGTGCCAGTCCTTCAAATGTCAATCGCCATGTATATATTATATATCTTATTATTGATAAGGCTCGGCACATATCAAAGTAAGGCATATTTAGTGGCAATCTCCCTTTGACCCTACTTGATATCCTGATTAGTGATGAGCGAATCTGGCCCGTTTCGCTTCACCGAAAAATTTGCAAATCACAAAATGGTGAAAAATTTGTGAAACGCCGAAAATGCCGCACATCAAAAAAAAATTTGCCCGCGACTATTCTCTTGTCGCCCGCGGCTATTCTTTTGTCGTGCAGCTATTCTTTTGTCGCCCGACTATTCTTTTGTCGCCTGCGGCTATTCTTTTGTCGCCCGCGGCTATTCTTTTGACGCCCGCGGCTATTCTTTTGACGCCCGCGACTATTCTTTTTTGACACACGACTATTCTTTTTTGACGCGCGACTATTCTTTTTTGACGCGGGCGACAATTTTTGGACGTGCGTCAAATTTTCCGCAAAACAATCCACCAATGGATTCACCGCGAATCCATGCCTAGCAAAACATTTCGCCCATCACTCATCCTGATGTCTTTAGTTAGCATTTGTATGCAAAAAAAATCACTTCCTCAAGGTTTGTGTGGCAGAAAAAAGATATCTTAATTCAGTAAGTTGTAAGTTCTTGTTTTATAGCGCTAAATGAAGTTAGGAACCCTTGTAAAATGACCTGTGTTCTTATATTTAAGCGATTCTCCATTCTGTTGTTATTGCCCCTTCCTCAGTTATCCTCTCTCCAACAACAACTCAACATTGCCCACTATATATACAGTTTGAAGCCAAAAGGTTGGGATACCAGGGAAATTCCCGGTGGGCCCTGATCCTGCCAGGCCCCATTCACTGCCTTTTGCAATACAACTCCCTGCCACTGATGACAGTCTGTAATCCCTTTTCATTCTTCTGGGTCCAGCCGACCAATCACCTGCCTATTGCCAGGTGTTTGCCCGCCCCCCTGCTGGGCTGAGATGAATATTGTTCAAGATGGCCACGCATTCCACTGTGGAATGAGCGGCCATCTTTAATTTTTATGCTGGACCTGCCTCTCTGTCTGCTTCCCATGTCCTTCCTTGTGTCCCAGCCGAACGGCCTGCTAGACCTGAGGGCCCCTATGAATGTTATGTCCAATTAAGAATGAGAGAGGTAAGATGTAAGATGAAGAGGAGAGAAGAGAAAGGTGAGATAAGAAGAGACGGTGAAAATATGAAAGTCAGAGAGTTAATATGGAGAGCGGAAGGAAAGAATAGAGGTGTAAGAATATGAAAGCATGGGAGAAGTGTCCAGAAAAGAGCATAGGGAGAATATGACAGAGGAGAAGGGAAGTAGAAACATAGAAAAGGGAAAGTGGGAGACAAAACAGAAGCAAGAAAAGCATATAGGAAGAAGGAGAGAGAACAAATGCAGATAAGAAGTGAGGAGAGTGTAGGAGGGCTGAGAGGAAGGCAAGCAGGAAGGAAGGTCGGTTTATATTTGTCTCTGTAAAAATGTTTTTTATTATTTATTGTACTGTGAGAAATAGAAACAGGAATAATTTTTGTGTCTTTATTTAAAAAATTATTTTAAACAATTAGTTAATTATATTAAGAACCTACAGTATTAGTAGACTGCCAATGTGCAGTGAATATAAAATCCCCACTTGCCCTTGCCACAGGGGTATCTCTCATGAAATGTGTCATTGCTGTTATATGAATTTAATATGTGGTAATATTTAAAAAATAAGAAAGATTTTAATGTATGTTAACAAATACTGAAGGCCTCACTAAAACCTTTTTATATGTTGCAGATGATAAATGTGTAATTTAGTTGCAGCAGTGCTCCATACCTTAATAACCTGTGCCTCATGAAAGCTAGAAATAACCTTTAAAGTTTACACTTGTACCCAACTAATCCAATGAAACATATTACTTCAGAACATGAATGTTATTGCATGTAAATTGCATGAAAATTAATTCCATTCATTGCAACCCTGCGGTCTGGTTTTTCTCAAAGGATCCCCTAAAGATAGGTGGTTAGTTAGGTTAGGTTAACCCAGCTGAATGTGGTGATCTTATATGTCTGGAGTAAATATGTTCATTGTCCAATCTCACTGGTGTGTCTGAGGTTAATATGTTAGTTATCCATTTTCTGCAGTGACTTTACTGGCATGTCTAAGGCTAATGTGTTCATAATCCATTGCTACAATGATCTTATTGGCATGTCTAAGGTTAATGTGTTCATTATCCATTGCTACAATGATCTTACTGGCATGTATAGGGTTAATGTGTTCATGCTTTATTTTCTGCAGTGATCTTACTGGTATGTCTGAATAATGGTTAAAGGGTCTGGCAAAGGATCTAAAAAGGTTGCAGTAAGAACGGTGTATTTTTGGGATCCGCAAGCCTCACTTCCACTTGACCTTGAAACAGCTCTGCTCGTCTGTATATATAGTAATGGGTGGGTGGCGGTCACAGCAGCATTTGCACTTATGTGATTAGTGGGCCCCTGATGTGAAGTTTTCTGGTGGGCCCCAGGTACCCCAGTCCGACACTGAATAGAGGCCTATATCAGTATGTTTTCACGCGGTATCTATTTCTATGTGGGTAGATAATAAACATAGTCTAACGGAGTATACGCAGGTCAGTCTCTGGTAGTGTATATTACGCAAAACGCCTTTCCCTACCGCACGGCACATGCCCCTGCCTGCTCAACCTCTACAATATGTTCAAACTACCCGCAGCTTTCCAGCCCCACCTGCTTTAAACACCATTCACCCCAATGCTAGTCCCATTCGGTTATAGCGCCTGACACGCGTTTCGCCCATATTGGGCTTTGACATAATTTGCACACCATTTAAGTCTCATGAGTTTCTGTTTATTAAATTGTTTTTCCCTAAATGCTTTGCACAGTGCTGTGGAATACTTTGGCACCGTATAAAAAAAACTACAGTATACCCTGACTTAAAATTGTACGGGGGACTGCATCAAAACTGCATAAATTCAGGGGAAACATACAATCCAACAATGGAAAAACTCAGTTTGCCTGTATGGGACAGGGGAAAATGATGTCAGTTCCAGGAAAACGCTAAATCTGGGAGTGTAACATGAGGGTTCAATTGTATAATAATAATAATAATGAAAATTCTCTGAAACCTTAACAACAAAACCTTCCTCAAGCCATAGGTGTCCTTTAAACCCTGAAATGCATTTATAATGGTGCCATGGAATGCAAGGGTTTGTTGCATTTAAAATTTCACATTCTAGATGATGTCCTTATGAATGCATCATACATGACTTGTTTTCTATGAAGGACAAATGTATATGCTTTTTATAATGTAGGGAGTTGGACTGTGGTGTTGCTGTAGTAAATACATTTAAATTAGAACCTGATTTTATGTTACATAGTTACATAGGGTTGAAAAAAGACCAAAAGTCCATTAAGTTCAACCCTTCCAAGTAAACCCAGCACACACAAACCCATACTGACCTTTCTGTACACTCACATACATAAACAATATATAACAACATCAATACTAACTGTAGATTTTAGTATCACAATAGACTATACTTGTTCAAGAACTCATCCAGGCCTCTTATAGGCATTAACAGAATCTGCCATTACCACATCACTAGGAAGGGCATTCCCCAACCTCACTGCCCTCACTGTGAAAAACCACCTACACTGCTACAAATTAAAGTTCCTTTCCTCTAATCTGAAGGGGGCGGCCTTTGGTGCGTTAATCGGTTTTATGGAAAAAAAACACCCCCTGTCTGCCTATAATCCCCTCTAATGTTGTGCAGAGTAATCATGTTCCCTCACAAGCGCCTTTTTTCCCAAAGAAAACAACCCCAACCTTCACGGTCTCATAGTTAAATCTCCCATCCCCTTAACCAGTTTAGTTGCAGTCTCTGCACTCTCTCCAGCTCATTAATATCCTTCTTAAGGACTGGAGCCCAAAACTGCACTGCATACTCAAGGTGAGGCCTTACCAGGGACCTATAAAGGGGCAAAATTATGTTTTCCTTTCTTTATTATTAGTGATGACCAATTTTTTTCGCCAGGCATAGATTTGCAGCAAATTTCCACATTTCGCCATTGGCGAATTGTTTCGTGAAATGTTTGTGAAAATTTGCCACGGAAAAATTCATTGCGCGGAAATTTTTTTGTTGTTGCGTGTCAAATTGCCCATATTAGCCTCAAAATGGCCTCCGGTCGCATAAAAAAAGCGCGGGCAACAAAAAAACATTGAACCTCATTTTCCATTTTGCTGCCCAGTTTTCAAATGTTGTAGCACAAAAAGCACTGGAAAATGAGACTAGCCCTTTAAAAAATCTTTATTGCAGAGATGCGAGGTGCAAGTCCCGTTTTCAGCTCTGAGTGCCAGTGCTTTTTGTGCTATTTGGATTTTTGGGAGGGTGTCTATCCCGCCAGCAGTGTGCACCGAGCATTAAATTGTTTTGGAGAGCCAAGGGTGGGCAAGGACGGTCTTCTGTTCGTTTATGAGTCAGTTTTCCAATTTTGTCACATTGCTTTGCAAAGTGGCAGCATCATTCATTGAACAATTTTTGCACAATTTAGTATCGTCAGCAAAAAAATAGAAACAGTACTTTAAGCCCACCTCCAGGTCATTAATAAACAAGTTAAAAAGCAAAGGACCAAGGACTGACCCCTGCGGTACTCCACTAACAACACTGGTCCAATTAGAAAATGTTCTATTTACCACCACTCTTTGTAATCTGTCCTTCAGCCAGTTTTCTATCCAATTACAAATATTATGTTTTAGGCCAATATTCCTCAATTTGATCATTAACTTTCTTTGAGGTACTGTATCAAACGCTTTAGCAAAGTAGATGAAATTCACTGCCATTCCAGCATCGAGGTTCCTGCTCACCTCCTCATAAAAGGCAATTAAATTAGTCTGGCAAGATCTGTTACGCATAAAACCATGCTGGCACAAACTTATAGTATTGTGATTTGCAGTGTATTCAAGTACCCTATCCCTTATTTCCCCTTCAAAAAGCTTTCCTACTACTGATGTCAGACCTACAGGCCTATAGTTTTAAGGCTGAAAATGGGATCCCTTTTTAAATGACGGCACCACATTCCAGTCTCTCAGCACCATGCCAGACCTCAATGAATCCTGAAAAATTAAGTGAAGAGGTTTGGCAATCACAGGGTTAAGCTCGTTTAATACCCTGGGATAAATAGAATCTGGTCCTGGACCTTTGTTTACCTTTATATGTTCAAGTCTCTTTTGAACTTCCTCCTGAGTGACCCATGCGTCAGTAGTTATATTACACCCATAGTCTGGGTGTCTAAGTAGCAGCTAAGATTCCATGTAGATAAATGTCAGGTTATGCAACTGTAATTTTGCTCTTAATAGGACTAGTGGTGACTTGAGGCCTTTCTGACGACCTGCCTGATCAATATGTGGCTAAAATTAAGGCAGGTATCTATCTGACAGTTTAGAAAATCTACTTGGCTGAGAACTGCACCATTGTATTGATGTGCTTTTATCCCAACTGGTCTCCAAAGGCTCATAGAACAATCTAACGGTGCACCTGCACCAATCTCTGCTCTAGTAAAGAAAATCTATTTCTTTTAAAATTAAATTACTCCTATAATTTTTCAAAAATTGACTTGTTAAACTCACATTTTTAGTTTGAATGTTGAAATTATACCTCCAATTGACTTTTATAGAAGCTCACCAGGTTTTAGCTGGCAAATATTTTCGTTTGAATTTTCAAAAGTTTATCAATCCATTAATCGTGAAAATTTGCGTTTGGAAAACTTGACTTCAAATAATTTTTTTTTACAAATTGCAGAAAAAAACATGATCTCAGGGGCCATTTCCAATGCCCCATATAGTGTGCAAAACACAAAAAAGGCTCAATCTAAAATAATTTTTTGTACTGTGACCACTGCATGGGGCATTGTGCAATTAGCTGCAGACCTCTGCACTCTCTTTCAGAGACCTGTGCACTAAATGGAAAGCTGTGTGTGTTAGGCAGTGATCCATTGAATAGAGGTGGACATGGGGTGGCACATAGGTGCCCCCCTTCCGTGCCCAACCCACTACAGTAGATGTGAATGGTATTGGGTGGAAGGATGCAAGGACTGCATTGGGCCCCTGTGCTCATAAGACCATTCTGGCACTATTTTCTACATTGAGCACCAGGTTTTTCAGTGCAGGGGGCTAAAGTGCTAAGGAAAGAGGTAGGCTCTTGTGCCCCTTTATGCTCTTGCACTTGCCCCCCCCCCCACCAAGGGTCAAAAATTACCCCTTTTGAGTTTTAGTAAATCAGCCACAACCTGATTTTATAATGTCCACTGCAAGTACACTATGTATAATGACCGCCCCTAATTTGTGACTGTTAAAATGTTTTTCATTGAACTTGGTTTAAATGTTTCAGGATACTGAAGTATGTGCCACAAGAGTGGATGCAGATTTGAAGAGTATGAAAATGTTTCTTGTGTCAGAAGGCATGAACAATAAGCTTTCTGATGATTTCAGTAAGATTTAAGGTAAGAAAATGTAGATTAACACTTTAACACATGGTTATTTTTTTGCCATTTATGAAAACATCAATTCAAAAATGTGCCCGTTGCTAAAAGCTTGATAGCTTAAAGGGATTTTGTCATGATTTTTATGGTGTGCTCTTTATTTCTAATTTACACTGTTAACATAGCAATCACTCTAACTAGTATTTACTCTACTATTTAAAATGTTATTCTAGAACCAACAATTGTATTTCTTTTAGTTGTAATACTGATGTGTAGGCACCATCTCAGTGCATTGTGCCTGAGTCTGAGCTTTCAGAAGGAGCCAGCGCTACACATTAGAACTGCCTTCATGTAACTTGTAACCTATTGTTTCCCCTATTCCCATGTAACTGGGTTTCTTACTTACTTGGATGTACTTGCTCCCATGTAACTTACTTGGATTTCTTTCTTACTCCCATGTAACTTGTCTCACAAGCCAGACTTGGATTTCTTACTATTGAGTGCTATTCTGATACCTACTACTTTTAGCAATACAGGCATTAGGGAGCTGCTACCTTGCTAACACCCCATTGTTCTGCTAATTTGCTGCTAGAGGGGGAGGGAGGGGGGTGATATCACAGCAGTAAAGTGTGACTGAAGTTTATCACATGGCTGTGGCACCCTGGGATATGAAGAACATGGCCAGACCTATGTGAAATTTTAAAATTAAATATAAAAAAAATCTGTTTGCGCTTTTGAAAAACGGATTTCAATACAGGATTCTGCTGGAGAAGCTCTATTAACTGATGTGTTTTTTTTTTTTTTTTTTTTTAAAAACATGTTTTCCCATGACAGTATTTCTTTAATGATTGAAGAGGCAACGTGCAAAAGCTGGCAGGTACTTACATTAGTGTCAAACTTCTTGGTTCCTGAGCTTGGGTGAAATTATTATTTCTCATAATACACAAGTGTGTGTTAGTGTAACTGCTTTGGCGCATGTAGCATCAGTATATGTCAGCAGGAGTGTGCTGGTACACAGAGGAATCTGTATGGCTGAAGTTGTGTATTACCTGCTAGATGTAGGCAGCAGAGAACCTAGCTGTCACTAATTATGTCAGACTGTCAGTAATAGTGTGGTGGAACTGTAGGGAGTCCTTATTGGTCTCCTTAAATTTGGTGCCAAAGCTCATTAACCCGGTTCTGGTTGTGACCTGGTTCTACAATATGCCCTGTTTGAGTCGAGTGCACAGCATCACAGTGTTACATTTTATGCTGTTCTGCAAATAAAAGGAGGTTCTGCTCAAACAAAATCTGATGTTTTACAGCAGGTACAGAATTACGGCGTGTGTGGGCCAACTGGCTCTTTTCTACCATTAAATATATGTTTAATCTGGAGGCTACCTCCACTGCAGAATGCTAATTAAACCGTTGACATTCTGATGTAGCCAAAAACAAATTTCTCTGTGCCATTGTTTGACATGAAGCTCAGCAATTTAAAAAAAACTCATTCTCACTCCCTTCCTTCATCACTCAATTTATTGAAACATATCAGATGTTTTTTCTACAGTTGGGAGCACAGCAAGTACAACACATTGCATTGTTCTTTGTGTGCTTCTAAGTACAAACAGCACATTTCTATGTAATTTGTTTAAAATGCATTTTGTGAAAAAGTCAATCCTTTTTTGTATATATATTTTATTAATATAGGCTAACAGTGCTGTAGAAAATAAGCCCCGCTGCCACCCATTTATGGTATGGGGTTTTTCAGCAGAAAACACATTGTCAAGCCAAAAATACCAGCAGTGACTGGGGGATTATATGAGGGTAATGTAACACAGCAATTTCACCACCGATATTTATACACCAGTGGAAAAATCCACAATACACGCTAATACAGCCTTGTGCAGGTTGCCATTAAGTGTCACTATAGACCAGGGATCCCCAACTTTTTATACCCATGAGACACATTCAAATGGAAAAAGTGTTGGGGAGCAACATAAGCATGGAAAAAGTTTCTGGGGTGCAAATAAGAGCTATAATTGGCTACTTAATAGCACCTATGTGGACTGGCAGCCTACAGAAGGCCCTGTTTGGCTTTAAACTGGGTTTTATGCAACCAAAATTTGCCTCTTCGCTAGGAATTAAAAAATGAGCACCTACTTTGAGGCCCCTGGGAGCAACATGTTACTCACAAACCACTGGTTGGGGATCACTGCTATAGACAAAGAGTGAACATACTTTAGTATTTTGGGATTCAAATCAACATGTCTTTTACCCGTGCCTTTTTTTCTTTTGTCTGCTGTGCCAGTTGTTACAACCTCCTCTAGAAACCTTGGAATTACCTCCATGTTCATGGTGAGGGTAGCTCTAGGGTTCCACGGCGTCAAAAGGTAAATTTGCACACGATTCAGCAGATGAGGAAGGATGGGCGCAATGGAGCTTGGCAGAACTATACAGATGTGACTGTGTTTGGACACAAGTAAATGAGAACTAAACCCTGAAAATTAATTTGGCTAGAAATGCACCAGCCTAAAGTTTCAGTATCTCAATAGCAGCAATGATCCAGGGCTTGTCACAGGGGATCCTCATCTTGGAAAGTGTCTGCGATACTCACTTGCACAGTGGGCTCTGGGCAGCTGTTGTGAAGCTAAGCTTAGGGGTTGTAGCAAATTATCAAGCAAAAAGGTTGGCCTGTAATGTAAGCTGATGGTACAGGGCTGATTATTCAATTCTAACGCTAATTAATGGTGTAATTATCTGTATTAATTACAAGTCAGCCTTATATTGAGATTTTTATATACACTATATATTGTGTGTCAGTAACTAAACACAGGTAACTGACAGCAGCACAGAGCATTAGCAATGAAATGAAGATGCTGAGATGGTATCTTTTGGGGGACAGATCTTCCTTGCTAAAGGATTGTGGTGGCCTTAGGTTGGTACAGAAGCCCAAAACATAATGTAGAACATTTCTGCCCTACTTCTTTAGTTAGGTTTTAGTTCTATTTTAATGAATGGTGCCAATAAGTGCTACATTTACTTTCATTTAATCACAACCACAATTGAGTCTGTGTAATAGCCTTAATTCTATGGGGAAAGTGGGAAGTTTTAGGAGTTTCTTTCAGTATCTGACTGGGGTACCCAAATCATGAACTACCTCACCCCAACCTCACCAACCCCTGCCCACATGCTTTCAGCCCCCCTGCACCTCCCAGAAAATCTTAAAGATAGTTGTGCTTTCTACTGTATACTGGGCATGTATTTGTATACAGTATACATGTGGAGTACTTAAATAGCTTTCCAGAATCCAGATCCTCTGATGGGTTTTGGAGAACCTGAAGAAACAGGGCTGAGATCCAACCTTTTACTGATAAGACACTACAGGGCCGAACTACTCACAATGGAGATGATTTTCACTCATGAATCTAAAATGAATATTTTTCATCTATCAAAAGGCAACAAAATCAGGTTTTCTCCCATATGTTTGTATGATTTACTAAAGCATTTTGGGGGGATTTTCTATTATAAACTATAGCAAAATTGTATCAATTTCTAGCATTCATCAAAAATATTACACATTACAGAAGTTTAAGTGAAAATATTCTTAAAATGGAAGTTTGTGGAGAAAGCAAATATTTATTATTTTTATTATTAATATTTGCAAATTGCAAAAAAAATAAATTCTTCCTGCAGTGACAATACAGAGAAAGGTTGATATTCAGAATGTCAAACCCCTTACATAGGCAAGGCACAGCTTGCACGTTATTGTCATTGGCTGTTGCTGTTTTCAGTACAAAGGAGAGAAGATTTCTGTACCGAAAAATGTTCTTGTTAAAACATTCATTGCATGATGCAAAAAAGATTTTAATTGTTTTTGTTAATTCATGTTTTCTGTTTGATACACAACATGGCCACGAAATAGACATTAAGTAATGGGTACAAACCATATTGATAAACTGCCAAAATATGGTGAGGAACAATAAAACATATTGTACTGGCGTCTTACTAAGGGATGATACATTTTTCCCAGGCAATTTTTTTCCACTGGAGATAAAGGGGAGGGGGGATAATGGAAGGAAAAGAGCAAATATCAAACTCCTAAGAATATATAACGCTAAAATTCCAGAAATAATTAAAGGAATAATATGTTGTGTCTAATTTTATTGTAAGTTTTGAGCAAAAGCTATAATGTAATACTTCTAGGATGGCAATTGCCTTCTATTTTTTTTTGTTATAAAACAACAGGTTGGGATGCACCGAACCCACTTTCTTGGGTTCGGCCGTACCCCCGAATCCACACCAACGGATTCGTCTGAATACCGAACCAAATCTGAATCTTAGGATCAGGAAGGGTTAAAAAGCACAGCGTGCACAGAAACCAAACCCTGCCAAAAAAGGCCAAATCCTGGCCAAGTACCAAACCCAATCCTTGATTCGGTGCATCCCTAATAACAAGGTTATATGATAACAAAATTTGTTACAGATCTACTACAGCAGCCAAACTGGTACTACTCTTTTCAACTCTTTCAACTTGGGTTGGGCAAGTTTGGGCCGACATTCACACGATCAAGATTTGCTGGTCATTGGCTAGTGCCTGGCTTCCGCTTCCAGTAGCCACTGTTTATAGGCAAACGCCTGCCCCACCATACCCCCTTCATGACACGAGAGATGGGGCAGATTGATTGCAGGTCTATAAATAGAGGTGTATTGCATGGGCAGGTTGGGCATGGGAAGGTTAGGATCAGGTGTGGCTTGACTTTTTGTTGACCCACACTACTCACTACTGGTCACCTTTTGTTTTAAAGCAAATATCTTCTTTGTGCTGTGAGGTACTACACAGTAACAAAGTAATTTAAGTTGATGTATATCCATGGAATTCAACCTGTTCATCTAAAAGAGACCTGCCTAACTGCTAGTTAGATACAGAAAAAGGAGAAAAAACTCCCTTCTGGAGCCTCTCCAATTTGCCTCAGAGGGCAGGAAATGTTCTTCCTGACTCCAAGATGACAAGTCCGTGAATCAGTTGCAAAATAAATCATATGCAAAGCACTAATATCAGTAACCCTGTATTCCCTCACTTGCTAAAAGCCATTTAAGCTGTTCTTGAAGCTAACTAATGTATCTGCAAATACAAATGATTTAGGGAGAGAATTCCACACCTTCACATCTCTCACTGTAAAAAATCCTTTTTAAATATTAAGATGGAACCTCTTTTATTCTAAAAGGAATGAATACCTCTGTGTCTGCTGGGAGAACCTACTGGTAAATAAAGCATTTGAGATATTATTATATAATTCCCTTATACTCTATATTTATATATAGTTACCCCTGTCTCCCCTTAAGCGCCTCTTCTCCAGCATAAACAACCCAACACGGCCAGTCTTTCCCCATACCTGAGACTTTCCATACCCTTTACCAGCTTAGTTGCCCTTCTCTGGACCCTCTCTAATTCAATAATATCCCGTTTAAGCTCTGGAGACCAAAACTGAACAGCATATTCTAGATGGGGCCTTACCAGCACTCTGTAAAGTGGATGAATAACCAACCTTAATTTAGAAAGCAGCCTATATACTCCACATATATATACAGGTCCTTTTCAAAAAATTAGCATATTGTGATAAAGTTCATTATTTTCTGTAATGTACTGATAAACATTAGACTTTCATATATTTTAGATTCATTACACACAACTGAAGTAGTTCAAGCCTTTTCTTGTTTTAATATTGATGATTGTGGCATACAGCTCATGAAAACCCAAAATTCCTATCTCAAAAAATTAGCATATCATGAAAAGGTTCTCTAAATGAGCTATTAACCTAATCATCTGAATCAACTAATTAACTCTAAAAACCTGCAAAAGATTCCTGAGGCTTTTAAAAACTCCCAGCCTGGTTCATTACTCAAAACCGCAATCATGGGTAAGACTGCCGACCTGACTGCTGTCCAGAAGGCCATCATTGACACCCTCAAGTAAGAGGGTAAGACACAGAAAGACATTTCTGAACAAATAGGCTGTTCCCAGAGTGCTGTATCAAGGCACCTCAGTGGGAAGTCTGTGGGAAGGAAAAAGTGTGGCAGAAAACGCTGCACAACGAGAAGAGGTGACTGGGCCCTGAGGAAGATTGTGGAGAAGGACCGATTCCTGACCTTGGGGGACCTGCGGAAGCAGTGGACTGAGTCTGGAGTAGAAACATCCAGAGCCACCGTGTACAGGCGCGTGCAGGAAATGGGCTACAGGTGCTGCATTCCCCAGGTCAAGCCACTTTTGAACCAGAAACAGCGGCAGAAGCGCCTGACCTGGGCTACATAGAAGCAGCACTGGACTGTTGCTCAGTGGTCCAAAGTATGTCATTCGGAAATCAAGGTGCCAGAGTCTGGAGGAAGACTGGGGAGAGGGAAATACCAAAATGCCTGAAGTCCAGTGTCAAGTACCCACAGTCAGTGATGGTCCGGGGTGCCATGTCAGCTGCTGGTGTTGGTCCACTGTGTTTTATCAAGGGCAGGGTCAATGCAGCTAGCTATCAGGAGATTTTGGAGCACTTCATGCTTCCATCTGCTGAAAAGCTTTATGGAGATGAAGATTTCATTTTTCAGCATGACCTGGCACCTGCTCACAGTGCCAAAACCACTGGTAAATGGTTTACTGCCCATGGTATTACTGTGCTCAATTGGCCTGCCAACTCTCCTGACCTGAACCCCATAGAGAATCTGTGGGATATTGTGAAGAGAAAGTTGAGAGACACAAGACCCAACACTCTGGATGAGCTTAAGGCTGCTATTGAAGCATCCTGGGCCTCCATAACACCTGAGCAGTGCCACAGGCTGATTGCCTCCATGCCACGCCACATTGAAGCAGTCATTTCTGCAAAAGGATTCCCGACCAAGTATTGAGTGCATAACTGAACATAATTATTTGAAGGTTGACTTTTTTTGTATTAAAAACACTTTTCTTTTATTGGGCGGATGAAATATGCTAATTTTTTGAGATAGGAATTTTGGGTTTTCATGAGCTGTATGCCACAATCATCAATATTAAAACAAGAAAAGGCTTGAACTACTTCAGTTGTGTGTAATGAATCTAAAATATATGAAAGTCTAATGTTTATCAGTACATTACAGAAAATAATGAACTTTATCACAATATGCTAATTTTTTGAAAAGGACCTGTATATGTAACGCTTGTTTGGCTATATTTAGACAAAACCCAGGCTAGTGTTAGGTTTAGAGCATAGGTTACATGCTATTCTCTTAAACAGGATGGGCCTTCGCTAGGTGGAAGAGACCAGGCAGAGCAAGGGTGCACACTGTAACTGTGTGCAGTGCAGATTAGCAAAGATGGATGCCAGAAGGTTCTTGCAGTTGAACTATAGTACAAGTTTATTGTCAGAGACAAATGAATGATGCTGGGTTAGATCACATACTCACAAATGCAGATATTGATGATGTAAGATAGCAGTACTCTGAGGAACAAGAGAGGATGCACATCGTTTTATCTCACCTCTTGGTAGAGTCTGGGCAGGGTAAATGCACCTTTCAGCTTGGAACCCCTTTGGAGATAGTCTGCATAGATACCTTGTTCCTCAGGTTGATAACCCCTAGCTTGAGAGTCCTCCAGGTGATTAGGGTCTGGGTTTATTCTAGCCTGTCTCCTATATCTACTCCATGGCCCTACACTGAGACAACATTGCTGGATGGAAGGGTACTTCCAAATCTATTCTCCTTGGTGGGGCTTTAAAACTGCCCTTGCTTTCTAAGGCTCACTGTCTCACTCTCCTAGAGAGTGCTATGACAATTTCTGCTGATCTTACTTGTCCTCATTCACGGGGCCCTGTCCCCTGACTTCTCCATAGTGGATGGTGACACTCTGGGGCAAATGGCTTTTCTGAGGCCTAGTTCTGCTCCCAGGCTCAGGGGTCTTTCACCTGAGAAGCAGAGGCAGCCAAAGAGGAAGCCACACCTCCTTGCTAGACACTGTATGAGACTGCAAGGGGTGTGATCAACCAGACTAAACCAATATATAGTGTAATATATAGTGACATAACTGAAAATGATACAAAGGGCTTTGCCCAGTAACAGCGGATATGTGAAGAGGTAGGGTTTAAAGCCATAGGGGAGCTTAACCCTATGGGTCCCTAGATAGATAGATAGATAGATAATATGTATATATAAAATCCCTATCATTCATTTATTATCTAGTTTACGTATCTCACAGCTGAGAAGACGGGGGCAGAGACAAAAATGCAGAAATACAATGAAATGTTTTTAATTGAAATAAATAGCAGAGAAAGCATGGCAGGTCTGGACCAAGTGATGCTGATATTATTTGAATGCCCAATCCTTGTGCCATGCCGTCAAGGTGATACATTGCGTAGCTATTACTGAAATTTGGGTGCAGCGATAAAACAATGAAGGTATCAAGTCCTCTACAAAGAGAGATGTGGAAAGGCTAATTGAACATAAAAACAGTAGGCTGCATGTAAATAATTATCTACGGACATTTTTTTATGGGATGGGGGTTTTAAAGTAGAGCTGTTTGTGTTTAGTTCCAATTTCCCTGTGTCGGGGAAAGCGTTAAAATTAAAAACTCATGCCTATTGTGTGGTTGTGAGATGGGCAGTCCTATTGTAGTCATTCTGCCCATGATCTGTGGGTCATGTCTCTAAATTACACATGCATACTAATGCGTCTGCTTAATGCATTTGAGAGCTGTGGAATTTCATCAACCGTTATGGCACAGATTAGCAACCCGCTTTGTTTATTTGTGACAGAACATTTGCTGTACAAAAAAAAAGTCTTAATTTGGATATTAAACTTTTGCTGTGAAGGTCGCACAAATATAAAATCACCGAGCTTGTGAACACAGTTTTGTGAATCACTTTTTAAATACATAGTCACGACATGTAAGGAACAAAATAAAATATAGCCAAGTATAGGGGCTAAAACAGACAAAATAAAAGAAGCTGCCACTTTTGGGAACAAATATTTTCAATGATAAATTGATGGACTCCTAGTCGGTTATGGTGGAATTCAGCATACAGGTCCTGGAGACAACAGTGTCCTTCTGTTTCCCAGAATTCCACTATAATTTAAACTAGTTACAAGAGAAGCAAAATGTTGGACAACTTGCACCATTCTGTGGCAGTTTTTAGAGCTGTGCTGATCAGTGAATGATTCCTGTAGCTTTTTCTGCTTGCTGCCTTGGTCAGCTATGGATACAGGTATGGGACCTGTTATCCAGAATGCTCGGGACCAAGGGTATTCAAGGGTTCAATAAAACATTAATGAAATCCAATAGGATTGTTTTGCTTCCAATAAGGGGTAATTATATCTTAGTTGGGATCAAGTACAGGTACTGTTTTATTATTACAGAGAAAAGGGAATCATTTAACCATTAAATAAACCCAATAGGGCTGTTCTGCCCCCAATAAGGGGTAATTATATCTTAGTTGGGATCAAGTACAGGTACTGTTTTATTATTACAGAGAAAAGGGAATCATTTAACCATTAAATAAACCCAATAGGGCTGTTCTGCCCCCAATAAGGGGTAATTATATCTTAGTTGGGATCAAGTACAAGGTACTGTTTTATTATTACAGAGAAAAGGGAATCATTTAACCATTAAATAAACCCAATAGGGCTGTTCTGCCCCAATAAGGGGTAATTATATCTTAGTTGGGATCAAGTACAAGGTTCTGTTGTATTATTACAGAGAAAAAGGAAACCAGTTTTAAAATTCTGAATTATTTGATTAAAATGGAGTCAATGGGAGACAGCCTTTCCATAATTCGGAGCTTTCTGGATAACGGGTTTCTGGATAAGGGGTTTCATACCTGTACCTGCAAATTGTTCAGCCTCCTGACTCCAACTACATGGGGAGATTAGGACATTTTTGTGTCTGACTAATACTAAATAGAACACTGCATATATAAATAACAAAAATAATACCATAGGCAAAATAGAAAATATAGTAACTCACAGCTGAGGATGGAAAGGAACCACCAAAGGGTACAGACTCTTTTACAACTGGGGAAGTCATGCCAGTCCCCCTCCTATTCCGCCTCATAGGATTTAAAGTAACTGAAGTGTAACAGAGTCAAAAATGTCTGTCTGATAGTTTTTATATTAGCTCCCTGTTGTAACCTACAGCGATTGTAGCTTAGCTGACTTTCAATTTAACTTGGCCCACTAAAAAACTCAGGGCATGGGGAGGCCTTAGCACTCAATGACATTTAAAATGGATACACTACATACTGCAATCAGTAATGTTATGCTATTGCCCCAAACTGCTTCATGAACAGCCAATTAAAGTTATAGAATAGGGTTCCCTATTAAAACCTATTTAGAGATTTTGTTTGGTGTTTGTTGGCCCTGTAGTGCTTTAGTGGGGTATGGAGATACAACCAACATCTTAAGATCACAATAATTTTTTGTTTGACATACATGAGACACATAATACAACAGAGAAATGTGTGTAACAATTCCTTGGAAAAAACTTAGAAATGCAATATACAGGTATGGGACCTATTATCCAGAATACTCAAGACCTGGGGTTTTCCTGATAAGGGATCTTTCCGTAATTTGGATCTCCATAACTTAAGTCTGCTAAAAATTATTTAAATATTGAATAAACCCAATAGGATTGTTTTGCCTCCAACAAGGATCAATTATATCTTAGTTAGAATCAAGTACAAGGTACTGTTTAATAATTACAGAGAAAAAGGAAATCATTATTAAAAATTAGAATTATTTGCTTATAATGGAGACTATGGGAGATGGCCTTTCCGTAATTCGGAACTTTCTGGATAACAAGTTTCCGGATAAGGGATCCCATCCCTGTATATGTTTGGAAGCAGTCAACGTGGATTTCAATACATACATATTCAAACATTAGAAAGGCCCCAAATCAGTACCTGGTATTAGATATCTGTAACATGTTGATTATCCCTAAATGCCTGACTTTTTAGCTTAAAAGTAATAGCATCAGTATCAGTAAATAATTGTCTCGTATGATGGCTAAAGTCCTTTCAGTTTATTCCCTTTGCCCCCCCCGTTCTATACAAGCCCTGTATAAATTCTCAGCCTCCGCGTTCCGTTTCAAGGGACCCTGACATCCACATAACGGTCCTTGAGATGCGTCACTGACACTTTGTGTTTGCATTCAAAACAGTTAAGACAAATTAGCTGCTTATTTCCAAAATAAAATGTCCATCCTCCACCATCTTTGTCAGGTCACTATTGATTTAAACCTACACAAACAATCTCAGTGTGGTATCTACCAGCCAAGTGGGTGACACTCTAATCAATGGGGAAGGCGCACTTCAGACCCTTGGAGTGCACAGAGGATAAATTACATGTGGGGCAAAATAAATTGTATGTTTTTTAGGCTGAAACAACGACCTTTCACCTGGAGACCTTGCTATATAACATCATTTTGTAACCAAATCTCCCTCTGTAGCGCTGTCACCACTAACACAATAAAAAGTTCTGTAATTAACCATTTTATGTTTCTCCTGTTAGATTTTTGGAACTATTGCAAGAGATTTTAAAAGCAAATATCGTTTCCAACCTTCAGCTTTAAAATTGCAGACATTTAATGGAAAACTATACCCTCAGAATTAATACTTAACCAACATATTTATGCTCCATCTGAGATCATATGACCAGAAATAATGCAGCTCTAACTAGAACAGTAACTGTTTTCCTTTAATAAAGCATGGTGTGCTGAAATCTCTGCACATCGGATTAAATACGATCATTTCTCACTAAAATGCTTACAAAAAATCGTAATAGTCACAATAATATCGTAATGGCATTCAGAAAGTCACAAAATTTTCGTATCCGAACGATCGGAAAACCTTTCTGACTTTGAACCTTTTGGCCAAAAGATAGTCATGAAACAGAAGCTTTAATGAATCCGAAACTTTCATACTCATTGAGACAAATATGATTTTGTCGCACAAATTGCAGCGCAAGTTGTCGCAAATTATGAAAAAGACGCCCAAATTTACGAAAAGTCGCAAAAAATACGCACAGTTCGAAAACTAATTTTTTGTATTCGGATTCAATCGTACTTTGATAAATGTGACTTGGAAGGACTTGGATAAATGTGTTTGGGAGGTTTATATATTTTTATTATTATTATTATTATCCTGTATTTCTATAACACCATCCTATTCTATAGGGCTTTATAGTCGCTACCACAGTCAAATTTACAATTTAAGGTCCCTATCACCTACGCACACCTTGGTCAATTTTTTTCAGAATTCAATTACCCAGCCTGCATTTTGAGTGTGGGAGGAAACCAGAGATCCCGGAGGAAACCCATGCAGGCATTGGAGGAAAATACATACTCCTTGAACTGAACCTAGGAGCCCTCCAGCACTGCAAGGCAACCTTTATGTTGTGCAAGAAATTCTTCACTACACTTAGCCGACAAGTATAAAGGGCCTAATTTACAACTGCCCCTGTTGAAAGTTCAGGAGCACTAAGACGTGTGCCCGATAATGCTCATTTACACCCAACTCGCGGCGGTGGCAATGCTGCACTCTGCGCCAGATTAAAAAAAAAAAGAACCATAAAGGGCCATATTACAAATTGAAGCCACCACTGCACCCTAATTTTCAAATCTGAATGATGTGCAAGTTAGGGGGCAGAATGGGGTGCCTGTGTCTCCACCCACTCCTGAACACACAGCTGGAAGGCAGTGTGCAAAGTTGGGCTTGTTTTTTGTTTTGTTTTTTAATTATACTTTGCCTTTCAGTTTGTAAATGACTCCTAAAGTTGCTTTGTAGGAGCCAGTATAAGTAATGTATGGTTGCATTAGTTGTACACACGTAAAGATAAAAACCTTCTTTATTCTAATTTAGGGATACCCTGGTATTAACTGGGAAAAAGCATACAAAGAGCTTATGAATATATCTGACTTTCCCACATGTATTTACATGTAACTTTGGCAGTATTTAAGGCTTAAGTGACTACAATATAGACTGGGTAGGGGTTTTCATAGTGAACAGCATAGGTAGACAGTTATGGAAATTTAAGAAGACTCCCCCAAAAGAGATCAGCTTATATATATAATATAATACATTCTCCAGTGGAATTCTTTGTATTGGGAGCCCCAACAAACTTAAGGTCCCCATACACAGGCCGATTATAGATGCCGATATCGGTCCCTTAGACAGATTCAGCAGCTAATCGGCCCGTGTATGGGCAGAACCGAGCGGTCTGGCCGACCGATATCTGACCTGAGGGCCAAACGATCGGATTATTTTTTTTTTAAACTATCCCGTAGGTGGGGATATCGGGTGAAGATCCACTCGCTTGGCGACATCGCCAAGCGAGCGGATCTTATATTGTATGGGGACCTTTAAAGTGTCAGGACAGCTAGATCATTTCTGAACACAGCAAACACAAGAAAATATAACTAGGATTTCTGATTCAATGAGAACATTCTTTCAAGTAAAAGGGAATTAACTGGCAACTCTTTGTTAAGTGAACTGACATTTTGCTAGTTAAAATGGTTTTGCATTCACTTTTAGCACAAACTAGACATTCATATTTTAAGACAATTTGCAACTGGTTTCATTTTTTTGTATTTTGTGGTTTTTCAGTTATTTAGCTTTTTGTTCAACAGCTCTCATGTTTGAAATTTTAGCAGCTATCTGGCTGCTAGGGGTCTATTTACCTTAGCAACCACACAGTTGTGTGAATGACAGAATAGGAGGAGGACTGAATAGAAATATAAGTAATAAAAAGTAACAGTAACAATATATTAACACTGTGGCATGGTAAATCCAGAAGTCCAGATTCTAATTGTGGCAGTTATATAGGGAAAAGTGTCAAATCTAAGGATATTAGAAGTCACCCAAGACTTGGCTGAAGGCTGTGAAACTCCTCATAGGAGGTACATTATTTTTTATAATATACAAGTTTCAGCAAGTCATGTGACAATAATTACATCATTAAGCTCCCATGGAAACTGATGGCATCATTATGCTCCATTAACAAGGTTATACTTTACAGGATACTAATGGCTCTTGTGTATTATGTATCTGTTATATGCTGTGCCATGAAGTGGTTGACACATGCCAGGCCTATTATTGGTTTTATTTTTTTTTAAAAATACAAGAATATACAAAATGAAGGTCATAATTAATCATACTATGTGCTTTACACAGCAGTAAAATATAGATATTTTTATGAGGCAGCCAAAAGAGAAACCAGGCTGTTCTACAGATGTTAGTTCTGTTCAATTAAAAGAAGAGTTGTGTAAGATAATGATTTGCTCATTTAAGGTGAGGAGCATCTGAGCCAAAAAATGAAGGGGGGGGGATTTTTCTGCCTTTAGCGGAAGCAATGGTTCCAAAGTCTTATCTGGAAAACGCCAGATGTTTCGCACTGATGTCAGGAGCAGAGTACTTCAACCGTTCAAGGATCTTGGCAGTGATTGGTACACTGTTAACACTTTGTCTGCCATAGTAAGCGGTAAATCCCCTTTTAGACAAAAGGGAATTTACTCCAATATTTTGTGTACATTGTACTAGAAGAAGTGTCCATTTCCTTTGTTGTCAGAACACAACTTCTTCCACCTCCATTCTGTGCTGATTCCATACTTACTATTTTTGTCCTAAGTGTCTGAATTTAAATGGCCTTGAGTATTTTGAATGAAAGGGGCTTTTCCAGTTGTTCAGGAAAATTGAAATTCCTTCCTGTTTTAATTGGGAGTCCCTTTGTTGGGGGGGGGGGGGGTTAGGTTGTTAAAAGTTCATGATACTATGTATATAAAAATGGACTTCCATACAGGCCTCTTAAGACCTAGGCTGTATGGGTGACTTAGCTACTACTGAATAGAAGTTCTAACAAACCTGGATAATGCATTGCACAACCATGTTAAATGGCTATATTATTTGCTTAAATATTATTAAGGCTACTGCACTTGAGAAGTGGTAAAGCAGTCCTATACCATGAAATAGCCACACTAAGGTTAAGGCTTTCTGGGGATGAAAGGGCCATTTAGTGTTCCTTCAAAGTATAGTAACATATTATTGTGTGTGCTTTATATGCTAAACTAAGTATATATATATACTAATATATAGTATATAGGTTGTGTGTGCTGGGTTTACTTGGAAGGGTTGAACTTGATGGACTCTGGTCAATACCAACTGTAAATATTAGTATCACAATAGCCTTGGATACTATGCTTGTTCAAGAACTTATCCAGGCCCCTCTTAAAGGCATTCACAGAGTCTGCCATTACCGCATCACTAGGAAGGGCATTTCACAGCCTCACTGCCCTTACCGTGAAAAACCCCCTACGCTGCTTCAAATGGAAGCTCTGTTCCTCTAATCAAAAGGGGGGACCTCTGGTGCGCTGATTGTTTTTATGGGAAAAAAGAACATCCCCCATCTGCCTATAATCCCCTCTAATGTACTTGTACAGAGTAATCATGTCCCCTCGCAAGCGCCTCTTTTCCAGAGAAAACAACCCCAACCCTGACAGTCTAAACGCATAGTTTAAATCCCCTTAACCAGTTTAGTTGCACGTCTCTGCACTCTCTCCATATGTATTCAAGTACCCTATCCCTTATTACCCCTTTCAAAAACTTTCCTACCACTGATGTCAGACTAACAGGCCTATAGTTTTCAGGCTGAGAACGGGATCCGTTTTTTAACAACGGCACCACATTAGCAATTCGCCAGTCTCTCTGCACCATGCCAGACCTCAATGAACCCTGAAAAATTAAGTGAAGAGTTCAATGAATAGGGCTTGTACTGAACATACTCTTTGGGGCTGATTTACTTACCCACGAACGGGTCGAATGGAGTCCGATTGCGTTTTTTTCGTAATGATCGGTATTTTGCGATTTTTTCGTATGTTTTGCGATTTTTTCGGATTCTTCACGAATTTTTCGTTACCAATACGATTTTTGCGTAAAAACGCGAGTTTTCGTATCCTTTACGAAAGTTGCGTAAAAAGTTGCGCATTTTTCGTAGCGTTAAAACTTACGCGAAAAGTTGCGCATTTTTCGCGTAAGTTTTACGCAAAAATCATATTGGTAACGAAAAATTCGTAAAGAATCCGAAAAAATCGCAAAACATACGAAAAAGTCGCAAAGTGTTCGTTTTCAAGTCGGAACTTTTCCAATTCGGGTCGGATTCGTGGGTTAGTAAATCAGCCCCTTTGTCTATTGTTTTAATAATTTTTAAATATTTTAGTTGTTTTGCAATTAAAGCTAAAGCTGCTCCATGTTTGTCCCTTGTGACATAATTAGATTGAAGGTGTACAGATAATACCCCTGCATTTAGTCAGTGGGGATTAATCTCCTCAAATTCTTTACTACCCATAAGAATGTAAATTGCTGGAAGAAAACATATATGCTTCTAGTCGCTTCTACTTTCCAAAGTCACATGAAGTTTCCTCAAGTAGCAATTTAAGGGGGTGACTAATCTCCTTGTCTGTCATAGGCCTAATGTAATCCTAATCTGTAATCCAGAACAGTAAGAAAAAAGGGGTGTAGGGAAGGGGTTGTTTATTGGTAATTGAATTATCTACCTTGCAAGGACCAAAGATGGAGAAGTTTCAGTTTCCATGTTAACCCTGTTGAACATTAGACTTAAAGTATGGTCAGCACAGCCCAACTTTCCATTGATCTTTCCAGTATGATATTAGAACAGCATTAGAAGGGCATTCCAAAAACGAATCATTTTTTATACAGTCCCTTTGCAAAAGTATTCATCCCCTTGATTTTGTTCTTAAAAAAAGAATTGAAATTTAAAAAGGACACTTACCTTTTAGTTTTTTTGAGCCACTCCAATGTTACTTGGTGTACCTGGTGTCTGGTATAACTGTCCTGCTGAAAGATGAACTATTTCTCTGGGGTTTTTTTTGTTTGTTTTGGCCTGTGAAGAAGGGTGGCGCAGAAACATGTCCAAACCGAGTTGCAATGTTTACAAATATTTTGTGGCCAGATGAGACCAAGACAGAGCTTTTGGCTTAACTTCAAAGTGTGGGGCAAATCTACCACTGCCCACACCTCAACCACATTTATTTCCACAAACACAATTGCAGGGTGCTCAAATGGACACATTGTGGTGCATAGTGTGCCAATGATATTCATAAAAGGTTCTTGAGCCAAATGTGCTCCTTGCACTTCTGAATAATTGTCCCCGTGCCAATGTGCAATGTGATTGCCCAGTCTACAACTATGCCCAGTACACATAGTAGCTTATTGACGCTAGGAAAACCAGCAATTAGCACCACTTAGATATAGCAGTAATTCCACAGTTCTGACTGGTTGCATCAGTAGAAGAAATGGACTTGCAGCAAGCAAATGACATGCTTATGCACATTGCACATTGGGGGGTCTTAAGTGACACCATACCCACAAGTCACTATGTGGATGTCTTTTAAATTCACAAAAATATAAAATTATGAGAAAATATGGCCTTTATATTTATATTCAGACAAATCTGACTCAGGTCGCTCACTATGTTTTCTGCCCTCTATTATTATATATAATAATTATTATTATTATTATTATATATTATTATAAATAGGTATAACTACCACTGTTGGCATGTTGGGGTGTGAAATGTGATGTCAAAACAATGTTTGCATTGTCTGTGCAAATAAAGAAACCCTCTTTAGAAGAGAAATATAATATATACAGCCAATCTTATTTGTTACCTTGTTGACCAAGGATTGACATTTGGCATCTGTTAACTAAACAACCAGCCTCTATGTAGGAAAAGCCCATTTTTTATGTCCTACGCTATGACTGTAAGCACTTCGACATAAATTATTGGAACAATCCAGCCTGTTTCATACAGTGCATAACCCTTTGGTCTCCCAAAGCAGATAACCAAATCTCTTGGCATGTTGAACCTATTTTAAATTTGTTCTTAGGCAGCCTTGAGGTTGAGCAAGCTGTAGATGTGGGTCCCTAATGTTTTATCTCAGGGGGCCCAGCCTCATTATTCTGGCACGTTCTTGACGTGTGGCTGGAGCGAGTGTGGTCCCTATTCTCCTGCGTAGCATGTGAGTAATCTCTCTATCTGCTGTCATTTATCCACAAGTCCCTGAACTTCCAGGACCCTGTACTGATAATTCAGCGGGGCATAATAAATTTAATAGCTTTTTAAGTGACCATAACCTTGTTGCTTAGCATTCCATCTGCACCAAACTGCTTTCTGCACTGGCCTATGTGAATACAGTTTGCTTCTTTCAAATTGAAAATAAAGTAAATTTGGGTGCACGTATGGGGTGGCCTGCCTTTCAAGGAAAATGTGCCTCTTTATAACCAGGATTTGGGCACAATCTAAGTTTATTATATGAGATGAATAAAGTGCACCATTTTTCCAACAGAAAAACTACTGTTTTGTTTGACTGTGTCTTTGCTCAAGGCCAGTAAATAAATATATAATTTTTTTTTAACAAAAGAATATTGTCACTAAAACATGAGTAACACTCATATGAAGATGCATTTTGCAAAGAGTCTTGTCATTAACGTGGTGGCGAAATGCATTGTTTTTTAAGCACCATCATATGATGTAAATGTAAACTTAATGTTTGTAACAGGCTTCCTGCTACCACCCTTAATCCCAGTAATAATAATAAAAGATTTTTTTATTAATTTATTTTTTTATAAAATTATTATGTTTAGCTATACCTTATAAAGCAACTATTAACTAACTGGCATTCCTGCTAGCATCCATAATCCCGGTAATAACTTATAATCAATTTTATTTATTCATTTTTTCATTTATGTATTTATTTTATTTTGTATTGAATTTTTTTGTAAAACAGAAGTTGTTTTACTCAGTGCCGGATTTCTGTTGGGCGCCCCATTCTACGCCCCACCCAGGATTGTGTAAATGCACATCCTTTTCGCTCACATACGGAGCACTGGGGACAGGACGAGCTGAATTTTTTTGCACGTCCCCACGTGCTCCGTATGTGAGCAAATCCTGGGCTGGTTTTACTATGTATGTATGTATGTATATCTTTATTTATAAAGCGCTACTTATGTACACAGCGCTGTACAGTAGAATAGATTAATACAAACAGGGGGTTATTAAGATAATAATAGATAAATACAAAGTATAACAATAAATACAAATAAATACAAGATACAGTTGCAGTAAGTTAAACGTCAAAGACACAAGAGGATGGAGGTCCCTGCCCCGTAGAGCTTACAATCTATATCTGTTTAGCATTTTGTTTACCACACCTAACTGAGCTCTCCTAGCTAAATAACATTCCTGCTAGCATCCTTAATCCAAGTGATAATGTAAGAATTTTTATATATTTGATTTTTTACATTATTTTGTAAAACAGAATATAGTTTACTGTTTATTTTTTTTTAATTATACCTTATTGAGCTACTCTAAACTAAATAGCATTCCTGCTATTTTCCTTAATCTCAGTCATAATATAAGCATTTTTATTTATTTTTTTATGTAAAGCGTTTTTGTAAAACAGAATATTTATCACTATTTTTTGTAATATACCTAATTGAGCTACTCTTAACTAACTGCCATTCCTGCTGGCATCCTACATCCTAGTAATAATGTAATCATTGTTATTTTTTTATGTATTTATTACTTTATTTTTTGTATTTATTTTATTGCACAGTAGAACCCCTATTTTACATTTTTTAGGGGACCAGAAAAAATGGAGCAAAGGAAAATATAAAATCAGTAAATGCATTAAGTATTGGCAGGACCAAAAAAACTGTAAAATAAAGGAAAAATTAGGGAATGTAAAATTATGGTTTTATTGTATTTAATACAGTGTAAGTAATTTTTATATTTTTTGTATACATATTTGAAATATACATAAGCAAGCAACTCTTAACTGTTTTCCTGCTGGCATCCTTAATCCCAAGAATAATGTAAAGCAATTTAATTTATTTATGTATTTATTTCTTTTATTTTCTTTTTTGTGAAACAGAAATTGTTTTAGTATTAATCCTTATTGCAGGCAAAACAATCCCACTGAGTTTATTTATGTTTAAATGATTTTGTAGTTGACTTAAGGTCTGGTGATTCACGGAATGACCCCCTATCAGGAAAACCCCAGGTCCCCAGTATTCTGGATAACAGGTCCCATACCTGTTTATGTAATCAAACAACTAACTGGTTTTCTGCTGGCATCCATAATCCCAGTACAGGTATGGGACCTGTTATCCAGAATGCTCGGGACCTGGGGTTTTCCCGATAAGGGATCTTTCTGTAATTTGGATCTCCATACCATAAGTCTGCTAAAAATCATTTAAATATTGAATAAACCCAATAGGATTGTTTTGCCTCCAATAAGGGGTAATTATATCTTAGTTGGGATCAAGTACAGGTACTGTTTTATTATTACAGAGAAAAGGGAATCATTTAACCATTAAATAAACCCAATAGGGCTGTTCTGCCCCCAATAAGGGGTAATTATATCTTAGTTGGGATCAAGTACAGGTACTGTTTTATTATTACAGAGAAAAGGGAATCATTTAACCATGAAATAAACCCAATAGGGCTGTTCTGCCCCCAATAAGGGGTAATTATATCTTAGTTGGGATCAAGTACAGGTTATGTTTTATTATTACAGAGAAAAGGGAATCGTTTAACCATTAAATAAACCCAATAGGACTGTTCTGCCCCAATAAGGGGTAATTATATCTTAGTTGGGATCAAGTACAGGTACTGTTTTATTATTACAGAGAAAAGGGAATCATTTAACCATTAAATAAACCCAATAGGGCTGTTCTGCCCCAATAAGGAGTAATTATATCTTAGTTAGAATCAAGTACAAGGTACTGTTTTATTATTACAGAGAAAAGGGAATCATTTAACCATTAAATAAACCCAATAGGGCTGTTCTGCCCCCAATAAGGGGTAATTATATCTTAGTTGGGATCAAGTACAGGTACTGTTTTATTATTACAGAGAAAAGGGAATCATTTAACCATTAAATAAACCCAATAGGATTGTTCTGCCCCCAATAAGGGGTAATTATATCTTAGTTGGGATCAAGTACAGGTACTGTTTTATTATTACAGAGAAAAAGGAAACCATTTTTAAAAATTAGAATTATTTGCTTATAATGGAGTCTATGGGAGATGGCCTCTCCGTAATTCGGAACTTTCTGGATAACGGGTTTCCGGATAAGAGATCCCATACCGGTATTTGTATATGTAGGGACCCCAAAGAATTGGGCCCCTCCAGGATTAGTTCCCCTTTAGACAGGCACCATGAGGGTGGCCTTATGAGATTTGGACACCTAAAGGTGGTCCTGAGTGTTTATGTGTGAAAAGGGAGTTTCCCTGTTATGCAGCAGCAACCACTAGGTGGCAGTGTGCTGCAATATAAAAAGGGCTGACACCCATTTTGTGAAGGTCTTAGTCCTGGGACTGCTTCTTGTAAAGAAGCGTATAACAGGCTTGTGTTCTAGTACAGGAGGTACTGTAACAGGTCACTCTAGGAGTGACAGGCAGGCTAGAGAGAATGGGCAGCGATAGCCCCAACAGGAGAGAGAGGGGTTAAGATCCCCCAGCACTCATGGCTGGAGTTAAGGGCCTGTAGTGTGTAGTAAGAGGAGCCAAGTCAGTACCTGGGAGTGTTCCCAGTTAAGGGGCCCTACGCGTGGACCGGGGTGAATTCCTAGGTGGAAGCATCCGGCGGGAGTACCGGGGGTAGCCCAAAGAGAGAGTGTGTGACTTGAGCCGTTTGTGTGACATCCTCTGAAGTGTTCTGCCTGCATCATCAATAAACAAGTTCATCTGGTTCACAATTTTAACCGGTGTCTTGGCTGTTCATAAACTGAGGATCCTCAACTGCCTGGTAAGCAGCTACCCCAAGGGAGGGGCAAGGTACCGGGAGTTGCGGGGAGTCCGGGTCCAAGGAGGACCTCATAGAGTTTTCCCAGGGAGGAGAAATATAGTTCTACCCCTGGGTGGAGGCACGCCATTCATTTATATCATACCTGTACCCCATAATAAGCGGGGGCTCAGGGCTCCTGTAGCGCCACACGCAGGTGATTGCGTGTTAAAAGTACAACCGTAGCCAAAATAGGCTTACATATATTTATTCATCTATTTATTTATTTTGTGTGTATGTTTTATTTATTCATTTCTTGTAAAAAAAAAAAAATATTTTAGTATTTGTTTAAAACCAAAAAAAAGTATGTGGTAATGTGTATATGTAATAATGCAAAATTCTCCTTGTAAGGCATTTTCATGTTTTAAAAGATCAAGTGAACACAATAGGTAAAATAGGTAAATACCTAAGTGAAACAGGACAGGAGCCTGAATTAAAGGCTTTTAGGGAAGGTATATTTACAAAAAGGTATCATTTTAGCAATGGCCATTCTCTACCTATAATTCATTGCAGTTGCACTTTCTGAGCCCATTTGTTCCTATCAAACCCTTATTTACATACTCAGATTTAAAAAAATGACATTAATTGTAAATAAAAATAGTTGCATTCAGTGGTTCAAAGCTTCAATGTTGCTGTAAGGTGCCATAGTGGCTGCTGTAAGGTACTATAGACAGGCACTATGGGGCCGATTTATTATAACACGAGTTCGAATCCCGAATGGGAAAAATTCGGACTGGATATGATAATTTCTGAAGATCGCAAATATCCCGAAAATGCTTATGAAAAAAATCGTATTAGTCACGATAATATTGTATTGGCGATCCGAAAGTCACTAAATTTTCAAACCGAACGATTGTAAACAGCGGCAGAACCTTTCCGAATTTTTCGTGCAAGCGTATGAAAAAGTCACGTGGGCGTACAAAAAAGTTGCACAAGCGCGGAAAAATCGGCAAAAGTACGCTCGGAGTGTTCAAATGAACGCTCCAAGCGTTCGTGTCTTAAAAAAACTCCCCCTATGTATTAGGGCTGGGGGAGAATGTTTGGGTCTCTGTGTAGTCGAAATGCCAGGACCTATTTTGAATCCCAGTCTGCCCCCAGTGATTATAAAATCTTCTTTATATTTTAAAATCATATTCAGTAGCACAGAGATCAGAACATCATTCACATCAGACCCTGTCCCAGTGGAGCTTACAACCTAAGGTCACATTTACACACACTATGGTCGAGTTTTTTGTTTGTTTTTATGTGAGAGGAAACTGGCAAATGAACAGACAGAATATACAAACCAGGTAGTTCTCTGGCCGGAATCAAACCTATGATCCAAATGAAAATTTGGGAAAATCTAAATCCTGCAAGTTCTACGATTTGCCCAAATCCTTTTCCAAATTCTGGATTTGGCGCAAGCCTACTGGAAACCTTTCCCACTGGACATTATAAATATATTTTGAGGGATTAGGTTCTTATTTATTAATGTTTGTGGTGCTGATGGGTTTCATTTGACCCAGATCTGGTTCAGTATTTTGACCTTGCAATTTTCAAGGGTTCCTCCAGGAGGCATCAGAGATCCTTTCCTTTATTAAAAATTTTTTAATGTGGTTTATTGCAGTTTTATTGTCTAAATCCAATAAAATATCAGTAGCTGCTCCTTGTCATATCTCTTCTTGTGTTCTTCTGCTCTGTGTCTGCCACTAAGTCTGGCAGGGAGTGGCCAATGGTGTGGTAGTACCAGGATGGGGGCAAGTGCACAGATTTCCGCTGCTTACCTATGGCATCTTCCAGCAGCCCACAGATTGCCAGTCTGGGCCTGTTTTCTTCCATAGAGTGTTGTTGCAGGTTACCAGAGTACACCAGCTGACTCCATATTGGTGCACTGGTGCTGTTTCAGGCACACATTACATTGGGAGATACCTTGAGGGCTGAATAGCTGGTGGAAGCAACCTGCTAACTAGATTTTTCAGCATTTAATATATTAAATGTGAGGAGTGTACATAACAGCAGTGCCCCCATAAGCTTTAACTGCACAACATGAAATGGTTGTTTTCACAAAACAAGATCATCTACGCACAGTATCGTAATGTAACAGAGCTGCCCCACCCTAGAAAAGCATCTTTGAGGGCCCAAACAGTGTCGGACTGGGACCTCAGGGGCCCACCAGGAAACCTGTACACCATAAGCGCACTCTCCAAACTATTTTTTCTCTCTCATTCTCTCTTTATTCTCCTAGTCTCTTATATTTACATCTATTCTTCCATGTATTTCTCCTCTTTGTTCCCATTCAGAAATAGGGAATGACCATGAAGTAGGCCAAATGGTCAGGAGCAGGAGGGCCCACTGACACCTGGGCCCACCGGGAGTTTTCCTGGTATCCTGGTGGGGCAGTCTGAGGAATTATCTTACCAATATTGTATTCAAGGGGTAACTTAATTTACAGTACAGTGTAAAGTGCAATAGAAGGAGAACTCTCCATAAAATAAGTTTCTGGCATTTGTTACTACTAAGCAGAGAGTGTTGTTCTTATATTTGATATATGTTCTTCTTGTTTATCTCTTATGGTTAAGATACAAGTGTAATAAGTATTACTTATAAACCACCTGACTATCGTAGAAACAATATGGCGGCTAACTACTTCTGATTAGTCACTCAAGTACACAGAGGCCCAATTCTGAGTCCCACGCCAGGGTGCATGGTGATTTACTCAAACACAGCCCATAACTTGCCTAATCCCTACTCACTTCTCAACAAGACTTAGCCTAAAATTGCTCTTTTGCTCCTCTTGAGGCCCAATAATCTTTCTGTGGGGCCTAGTAAATAGTCAGTAGTAGTTCATAAGATAGTAAAAATCATTAATGTGCTAATATTCAGTATTTTAATTGGGGGGTCAGTGGAGGTGATATGTAAGTTATGTTTCTTTAAAAACAACTTAAGCGTAGGGGCCCAATGATGATGCTGAGGGGCCCAATAACCAGTCATTCCCCTGCTGGAAAGTTCATATAGGAAACACTGATATAATTAAGTAAATAGATCCCAATATAAACAGCTGATGTTATTCTATAATAAGCAGTTCATACAAACAGTTAAAATGAATAATGAATGTGCTAATAAATTAGTTAATTAGTGATCAGTGGAGTTTGTCCTTGCAAAGCTTCTCTGCATTGTCTTTTGCTTGATTCAAAAGTTGCTTAATTTCTAGGCAATATAGTTATATAGTTTTCTAAGCAGTTTTTATGGAAGATATGTAACATAGTAACATAGTAAGTTGGGTTGAAAAAAGACATACGTCCATCAAGTTCAACCATAATGCCCCTATATAACCTGCCTAACTACTTGTAGATTACATAACTTATGCAGTTTGCGTAACTTTGGCGACACGACCAGGTCCCCTTATGAAAGAAGATTTCACGGTCCTGCCACAATTGTACCCCCTCTCCGACCCCCCAACCCCCCCCGATGGCAGCCTTATAGAAAGTAGATGGAATTTAATTTTCCTTTATTGTACAAGAAACTGTTATTGAGTTCCACTTTAAACCATAAAGGTAACCAACAGGGATTTTGACAGAGTAACATAACAGAATATGTCTCACCTGGGTCAGTAGCCAGTGGGGTGGGCCCTGCCAATAAGTATAAGGCCACAGTGAAAAAAATGCTTGGGAAAAACCATTATATTGAAACCTAGACCATGACCCTCTCAAGCCCCTTTCCCTTCACCCAAGCAGCAAGGGTGCCCAAGGCAGAAGCCCTGTGTAAGGTGACATGCGGGGGGGAAGGCTTGACATCACTATCAAATAAAAAGAAACCGCTGCTCCCCTTAGTTGACTACCACTTAGTTGACGGCCCAAAGAGGGTAGGCAGACATATGTGGTAAGCGCCTAGCAGTCCCCCATTGTTGTGCCCTAGGAATTGGGCAGATGTTTGTGTGATGCTCTCTCTGTTTAACCACTGGATTACACTTCATTATCCAACCACAGTAGTGTCTTAATCACGCTGCACACGACCAAGTCCCTCTGCTCTATAAGATGTATGTTTAACCTGCCAACAGGCCTGATTTCTGTGGCTGCTCCAGTTCAGAGTGACAGAGTCACAGGCAGGTGATAAATAGAGCTCAGTTTAGGTCAGGTTGGAGGATGGGTATTGTTATAAAGTTCTACGTATGTGCTTTTCAATAAATTCTGAATGCCAAAATAAATACTCTTCATAGGCGGAGGGTGACTTTTTTTGTTTGGGGAGACTAAAGATGGGTCATACATAGACTGACCTAAAGCTAATGTGAGACTTAATGGATTCGCTGCTGGTGTAAAAAATGAACCTCCCAACTACAGTACCTCTTGCGGTTCCCACTGACTCCCAGAGATACTGTGCAAAAGTGCGGGTGGGAGTGCTTTTTTCACACTAAGATGTAAAAGTATTCATACATGCATTTCTATGAGGGGTTCTCCTTCCATTTGTGTTTGTGATCATTTAGCTTAAAGGGAAACGAAAGGTAAAGTCACTTGGGGGTGCCAAAATGTTAGGCACCCCCAAGTGACTTTAACCGCTTACCTCGTACCCCGGGCTGGTGCCCCTGTTGGGAGAAAACAGCACCAGCCCGGGGTACCTGGAGCGCAGCGCTTCCGTGTTCTGGCTTCCTCTTCCTGAATGCCAGCGGTGGGCGCATGCGCAATAGAGTGAAAAGCCGACTTTAATGTTTAAGTTCGGCTTTTCTCTCTACTGCGCATGCGCGCGCAGCGAAACAAGAGGAAGGAAGCGCCTGCAGCTACCCCGGGCTGGTGCTGTTCCCTCCTCACAGGGGCACCAGCCCGGGGTAAAAGGTAGGTGGTCAAAGTCACTTGGGGGTGCCTAACATTTTGGCACCCCCAAGTGACTTTGACTTTCTTTTCCCTTTAAATGTGTTTTAGTTAGTTTAATTGAGAGAAGAACAGTGGGTACTGACATCCCAGGCACATTATAAACAGATACAGTCTATATTTAGAAAACCAGCACAGTGGGATGATACAGTATAGAACCTGTGGGATGGGATGATACAGTATAGTACCTGTGGGAGTGGGAGGATGATACAGTATAGTACCTGTGGGAGTGGGAGGATGATACAGTATAGTACCTGTGGGAGTGGGAGGATGATACAGTATAGTACCTGTGGGAGTGGGAGGATGATACAGTATAGTACCTGTGGGAGTGGGATGATGATACAGTATAGTACCTGTGGGAGTGGGAGGATGATACAGTATAGTACCTGTGGGAGTGGGAGGATGATACAGTATAGTACCTGTGGGAGTGGGAGGATGATACAGTATAGTACCTGTGGGGGGAAGTGGGGGATGATACAGTATAGTACCTGTGGGAGTGGGATGATACAGTATAGTACCTGTGGGAGTGGGAGGATGATACAGTATAGTACCTGTGGGAGTGGGATGATACAGTATAGTACCTGTGGGAGTGGGAGGATGATACAGTATAGTACCTGTGGGAGTGGGAAGATGATACAGTATAGTACCTGTGGGAGTGGGATGATGATACAGTATAGTACCTGTGGGAGTGGGAGGATGATACAGTATAGTACCTGTGGGAGTGGGAGGATGATACAGTATAGTACCTGTGGAGTGGGAGGATGATACAGTATAGTACCTGTGGGAGTGGGATGATATACAGTATAGTACCTGTGGGAGTGGGAGGATGATACAGTATAGTACCTGTGGGAGTGGGAGGATGATACAGTATAGTACCTGTGGGAGTGGGAGGATGATACAGTATAGTACCAGTGGGAGTGGGAGGATGATACAGTATAGTACCTGTGGGAGTGGGAGGATGATACAGTATAGTACCTGTGGGAGTGGGAGGATGATACAGTATAGTACCTGTGGGAGTGGGAGGATGATACAGTATAGTACCTGTGGGAGTGGGAGGATGATACAGTATAGTACCTGTGGGAGTGGGAGGATGATACAGTATAGTACCTGTGGGAGTGGGAGGATGATACAGTATAGTACCTGTGGGAGTGGGAGGATGATACAGTATAGTACCTGTGGGAGGATGATACAGTATAGTACCTGTGGGAGTGGGATGATACAATATAGTACCTGTGGGAGTGGGATGATGATACAGTATAGTACCTGTGGGAGTGGGAGGATGATACAGTATAGTACCTGTGGGAGTGGGATGATGATGCAGTATAGTATCTGTGTGAGTGGGAGGATGATACAGTATAGTACCTGTGGGAGTGGGATGATACAGTATAGTACCTGTGGGAGTGGGAGGATGATACAGTATAGTACCTGTGGGAGTGGGATGATGATACAGTATAGTACCTGTGGGAGTGGAGGGTTGATACAGTATAGTACCTGTGGGAGTGGAGGGTTGATACAGTATAGTACCTGTGGGAGGATGATACAGTATAGTACCTGTGGGAGTGGAGGGTTGATACAGTATAGTACCTGTGGGAGTGGAGGGTTGATACAGTATAGTACCTGTGGGAGGATGATACAGTATAGTACCTGTGGGAGTGGGATGATACAATATAGTACCTGTGGGAGTGGGAGGATGATACAGTATAGTACCTGTGGGAGTGGGAGGATGATACAGTATAGTACCTGTGGGAGTGGGATGATGATGCAGTATAGTATCTGTGGGAGTGGGAGGATGATACAGTATAGTACCTGTGGGAGTGGGATGATACAGTATAGTACCTGTGGGAGTGGGAGGATGATACAGTATAGTACCTGTGGGAGTGGAGGGTTGATACAGTATAGTACCTGTGGGAGTGGGATGAGGATACAGTATAGTACCTGTGGGAGTGGGATGATGATACAGTATAGTACCTGTGGGAGTGGGATGATACAGTATAGTACCTGTGGGAGTGGGATGATACAGTATAGTACCTGTGGGAGTGGGAGGATGATACAGTATAGTACCTGTGGGAGTGAGATGATGATACAGTATAGTACCTGTGGGAGTGGAGGGTTGATACAGTATAGTACCTGTGGGAGGATGATACAGTATAGTACCTGTGGGAGTGGAGGGTTGATACAGTATAGTACCTGTGGGAGTGGGATGATGATGCAGTATAGTATCTGTGGGAGTGGGAGGATGATACAGTATAGTACCTGTGGGAGTGGGATGATACAGTATAGTACCTGTGGGAGTGGGAGGATGATGCAGTATAGTATCTGTGGGAGTGGGAGGATGATACAGTATAGTACCTGTGGGAGTGGGATGATACAGTATAGTACCTGTGGGAGTGGGAGGATGATACAGTATAGTACCTGTGGGAGGATGATACAGTATAGTACCTGTGGGAGGATGATACAGTATAGTACCTGTGGGAGTGGGAGGATGATACAGTATAGTACCTGTGGGAGTGGGAGGATGATACAGTATAGTACCTGTGGGAGTGGGAGGATGATACAGTATAGTACCTGTGGGAGGATGATACAGTATAGTACCTGTGGGAGGATGATACAGTATAGTACCTGTGGGAGTGGGATGATACAATATAGTACCTGTGGGAGTGGGAGGATGATACAGTATAGTACCTGTGGGAGTGGGAGGATGATACAGTATAGTACCTGTGGGAGTGGGATGATGATACAGTATAGTACCTGTGGGAGTGGGAGGATGATACAGTATAGTACCTGTGGGAGGATGATACAGTATAGTACCTGTGGGAGTGGGATGATGATACAGTATAGTACCTGTGGGTGTGGGATGATGATACAGTATAGTACCTGTGGGAGTGGGAGGATGATACAGTATAGTACCTGTGGGAGTGGGATGATGATACAGTATAGTACCTGTGGGAGTGGGATGATGATACAGTATAGTACCTGTGGGAGTGGGAGGATGATACAGTATAGTACCTGTGGGAGTGGGAGGATGATACAGTATAGTACCTGTGGGAGTGGGATGATGATACAGTATAGTACCTGTGGGAGTGGGATGATGATACAGTATAGTACCTGTGGGAGTGGGAGGATGATACAGTATAGTACCTGTGGGAGTGGGATGATGATACAGTATAGTACCTGTGGGAGGATGATACAGTATAGTACCTGTGGGAGTGGGAGGATGATACAGTATAGTACCTGTGGGAGTGGGAGGATGATACAGTATAGTACCTGTGGGAGTGGGATGATACAGTATAGTACCTGTGGGAGTGGGATGATGATACAGTATAGTACCTGTGGGAGTGGGATGATACAGTATAGTACCTGTGGGAGTGGGATGATACAGTATAGTACCTGTGGGAGGATGATACAGTATAGTACCTGTGGGAGTGGGATGATACAGTATAGTACCTGTGGGAGGATGATACAGTATAGTACCTGTGGGAGTGGGATGATACAGTATAGTACCTGTGGGAGTGGGATGATACAGTATAGTACCTGTGGGAGTGGGATGATACAGTATAGTACCTGTGGGAGTGGGATGATTATACAGTATAGTACCTGTGGGAGTGGGATGATGATACAGTATAGTACCTGTGGGAGTGGGATGATGATACAGTATAGTACCTGTGGGAGGATGATACAGTATAGTACCTGTGGGAGTGGGAGGATGATACAGTATAGTACCTGTGGGAGTGGGATGATACAGTATAGTACCTGTGGGAGTGGGATGATACAGTATAGTACCTGTGGGAGTGGGATGATGATACAGTATAGTACCTGTGGGAGTGGGATGATGATACAGTATAGTACCTGTGGGAGTGGGAGGATGATACAGTATAGTACCTGTGGGAGTGGGATGATGATACAGTATAGTACCTGTGGGAGGATGATACAGTATAGTACCTGTGGGAGTGGGATGATACAGTATAGTACCTGTGGTAGTGGGATGATGATACAGTATAGTACCTGTGGGAGGATGATACAGTATAGTACCTGTGGGAGTGGGAGGATGATACAGTATAGTACCTGTGGGAGTGGGAGGATGATACAGTATAGTACCTGTGGGAGTGGGAGGATGATACAGTATAGTACCTGTGGGAGGATGATACAGTATAGTACCTGTGGGAGTGGGAGGATGATACAGTATAGTCCCTGTGGGAGGATGATACAGTATAGTACCTGTGGGAGTGGGATGATGATACAGTATAGTACCTGTGGGAGTGGGATGATGATACAGTATAGTACCTGTGGGAGTGGGAGGATGATACAGTATAGTACCTGTGGGAGTGGGATGATGATACAGTATAGTACCTGTGGGAGTGGGATGATACAGTATAGTACCTGTGGGAGTGGGATGATACAGTATAGTACCTGTGGTAGTGGGATGATGATACAGTATAGTACCTGTGGGAGGATGATACAGTATAGTACCTGTGGGAGTGGGAGGATGATACAGTATAGTACCTGTGGGAGGATGATACAGTATAGTACCTGTGGGAGTGGGAGGATGATACAGTATAGTACCTGTGGGAGGATGATACAGTATAGTACCTGTGGGAGTGGGATGAGGATACAGTATAGTACCTGTGGGAGTGGGATGATACAGTATAGTACCTGTGGTAGTGGGATGATGATACAGTATAGTACCTGTGGGAGGATGATACAGTATAGTACCTGTGGGAGTGGGAGGATGATACAGTATAGTCCCTGTGGGAGGATGATACAGTATAGTACCTGTGGGAGTGGGATGAGGATACAGTATAGTACCTGTGGGAGTGGGATGATGATACAGTATAGTACCTGTGGGAGTGGGAGGATGATACAGTATAGTACCTGTGGGAGTGGGATGATGATACAGTATAGTACCTGTGGGAGTGGGATGATGATACAGTATAGTACCTGTGGGAGTGGGATGATGATACAGTATAGTACCTGTGGGAGTGGGAGGATGATACAGTATAGTACCTGTGGGAGTGGGATGATGATACAGTATAGTACCTGTGGGAGGATGATACAGTATAGTACCTGTGGGAGTGGGAGGATGATACAGTATAGTCCCTGTGGGAGGATGATACAGTATAGTACCTGTGGGAGTGGGATGAGGATACAGTATAGTACCTGTGGGAGTGGGATGATGATACAGTATAGTACCTGTGGGAGTGGGAGGATGATACAGTATAGTACCTGTGGGAGTGGGATGATGATACAGTATAGTACCTGTGGGAGTGGGAGGATGATACAGTATAGTACCTGTGGGAGTGGGATGATGATACAGTATAGTACCTGTGGGAGGATGATACAGTATAGTACCTGTGGGAGTGGGAGGATGATACAGTATAGTCCCTGTGGGAGGATGATACAGTATAGTACCTGTGGGAGTGGGATGAGGATACAGTATAGTACCTGTGGGAGTGGGATGATGATACAGTATAGTACCTGTGGGAGTGGGAGGATGATACAGTATAGTACCTGTGGGAGTGGGATGAGGATACAGTATAGTACCTGTGGGAGTGGGATGATGATACAGTATAGTACCTGTGGGAGTGGGAGGATGATACAGTATAGTACCTGTGGGAGTGGGATGATGATACAGTATAGTACCTGTGGGAGTGGGATGATGATACAGTATAGTACCTGTGGGAGTGGGATGATGATACAGTATAGTACCTGTGGGAGTGGGAGGATGATACAGTATAGTACCTGTGGGAGTGGGATGATGATACAGTATAGTACCTGTGGGAGGATGATACAGTATAGTACCTGTGGGAGTGGGATGATACAGTATAGTACCTGTGGGAGTGGGATGATACAGTATAGTACCTGTGGGAGTGGGATGATACAGTATAGTACCTGTGGTAGTGGGATGATGATACAGTATAGTACCTGTGGGAGGATGATACAGTATAGTACCTGTGGGAGTGGGAGGATGATACAGTATAGTACCTGTGGGAGGATGATACAGTATAGTACCTGTGGGAGTGGGAGGATGATACAGTATAGTCCCTGTGGGAGGATGATACAGTATAGTACCTGTGGGAGTGGGATGATGATACAGTATAGTACCTGTGGGAGTGGGATGATGATACAGTATAGTACCTGTGGGAGTGGGAGGATGATACAGTATAGTACCTGTGGGAGTGGGATGATGATACAGTATAGTACCTGTGGGAGGATGATACAGTATAGTACCTGTGGGAGTGGGATGATACAGTATAGTACCTGTGGTAGTGGGATGATGATACAGTATAGTACCTGTGGGAGGATGATACAGTATAGTACCTGTGGGAGTGGGAGGATGATACAGTATAGTACCTGTGGGAGGATGATACAGTATAGTACCTGTGGGAGTGGGAGGATGATACAGTATAGTCCCTGTGGGAGGATGATACAGTATAGTACCTGTGGGAGTGGGATGAGGATACAGTATAGTACCTGTGGGAGTGGGATGATGATACAGTATAGTACCTGTGGGAGTGGGAGGATACAGTATAGTACCTGTGGGAGTGGGATGAGGATACAGTATAGTACCTGTGGGAGTGGGAGGATACAGTATAGTACCTGTGGGAGTGGGATGAGGATACAGTATAGTACCTGTGGGAGTGGGAGGATACAGTATAGTACCTGTGGGAGTGGGATGATGATACAGTATAGTACCTGTGGGAGTGGGAGGATACAGTATAGTACCTGTGGGAGTGGGATGATGATACAGTATAGTACCTGTGGGAGTGGGAGGATACAGTATAGTACCTGTGGGAGTGGGATGAGGATACAGTATAGTACCTGTGGGAGTGGGATGATATAGCATAGTACCTGTGGGAGTGGGAGGATGATAGTTCAGAGTTGCCGTTCAGAGTTAGAAAAATGTGGGTGGAGCCACCAACAGCCAATCACATCACTATTTAATTTCAATGGTGAAGTGTAAAATGCTGTCAGTCTCACAACTTTGCAAAGTTGGTCACTGGGGGACTGCAGTTCAAAAATAGGAAAAGTGGGTTGGGCCACTAACAGATTTCATCCATTGAATTTTATTGGTTTAAATTTAGAATGCTGTCATTCTGACACTATTTATGCCAGGGTGCCACTGTTTGTCACTGGGTGACTCCGACTCAAGGTTAGAAAAAGTGGGCACACTCACCAACCACCAATCACAATTTACCTTTTGACTTTTATTGGTTTACATTTAAACTGCTGCTATTCTTTAACTATTAATCCTAGGGTCCCTAAACTTTGCAGAGTTAGTCACTGGGTAACTGCAGTTTCAGGCCAGAAAAAGTGGGAGGAGCCACCAACCACCAATGAAATGTCACTCGTTGACTTTCAGTGGGGAAATTTAAATTGCTGCCATTCAGACACTATTAAAACCAGGGCCCCCAAACTTTGCACAGTGGTTTTTACTATATAACTGTGGTCAAGGGTTAAAAAAGTGGGCAGAGCAAACAATAGATCAGATTTTTTTCAACCCAACATTTGGGTTTTTGGCAGAGAGCCCAGAAAGTTAAGGCTAATGCCAGACGAGGCATAGAGTCTATATTTTTGCCAAGTGGAAAACTCTCACGTTTTTATGCATATTTCGGCTACATGTGCCTACACCCAGTCGTATTCCATTTATTTGGGTGCAGGCACAAGTAGGAGGCGTAGGGCAGTATTTAAACGCTTGCTGAAAATATATGCCCTACACCTCTTCTTGCATTAGCCTAACAAGCCCCACCTGCACTGAGATACAAGTGTAACTTATAGGCTGAACAGGGGTACTGAGACTCGCAGCTTAAAGGGCATTTTCAGCTTTTTTAACAAAACTGTAACACTTTAAAAAAGACCCAAAAACCCCCAGAAATGTGTTCAAACTTTAAATAACCTGCCAAATTTAGTCAAATGGAAATGGTATTTAGGGGGGTGAAGTCACAAAAATGGGCGTGGTCAAAATATTTCAGCCGCATTGCTGCAGCATTTCTTTTTGTCCCTCTTTCCATTTTCAAACTGTTGGGAGGTATGTGCCTCTTCTCCCTAACCCTAGTTCTGTCTCATTTATTGTCCCTCAGGGCCTCTGGCTACAGAACCCCCTGAGCCCCAGTGTGCCTACTGGCTTGAGGAGACTGCTACATTATGTGGGAGACCTAAGATGTGTGTATATGGGCTTACAATCTAACCATAGCCAAACAGGCCAGTAATAGGTGTCCCATTAATCTGTTTGACCTATGACTGTATATATGAGCCCATAATTATCTAGAGCCAAATGGATTTACCTACCTGACACCTTATAATCACACAACTCCAGGCAGAATTTTCGATGTTCTGGACTGGCACATTGGGCAGATGTTGGGGTGGTTCACCTTAAGGTTAACTATTAGTTATGGAAAGGCCTATCCTTAGCAACTTTTCAACTGGTCTTTGCTTTTTTAATTATTTGCCGCCTTCTTCCTTCCAGCTTTTAAATGGAGGTCACTGACCCCAGCAGCCAAAAGACTATTGCTCTGTCAGGCTACAAATGTTGTTTCTTTTATATCTTTCTATTAGCTTTCTTTTTAGGCCTTCCTCTATTCATATTTCTGTCTCTCTTTCAAGTTGATGCCTGGTTCCTAGGTTATATTGAACCTTAGCAACCAGATAGCTGCTGAAATTCCAAACTGGCAAGCTTCTGAACAAAAAGCTAAATAATTCAGAAACTGAGAATAATAAAGAAAGAAGACCAAATGCAAATGTTCTCAGAATACCACTCACTACATTATACTAAAAGTTAATTAAACAGTGAACTACCCCTTTAACCACTGGATTCAGTTTTATTATCCAACTACAATAGTGTCTTTATCCAGCTATAATAAAATCATAACCATTACATGCTGGTATCAAGCAAAAGTACAAATGTTATTGTTTAATAACAAGGTGTCTTCTAGAGAGGGGGGGCACCATTAAATCACTGTTTCAGGGACACAGTGCACAAGACCAATTTTTCACACTCACCTTCCCAAACTCCCCTCCAGCTCTTTAAGATGTATGTTTAACCTGACAGTCCTGCTTTTCTGTGGCTGCTCCGGTCTGTACAGAGTCACAGAGTCACGGGCAAGTGATAAATAGAGCTCAGTTTAGGTCAGGTTGGAGGGAGGTTTGTACAAACGTTATATAAATGTGTGTGTGGGTTGTTATGAGGTCTATATTTGCTTGCCTTAAACATGTCTGCTTAGGCTACGGCGAAATGGGGCTGATTATGTGAGTCTGTGGTATTATCACTGGTGGGTGCCAAAATGTTAGGCACCCCACTGCCCCCCCCCCCCAAAGTGATTATAAACTTTTACCCGATACCCCGGGCTGCTGATCCTGTTACTGCACGGGCCTGGGCTATTTCTGCTGCAATTTTCATTCTCCTCTGTCTTTTGTCTGGGCCAGGGCAGAGGTATTCGCAGCAGAGGAAAAAGCTGGCTTTTTTCTTCTAAATTTGGCGTGCACTTTACTGCATGTGAGAGAGTGTCAAGGAACTTCTACAGAATACACGGGCCAGGGCAGTTTTTAGCAAACAGGAGAACAGCCCCAGGTACCAGGTAAGCAATTATAATCACTTAGGGGGGTGCATAGCATTTTCCCACCCCCTGTGATTATCCCTTTTAGTTCTTTGAAGAAAATTATTTTTTTATATCACTTTTCTCCTGTGGGACCAAAGTGCACAGCAGAGCTCCCTGTTTGAACATAATCCCTTTGTATTCAGTTTTAAGTGGGAGCTACCATGCTGGAATGAGCTGAGACATCTTTCATAAAACCAAATGAGCAGCAGCAGGTACCGAAAATACATGGCGCAGTCCAGGAAGAGGGGCTTTGCCACTGTAAGCAATACAATAACCCCCCCCCCCCGCCTTTGGTATTAGCCAATACCCAGGAGTATAGATTAACACTCACTGAAAACATGGTTATAATGATGTTATGATAACATATAAATTCCGCAAATCCTTCCCTGACTTGTCTATAACCTTACGTAACTTAAGGTAGCCATACATATTCTTCCGATATGCCCACCTAAGGTCGGTGATATCAGGCTTATTTGATCGTTTAGCCCTAGAGCCAAACGATCAAATTATAAAGATGGGTATAGGAGCTGTCGGACAGAGAATGGCATCAGTGAGGTCCCAATGAAGTCCCCAATCCCTGATTTTCGGGCAGATCTTCTCAGGGGGCTCTAACATGGGTCTGAAGGACTACAGTCGGCAGCTTAAATCTGCCCGTGTATGGCCACCAGGGCCCCAATTAGAAACTTTGGGGCTTGGTCAAGCCCCTTGTATGTGCAATATAAACAGCTGATGTTACTCTATAATAAGCAGGTTATAGATAGAGTTCCATTGATTAATGTGATAATTTGCGCTAAGTTTGCTGTCATTACTTGATATGGAAGTTACGTAAGTTTTTGCATTGTTTTGTAAACTGTGCTTAGGGGCCCAATGATATTGCTGTGGGGCCCAATAACTAGTCCGCAGTAGTTCATAAAAATTTTACCCAAAGTCCCCTGAAACGCCAGAATAATGACACATACAACAGCTTTAGGGTTAAGAGGTGAAACCACAACTTTATTGATGAAAAATATGGTAGGTCCATAAATGGGTTATCTGCGGCTCCCAAATAGATTCCTGATGGAAATGCAGCCTAAGGGCATGGGCAAATGAGCCCACATGAGCTGCTCCGTGTCCCTGCACTGAGGTGGAAGCAGTAGTTTTCAGCACAGGGAGCAGCGAACGGAAGTGGATCTGCTTCTCTGAGGCAGGGGGGCCCAGTGTTGTGGGGCCGTAGGCGGGGGGCCCGGTTTTATGGGGCCAAAGGCAGGGGGCCCGTTGTTGTGGGGCCGTAGGCAGGTGGCCCGTCGTTGTGGGACCAAAGGCAGGGGGGTCTGTTGTTGTGGGACCGTAGGCAGGGGGGCCCGGTGTTGTGGGACCGGAGGCAGGGGGGCCCGGTGTTGTGGGGCCGTAGGCAGGAGGCCCGTTGTTGTGGGACCAGAGGCAGGGGGGCCCGGTGTCGTGGGGCCGGAGGCAGGGGGGCCCGGTGTCGTGGGGCCCATTGTAGTAAGGGTTGGCGCAGTAGCCAGATGTAGTGAGGCTGGGGCAGGAGTGCCCATTATTTAGGGGCCAGAGGCAGGGGCTCGATGGTTTTGAATAGTGGCTCGAGGCTGAGGCAGGGCTGATGTGAAGGGTTGGGGCTGTTACCGATGTCAGGGCCAGATGTTATACTCACCAACCAGAATTCACAAAAGAAAATTCCTGGAGAACCATTGGGTCCCCAGAGGAAATACCGATCTTGGGGTCTTCCAAGAATTTCAGTGGTTCCTCATAAGTTGCCATAAAGTCTTTTGGTGAAAACTGTATGAACAAAAAAAAAAAAAAGAAGAGACTGAATTTGGCTTATTACAATATTGCAGCTTGGATAAATATTAGCTACCCTATAAAATATCTGTAGAATTGACTCCCACTGAGTATGCCTTTTCTGACTACTGAATCCCAATCATGTACTAAATGAAGCTTCAGGTTAAGGAAAAGAGAATAATGGCTCTGGGAGTTTGGTATCTATAGGAGTGGGAGCTTCAATCTTGTACTTACTCTCTCTGGCTTTAAAGGGGATGGCACCTTCTGGTTCTCCAGGTCTGCCCACTTGATGGATTTGAAGAAGGGGTGATCCCTGATATTGCCTCTTGTGCCCAGGCGCATCGCTGGATCCTTCACTAACAACTAAAGGCCAAAGCAACAGTTGTATATTAGGGAAGTCAGACAACATACACGGCAGTGCATCCCAAAGACAATAATAAGGTATATATTTTTAAAAATGGATATTTAGGTGCAGTGCGGTTTAACCCTGGCTAATGTGCTAGCTAACCTAATATCTAGGCTGCTGATATAAAAGTACAATGCTGCGCTGTGGTTTCTACATTTACCGTTTGCCTGGGGATGGGGCTGGCAGCATTCATGTTTATGGAGGCTGCTGTATGTATGTAGAAGGGGTGGCTGCATCTGTATGTGGGGAGAGGGACACCGGTGTATAGCCGCATCTTGTACTCAGGGTAGGGAGTTGTGCTTGTGTGTGTGTTTAGGGTCTGGCTGAGTATATCAATATATATATATATATATATATATATATATATATCTCGAACCAAGGGTGGCACACCGCTTCAATCCTTGTCCCAGGTGCACGGTAAAAGAATTTAAATATTGAAGAAAAGACCAGCAACACCGGATCTATTGCAAATAATCAATTATATATTGAAAAATACATGAACAGCCAATATATATATATATATATAATGTATATGTGTATGTGGGTGGTGGGGTGTCAGCACTTTTGTGTGCGTGCATGTATGGGGGTTATCCTGGTTAATTACGTTATGAGTAAATAAAGGTGATGGCTACAGCATGTTTGGGGCTTGAAATATTTTAATATTCAAACAGGTGGTGTCAGTAGAAGTTACTGGCCCCACAACAAAATCATTTTAGGGCCCCCTCATGTTAGAGAATAAGACAATTTCCATAAATATATACTGAACTGCCCACCAGTCAGGGACCCTCTGTGCCCCCTATTCCAGCTGGGTCACCCACCAGTCACAGGGGCTGCTTCCCCTACAGTTCTGCCTCTGGATTCACGGCTCTTTTGCAGCCCAACATTGGGTCAGGTAACAAAGCTACAGCCTTACAGTTACCTTGCTGTAGAGCCATCAGTATCCCAGATGGCAAATAAACATTAATTCCAATTCCCAGAAAAGAACATTTTGGCTTCCCTATAATCCCTTGCTATATCTGTGCTTATACCCACCTCTTCCAGGAGTTTCCTGGCTTCTATGTTGATCCCTTTTGGGTAGCACGGGTTGGTTTTGGCCACCAGCTGTACCAGACAGCTCGTGCTCCCCTCCCAATTGAATGGAATCTCCCTAGTAGCCATCAAGCACAGGGTGATCCCGAACGCCCACCAGTCAACTCCTGCGTCGTATGGATTCCTCAAAAGTATCTAGAAAAGCAAGAACAAATCATTTACTAAATACTTACTCTTGTAACCAATGTTCCAGCTAATGTATTTTTGACTTTGTGTATAAAAAAAAAATTCTTTTGTGAGCACTTTTTAAAATTTTGCACACTAAAAAAACTGGCGTGCGCAGTACAAAATTTTGTCTTTACAAAAAATTCTTTGTGCGCACCCACATTTATTGTGTGCCCTGGGCATGAGCAGACAGCTTAGAGGAAACAGTTCTGTACCAAGTTCCTACATCCTTTGATTAACCCTTTCCATGCCATGTTAAGATTCATGGGTGTGACCAGCAGTCTTTGTTATCACTATTGTGCATTTCACTTATTGTTTAAAAGTAATACAAATAAAATGACTCTCAGTCAGTGCTTTAGGTGAGGATAGGGAGTAGGAATTAAACAACGACACACAGGGTGGATTTCAGGGTGGGTTTTTCAGTTGGTGCAATAGCACCTGAAATCAAGTCCTAACACTGCCATTGAGTTGCATGGGATATGACTAAAAGCAATGTAACAATGTAGGCTGAAACACCAGTGTTGGTATTTACAGGTATATCCCAATCAACTGAGGGACAGACAGCAGGGGCAGTTTGGGGCAATTTCCCTTTGTTGAAACCCCCCCCCCCCCATTTATTCTAAAGCTAATAATACACTGACAGAGAAAATGCCAATACTGCTCAGTTCCACATTAACATGCCAATAGCAACCAAACAGGGCTTCGATTTCATTTTCTAAATAACTTAGGCAGATCAAAATGAATTGCTAATTGGAAGCTATTGCCCCCTGCACTTTAGCAGTTTAGCAGCTAGACTTAACTGTAAAGGCCAAGGATTGCTGCACATAATTAGGAGCGCTCTATGGATATAAATAAATAACAATAAATACATACCATATACCGACATACACTGCAAGGCAAAATATAACTAACATCTTTTAGCCCAACCTATTAGCCCCCAACATATACCCCTGTGGCTGTAGGTTGCTTTGGTGGCTCTCAGGGGTAGGCCTGTAGTTAATTGCACATCTCACTAATTCCGTTAGTAAGTGTATTAGAGCTGAATTTCTCACCTCTGGAGCCATGAAAATTACGCTTCCACATATTTCCGTCATCTTCTTTCCCTCGTAAATGTCCTCTTCAATTGTCCCAAAGTCCACGATTTTGATGTGGCCATCTTTGTTGATTAAAATGTTGGCAGGCTTTAAATCCCTGGAAGAGAATGGTTAATAATATTGTTACCTAATATAGGGCAGGAAAGTAAAGGGGAAAAAGGGAAAGAGCACAGAAAAAGGACAGGCAGCACAAAACTAGGACTAAGGGAATATTATATAAAATGCTTTCTTGATCCAACAACTGTTTGAAACAGGCCAAAGCTGGTATAAACGAGAAGTATTAACTAAAGGGGAGTTATTAAGGGGGTTCATTTATAAAGTTCGAGCAGAAAAAATGCTCCACAAATGGTTGATTTGCTCATGTTTTCCCCTAAATGCTTACATTTTGCACTACTGTGCCCATCTTTCAATTCTTTTTTGAGAATGGCAGTGAAATGTGAATTGTGCACAAGAATTATCAAATAAGATTGCAGTTTGTGCGAGCAGGCCCTTTTTGCGTGTTAATTGTGCGCAAATATTGCCCATAGCAGCCAACTTCTGAATATAGTGCATAAATATTTGCAGCTTGCGAATAAACCATGTTTAAATACTTTTGCATTGTGAAAAAAAGATTCACAATTATGTTAGCATGTTAAAGGCATACGTTTTATGCATCCAGCTTTATAAATATAAACACAGGCAGGGCAATTATGTTTTAGAAATGCCCCTCACTGTTATTTAAGGTTGTAAGCGAATAAGATAAAACTGTGTTTAAGACTGGCTCCATGGAATCAAGTGATAAAAATATTAAATATTTATTTATAATGTTATATTTTTATATTGCCTCTTCGCTATATTGACTCTCTTCCTCGCTGCTTTCCCTTCACTTGATGCATTATAATTATGAAGAAGTGATCCATGTGCATTATATATTGTTTTATGCAGCCATAGGGAGATGTGACTAAAGGGGCACAGAGCCAAAATATCACTATGTTATACAGTGCAGGGGAAAGCAGCACATGGGGGTATTACTCTGGGGGTACAAATGCATCATGGCTCCATTTACTGCCACCTTTTTAAAATCTACAGGCTGCTCTGCATTAAACTGGTGAGGCCACATTTTATTCCATAATCGCCAATCTGCAAAGGAAAACTATCCTTTTTTGTTTTTTGGTTCACAGAAATGAGAGCAGAGATAGAGCAATGTTACTTACCGATGTACAATCCCCCGCGAGTGAAGGAACTGGATGCCTAACACCAGTTCCGCTGAAAAGAAACTGTAGAAAAATATGAACATTTTTATTAACCATCGTATTTTCTTATAGTTTAGTTCTATTAAAAGTTTGTTTTTACATTATTTGAAAAGTAAGACATTTGGGTTTCCAGCCCCTCATGCAGAGTTAAGATTTCACTTTGCTTCTATTTTCTTGCTGGCCTCCCTAGGGAATAGTATTACAGATACACAACATTCAGGCCTGGATTTACATAAGAGGTGCCCCATCTCGGTGCATTACCCCCAACCCCCTACACTTCATATGCGTGCGTGTACAAATTTCTGTTGTCGGGTACGGGGCACTGGGGATCAGTGTACGGTTCTCCTGCACTTACCCAATGCTCTGGACCCAATTTAGATGCAGCGGGGTTGCAAGCTACCCCTAGTCCTGCCTCCCTAGGCCTGTGCCTTTGTGGCCTTGCCACAAATCTGGGCCTGACACCAAGAGTGAAACTGTATAGGGGCCTTGTAACTTGGGGGACCCTATGAAAAACATCTGGGTTTAATAAAGTTGAAGGGGCCCAAACAATAATTTGGCATAGGGAACCCTGTGTATTTGTCTGCCATTGAATAAACATACCCAGGGTCTACGTGAGGCCCACTCTGGCAATGTGTGGATTTTGGCAAATGCCAAATAAGGTGAAATAGACAATCACTATCTAGTGGGCTGGTGGGGACTGTTTGGGCCTCTGTGTACTTGAGATGTCAGGGCCTATTTTGAATCCCAGTCTGGGCCTGTTCTTGTTCTGCCTAGTTCTGTAGCCCATAGCAGCCAACCTTTGAACTGGAAAATTAGTAAATAAGCTCCATGGCCCTTTGCAGACTCATTAAACTATGACTCCTATATGATTAAAACAGAGGTGGAGGCAGTTTAATGTGGATTTGCTATTCTCTGGACCCAAAGCAGATATTTTAGAACTACTTCTGGCTACTGGCTAAATCTGATGGACCTCTCAGCCTTGTGTAACTGACAGTTTGCAGTTTGTTTGTTACTTACATAACAGCCTTCATATGCAATTTCCCTTGACTCTTTATCAGATCGAGAAGGCTTGTTTTGCTCTCACACTCCATCACCAGAAAGGCATGCAGCTGGTTTACACAGATAAATGAAAAAAGCATAAATATGAGTATTGAGTAAAATACAGTATAGTAATCACAACTATTGAAGTAGAGCTAAATACCAAGAGCACAAACCTTTATTGTGATCTGGAAGAAAACTATTCCTGCATTAATATCTGTATCAGTTCTCTATCCTGTACCATATAATATGCAGCAAACCCCATGAGGTAGATATGGGCCTTATTCAAACATTCTCCTATCAGCATCTTAGTTGAAGCGGAGCACAAAGTGCACAGGGGTATATATAGATATAGATATGATGTGTAGCAAGATCAGCACTCGGTCTCACAGTTGGATGAACAAAGGCACCACAGGTGAGGGGCGCTGCTGCTATGAGGCGAAGCAAATTCTGGTAACTTAGAGCCAAAATGTTGATTTTTAAATCAGAATTTTGGCTCTTCTGGTGCAGAGAGCGCTACTGCGCCACCCATCAACTTGCCCAGCTCAGGCATCGCTGCCACAGGTGAATGTACCAGGTACCAGCACACCATTACTGTATAAAAATTGCTCATTTACCAGCCTTTACCCAAAGCAATTTCAGCCACGAGCACTATTGCCTAGACCAGTATATCACACATGCACAGGGATTTGCCGGGCTAGGAATTTTGTACAGAAAAATATGACCAAGTGAAAGAGTGTGATTGGATATACAGCGTAGCAGTGTAAGGTATATAATATAAGGCCACTAAACTAACTGACACAAAGGCATAGTAACATTGGCACTATATTGTACCGGCGTTTGGAAAGCTGCAAGCCCCTTGCACAGAAAGGGACACTCTCTGGTGATCCGCAGTGTGCGAGCTTCTTTCTCAATGCTCCGCTGCTGTTTTTCGGTGCCATCCTTCCGAATAACTTTCATAGCAACATGCGCCGATGTGTTTTTCAATGTTGCCAACAGAACCTGAGAAAGGCAGAGGGAAGAGATAAATGATTAGAAGACCTAGTTGAATACAGTGATCAAATGCTTCCGATATAATTAGATTTTATGCACATTTGCATTAGGCTTATTTATATTGCAGTCATCCTAACGAACAGTAAAGTCAACTGGATCTAAATTGTAAAGTATAAACTGATATTGCATTCAATTACCCTGCAGCTGCATACAGTCAAATGTTATTCTGATTGGTCACATGATACCAAAGTTGCAGCAAAAGTACAAACTTGTACATGGATCCATATGATCACTATATGTATTGTAGTACGTTGCAATCTGTGTAAAAATGCATTGAGATCCCAGCAAACATTTTGGGGAGTACTTGAAGAAAGCAATTTTCCCGTAAGATTTTCTGGAATGGAGCAATAAGCGACTGGCAGTAGGTAGTAGTAATGTAAGCAGAGCCATAAGTAGCAGCAATTAAAATACCATGGCACAAAAGCCCATCACTGTTAAACACAGGGCAGAGCTGCACACCTGCTATAGGCTATAGTGATGTGCAAGTGGGGGGGGCTGGTAAGGGAACACCCATAAACCACACTCAACCTGCCCCTCATGAATATAGAGCTGATCTGGAGAGCAAGACCCCTTGAAATCAAGCAGAGTACAAATAGAAAGCTGGAAACAAAGCAAGTGGTTACAGTAGCTGTGATATTATCCTTTGCAAAAGAAAAAAAAACCTCAAAATGAAAGAGCACCCTGGGAAGCTCAGCACTTACCATGCCGTAAGATCCATTGCCAAGTTCCAAGTGGAAGCTGTAGTTGTTAATCAGCTGACGATCTGGACTTTCATTATCCACCCTTGGCTTTTTTGGTTCCCGCTCTTCTTCTGGGGAAAGGGACATTTGATTAGTTCATCATATTGCTGGAGTACACTGTATATCTTAATATCAGGTCTTTACCTACAGTTTATATTACCCAGCTTAATATTGAATTCCCAAAATTTTTCAATGAGTTTGGATACCTTAGATGTAGGAAAATGATTGAATTATTGCATGATCCAAAGTTCTGCCCAGTACTTTTTCATTACCTGGAAACCCAAATTCACTGGTGGCGTCATTATGTTAGTGATTACGTAGGAAATACAATTTTTACACTGGGCTTTAGCTTCTTTTTTTAAAAAAAACAAAAGCCCTGACTCATGGAATTTTCTTCAGCAGTTCTGCACCACCATCTCTTTAATTTACTAGGTAGCCTTCATGAAGACTTACTCCCATATGTAATAAAATGCATTAGGTTTGCCCAGTAGCAATAACCTATAGCAACCAACAAGATGTTTGCTTTAAAACAGCAAGTAAACTCTTCTGGCTTATTGGTTGCTATAGATTACTGCTCCTGGGCAAATTTAGTGCCTTTTATTTAGGGATGCACCAAATCCACTTTTTTGGATTCTGCCGAACCCCCAAATCCACCCTGAAGGATTCTGCTGAATCCCGAACCGAATCCTATTGAGTAGATAGTAAAACATTTACTAAAGCTACAGAAAACATTGCAAACATATGTAGAGCAGGGCTAGGGTATTATAGACAGCAAGCCTTTACCTACAGCTTGTTTAGTTATTGTAATACAGGTCCTTTTCAAAAAATTAGCATATTGTGATAAAGTTCATTATTTTCTGTAATGTACTGATAAACATTAGACTTTCATATATTTTAGATTCATTACACACAACTGAAGTAGTTCAAGCCTTTTCTTGTTTTAATATTGATGATTGTGGCATACAGCTCATGAAAACCCAAAATTCCTATCTCAAAAAATTAGCATATTTCATCCGCCCAATAAAAAAAAAGTGTTTTTAATACAAAAAAAGTCAACCTTCAAATAATTATGTTCAGTTATGCACTCAATACTTGGTCGGGAATCCTTTTGCAGAAATGACTGCTTCAATGCGGCGTGGCATGGAGGCAATCAGCCTGTGGCACTGCTCAGGTGTTATGGAGGCCCAGGATGCTTCAATAGCGGCCTTAAGCTCATCCAGAGTGTTGGGTCTTGTGTCTCTCAACTTTCTCTTCACAATATCCCACAGATTCTCTATGGGGTTCAGGTCAGGAGAGTTGGCAGGCCAATTGAGCACAGTAATACCATGGTCAGTAAACCATTTACCAGTGGTTTTGGCACTGTGAGCAGGTGCCAGGTTGTGCTGAAAAATGAAATCTTCATCTCCATAAAGCTTTTCAGCAGATGGAAGCATGAAGTGCTCCAAAATCTCCTGATAGCTAGCTGCATTGACCCTGCCCTTGATAAAACACAGTGGACCAACACCAGCAGCTGACATGGCACCCCAGACCATCACTGACTGTGGGTACTTGACACTGGACTTCAGGCATTTTGGCATTTCCCTCTCCCCAGTCTTCCTCCAGACTCTGGCACCTTGATTTCCGAATGACATACTTTGGACCACTGAGCAACAGTCCAGTGCTGCTTCTCTGTAGCCCAGGTCAGGCGCTTCTGCCGCTGTTTCTGGTTCAAAAGTGGCTTGACCTGGGGAATGCGGCACCTGTAGCCCATTTCCTGCACACGCCTGTACACGGTGGCTCTGGATGTTTCTACTCCAGACTCAGTCCACTGCTTCCGCAGGTCCCCCAAGGTCAGGAATCGGTCCTTCTCCACAATCTTCCTCAGGGCCCGGTCACCTCTTCTCGTTGTGCAGCATTTTCTGCCACACTTTTTCCTTCCCACAGACTTCCCACTGAGGTGCCTTGATACAGCACTCTGGGAACAGCCTATTTGTTCAGAAATTTCTTTCTGTGTCTTACCCTCTTGCTTGAGGGTGTCAATGATGGCCTTCTGGACAGCAGTCAGGTCGGCAGTCTTACCCATGATTGCGGTTTTGAGTAATGAACCAGGCTGGGAGTTTTTAAAAGCCTCAGGAATCTTTTGCAGGTTTTTAGAGTTAATTTGTTGATTCAGATGATTAGGTTAATAGCTCATTTAGAGAACCTTTTCATGATATGCTAATTTTTTGAGATAGGAATTTTGGGTTTTCATGAGCTGTATGCCACAATCATCAATATTAAAACAAGAAAAGGCTTGAACTACTTCAGTTGTGTGTAATGAATCTAAAATATATGAAAGTCTAATGTTTATCAGTACATTACAGAAAATAATGAACTTTATCACAATATGCTAATTTTTTGAAAAGGACCTGTATATGGTAAACACTTTTTAGTTGCCAAAAAAATAAAAATGTATGTGACTAACTGTAACTGAAATTGATTGTAATTTTTTATTGTGCTATACTTAAAATGAGTACTTAAGATGTTTGATGTGTTACTGCTATTGATTGAGGAGTTGTAGAAGACATATTGAATTGACATATTGAATTGAAAAAGTCCAGAATTCACACAGACTGTACATGCCATACTGAGTTGAAGACTAGACTGTTGAAGATTGTTCTAATAAAGGCATCAAGAATAATGAAATACTAGTACTGTAATATTATACTAGTAGTAGCCACTTAGTACAAGAAAAGCTTTGCCATTATGTGCACATCAACATTTTCATCATTTATACATTAAAAGCACTAAAACTGTCAAAAGGGTTAATTGCATTGCATTTTTGCATAGCTTGAATATGTGGAATTCCTCCTGGTAGTGGCAAGTTGGCAACTTGAACTAATGATAACTAACTTAAACTTAGTGACACTCATCCGAAAGAGACAGACAACATGCAGCAGTCACTTTTGCACAGTCACATAGTAGTAGTCTACGTCATAAACCTAAACCTAAAAATAATCATGTTCACCATCACTAATACCAATTAACAATTCACCAATGTAACAATTCACATATATACAAGTACAGCAACCAATAAATAAATATAAATTAGATCATAAAGCATTAAAATTTAGGTTCAGCAACACCTTTGAGACACAGAATAAGGTAAAAGAAAGTAAAAAAATCAAATGCATACTTGCAGAGATTATACTGTACTATATTGTACTGACCTATCCAATACATTCACATACATAAATTGTATATATACAAACATTAATACTAACTGTAGATTTTAGTATCACAATAGCCTTGGATACTATGCTTGTTCAAGAACTTATCCAACCCCCTCTTATAGGCATTAACAGAATCTGCCATCACAACATCACTAGGAAGGGCATTTCCCAACCTCACTGCCCTCACTGTGAAAAACCACCTACTGTACGTTGCTGCAAATTAAAGTTAATGGTGATGGTGGCGCGGCAGGAAAGATCTGTATATGTATTTATTTGGCACCAAGACAATTCCACATAAAGTAAATAATTCAAATAGCATTAGCAAATAGCACATCTCCTGCCCCCTTACTAAGTAAATCTACCAGCTAGCACCTATTACTGCAGCCCAGCATAAAAGAGGGAATAACGGTGGTAGGAATAGGATTTACACTAGTAGTAACAATGGGAATGTACAAGCTGAAGGTACAAGGTTACATTTGCTTTGTATCAGGTTGTGTGATTTTAGGGGGAAAAATGCCTGGGGCAGAAAACAAATGTTACAGTTATTTTATGTTCAGCTTTCCTCTCCTTACCTTCTGCTGGTTTGTCGCTTATCTTCCTTTTTTCTATATTCTTCACAAAGACGGTCTTGCCCCACTGACGCCTATTTTGGCAAATCTTTTCCACTTGTTGGATGTTCCTCCCAATTGTGAATCTTTTAGGTTTAGATTGCCCCTCTATATTTTCCTCATCTGACTCTCTCTTCCTCTTCTCACGGGGATCTGGAAGCGGAAAGGTGAAAGATCCCGAATTTGGCAAATCTCCTCTCTTCTGCTGACACCCTTTATCCATAATCGAAAAAATTATCAAAAATGATCTAAAAAAATCCAAAAAATCTTGATCTTTATAGAAAATCGCTTGACAGCACGTCTCTCTCTGAAGAAACTCTGAGCAGAGTGACACATTTCCAACTGTCACAGAGCAACTGTCACAGAGCAACTGTCTCTTGCCCATGTGTATGCCAATATGCTATTGTGACAAGGTGCCATGTCTACTCAACCGCATTCAAATGGACACATTAAAATCTTTCAGATTGGTTCCCATTATAAGAACAATTGGAAATGTAGGATCATTTATAAGAATTTATGATCAAAACAGGTAGAAAAAGATGCCCTTTGGGGCATATGTTCAGCTGAATGGGCTCAATAAGGAAAGACTAAATCTGGCTGCATTTGAGCAAAGCTAAGCTGCACCTGTCAGATTATTTCATGTGCTAAATAGAGATGTAGCGAACTAATTCGCGCGAACATCGGGTGTTCGCAAATTCGCGAACTTTTCGTGATGTTCGCAATTTGGGTTCGCCTTAGGCGTTTTTCCGCTGCGTTTTTTCTCGGCCTAAAAACGCCACACTGGTGTAAGCAAATCCCGTTTCCATGGTGCTAATAGTGCGAAAAAGCAAAAAACGCTGCGTATTTCCGCTAGGTCTGCCAGCTGCCTTTGCGTATACATAGGAATAGCTTGCGTTTTTACGCAACGCTGTGTCAACAACGTATTTTTCAGAGAAAGTTTTGCCCTTGATCCCCCTCCTGCATGCCACTGTCCAGGTCGTGGCACCCTTTAAACAACTTTAAAATCAGTTTTCTGGCCAGAAATGGCTTTTCTAGGTTTTAAAGTTCGCCTTCCCATTGAAGTCTATGGGGTTCGCAAAGTTTGGAAACTATCGCACTTTTTGGCGTAAGTTCGCGAACTTTTTTTTTGAGGTTCGCTACATCCCTAGTGCTAAATATTTAATTAATATGGCCACACAAGTGGATGGACAGACTGTGTTGATCCAATGGCCAGAACACTTAGCACAAAGCTGAGCCTATGGATTTCTACATCAATCAAACTGTGTAAGAAATCCCAGTATGTATTGCTAGCTTAACTTAATTTCCAGTGGCTATAACACCAAGGCCGCACATAAATGGTAACTTTAACATGCAGTTATGCTGAGAGATCCAGTGGGGACCAAATGTAATTTTAATTAGTATGGGACTACAAGCCCTACACCAAGTAGCACCACATTAGCCTTATACCTTTTTAAAGTAAAGTCTTACAATTAATAAAGTCTCATTTCACATATTCCTGTCGTTGCTATGTAGCTTATACTTGCTATATGAGTACATACTGTACAATATGCAGTTGTTTTATAAATATGTAAAAATGCAAAAACAAACAGCTTCCTGGCACCGCTTAGCATGATGCTTTGTGTCTATGCTGCAGTAATGTAAAGGCAGTATTATATATGGTTACTATTAGGCTGGTTTTAATTATTAACCCTTTGCCAAGAATGAAGGTATCCCCCAGCCTTATTAAAAATCTGGCTCCGATACCCTTCAAGAAACTGGAATTTAAAAGGAAAGGTTTATCATTACTATTCAGCTAACCCTGTTTTGGCACCAAGCTCTACATGGCAGAAGGACAAAGAGCACCAGGCCACCCTGATCCAAGTGATACAAATGACTTTAACAGAGCTATAAAGCTAATGGCACATGGGGCTTTTGGTAATTGCTGCCATAGTGGCCAAAACTTTGCTCATAATGTTATTAAATGCATAGGTATTGGAACCTGGGGGCTGTGGCCCACGCAAAATTTTTCACCTAGCCCGCCCATTTTCCCACCCCATGACATCACCCGCTCCCCCATATGATATCGCTGTCCGTCTCCCAACCCAAAGGCTGGGATATACAGAAAAATAAAAGATCACAAACCCTATCTGGCTGATGAACAGGGAGTGGTGATGGCTTGACCTCTGCCAAACACCATATGCCTTACACTTTTTAATGAATTTCCAGCACTAAATATGGTGCTAAAGAAGTCCTTTGTCTCCACTTTATGGCAGAGCAGTAACACTACAATTTGCATTGCCTCCAACCAGGGTCAGGACAGACTAGGATGTAGTACCCTTCCCTAGGAACCTCTCTGATCCACAATGACACACAAAGATAAGGTTCATAGGTTTATTTGTGGGACACTGTACCTGGGGGATCCTCAAAAGAATCCCTTTGGCTTTCTGTGCTCTAAAAAGAGCATGCTTTGTACTTGAACTCTGACAAGGACTCCTTTTCTTTCTGTAACCTGCCACTGGGGTTTCCCACTGACTTTCAACACACATTAATCTCTGGGATCTTCCTTCCGGTCTGCTTCTCTCCCAGCACTTCCACTGCGGCCTTCCTTCCTGTCTGCTTCTCTCCCAGCACTTCCACTGCGGCCTTCCTTCCTGTCTGCTTCTCTCCCAGCACTTCCACTGCGGCCTTCCTTCCTGTCTGCTTCTCTCCCAGCACTTCCACTGCAGGCCTTCCTTCCTGTCTGCTTCTCTCCCAGCACTTCCACTGCAGGCCTTCCTTCCTGTCTGCTTCTCTCCCAGCACTTCCACTGCGGCCTTCCTTCCTGTCTGCTTCTCTACCAGCACTTCCACTGCAGGCCTTCCTTCCTGTCTGCTTCTCTCCCAGCACTTCCACTGCGGCCTTCCTTCCTGTCTGCTTCTCTACCAGCACTTCCACTGCGGCCTTCCTTTCTGTCTGCTTCTCTCCCAGCACTTCCACTGCGGCCTTCCTTCCTGTCTGCTTCTCTCCCAGCACTTCCACTGCGGCCTTCCTTCCTGTCTGCTTCTCTCCCAGCACTTCCACTGCGGCCTTCCTTCCTGTCTGCTTCTCTCCCGGCACTTCCACTGCAGGCCTTCCTTCCTGTCTGCTTCTCTCCCAGCACTTCCACTGCGGCCTTCCTTCCTGTTTGCTTCTCTACCAGCACTTCCACTGCAGGCCTTACTTCCTGTCTGCTTCTCTACCAGCACTTCCACTGCAGGCCTTCCTTCCTGTCTGCTTCTCTCCCAGCACTTCCACTGCAGGCCTTCCTTCCTGTCTGCTTCTCTCCCAGCACTTCCACTGCGGCCTTCCTTCCTGTCTGCTTCTCTACCAGCACTTCCACTGCAGGCCTTCCTTCCTGTCTGATTCTCTACCAGCACTTCCACTGCGGCCTTACTTCCTGTCTGCTTCTCTCCCAGCACTTCCACTGCAGGCCTTCCTTCCTGTCTGCTTCTCTCCCGGCACTTCCTCTGCAGGCCTTCCTTCCTGTTTGATTCTCTCCCGGCACTTCCACTGCAGGCCTTCCTTCCTGTCTGCTTCTCTCCCAGCACTTCCACTGCGGCCTTCCTTCCTGTCTGCTTCTCTCCCAGCACTTCCACTGCGGCCTTCCTTCCTGTCTGCTTCTCTCCCGGCACTTCCACTGCAGGCCTTCCTTCCTTTCTGCTCACAGGGGTGGGGACTCCTCCCCCTTCCTGCACAGACTCATCCCAGAGGATTTTACAGGCTTTACAGGTACACGGCCTCCCTACATATATATATATATATATATAATATCCCATAATCCCCCCAATGTCACGGACATACACAAATGCCCAATTGAAGCCAGAAAATCACTACCCGTGCATACACAAATGCTCCGGATGACGTTGCTGATTGCATGCCCGGAATGTGGCACAAACTTCTGGGAATTTAAAAAAAATCAGGAGAATGCCATTTTTTTGTTTGTGTAATGTTTTTTCCTCAAGGGGGCATCATGTTATTAGAGCTTTTTTGTATGTGGATTCTTTATCCATGGCTGCTTGCACACATATGAAAGGCTCCCTGTACATAAACCTGTGCCAATATATTTAGTTATCTATTAAAGAGGTTGTTTACCTTTGAGTTAACTTTTAATATGATGTAGAGAGTGATATTCTGAGACAATTTGCAATTGGTCTTCATTTTTTATTATTGATAGTTTCTTAATTATTTTACTTTTTGTTCCGCAGCTCAGCTTGGTATTTCAGCAGCTATCTGGTTGTTAGGTTCCAATTTATCTTAGTAACCAGGGAGTGGTTTGAGAGAGTAACTGATATATGAATAGAAGAGAGTCTGAATAGAAAGATAAGTAATAAAAAGTGACAATAATAATAAAACTGTAGCCTCACAGAGCAATAGATTTTTGGCTCCCGGGGTCAGTGATGCCCATTTGAAAGCTGGAGTGATAAAAGCAAATAATTCAAAAACTATAAAAATTAAATAATGAAAACCAATTGAAGTTGCTTAAAATTGGCCTTTTAATTTATTAATTTATTAATTTATTGGCCTTTTAATTTATTAAAAGTTAACTTATAGGTGAAGCACCTCTTTAATGCTAAAGAGAACACAAGCACATACTGTAATCACGACAGAGGCAAATGTGGTCAAGCTACAATTGATGCATTTGTTTCCCTTATTGCATACCCCCCATTTTTATGGCGCATCCCGCTGTCCCGGATAGTTCCATGAATGTCCCGCATTGCGGAACATTCATTGAACTATCCAGCACAGCAGGATGCGCTGGCTGGAGCAGGACGTTCAGGCTTCTCCTGCGGCTTTGTATGTATGTATGTATGTATAACTTTATTTATAAAACGCCACAATGGTACGCAGCGCTGTACAGTCTTACAGAATACAAAATTACACACAGGGAGGACAAGTGATATAATAAATAAATACAATAAATACATATATGTATACATATATACATATAAGTGCCATGTGGTATGAGACACAGTAGGAAGGAGGTCCCTGCCCCGTAAAGCTTACAATCTGAGTGGTTGGGTAACATACAGGCACAAACTGGAAGGTAAGAGTGCACCAGGTATGGGCATTTGCCCTTAAGCGCAGGACTGGGCAAAATAATGTTTTAGTGCTTCAGAAGCTAAAAGCTGAGTTTTTTCTTAAAGAGAGTGGGTGAGTTTTCCCTACGGAGGGATTCAGGGATAGAATTCCAGAGGTAAGGAGCAGCGAGATAGAAAGGTTTAAGACGAGAGAGCGCAGTGGGTGTGGATGGTGTAAAGAGACGGAGGCTCTGAGAGGAGCGGAGGAGACGACCAGGAACATGTAGGGAGACCAGTGAAGAAATGTAGTGAGGAGCAGAGGAGTGAAGGGCTTTGAATGTCAGCAGAAGGATTTTGTAAGCTATCCTTTGCTTGACAGGCAGCCATGCTAGTGAGCTTAATTGAGGCTGAGCAGGATCCCTCTTAGGAGAGAGCAGGAGGATCCTGGCAGCAGAGTTTAAGATTGATTGCAGGGGAGAGAGGTGGGAGTCTGGGAGGCCGGTTAGTAGGAGATTGCAGTAATCTAAGCGGGAAAGGATAAGGGCATAGATTAGTGTTTTAGCTGTCGCTTGTGAAAGAAAGGGGCGTATCTTGGCAATATTGCGGAGGAAAAAGCGGCAGGTTTTGGCAGTGTTATTAATATGGTTAGAGAAGGAGAGGGACTGGTCAAAGATAACCCCAAGGCAGCGTGCAGAATTTACAGGGTTGATGGTCATGTCGTCAATAGTGATGATGAAAGGAGGAGGAGGGCCAGGTTTGGGCGGGAAGACCATGAGCTCTGTTTTAGCTAGGTTAAGTTTGAGATGGCGTCGGTTCATCCAGGAGGAGATAGCCAGGAGGCAGTTACCAATCTGGGTTTGAACATCAGAGGTTAGTGCAGGGGTGTCTAAATATATCTGGATGTCATCTGCATATAGGTGGTATTTCAGACCAAAAGAAGAAATAAGGTCTCCCAAAGAGAGAGTGTACAGGGAGAACAGCAGGGGACCAAGCACAGAGCCCTGAGGCACCCCCACACTAAGCGGAACCGGGGTAGAGGATTTGTTAGTAAGAGCGACAGAGAAGGAGCGGCTAGAGAGATAGGAAGAGAACCAGGATGCTGCTTGATCCCGGATACCCAGAGAATAGAGAATCTGCATAAGAATAGAATGGTCGACAGTATCAAAAGCAGAGGAAAGGTCTAGGAGAATGAGAACCGAGTAGCGTCCTTTGGCCTTGGCAGTCTGGAGATCATTTGCCACTCTACATAAGGCGTCTCAGTGGAGTGCGCAGGCCGAAAACCAGACTGCATAGGGTCCAGCAGATTATGGGTGCAGAGGAAGTTAGTTACACGAGAAAAGACAAGACTTTCCAGGAGTTTAGAGGCTAGGGGCAGGAGAGAGACAGGACGGTAGTTAGAAAGGCAGGATGGGTCCAGTGTAGCCTTTTTAAGAATGGGTTTGACACATGTTTGTTTGAAGAGAGAGGGAAAAGTACCAGAAGCCAGAGAGGAATTGAATATGTGGGTAAGAGCTGGAGTAAGGGCAGGGGCGCACTGTTTTAGTAGGGACGAGGGCATAGGATCCAGCGAGCAGGTAGTAGGCGGAGAGGATCGGAGAAGCTCAGAAACTTCAGACTCTGTTACGAGACTGAAGGAGCTGAATACGGAGAGAGGAGATTTAGGAAGGTTGAGATTACCGGTATCTGAGGGTTGGGAAAATTGATTGCTGATAGAATCGACTTTGCTTTTAAAGAAGTCAGCAAAGTCCTGGGGGGTGTTCAGATACGATTGATTCATTAGGTGAGGGATGAAGTAGCAAGTTAAATATGGAGAATAAGCGCCGCGGGTTTGATTTATTATTGTTTATAAGTGTGTTATAGTATGCTTGCTTGGCCTGGGATAGGGCAGTATTGAGGCACACCATAAGAAATTTATAGTGGAGGAAGTCAGCTTTAATGCGTGATTTCCTCCAAATGCGCTCAGCAGATCGTGCACAGGAGCGCAGAAATCGCGTCTGAGGGTTAAGCCAGGGACGGGGATTGCGGGCACGACTGCGTTGGGGCTGCAGGGGGGCATGGGTGTTAATTGCAGATGATAAAATTGAGTTGTAGGTATTTACCAGTAACTCAGGATCAGAGGAAACACAGGAGGAGGAGAGGCTAGAACTAAGAGAGTTAGCGAGAGCAGTTATATCAACCATTCGCGTGTTGTGAATCAGGGTTTTAGGCTGAGCGTTAGAGGGAGAATGAGACACGTGCGAGGTAGAAAAGGAGATAAGATGATGATCTGAAAGAGGAAAAGGCTCACTGTTAAATGTAGATAGATCTAGATTTTTAGAAAAGACCAGATCTAGAAAATGACTGTCCTTATGGGTAGCTGTATTAGTCCATTGCCGGAGATCAAAGGAGGAGGTTAGATGGAGAAATCGAGAGGGCCAGGGCTGAGAGAGGTCATCTATTTGGCAATTGAAGTCGCCTAAATTGATTGCAGGGGTGTCAGAGCATAGAAAAAAGAGAGCCAGGATTCAAAGTCAGAGAGAAAAGTAGCCAAGGATTTTGAAGAAGGAGGTCTGTAAACAACTGCCACCCGCACCGAGAGAGGGTGGAACAGCTGAACCATATGCACCTCGAAAGAAGGAAACCTGAAAGTAGGGGGTATAGGGATTAGTTTAAACTGGCAATGAGGGGAGAGCAGAACCCCCACCCCTCCCCCACGGCCAGTAATGCGAGGAGTGTGAGAGAAGGAAAGGCCGCCATAAGAGAGAGCTGCCTCAATAGCATTATCATTCTGAGAGAGCCAGGTCTCTGTTATGGCAAAAAGGTGAAAAGACTTGGAGCAAAACAAATCATGAATAAAAGCGGCTTTGTTAGTTACAGAGCGGGTATTGAGAAGGGCACAAGAGAAGGGGAGATAGGAAGAGGAGAGAGTGGGAATGTGAATAATGTTAGACGGGTTAGCGGTTTGTGAGGGTTTTACCAGAAGAGAAGCATTGCGTGGGCGATAGGAAATGGGTATATGGCAGGGACCAGGATTGGGAGAGATATCACCTGCGGCTTTGCTTGTTATGCCTCTCCTTATACAGCGCGACAGGCCCTTTTATAAGGTTGCGCCCCGTGCGTACGTGTGACGTCATTACGCACGGGGCGCAACCTTATAAAAGGGCCTGGCACCACCGCACAAGGAGCCGCATAAGGAGAGAAGCCGCAGATGAAGGCGGAGCTCCTATGGGGGGGGGGTACTGTGTATGGGGGTACTGTGTGTGGGGGGCTACTGTGTATGAGGGCTACTGTGTATGGGGGGCTACTGTGTATGGGGGACACTATGTGGGGGGGGGGCTACTGTGTATGGGGGGCTACTGTGTATGGGGGCAAAACTGGTACATAGTTATAACTCACTTATAACTGACTGCCTTCTCTCTATATTTGTACTTTATATGTAGGAGTTGCTATATTGTTTTCCGTAGGCAGTACAGTATGAGGGTATAGCACATTTGCGTCTGATCCCGCCATTTCATCTATATAAAAGGGGTTTGTTTGTTTTTTAAATGGGGTGTGGTAATTGGGGCGTGGTCAAAAAATTGCCGCACTGCGCGCCCCAAATCTTTTTGTCCCTCTTTTCATTTTTCAAATGTTGGGAGGTATGTTATTGTTATATTTTCTTTTGTTCATTAAAGCCACATGCATCTAAACACACTTATCCCACTTCCATGTAGTTGCACTAAGCACCTCTGTGTCCCTCCTTTCTGTTTCACTGAAGACACTGGGGAACTCGGGAACTACTGGTAATTCAGGGTTCCCACAGTGAATGGAATAAAAAAGGTGCAGAAGACTTGCGTCAAAAGAATTGCATGAGATTTGCTCCAGAACTGACGCAATCCCAACAATCCCATTTGACAACATATGAGTGAATAGATGCAGATAGGCAGAACTGGGAATTCAGAGCACACCATAGTCTTGGCCCAGTAGTCACTCTAGTGGCAGTAAGCAACAGCTTTGGATATGGTTGCCTTTTGTTTTTTCACATGATCAAAGGCTGAAATGTGCTGTCTGTTTGCCATCAGCCTCAGCTACTATGGTGCAGTGACCTATTCTTTTTGTTATATCCTCTCGCTGTTACCACTTGAAGGAGAAGGAAAGGTAAAAACTAATTAAGCTTTATCAGAAAGGTCTATGTAAATACAGCCACAGAAACGCTGCACTAAAGGTGGCCATACACGGGCCGACTATAGCTGCCGATATCGGTCCCTTGGACCGATTCGGCAGCTAATCGGCCCGTGTATGGGGAGAGCAGAGCGGCCTGGCCGACCGATATCTGGCCTGAAATTGGCCAGATCTCGATCGGCCAGGTTAGAAAATCTGGTCGGATCGGGGACCGCATCGGCTTGTTGATGCGGTCCCCGATCCGACTGCCCCATTGCTGCCCCAGGGCCAAACGATCGGATTATTATTTTTTTTACCTAAATGGTCCCCGATATCGCCCACCCGTAGGTGGGGATATCGGGGGAAGATCCGCTCGCTTGGCAACATCGCCAAGCGAGCGGATCTGCTCGTGTATGGCCACCTTAAGTCCTCTATCAAAAGGAAGCTACCAAGACCAAGCTAAAATGGCCGCTGCTATCAGAGGGAGCTTCTGGTGCTCTTTGCTCAGGTATAGTAAAGCTTTCTGCTGAATATAGCATTCTAGGTGGCACTAATGTGACGTATCTATTAAGCTGAAATGACTTTCCTTCTCCTTTAAAAATCCATATTATCTAGAAATGTTTTATTTGGATGAAAATGCTTATTGTGATTGGTTTTCAGTTAATCAGGAACTTTTGCACATGGGATGGGATGGGAGGAAAAATCTGATACATGCTGCCTAGCTATAGTCCTTGGAACAGCCGCCCTTCCCCACAGCAGCCTAGCGTCCCTAATGGACATACCTAGTACAGGTATAGGACCTGTTATCCAGAATGCTCGGGACCAAGGGTATTCTGGATAAGGGGTCTTTCCGTAATTTGGATCTCCATACCTTAAGTCTACTAAAAAATCAATAAAACATTAATTAAAACCAATAGGGTTGTTGGTACTGTTTTATTACTACAGAGAAAAAGATCCGTTTTAATTTAATTCTGAATTATTTGATTAAAATGGAGTCTATGGGAGATGGACTTACCGTAATTCGGAGCTATCTGGATAACGGGTTTCTGTATAAGGGATCCCATACCTGTACCAAACAATCCCTGTATATTTGCCAATGCCCTCCCCCAATAGTATTCTCTATGTGAAGCTTTTAGTGGGGTGCCATAGTGCCCACTTTTATTACATTTGTTTAATTGTAATTAATGATTTGGAGGAAATCAATCTCAAGGTGCAGAAAGGTTTTTTTTTTTTTAGTGCGTTTAAAGAAAGGGTTGGATGTCTTTTTAGCAAGGGAGAAATACAGAGTGGCCATACACAACCAGATTTCAGCTGTTGATTGGAGTCCTTTTGACCAATTTGGCAGCTTATCTGCTCATGTATGTGCACCCACGATGGGCCTCCCTGATCGATATCTGGGCGAAAATTGCCCAGGTGTCAATTGTGCAAGTTTCATTTTCCCATCAAATTGGGGACCGCATCAGGGGCTGTCATTGTAATCCACCATAGATGGGCATATCGGGGGAAGATCTGCTAGTTTGGCCAAACGTGTATGGCCATCTTTACTGAAAATTGATCCAGGGACTAGTCCTTTTGCCATACCATTGCCAACCAGAGATTTATGTGATTAAAACAATAGGCAAAATTTTCAGCATAAGTCTTATTCACTAAACTCATGTTGAGAGATGATATTTAGCTACCACCCCAGCACCCCCCAATACCTGTTACGAGGTACTGTAAATTGTAAAAATCATTTAGGGCAAGGCCACACTAAGCACAGGGCTGCAGACTCTGTGCTTAGTGTGGCCTTATAGCTCATACATGGCCGAGCCTTGCCTCCAGGCCTCCCAAGTGCCAGGGGCTAGGAATATGACAAATATTCAGAAGAAAGTAGAATGAACATCATGCATAATACAACATATAGGGCCTGATTCACTAAAGGGCGATAAAATGTGCGCTATTTTTATTGTGCGCTAAAATTTTTACCGCGTCTTAATTTAGGCGATTTTTCGCACGATTCACTATAAGCATACTCGCGCTTTTTTACGCGCGATATTGCATGTGTTATTTAACTCGCGAAGACTATTTCAATGCGGTATTTGCTGGTACATGTGCTAAATTACGCCCGCGAATAGTCGCCGCATATGAATGGTAGCATAGAAATTGTGTATAACAATTGTCGCCGCATATAAATGGTGTATATAAATATTAGCCACATATAAATGGTATCATATAAATAGTAGATGCTTATAAATAGTAGCCGCTAGTGATGAGCAAATGTGTTCTGGTTATCTTTAGTGAAAAATTAGCAAATCTTTCGAAAGATCCACGAAACGGCAAAAATGTTGTGCGGGCAAAAAAATTGTTGCTGTGACTATTATTTTTTGACGCTTGTATCAATTTTTGTATGTGCGGTGAATTTTTGCGTGGCGAATTTTTTCATGCGTTTTGCCATTGGCGGATTGTTTTGCGAAACGCATGAAAAAATCCGCCGCGAAAAAATTCAACGCACGTCCAAAAATTTGCTGCGAATCCATGCCTGGCGAAACATTTCATCACTTGTAGCCAAATATAAATAGTCGCGCAAATGAACGCACGCCATGTTAGCCATACACGCCAATACTTGCAGAAAATTACTGTATTAAAAATGAACATTTCGCTGCAAACTGGCGGCTGCGTCACTCTAGGGGAAAAACACATACTTGAATAAATAACACTGTAAGTCCATATTTTATTGCAAAAAATCATTTACTGTACTTTTGTATAATTTTTTGCCTGTAGTAGGTGTTAATTTTCGCATAGCCGAATGCGATATTTAGCGCGCAAAAGTTATAGTGAATCATGCGATCATATTCTTTTCAGCGCAGAAATTAACGCATGCGGTAAAACTAGTGCGAGAATAACCCATTCGAAAATGCCGATTTTTCGCACGCGATAATACTATGGTGAATCGCGCGCAAATTATTTTGCGTTTTTTAACGCAAAAAAGCGTGCGATAATTTTTATCGCCCTTTAGTGAATCAGGCCCATAGAGTTTATAAGTACTTTGTGTCATGTACAGCCTGTAAGAAGCATTTTGCATCCTTTAGTACAGTGTTCCCCAACCAGTGGCCCATGAGCAACATGTTGCTCCCCAACCCCTTGGATGTTGCTCCCTGTGGCCTCAAAGCTGGTGTTCATTTTTTAATTTCTAGTAAGAAAGCAAGTTTTGGTAGCATAAGAACCAAGTATAATGCCAAACAGAGCCTTCTATAGGCTGCCAGTCCATATAGGGGCTATTAAGTAGCCAATTATAGCTCTTATTGACACCCCCGGGAACCTTTTTCATGCTTGTGTTGCTCCCCAACACTTTTTCCATTTAAATGTGGCTCATGGGTATAAAAGGTTGGGGATCCCTGCTTTAGTAAGTGGGAAAGAAAGCCAGACAGAGCCGTATGACAAGAACAATTCACATTTATTGGTTTCAACATCTATCACTCTCTAGACATGCTCTTATACACATTGGTCACATTTGCAAAGGTAGTGGAGTTACAAAGCAATGCAAGGCTGAAGAGGAACGTGTGCTGTACTCAGAGAAAGGATATGGAACATCCCACAATCAAATGGTACATTCCTCCCCAAGCTCCTGCTTTATATTATTTACACAAATACACAGGTTTAGCATAAAAACATGGATTTCAATATGGGAAAAAGTAGCTGCCACAAAAAAAAGCATTTAAATATAATCTTTTGGAGAAAGAATGCAATTTTTGTGCAAACTCCCAGCCTCCAACCCTAGGGCTGCAAAGGTAATGTCTCCATTTATAGAAAAAGTGAAGCTTTCAAAGAAAATCTTTCCACAAATGCATTAAAAGTAGACAGAGACAGCAGTACATTCACTTAGGTACAGAAGAGTAAATGCAATTGATATTTAGCCTTGTTTTAACCCCCTTTTTGCAGCTACTTTCCCCCTATTGAACCAAAGAGGTAGTTTTCTGGGTGCTTGGGATCCATTGTGGGGGTGGCTTGTAGGCTGACCCACTTGCATGAGGTAGTTTTTTGTTTTTCTCACTAAATATTTGGGAAGTTGGGAATATTTACTGTCCCATGTACTGTGACATTTGGGTCACCTGGCCACACCCCTCTAATTGATGATGACATAGCTCCAATACACTTTTACATAGACAAGACCTTGAAAAATCATTTACACATTAGTGATATACATAGGTAGTTGAATTTGTATCCCCCCCCCCACCCCTTTGCCAGAGCTATGGAAGCTTCCATAATTTGCACGGGGGTGGAAGAGGTAATGGGTTAGTCCTTGGGTTCTTTTCTCTGCAGTACAAGCACATCATTAATAGGCACAATTATACGATGGACTGAAGCAGCCGATCAGCATACCCGTAATACATTTGACAAAAATAAGGCTGACCGGCCTGTGTTTGATGCAGGAGAGTGGGCAACTGGAGCCCTGAGGGCTATTTTGTGCAACAGCTGGACACCAGCAATGTTGCCCTCAGAGCGGAATACTGATTTGGTATGATATTACGGTGGTCTAACTAAAGTGGCTTTGCAGTAGGCTTGTCTCATACTAAGTTTTCTAACTGCCTATCCTAAAAGGGAGACTAAAGCCCAACAAGACTTGTCCCCTTTTCTGAGCTCCATCTCTTTGAAATCGCCTGGTCAAGTGACAAGGACCACACCCAAAGTAATCTTCTGAGACAGAGGGCAGACCAGTGTTAGAGAGGGATGGACCTTCACCACCCAGCCTTTTTGTTGGGCTTTAATTGCCCCTTAATTAACTTGTGCACACACTGTGCAAGGAATGGATAGAAAACCTTAGCATAACAGCTGTTGCAGAAGCAAAACACTCCCAAGCCACCACGGCCCTGCCAACAGATACAGGTTGCCTATTCCTGGTCTCCTGATACACAGGGTGTGAGAATTAGTCTCAGACCAGTTAGTAATATGGCATTCAGATAAAGTCCAATGGGTTATTCACAGCCTTACAATCGCTGTACACTCAGAGAACTGACACAAAACTCACATTCAAACAGACAGAAAAAAACATGACTCCCCCATAGGTGAATATAAACCGAGGGCTAGAGATCTTGCATAGATAGTAAGGTAAGTTCTGAGACTATTTCCATGGAAACAATCAGGGATGGGGGTGTTGGGGTAGATACTGCAATACACAGATTTCCAGCAAAATACATAGTCTCTCCTAGCATGTTAGCTCTCAGTTGCCACCTCTGGCTAACTTCAGGATAACCACACCACGAGTGCAGGGAGTCTGAGGGTGCTCTACTGTGCATTTTCGGGCCAAGAAGCCCTGTATCAGTGGTGCGGATTGGTTCAAACTGATATCAGGGGGAGGAGGATTTTAGCATGTTCCAATAAACCAACCACACACAAGTGGCAAACATGCTCTCTGGCTCTTATGGCAATGACCCACAGGGCATTTCGTTATCTATGTTTTTAATGCAAGAAATACCCTGCCATTGTGCACCACTGAAATTGCCGCTGCTATGCCATGAAAAGCACATCTGCACTATTATAGGATTCAAATAACATAGAGGCAGCATTTCAATGGTGGGGTATTTTTGGGCATTTTGTCATAAGCATTTTAATGTGGACAACAGAATGCCCTATATGTCATTGCCTTTAAAGGGATAACTGTTGAACCCCATCCTCTCGTTTGTACTAGGGATAGAATCTGTGCATTACCTGCTCTCCCCCAGTGAAAGGGTTAAGAAATAACTAAAGATCCAGGGGCAAGAAATCTCGGCTCATCAGAAGCAAAATCATAACACCTATTGAACACCCACCATAAAAGAACAAAAGCATTAAAAAAAAAAAAAAAAATTCTTTTAGGAAGAAAAATATAACAAAAAAATAAGTTTTTGCTAAACCCCCGCCAAAAGAAGCAGATTAGTACTGAAGGAGAGACAGTATATGGGGCAAAGAGCAGCTCAGCCTCCTAGGGTTTAGTTGCGGCAGAGCTAATGATGGGATTTGTATACAGAGGCTGACTTGTACATCAATTATATCTTTTTATTTCTGCTTGTTGTCTAATTTGTAGCATGGAGATGCCCAATATGTGGCCTTCTCGCTATCATTTAACTCCCATCAACCCATGACCAAATTAGCCTATATTAGACTATAGCCATAGAAGGGTTATACAGCTAGGGACTGCATGTATATATGTATGCATCTACATGTGAAATACAGACATATCAATCTCCCCACCTGCTTGCACCAGGTTCTAACACGCATGGTGCCAAACACCCTAGCAACAGGAAGAAAAAGGGATTTATCTCTGCTATAACACTGACTATCCTTGCCCACAGATAGATGGGGATTCATTCTATGTTATTTGTCCTTCATAGTGGATTCGGTGATAAGTCTAGAGAGGTTGACCTAATGTCTGTATCTAAAGCTACTACTATGTTTTGCTCTGAATACCTGAGGCTGCAATAGAAAGAAGTATCCTCTTATTACACTGTTTAGGGCAGTGGCAACTTGTATATTAATCTAAGTCCCATCAACACACTTTTACCAGCTTATCTGCTGAAAGAACGCTGGGTGTTTTAGTTCTGCAACAACTGGAGTGCTACTGAGGGCTCAGCCCAGTTCCATAATATCAGTATTGATGTCAGGGTCATGGATACTGGGGTGTTTGGGGTACTGGGGGTAACAATAAGAGGGCCACAGGTTTGGCATAGCTGATTTACAATTCCACCTCCAAGTTGGGGCCCCTGCTGTGCCAATGTGCCTGTGTCCATTCCCAGGACCTGGCAAAGCTGCTGTCCTATTTGCAGGCTTCCACCACTGGCTCAGAACATTCACAAGGGTTTAAGTGCCTTTCCTTGGTACAACACGGCACAATTTCTTCATACGTGTCAGTATGGTTTCTCTTTTATACAGAGGCATGGAGAGCCCAAAGCATTCCTGCATTTATACTTATCCCCACTTTTGTCATTTGTCCACTACCCTTATGAGCAGCTCTGGGGCATATCCCAGGCTAGTAAATAATACATGTGGGCTGCCATACTGCTTCCCTTTACTGAGTTATTCCCTCTTTACTACCATTGTGGAAACCGTAGGCATAGGCAGTCCCCAGGCAGGTTAAGATATAAATACAAGTTATGCTCTAGTCGATATATTTTCCCATTTCGCTATTCCAAATGAATACTGTGCAGCACATTGGCATGGCAAACATCTGATAGGTGCGCTGAGCATCAAAGTCTGCTGACTGCTGAAAAGGGAAAACATTTAGAGTTAACCTAAACCAAAGGGAAACATATTGTGTTTGGCTTTGTGATGCTTTTTGACTACACAGCAGGTATAAAGTAGAAACCTTTGTTTCCTACATAGGGAATAATGTACCCCCTATTGTAAAACACAAGGATATTATAAATCACAGAGGAGTCCCATGACCATATAAAAGCACAAGGTCAAACTCTGAATGTTTTTAAACAGGTGATAGAACTTATAATATCCTCATATTTCAGGGGTACATTATTTGATTATAATACACAAGATTTGAGTCATCACTAGACACCTATTATAAACTGATGACACTGAGCACCATTTATAAGGATTCCTTTACAAGATATACATGGCTCTTGTGTATTATAAAGATTATCTCTTTATCTTAGCTGAAAAGCTACAGCACAACCCAGGAGAGAGGATAAATCAAACCACTGTCCCTTCTCTATCAGTTACTTAATGACTATGAACCATAAAAATCACTGCCTAATGGTACTATGCCTCTAGATAAGTTAGATTAGGGGGATGATAAATTTAGCTTTATAATTGTGCCCCAGAAGCAGCTATATCTAAACATTATAAATACATGATTAATTAATTCCCATGCAAAGGCACTAGATGATAGACAAATATTCTGGATGAGAGTAAAGCATATATATGCACATTGGAAACCTCTTGCTACCATTCAGGCACAAGCAGCGCTGCAGCCAGATGTATATTTATTGTTAGCCGGCAGCCATTTTTTTACATTCCTTTCCTCAAAATAAATTTTTTTTTTCAGCTGTTATTTATGAGTGGAAATGGATTTCATTACTCTACCCACTGTCACAATCTGATTTTGAATGTCCATCCATAATGCGGTTATAGAGTAGCCCCAAGGTTAGATGTTGTCCCTGACAGTGCACACAGTGATTCATGGGTTGGCGGGATAGCTGCTCCGTAACAAAAGAGCTGCTTGATTTGTACACGGCAAAAATATAAATAATGCTTTGGACTAAGCACGGGGGGGGGGGGTGAAGTTAAACGTGGAAATAACCTCGTTATTTGCCGCTAGGAAAAATTTATCTACTTACGTTTTTTCTATATTTTTAAAGATGATAAAATGTTGATTTCTATATTCAAAATTCATTCAATAATTATATTAATATTTCTCTTATCGTACTGTCCATCCTGATTGTTTTAAATATACTCAGAATATACTAAAAATGTAATTTAAAAACCGAGTCTAAACAAACTGAGAACTAAGCAATTATGGGGGGGTGATTAAGTTGTTGAGATTTAGTTGAGTTTATTTTAAATACTATAAACAGATTTAAGCTGATGTTACACTTATTTGGTTCCCAGCATACTGGGGATAATAATTACTGTCCAAAATCCAGTATGAAAAAGAAAAAACACACAACCCACCCCCCGAAAAGCACTAAGAGGCCCCATCCCAAAGCCAAACACAGTAGATCCCATATCCCCAGAGTCAAAATCACCGCTACATTCCTCTTCATCTCCGACGAAGTAAATCTTGTCTACAGTACAAAAAAAAGTTAAAATTTTCTAACAAAACACAAAATTGAGGTAGTTTTTGCCCAACACTATCGAAATAACTCTTATCCCTCCGAAAAAAAGAAATCTAAATTCATTGAAAAAGAAAAAAAAAAAAAAAATTACAAAATTAGTATTAAAAAGGCAACACTGTAACATTTAACCCCTCAGCGCAGAAAAGTTCTCCTCAAAAAAAGGTGTTTTATCAAAACAAAAAGACAAAAAGTTATGTTTGTAAACAGCAATGAAATGCAAGAATCTGCATTTTTTTTTTTTTTTTTTTCGTTTGTGCACCCGTGTTGAAGATAATACATTCAACTCTGTCAGGAAATAAATATATATGAAAAGAGTTAAAAAAAATATTTTTTCTCTTTTTTTTTTTTTTTTTTTGGTTCCCATTTTTGGGCTGATACTGTCTTTTTTTTTTTCTCCTCTCTTCTTCGGCTAATCCAAGTTGCCTCAATGCAGTTTCCACATGGCTTTGGCATCTCGCTCACTCCTTGGTCAGGCTAGTTTTGCATGAGTGAAGGAAGGCTTTGAAAAGCAGTGGGAGTTGCTCCAGAGGGACATTCACCAGTTTTCCTGCACAAAAGAACAATTTGATGTCTCAGACGCACAAAAAAAGAGCCAATAAAACCATCAAGTTCCTTCTGTAGAGGCACTTGGCACGCCATTTTAAGTACAGGTATAAGGACCCGTTATTCAGAAGGCTCCGAATTACGGAAAGGCCCTCTCCCATAGACTCCATTACTAGCAAATAATTAACATTTTTAAAAATGGTTTACCTTTCTCTGTAATAATAACACAGTACCTTGTACTTTATCCCAAATAATCAAAACAATCGTATTGGGTTTTTTAATGTTTAAACGATTTTTTAGTAGACTCGAGGTTTGGAGATCCAAATTACTAAAAGACCCCTTATCCAGAAAACCCCAGGTCCCGAGCATTCTGGATAACAGGTCTCATACCTGTACTATGAGCCGTCCCCTGGTATCATACAAATTACAATGCACACAAACAAACCAAGGGCACACATAGATGTTGGGACATGGACAAAGTTCTGGCTTATACTCCCACACTACTTCCTGTTAGAACTGCATTATTTCCAGTCAGGTGATCTCTGAGGGAACACACATACCCTCACAAAATGGCAACTCAAGGGAAAAGATGTAAAAGGGCAATATTTACTGATACAGGTATAGGACCAGTTATCCAGAATGCTCGGGGCCAAGGGTATTCCCGATAAGGGGTCTTTCCGTAATTTGGATCTCCATACCTTAAGTCAATTAAAACATTAATTAAACTCAATAGGATTGTTTTGCATCCAATAAGGATTATTTATATCTTAGTTGGGATCAAATACAAAGCCAGTGCTTTGTATTTGATCCCAACTGATATAAATAATCCTTATAATAATCCTTTATTATTACAGAGAAAAAGGAAATCAGTTTTAAAGGTCTGAATTATTTGATTAAAATGGAGACGGGCTTTTCGTAATTCGGCACTTTCTGGATAACGGGTTTTCACATAAGGGATCCCAATACCTATATATATATAAATAATATATATATTCGGTAAGATTCTTTAATAGGCCACTTGATATGATATAAACTGTTGGTTAAGTATACATTCTGGGGGTATAGATTGGATGCAAATGTTCCCAGTGTTTCTAATAAATGGGCCCCGCTGTGAGCAATCTGTACAGGGTATGGTCACTTACCAGCAATGTAGCGAACCTCGGGTAGGCACATCATGAGGTCTGGGAACCTGTTGGGCTGGTGCGGGTACCTGTACTCGGTGAAGTCTTGGCACACGTACCAGTATCTCTTGTTCAGTTGTTCCACCTGGGAAACACTGCTTATGCCCTGGATATCTGGTGAATAAAAAAACATAAATCATTGTCACTCTTTATATAAGCCACTGTGCTGACATGGCAGGCAGCTGAACCGTGCTAAAATTCTATGTGATACTTCCGTTTGGCTAGTGGTGCACTAATGTGTGTGAGCCGCAGCCCTGTTGTACTATGTAATCTGGCTGGATTTGGGTCTGTTTCCAGCACACAGGCAGGTTAACTGGCTCCTGATAAAAATGACTGTAGTGATAGGGGCCTTATATGGCAAGCTCTTCAGGGGCAGGGACTGATGTTTAAGGATTATGTTGGCAATATGTAATATTTGTAAATAACAAATACAGTAGTCACAAAACCAGAAAAAAAAGACAACTTTTAAACCCATGGCTCAATAACTGTAAATGTAGGCTACCTGGTGTTTGCACAAAACTGATACCAGGGGACACGAGGGGCATCATTTCTATCCAGTGGGATTCAGTTAATTCTGAATTCTGCCACTGCATTGTGAATATGGGTTTTTAATTACATAAAAGAAATGGAAATGATTTCTGATCAGAAATCAGACTCGGGCTGAATGATTCCTATTGCGCATGGGCAGGGATTCTGTTGTCCTTTGCCAAAGTCTAGAGATAAAGTGAAAGCAGCTGGCCATCAGTCACAAATCTTATCTGGATGGGAATAGTGTGTCACTGGAGCTCAGACCTGCTGCCTGTGCTTAAATGACGCGTGTTCTGGCCTTGGTGCCTGAATTTACTGACCCATTAAAATGTGATTAATACAAGGAAGTTTGCTCTGCCTGCACTCGGTGCTACGTAACCTTCTCTGTTAGTGCTAAAAGCCAAAGTGCAGGCCAGTTTCAGATACTGAGGCAGCTCTTACGTTGGGGTGAGGGACATGGACTTGCTTACCTTGGTTTAGGAAGTTGATGGCTTTCATGCAGACATACTCTTCGTTACTAACTTTGAGTTGGCTGAACTTGCGGAACAAATAGATGAGCCGCTCCATCACTTCCATTCCATCCTCACTAAACCTGCAGAAGCACAGAGAGCACTTGTACGTTACAATGAGATCTTCCCAGTCAGCAACCATGAGCCTCTGCTACCCATATTCATGGGTTTCATGCCAGTCCCTCAAATATCATAAAGCTCTCATTGGCTACAGGAGTTGTTTTTAATCCCACCACCAACTGAAGTTCTCTAACATTTGATTCAAAACAGGTGGTAACTTTGGGGGCCCAGATGCCCCCTGCTGTTAATCACTTGCAATTCTGTGTGCATTGTGGGTCATCTGTCAGTGTTGGGCAGTGCACAGTGCATCGGCAGGTATTTAAGAGAAGCCTTTTCATATCCTGCTGCTATCGGAACCATAGAAAGGAGGCAATACTGTGTGTATCCCACCCAATGTATATTGTACATTTCTATTACAGTTTTACTCCAGCTTGAAAGAAGTGGAACCCTTATTTAAAAGAAAATTCTAAGGCATATTTTTAAAACTGAACCCTTGCCCCATACACATAGCTCTGCTGAACAATGAGGATGATTGGTCAGTAGGGGAAGCTAGTTTTATTAGGGTTCACTATGAGACAGATTCTAAAGGTGCCCATACACGTTACCAAGCGAGCGGAACTTGTCCCGATATCCCCACCTACGGGTGGGCAATATCGGTAAAATGTAGGCTAATTGGATCGTTTCGCCCTGGGGCCAAACGATCGAATCTAATGGTGGCAATGGCACAGTCGTTTTGGGGGACCACATCAACGAGCCAATGCAGTCCCCTATCCGACTGAATCTTTTAACCTGCCCGATCGATATCTGCACAATTTCAGGCCAGATATCGGACTAGTGTGGCCGTTGTTTCTGCCCCTACACGGGCCGATAAGCTGCCGAATCGGCAGCTACAATCGGCCCGTGTATGGCCACCTTAACTTTGCAAAGTTGTAGAATCTCTAGTTTAGGCCAGGGTTAAAGGAAACGTCTGGTAAGAGAATAAGGAAAGAAGACAGAGGCGGCTGAGTGAGACAAAGCTGGGATCCCCCTGCACAGGAAGCAGAGTTACTGGGTGCCCAACAGAGCGGCACTGACACATATTTATATATTACCCTACTAATTAGATGAACTGCAACTGTTCCCTTGAACTGCTCACCCAAAGGGAAATAAAGTAAAACCCTTTAATTAACTATTTAGGTACAATTTTCACGTAAGCTCAGCAGTCAACAAAAAAAAGTTTTATATTGACTAATTTGTAGCCACTAAAAATGACTCGAAAATAGAGAATGAATCTAAACTGTAAGTAATGGAAGCCAGGGCATAAAGGATTGGGGCCACGTAGCTGAGAGGAGCTATAGGGCTCATATTGAACTACTGATGCTGGGGAAACCCTACAGCAACTAATTATTGAAGGTGACGGTAATGTTAGTGTTCCCTTAATGAACTGAATTACTGCTCTGGTTGTAACTACCTGCATGCCTTAATGACGCTGGAATTGCGAGAAAAAAAATCTTAAACTGGCTTACAATGCTGGGGGAATGGAAGTTTGGCACCTCTGATTCGCCAGTGCTGCACGTGCCCTTTAATACACCAACTACTTGCATTTAAGCCCTGTGAGTTCTTTCCAATGCTGGGCCTTACTGGAATGCAGATTTATTAAAAAAAAAAAAAGGCAGCTTGGCATGAAGCACAGTAATATAGGGTGTGTTGAAATGCCTTTGTAGAGATGGCGGTTGTTTAGAGAGATAAAGCAGGTGCAAAGACTGCAGGGAGAAACCATGTCCCACGCTGGGCTGCTCTGGGTGACCCCTATCCTTTGGCGCTGGCTGAATTCTAATCACAATATACCCTCGCCTGCCATCCCTTTGGCACACCAAGTGCTTATGTTAGTGATGGGGGCTGGAGAAGGTTCATCTGTGCTATTCCCAATGGGGTTTACATGGCAAAAAAGCGGTGCAGTAACAGTACACGCTCCATGCAGAGCTGTCATTGTTGCCCTAATGGGGATGTAAACCAAACAAAAAATGTTGCCTAATATTGTCCAGTTACACCTATTTAATGTTATTTGCTATTATAACTGCAGTATCTGTCCTGGTCTATTCTTAACCCTGACTTTTAACACAACATGGCAGGAGACAAGCTTTATACAGAACCAGCTGTTCAGAAAAGTACAGAAAAAACACTGCTTTTGGTACCAAATACATTGACAAATAACTTCAAACCCTGATGGCAAATTTGCAATGAGCATATAAGAGAGTTGCTTAGGATAATATAATATTTTATGAGATTTTATAGATGAGGATTTGCAGAAAATATCTTACATTTAGGGTGTCTCTGCACCAGACTTAATGTGAGTGAAATAATTTTGCACTTTCATCATACACAGATTTTCTCTCCTATCCGATGCTGCCACACACTGGCAGAACCACGTTCTATGTCTCCTTGGCCAGAATATAAGCAGAATATTCCCAGAAACACCTCTGAATTCCACGTTGTTGAAACAATGTGCCTAATTACTGATATTCTTCATATATATCATTCCACCCCCTACTTATTTTATGTAGCAGGAACAGCCTACATGCATTTATGTTTGTATGTATTACAAATAGTATATAAAATAGTATAGTAGCTCTTGCCCAATGGATCTTCTACCCTGGGAACATGGATTAGCGCAATGTGCAAGCTCTCCCAGCTGCCAGTGCAAGTCTTTTGCCTAAAGTGAAACCTGTTGGAGGTGTAGGGGGAGTATGGGAGTTCCTAAATAATGTGTGGCAGTGGGAGCTTGTTAGTGGTGGATCTGAGCACGCTGCCACAACCCCTAAATCAAGTTGCAGACCAGAGTGAGATAAGAGCCTGATTACAAGGAACACACATCATTAATCAGTTTTCATATTACAGACCTGAGAAGCAGATAAGGGGGACAGAGGCCCAGAGCCAGGATGGCTGGTCTAACAAAGCCCCCCAGCTCCTGCCTGCTAATTAACGACTGAGTGGCCAGAGATCAGACTTGCACACTCATTTTACATTAAAGCAAAGTCTGAACTTTGGGGGCATATAGTGGAGGTAATGGAAAGGGCAACATGGTTCGGCTGCTGCCCTCTGCTGCTTCGGTTTAACCCTTACTCCACTGAAATTATGTGAAGGGAATTAGCCTAACATTCTAGCAGATTCTGTCCGATGAGGATTCAGTTAATATAAACCCAAAGCAACCACAGAAAAAAAGTAGGCAGTCTAGCAGTCTAGATAGAATGGTGATAATGAAAAAATGGTATTCCTATGGCAGCATCTGCTTCTTCTATATGGCACACCACTCATCCCAATGTTAAGTAGCTTAACTGTGTAAATGTTTGTGTGGGGATTATATGTATTGGTAGCTAATTGATATTACAACAAACAAGGCCAATTATCTGCTGATACTAATGCACTTACAGCTGTGAGTGTGAATGGTAAATAACTGGAAGAAGAAATAATGCCATATCCTGCCAGTTATTTACTGTGCTAGTTTTGTATGGGATGGTGATAGGCAAAACCTTTGCCAGTGTGTGCCAACATACAGCGAAAATGATACTCCGTCTAAGGGCAATATCAGACAGGGTGATTTAGCAGGACAATAAACCTGGAATGAGCCACCCCTACAAGCTATAAGAATAAATGCAAATCTTTTCACTCAGTCGGTTACACTCTATAAAATGATATCAGTGCAGTAATATTTGTGACTATCCCCCAGCTACCCATAGGCCCCGCACTGACCTGTGCAATTCGTCCTCAGAAGGAGAGTACTTGGAAGTGACGTCGGCCAAGTCGCCAAAGATCTGCTTACTGTACGTGGTGAGCGACGAGAGCAAGATCAGCTCCTGCCATGTTGTGCTAAGCAGACATGTGTAGTCCTTGATGGACAAATCACAGAAAAATGGCAGCTTCTTCACCCAAGTGATCTGCCGGAACAGCAGCTCATCTGCCAGCCGGCACAGCAAGGCAAACAGCTCTGACTGGGTCACTTTGTACCTGGGGGAACACAATGATACCATTCAATTATGGCTCAATATCTAAGACCCATTTGGGCAACTCTGTGTGTGTGCACAAGCACATAGATTCCTGTATGTTGAATTCACAGACACCTATGTAGACTGACTAGCCAGGCTTTCAGGCTCATTGATTGGCCAGCTAAGTCTGTAGCATTTACTTTGCTATAGTCAGTCTATGTATTCTTAAGAAATGCCTTTATATATAGTTATCGATTAGCTTGCATACATAGAGTGACTACAATGTAATTGCACAAACAGCAGCGCAAGTTACTGTTCCTACAACATTTATTTATAAGTTATACAAAAAGCAAACTGTAGTTGTATGGGAATGTGTAAGTGGATGCCCTAAAGTTATTGTTGAACTACAACTCCCACATGTCCTGCCAGCTCACTTGGCATGTATGGTTTAAGTTGCTAGGTGCTAAATAACTCGATTGCTGCTGCTCTGAAAACCAAGTGATATGTGGCTCATTTTATGTTTTTCTCATAAATAACCAAGAAATAAAGTTTAGGTGTTTGTTAGTAACTCAGGAGAGATGGAAAGTGGGTTGGATTTTTAGACCTTATTCAAAGTCTTTTCCAGGTTTTCTATCAGATAGGAAAGTTGGGCAGGTGGGGGTTGAACTTTAGATGTCAGTCAAGAATAGTTGGACCACTCCTCTCTGCTCAGAACACAAGCTGCCGGTCAGATCCGAGCCAGGTTAAGCAGATTCCCATGATAGTTCCCCTTTAAATAAATACATGGAACTATATATAATTCTATTCTATTCTGGGTAATGAATAAAAGCCACCCAATGAAAAAAGGTATCTATTCTAAAGGTTAGGACACACACACTTACCCATCCTCTATAAGCATAGGCGTACTGAGAGGTTCTATATCCTCAGCCGTAAGCAGCTGGTTAATGAGTGTGTGCGACTGCGGGTCAAGACTTCGTGACTGTGTTGGGATTAATGTTGGGTGAGCCGAGTAGCTAAAGAGATGAGGTAGGTATTGATAGTGCATTGGACCCGGCGTCCCCAAATATTGGTCCCGTAGTGAGCCGAATCCATTGAGTTCCATTGACCTACTGTATGAAAAGACAAAGAGGTGGGGTTATTCTAGAGGCAGATGAGAAATGTACAGTTACATTCTAGTAGCAACTTAACTTGCTCTTCAAGGACAAGGGACACTTTGCCAGCTGCTAAAAGTAGTCCCAAAATGCCCAAACTTATCCCCCTATTACCCTCTATGTGAACAAAGCTGTGCAAATTTCCTGCAGTAAAAAGCCCCAGATAGTCCCATGTAAAGTGTATGTATGTGTACTATACAAATAACTGCTCTGTTTAATATACTCGCTGCTCCATAAATTCCTGAGGGTTCTACACAGCCATATTGGCTGAGCTGCCCAATTATATTCATTGACTTCCCACCTGGAGGAAGGGGTAGACACAGGGGAAGGCTGATTGCTTTCTGAGACTCCATTCCCAGGAGAGCTGTGGTCACTGTCACCATTATTACTCCATGATGTATTGGCCTCCTCTTCAAACTCCTGTCCAGACATTATCCGCTCAATCTCTTCATCGGAGATCTGCAAGGACAAATCCGCAGTATTAAATTCCATGCAGTATAAAACAGTATAGCAGGACTCCCTGATGGCTACAGTTCTGCAATGCCAGGTGGTTCTCAAAGCCTTAGCCAAGCTACTTTCATTTTATTCTAATTTAATATTGCTGCACGTTGCTATTTAGACATTGCCACTAGGGGGTGCTGATGTACTGTTAATATACAGTATTGCATTTAATTGTCATACTTAGAAACTAAAATGACTTCTGATTCTGATACACATCCTGTTTAGGTATGAAAATGCCAGGACTCCTTGCCATATGCAGAATCCCCAGTTTCTATACAGTGTGACATTTCTGCATATTAAACCATTATAACTACAGTGCCCCACTGATCTATGTGTTTACTTACCTGTACAGGGCCGATGCTCTTGTTCCTTCCTCCAGGCATTCCATCTTCTCTAATTGCTGAAAAACAAGTTCCAGTCATTTAGATTGAGGTGTTGAAAAAAATGATAAAGTCAGGAGAAATTAAAAAGCTAGGTGTTACAGGAGAACATAAATGTTATCACATTTAAAAGGGATTTTCTTTGCCCAACAGAGGGAGCTGTTGCTCCATCACACTGCTATCTTGCAGGATTGTGTACTAAAGGAGATCTTACCCCCCGCCCCCTCAAATTAATTAGTATAAACTTTTTACTCAGAGTAATGTTTTCAGTGATTACTAAGATATTACCAGTTTTAGACTACGCTAGGATTTTAGCTTAGTATCTTTTTTTGATGGCCCTGAGTGCCATCAACCCTAAATGTATATGAATTCAGCTAACCTTTAGTGCAGTGACACTAGAATCAATGGCAGTCTGGTTTATGCTCTGGCTGTCATATCTGAAGTATCAGTGATTCGGGTGGCAAATGCAAGCCTCTGATGGGCCTCAAGCCCATTGCACTTGGGGACCCCTTCAAGGTGCCCCTGTGTTTACATCACCCCTTGAATTTGCAATATCAGAGTAGAAGAGGGGAAATTAGCGCAACTAACCCTTTGCATAATAGAAAGGGTTAATTATACAAAGAATACATTTAATATTTATATTTTTACTTTTTACAACCAAAAGGTTTTTTTTCTAATTTTAGATGTAATGTGCAAGATGACCAAGAAATGGCACTGCTGCGGAACCACTTGTTAAATGGAATATAATCCATTACAAAAAGCCAGTTGGGTCAATCAGCAGTTCCAGCCCTGTAAGTAAGGGGAACTTGGTACAGAACCAAGATGCGGAGATGACTGAATGCAGGTTTAAAAAGTTTTAAAAGTTTAACTTTTTCCCTCTTTACCTCAAAAGATATATCAACTATTGCTATTTATTGTCACCCTGCCATAGTGCTCTAAGGGTATCAGCAAATTCATGTACAGCTCAGATCATCTCCTGACTGATATTCAGCCGGGACCTATGGGCTGACCCAGTAGCCCCACACAGGGCAGTGCACATGTCTAATTTTAACAACCTGATCACTCTGTATATCTCTAGGGAAGATGAAAGGCTTCTGTGTAAAGTCACTGTCTCTGGTGTCCAGCGTCATCGCTGCGGGAAATGAAACCTGAGCTCGCCCCACCTTCCTTTCAATTGCCATATTGGATTTGGAGGCAAGTCTTTCCTGTGTTTTCATATTGTGAATTACACCTGTGGGTCAGGTTTGGGCTTCCACTGGTCAACAATGGCTGTGACGAGTACCTAGTTTGACTAACACAGGCTGCAGTCAGTTCTGGAAGAATGTAATCTCCTTATCAGTAATGCCGCAATAGACTAAGGTCTTGTACTGAATACAATAATGGGAATGGTAGGTCAGGTGTTTCCCATGACAACAGATCTCTCTTTTCCACAAAGAAAGAGCAAGAATGGGTTGGTTTTTGTTGTTGTTTGTCATTTTATCAGTAATAACCAGATTCAAAGATACACTTTATCTCTGCACCAAATCCAAATAATTATAGGCTCTATACATACACTATAAATGCACCAAAATCACTTCAGTTAATGACACACTACTAGACTGTATTACTATTCCAACAGTGTTTTAAAACTGCTAGCACATTTAAGGACAGCTAATATTCACAAAGTAGATATTAGCCTATATATGGCAATCTAGCTACAGATCTTGTAGGGAAGCTTGGATTCATACTTGTGCACTTATGTGCCAAAATCCACTCTATGTGCCTGCACCCAGGCCCACGCAATGGCTCCACGTGCAGGCACAGGGAAAGGCTCACGCCAGAGTAGGGGCCGATTCTTGGTCTGCGGTTATTTGCAGGCTGAGAATTAGCCCCGTGTGGCATTAGCCTAAAAGCCTTAGCTAGGCCATCCCCATATGGATCATATAGCAAACACAGAATAAACAGTTCTGGATGGAAGAGAGCCTCTCTCTGGATATTTGGGCAATATGCAATGGCTATGGCTAAAACACAGAAGATAACGTGAATTCTCAAAGACAATTTCTGTTTTTTTATCTCATACATTTCCCACAGGTCTAAAAAGGCAGCTAGAAGTGGCGACACATGGTCCCAAATGATATTTGCACACTTTAGTTCTATTTATGTGCATGGCCATATTGCTCTGATCGGCTAGCTATGTGTAACTTCAGGCTCAAGAGTGCAAACAGAAATATCTGTATCGCTAAATAAAAGGAATCAACTAATCTGGGCAGAGAAGGGGGGCTATAAACTGGAGCCTATTAATGATCACCAATCAGCAATCTTCCGATACCCACACAATACCTTTAGTACAACCTTCAGTCAAATGTTTAGTCAATGATTTGCTGAGAAAACCTTCAAAAGCAAGGACATGGGCATGACTCAAAGCCTCTTTTGGAAACAAGGGGGTTAGAGTAATTGAATAGCATTGAATTGTTGTTCTCTGTAATATATTTATTTCAAAACTCTAAATACTTTGCTTTGGTCCCTTTTAAGGCTGATGGCCCACGGAGTGAGTTAGCGCCCCTAATAGATCTCTGCTACGGGCGACTAACTTGCTACAAGGGCCCTCAAGTCTAAGGAGCACTTTTTGCCCATTCTTCCCCACAGATTCGCTGTGGGTTGTTCAGGTGATACTTTTAAAACATGGAGTTTGGACTTGCAGTACATTCAACTTTTTGTTCTTGAGCCACTGCAGCATTGCTTTTGTCTAGGGCTACTGCATACCACCCACACCTAGACATTTGAATTTGACACCAAATCAGGGCTTTACTTGTATAGCATGTTCTCTTACTGTATTTATTTTGCACCACTCCTCTTTTTGTTTTTAAAGGATGCTGCCACCATGACGGACTTTTGCATGGCTGCTTTTGAATTCTGGATTCTTTGGTGCCACCTTTCTTCGCAGGCCAGCATTATGCAGAGCTACTGATATGGCTGACCTGTACCTAAAGTAAAGTATGGTGGCACAGTAAGCCTTTCCCAGCAAGGAGTGCGTTTTCTTGGTAAAAGGATTCAAGGAAATGCCCTGAGAGAACCTTTTCAAGTTTGGGTTAAACTGAAACAGTGGTGAAAATGAATCTTTCCATTACCCCTATCACATACCCAAAGCCAAAGGAGCAGATCTTATAATGGCCAGCTTTAGATACACAAGCACTAGCAGAGCAACATGAACAGCCTGCCGTCAATCGGCCGGGCATGACGAGTCCAAATTACTGCTGAGCTGATCTCGAGTGGCCAAACAATGTAAAGCTATTATTTCTGCAAATGATGGCAGTACACAATATTCAAGTATGGGCACTGAATGCGAATGCAAACAGCTAATTTCACTTATTTATAGACAGAAATATGCTTCTAATGTATATCAGTGTCACATCGAAAAACTCATTTCGAGAGTCAGTGCTTTGAAATAAAAACATCACAGAGAACAACATTTCAGCATAGAATTAATTATTCAGTAAAATATCGTATAAATATTGTTTTTCAATAGAGCAAACTCTGCTTCAGTTTAGGAATTAAGACTATATTGTAAGAAACGTGATTGCTTTTGGGTGCGGGGCATAAGCAAAAGGAGATTGAATGAAAAATCATTTAACAGCCCCACTCCATATTTAATACGGAATTTGGCCATTGAACAAATCATTTCTTCTACTGTATGATTCCACTAGAACTACATGTACTGGAGTCAGTCAACCAATCAGGAGGGCTGTTGGATCAGTGCAATGTGACTTTTCCATGTTTGTGCCATAATGTAATATCCATCAAACAAGCCAAATAGTTTGGATACAGTAGAACCTGTGTAGGGTCATCTTTTCCCATAATAATTCCTGGTTTTCCAATTTGTTTTTGCGTTTTGCCAAATTAGCACCAAATTAATTTACAAAAACCATATGAACTTTTAATAATAACTTTTGGTTTTCCCTATAATATCAGACTGAATTTAAACACCCCATGTCCATAATAACTTTTGGTTTTCCCTATAATATCAGACAGAATTTAAACACCCCATGTCCCATAAACCAAAAGGGAAAACACAGTTTGTTCTATGAATAGATTTATATAGGGTGTCATACAGAACATTTATATTTTTAATTCTTTGGCCCTAGTGCTAAGTTGCCTGCCCCCCATACCCCCCAAGTAAGCTCGCAAAACAATGTGGCAAGTAGTCCAGGGTGGGGCAGCTGGCACCAGAAGGCGTGCAACTGTGCGGGGGGGGGGGGGGGAGATCCTTTTAAGTTAACTTTTGGCATGTTAAAAATGGCTAATTTTAAGCAACTTTTTATTAGGGCTTTATTTTTTATTTTTTCATATTTTTTTTTTTTTATTTGGTTGCCTTCAACTTCTTCTAGTTTTCAAATGGGGGTCACGGATCTCAACATCTAAAAAAAATAAATGCTACAATTTTAATGTTATTGATTACTTAGCCACTTATCCAAATCAATGTCTGGTTGCTAGGATAATTTGGACCCTAGCAACCAGATAGCGGCTGAAATTCTGAACTGAAGAGCTGCTGAATAAAAAGTGCTATAATCAGAAATTATATAAAATGAAAAACAATTGCTAATTGTCTCAGAAAGTCACTCTCTGCATTATGCCAAGAGTTAATTTCATGTTAAACAACCACAAATATTGTAAGAGTAAAAGTAGAGATGCACATGGAGCCATACATGACTGATGAACCAAGGTTTCTGCCTTTATTAAGGTTCTTTAATAAAAGACTGATCCAGTCTGTCTTTATCCTTAGCAGGGGACTGTCTTAAGGCAACCAAGTGGGTTTTGAGTTACATGTTGAAGACAGGGAACATTTTACATTTGAATCTGTGAATATTAGGCCGGTACGTTCACTCTGGGGTTAGCTAAACAATGACAGTTTATTTACACTATACTAACCTGACACAATAATTCAACTTTCAGCACATTTTCCTGCATCACTCTGATGTACGTGTCAACCCTTCTACTTACACCCGAGCTACCACCTCCAGCCCGGCCTAACACAAGGGCCTGCGCATTTCAAAGACACAATATGTTAGAGCCATAAATTACTGTACCACTTTCCTGCCTCTCTCTCGGCTTCCTAACTTTTGACCTTGTAAAATACAGTGGAGTCTAGGAAGATACTGTAATCATGGCTGGTCAAATGGCCAAGGCTTGCACCCACCCCCCACCTTCTTCAAGGGGGGGGAAGCATTATTTTACCAAATATTTTTTTAAGTTCAGAGTCTGTAGATACAGAATTTCAGGGGAGGTGTGAGGATGTGAAACGCGAGGAGTCCAAGTTATTTTAAGTAGGTGACCATTCCATTGAAGAAGGGTTTTACTGGTGGACCATCTTGCTCCTTTAGCCAGTTTTCAATACAAAATATGGGCTCCAGGGATTCTATGGCATAACTCAAATGATTAAACCTATAAAAGATCCCATGTAATAATTAAACCTTTTTATCCTACTTTGTCGCTGCAGCGTTGTGGCACAGGTATTGCATTTAGTTTTGGTGGAGCTGGTGGTTAATAACAAGCAGGATACCTAAGCTTGTTGGTGTTTTATTGGCCAAAGTTCTCTTTAGCTGAATTCTCCTACTTCTGTCCTTGACCTAGATATCCATGGATCTGTCTAAACTGGTAGACAGGAATTGTTTGGAAAGTCTGGAACAAAGCATTATTATCATAAATGTGTTCAATGTTTATATATCTAGAATGCTGATGTATGGAGACCTAGCATATAAAACCTACATTTTGCAAAGTGATAGTGACTGATTTAGACAGCAGAGTGTAGAGCAGCCTATTGTTGGAAGCATATGGAGAGCTGAGCAGCTTGGCACCTAAGTGTGGCTGGAGTGCAAGTGTAACTTTCTGTAAATACACGGCCAGGTTTGGGTCTAGCAGCTGGGTGAGAACAGACTATTGCCCCCAACAACTGAACTTCAGATTCTGGCCAGGGTAATTAGAAGAGTGTTACCTTGAATATTAGGGCAGGGAATACTCATTGGCACACTGAATTCATACAAAATTATTCCTCGCATTGTTTAGAATACCATGAAAAATATCAGTGATACATTAAAGGAACAGTAACACCAAAAAATGAAAGTGTATAAAAATAATTAATATATTATATACTATTGCTCTGCACTGGTAAAAGTTGTGTGTTTTCTTCATAAACACTACTGCAGTTTATATAAATACCCTGCTGTGTAGCCATGGGGGCAGCCATTTAAATTGAAAAAAGGAGAAAAGGCACAGGTTACTAAGCAGATAACAGATAAGTAGCATAGATTCCCATTGTATTCTACACAGTTTATCTAGTATCTTCTTATGTAACCTGTGCCTTTTCTCCTTTTTTCAATTTAAATGGCTGCCCCCATGACTACACAGCAGCTATTTCTATTAACTATAGTAGTCTTTCTGCAGCAAACACACAACTTTTACCAGTGCAGGGCAACAGTACATTATATTTTAATTATTTTAAAACATTTTTATTTTTTAGTGTTACTGTTCCTTTAACAAACTCAAGGAATAATAAGACTAAGACAAGCAAGTATTCTCAGTAAATACTGCTGGAATCAGATAGGCAAGTCTCTTATAGAATTACAAAAAAGGGAAATCTACACATCCACCAAGTGTTCACAGTTAATATGAGCGACATTGAAAATTCAGAGTCCTACTGTAGGTTCCAGTATTCAAAGAAAGTACTCATCAACAGGTAACAGGCCCCGTGCTGGCTGTACAACTTTCAAATTCAATCCAAATAACCTGGAGAGTACGCATGTTCCTCAGTGCAACAGTGTAATTTATTGAGATATCACCGCACTCTGTGATATCTCAATAAATTACACTGTTGCACTGAGGAACATGTGTACTCTCCAGGTTATTTGGATTGAATTCAAAACAGCGACATCCCATGAACTGTACCTTTCCACGTATATGCAGCCCACAATAACCAGATGTACTTTAACCAGAAGCAAGAGGGCAAAAATGGTCAACGAGAGCTGCTTATCTAAAGCTGCCCATACACAAACAGATATTATCGAACAAAGTTTCGTATGATACTCGGTGCGGGTATGGTGGATCGACAAGACGATCAACATTGCAAAAGCTTTGGATACTGGTCGTCTCGTCTATCAGGCAGGACAAAAGATTTTGATCGTGCACCATTGAAGGCGCCCAAGCAAATTATGCGTTTAGGGCTGAATTGTTAGATGGGGTAGAATCCCTATTGTTTCTACCTCTATATCTGACGATTCAGCCCTGAACCTCAGTGAAGGGTGGGAACAATCTTTCCTAATTGATCGCAATTGTAAGGTGTATGGCCACCTTTAGGTTATGGTGCATTTCAGTACGATCACAATACACTGATAAGCCCCAAAGAGGGCAAAACCAGTTTCCATCTGGGAACTCTCCTAGCTGTGCTGTAAAACTGAGAAGGTAAACCTAAGGCTGATATCTCATGGAGAGATTTCATTGCCTGCAACAGGTCTCTGCTCCTGCCCGCGACAAATTGCTCCAAAATGCCTTTCTACTGGCAACAAAATGATTCGCTGCTGGGAGGCCTTTGCATGGCTTGGGTTTTTCTCCTATACAGGGAAAAAGTTTTGTTCAATAGGCTGTGTTATTTTGAATTAAAGCATTTCACACATGATACAAGATGGTTGACCCAATTTAATGGTCTTCTGCCATGTCGGCCTCTGTGTAAGTGAGGCCTTTCACAATGGTTTACAATCAATTGTCCAGACAACGACATCCTATGTCACTGTACAACCAAAATCTTTGAAATCCCCATTACCCATGCATCTCTTGAATGTTCTTTCGTTCTAATGTGCTAATGTGTAGAGGGTTTAGCTAATTTTTTCACCAATTTTAGTCTCAATACATCGTAACATAGTTAGTTAGGTTGAAAAAAGACATACGTCCATCACGTTCAACCATAGTGCCTATATATAACCTGCCTAACTGCTAGTTGAATACCTTGGATACCCCAAATTATCAAGTCCTCTGTTATGAAATTTAATACCATATCCAATATATTACCTGCCTGCATACAGAGTCTGTGCTGCCCTTTTTTGGCAATAATTTATTATATAATATCCTGCCTTAGTTCCTTACCTTTACGGTTCATCCCCATCTGGAGGCACTTAAGTAACCGGCAGTACTGGCAGCGGTTCCTTTGCTTGCGCGACATAACACAGTTCTTGTCCCGGCTGCATCTGTATACGCGCTTGTTGCAGATGCTGCGCTTGAAGAACCCCTTGCAGCCCTCGCAAGAGATGATGCCATAATGCAGTCCTGTGGCACGGTCCCCGCAGATAAGGCATGCTCTCTGATCAACGCGGTCATCTGTAAAGTGAAAATAATAAATGGTGAACATTGGCTTTCAAAGACTTTATTCTCTGATAGACACTTGTGTTATACTACAGGCATGGAGATCCAAATTATGGAAAGACGCCTTATCTGGAATACCCTTGGTCCCAAGCATTCTGGATAAGGGGTCCTATACCTGTACAATGCAAAAACATATATGTGCACAGTAACAGAAGCAATCACTGTTTAGTAAACCAGCTCTGGTGTTTTCTCTTATAGCATTATTTGTTTTGCAACTCATTATTGCTCTCTATTGCACTTTATTAATGGACCCCATCATTTCAGGCAGGGAAATAATGCCTGCAACTCTCAAGAAAGCCTGCTTGGTCAAAACTATATGCTCTTAATTTGTGAAGAGCGGTTTAAAGGGGTTCAAATGAGAAACTAGAATATGTGTAGGAGCAGGTCTGAATGAAAGATAAGTAATAAAACGTAATAATAACAGTAGAACTATAGTCTCAAAAAACAATGAAATAAGAATAATGAAGACCAACTTAAACGTAAAGAACTGGCCATTTTAAAGTCTAACCTGCCATATACTACCCATATCTGGACTATACTGCACCCTGGTTCAAACCCCTACCTGCCAGTGACTGCCCTGAAGGCTGCATGGGTGAAGGTTGCAGGGAAGAACTAGTTTCATGGTGTGTTTCAGGGTAGTGCATCAATGGATCTGCCACTGCTAGTATTATGGTTTCCCTGAGCAGAATACTTGTAATGCTCCTATTTAGTCTAAATAACCTGCAGAAGGCTGTGGACATTACAGCTGCCACCCATGTCCCACTGCCCAAGGTTTCTGAACTATGTGGGGAAATCCAAAGCCATTCTGCAGAGAAGATACCAACATGGTGACACCTATTCCATCACAAACATCAAAGGCGGCATTTTATTTTATAGGGATTAATTATTCAACCCCATCCCATGCTACGTATCTCACATCCCGACAGTGGATCATGATCTATTTTACACGATACTTTAAAAACACAATGCATTCAGATACAAAAATTTTTTCCCCTTAATATTTTACGCGCAGTGCCTGTTCATTGTAAGACAAAGGGAAGGATTTACAGGACAGATAAAACCCCAGGCTGCCAGATACAGCAGGGAGATAAATTAAAGAGAGTTATTTTAACTGACTTGGCAATGTGAAGCGTGAGTTAAGATTAAACGCAGATCCAAGATAATGAGGATACATCTAGGTTAACGAAGTTGAATGTTCCAGTAATCATAGTGACAGTTTCCCCTCTCCGTCTGACATCGACGTCGCTGGAAATGACGGCACGCCAAGGAGGATCGGGCTCACCGAGTCAGCAGCCCAATTCTGTCGCAGTGGGAACGTTGAAATCAGACAATATCAGATCTCATATGACAGCTCCCCTAGCTCCCGGCCACTCCATTTGCATTTTCCTCTTCTTTTGGGGCAGAATAAAAAGCAGCTTTAACCTCTTAGTTGTCGCATAGGAGAGGCAAGGCAGCGCTTTGTGGTTTGCTGGCTGCCGGCCTTGCTGGACTACAAGGGGTTAACATGTGCATCTACACTACAATGAATTACAATCTACTGTATATAATGTTTAAATAATTCAGTTTTTGGGACGCGTGCCCACAGGGTGAAGTACTGTGCTGCCACCGTGCACCGAATCCAGGGCGATTTCAGCTTTTCGCAGTGCGCACAATTTTATGGCAGTTCACGGTTTGTTGCTAATAAACAATGGAACACTGACAGTAACACAATCCAGCCATTCATGTTCATTAAGGTGCTATAGAATTCCTCTTTCTGTATAAATAATTCAACTTACAGTATTCACAAATGTTGAAATCGTGGCACAGCAGCCAGGAAAGCACAAAAACATTATGAGTCGGAATATCCACATTTGCTTTTATTGAAATATGGGAGCTGCCATAATGCTTGCAGAGAAAAAGATGAAGCAACTACGGCCTATGGGCCATTTTGGGGGGCATTGATTTGGGGCAATCAGTGATTAGTGTGTTTAATACACCCTGGGCCACACTTGCCTTGATCATGTCCGGAGTGAGATACAAAATAGGCCTTGGCAGTTTAAGTACACAGAGGCCCAAACAGCCCCACCAGCCCAATTCATAGTGACTTTTCTATGGCACCTTACAGCAGCCAATCTGGCATTTGCCAGAACTCACTGATTGCCAGTCTGGGCTTGAGATCCCCTTGTTTGGCCCATGAACCACATAAATGGATCTGTGTGTTGCAAAATAATATGGTGGGACATCCAGAAAAATCTGCATCCAATTCAAATGAATATAAAGAGAAAGAGCATTCATGAAGGATAATATAAAACCATAAACCCATTATTTTCTATAAGAGAATGAACATTAAGGGCACCCCTGTGACTCACAGAGAATCGTATTCATGTGGTTAGTGGCTGATAGAGGCGCTTACAGCTGCTAGTAAACACAATGTGAGTATGTGCTGTAGCCGCTGAGTAAACATCTTAATCCCTTTATCCCCCACTGACCCCTGGGAACCACCTGTGCTGACAACCTTGATTTATCAGGAGGCAGAACAAACAAAATATTGATTTACAAACCACACATGCCTCTAAATATTGTGCACAACTGCACTATGTCAAGTATAGGCTCTGGTTCTTTCTGCCCCCCCCCCCCCCCCATATCCAAATACCCTTGCAGTTTACTTTTGTTGCCTTAAGGGGGGCAAACACAGAAAATCTGATTACGCACATGGATGTCCAAATGTAAGAAGCATTTCTATTACAGAATATAAGTACAATTCTGCCCCCGGTGACACTGGGATCTCCAGGTTGGCAGGAGTATTCCCACATGCAGGGTACCTTTCTCTATGCTAAATACTAAGGGAATGCACCAGTACCTTCATGTCATTCTACTTTTATTTAGCGATGGGAGCCAAGGCCTTCAGGAATTCCTTTCAAGGAGCAGTAATGTCATGAAACTGTCATCGGGTGCTATTTATATCAAAAGAGCAGCGCTGACCTCACAATAGTCCCAGAGAATCAATAGGCTGAAATTCTAGAGAATAACCTATTCACCATTACTGTACTGCCGGCATAGCTTGGCCATCACAGTTAGTGAATAGGGAACAGGCTCAGCCATGGGTTTGTGCACATAGAGTACACTCATGAATGAAAAGCAAGAAAGCAAGGCGGGGGTCACTATAAAGACAATGGAATGTTGGTGCCTATGGGTGCCCATACTGTTATGGAAAGATGCTGGAATGCTAGCTCAGTTTCAGTGAGCCTGCCCAACCTCATCAAATGAGTGGATCTGCTTCCCATGTGTCCACCTAAGGAGGGTGATACTAGGGCCAAACAAGCAAATTCAAACAGCGGGCATAGGAGGCATCGGACTGCATCGAGCTGATGCGGCCCCCAATCTAAGGGAAAATCGAACCTTGCTAATGTGGCCAATTTGGGCCAGATATTGGTTGGGTAGGCCCGCCTGGGGTGCCCATACACGGGCAGATAAGCTGCTGAATCGGTCTGAAGGATTCAAACTGGCAGCAGAAATTTGCCCATGTATGGCCACCTTAAGACAAAGAAGTACAGTATGGGATCCATTATCCAGAAACCCATTATTTAGAAATCTCAGAATGTCAGGAAGGTAGTCTCCAATTGATTCCATTTAAACCAAATAATTCAGATTTTTAAAAAATATTTAGTTTTTTTCTGTAATAATAAAACAGTATATCTGTACATAATGGTAACTAAGATATTATTAATATATTAGAGGCAAAACAATCCTATTACAGAAGGACCCCATATCTGGAAAACCCCAGGTCCTAGTCATTCTGGATAACAGGTCCTATACCTGTATGTGTTTTTTTCTACAGTTTTGCTATATACATAACTGTCTAAAACACACATGCTCTAAACCTATATGTGCAAAGACCTTCTGTCTCTTTCTCATGACAAATCTTGTTTCACTGATGAATCTCTACAAGCGTGTGTCTAGCGCCTGATCAGTACAGCTTTATGTGATGACATTATGAATACCGCCATTTCCTGCTGAAATATAGATGTGCAAACAAGCTGCCTGGATCAGTGTTACCAGCTTAACCAATATGTCACTGTCGCTGTTATTGGCCCAAACACACCTTCTGCCAGGAATGAAAATGCCGCTGGGCAATCCTGGCTGAACAAAAATACTTACATAATTATAAAGGCTCATTAAAACACTGATTGCAAAGTGGAAAAACATGCAACATGCTTTGTTCTAAAAGTTACTGCTTGACAACGCTTAGGAAACATTCTGCCACTTTCCCTTGCTACTCTGGCCACTGGGGGGGGGGGCACTGTTTCATTTGTGTCTGTGGCGATAAGCGCAATAATGGCTGCTTCTTACTAAACAGCCATAAATAATCTGTAAAGTATATCCTTATAAACAGCATCTACTGATATAATTCTGTAACGTGGCTAATGGAACTTTACGGTATTATGAGAAATAATGTACCCTTTTACTGCAGTGTACGGACTGGGACCTTGTTTAAGGTGGGTTCTGCTTTAATAATGGGAAATTGCTTCCTACAGCAGAAAACCACTATTAAAATGAGGATTGTCAAAATGAATTTAAAAACTTGACTTAATTTGAGTGACTAAAAAAAGGTTAAAAAATTATAAGTATATTAGAGTTGCTAAAAAATTCCATGGCCTGTACTATATTTGCCTTATACTATACTTATATTTTATATATGTAATTTTAATCCACAAAAATGGCTATCTGTGCAGTAAAATGTTACATCGATAGGAGTCACGGGTGGAAAGCCCCTCGCATCCTCCTGCAGGCAACTTTGCGTGACTTCGGAAAAAGAAGCCATCTGAAGGGCTTTCCACCGGCAACTCCTATTGTTGTCAATGTGAAGCCTTTTCTGAGTGCTTTGTCACCCGTGATAGCAGAGGTCTATCGTGAGAGACTCAACCAATCTGTGGGTTCTTAACCCTAAGGGTGAAGACACACAGAGCTACTAGTAGCAGCTACTTGTCAAGGCTAGAGCAATCAATATACATGCTGATCATTTACTGATCTCTGTCTCTACATGTGTTTTAGCAGAGGCAATCCTCAGTATTGTCTATGGCAGGGTATTTTCTTCCATTTAGTAGCTGTGGCAAGTAGCTGCTACTAAGTAGCTCCGTGTGTCTTAACCCTAATTGTACTGCTACTATTTAGTCACCTCTGTATTTAAATACAAAAATAAACAAATTCCAACAAGTATACACAGATACCCCAGTTCCCAAAGGCAAATAGGTCTCTTGTATAGTAGATTGTGATGTGAAGATATGAAGAATGGTATGGGAATCTTCATTGTATAGGTTTTTATTTATGGCTTCCTGGGGAGGCATTTTGGGGGCTGGTAGTTGTCAGCAGAGGAATGCTCTGGGCAGATCAGTGAGACAAGTCTGTTAATCTGTTTGAACATCTGACTTGGAAAAATCCGCAATTCCTGCTCCTCTTCTCTTGCTAACCATGAATTTTCTGATTACCCGCCCTTGCTTTTATCTGATAAAATGTAGGGAAGGGATTAACTTTCCAGTTTCAGTGTACAGGACTTTTTTTTCAGCCTTATGAGCAAGATAACAGATGAACAGGCTTGCTTTGTACTTTTAATGACTCAAATTTTGTCTTACAAATGGATCCAACTGTAAATTATATTATTTTTGCAGGTAAATGATTGTAATTTAGAATTAAACTAAACTAAAAACTAAAACTGATCTTAAGAAACAATCCTAGCTGTTAAATAGCCTTTACCACAATACAATAAAATTGCATTATTCTGCATTTAAGCCTCTAAATAGAGACATCACATCTCCTGTATGGCTGTCAGTCCTCAGTGTGACCTCTGACATGTTCTTGTTGGGAACATGCTTCTTTCTGAAATCTCTCCTTTTAACAAAGAAACACCCATCCACCATAATTCCCATATACATGCAAGGTACTAAATCTGTTCCCTGAGCATATAGTATTAAAGCTTATTTGTACAGACAGTGGGTTCCTTCACCTTCCCCCCTGGTATAATACATAAAATAATAGTGAAAGGCTTGTTGTGTTTGTATGTTTTTAGAACATTCCTTTTACTTCATGTTTATTCTTACACCTATGAAAAGTGTGTGTGGGGGGGTTAAAGACTGCCATACTGCTTGCATACAGCTAATCATGTTTCTACTTCTTATGCCCCATAGGGCTTTCCTATCAAGCTGCCAATATATGGCTGGGCATTGCCGGTTAGTTACTCAAGACCAGAAATAATATCCATTTGGAGCACTATTAGATGTAATCAGTAGGACTGGTAAGTCCCAACAAGGAGCGCATTGAGCCATGGATATGGATGGCCAGGGTTGCCAAACAGGAAGATGGATATGGCCATCTTTATATGATTTTGATTGTATTTCTATAGTAGTATAGCTCTAGATAAATGAGTATAACTTCCAGCAATATCCACCGCCCCAACCCCCATCTTGCACTACCATGGCTACCAACAGTATACTTGTGTGTATATGTATATATATATATATAGTATATCAGCAATGCAAGTGGTACATATAAAGTGATGGAACCTTCCAACATGACATATGTCAGTCCCCTAGCCTTTTAGCCGTGAACTACAATTCCCATAATCCTCTGACAGCTTTAGGGGGCTGTAGCCAGGAGGCCATGGAGAACTAGCTAATCAAACATATGTATAACTGTCTCTGCAGGGATAATTAAAGAAATAGAGATACTGATAGACAGGAAATGTTGTGAGGAGTCAGGACGTGACATTCTGTTCATCATTCAGCCTGGGATCTGTGACAGAACAAAGAATCCTGTGGGTTTTACAAGACTCTCTAGGAATTCCGAATGACCCTATTAAGGGCTCCCAAGGCCCTATTGATTTTCTGACTTCTGACCCTGCCCGCTCTGTTTTTTCTGCATTTTAATGGGGTTCCTTGTGTCACACAGCAGAGTTTTGGGTGGATGGGAACAGCGTTACCATTGACCTCTCCGTGGCACTCCCTAGCATTTGTATGTAAACCACCTCCTTTAACCTTGAAATCTGAGGGCCCTCGTTTAACATACGGCGAGAGAGAAACTTCACCACCACTACCAGAGGCCAATGGAGCCATGATACACAATGCAGGGCTGGTATCTCTAGCAGCAAGTCAATAGTACAATGTGCAAATGAAAAGAGACAACCAGAGGTCACCTAGAGTGTGCATGATGGGAGGAAGGACTGCTGAGTGTAGAGGAGGCAGGGAGCGGCTCCCCAGAGAAGGTGGTTTATGTATGGATGGGCGCAATAATTTCCAAGAAAAAGCTGTATATGGAAGGACACAATACAGTAGAGGTTATCATATGTAAAGTGCATGAACTTGTTTGAACAACTCTTGTCTAATATATTTGGGTAACAGATACACTTATGGCTGTTTAGGCATGCTGGGAATTGTAGTTTAGAGACTACCACGAGACTACTGCGAACAATAAAAAGCGTGTATGGTTAGGTGCCTGCACCACTGTCCTACTAAACAAGCTGATACGCATGAAAACAAAAGAGTTGTGGAAAACAGGTTGAAAAACCTGCTGCAAAGTTTATTCACAATAATAATTACAATAATGTGAATAAACCTTACAGCACAGCATCTGCAGTTTTTAAACATATTTTCCACATTTTTTTTGGTTTTCATGAGACAACTGTGGACTTGCAAGTCTTTTTCGGCGATTTCCCGAAATCGCCCCGCCGCGTCTGCCATCCCACCGGCGACTTACATGTTCGCCAGTGGGATGGCAGGGGAAGGCAACTCGGGGAGATTAGTCGCCCGCGAACAGGGAGTTTTGCCGCGGGCGACTAATCTCCCCGTGTGCCAGAGCCCTTAGTGTTCATCAGTTGCCTGAAAGAAGGGACACTTTCCATACACTGTATTATAGGTATAGTCAATATAGTAGCTTTCTATTAAGATAAAGCTTTTATAGGGCCTAATTGTATTGTACACACACAATGGATCCTTAGCTGACTGAGCCATAATAGTGAAAAACACAACTTACTGATCCAAAGATGGCAATCATAGGGCTTCCCAGATCGATAGTCAGACTTGTCTATCAATCAAAAACCTTCGACTCCTTTAGCAACTGGAAATTCAGCTGAATTCTGATATTAAAGCTACTACTTCAGTTTGCTTTATGATGGTGTGGGTAGGACTCTCTATTGCTGGAGCTTGTAATGCAAGGCTATAAGCCAATTGTGGACTTCAGTATTTAGCAATAGCCCATCAGTACATAGAAATACAGAATTATTTCACAAAAGAAGCATGGTGTGATGTGCAGGATATGATTTATAGTATAAATATGCTAGTCTGGTCAAAGCTCAAATGCTGATTGATAAATGTAAGATACTGCACTTGAGAAAACATGCAACACTATGAGAAAACAAGGCCCAGTGGCTTTCTGTACAACTTTAATTATTTCTTCAGTGTTAACAATATGCGTGAGGGCATCTACCTAAGGACTGATTACTTCTGCCTGAAGGCCAACGAGTGGAGGAGGGTGGTTTTACCTTGAGCCCTATCAATTTTTGGTCTAGTCCACAGGTGAGCTAGCAAACAGAATTCTTCACAGATAACACAATGTAATCTTTAGGTAAGGCAAAAATAGCAAGCAGGATTGTGACAACAACATGTGGCTTCACTGTCCTGTTTATCTCTATCTGGAGTCCTGGCTTTGCCTCATTTTAACACAAGTGCTAAAGAAAACACAATTGCAGTGTGTGAAAATGACAAAGCTCAGGCCTCAACCTTGTCTTGAACCCTGTAGAATTTTATGGCCTCTCCCTCTGTAAACCCTCCCCCAGTGCACATTAAAGGGGGCATTGTTTCCAAAGGTCATGGTGGGGTTCCATCCATATTCCCAAGCAATATATGTACTGTGGGGACATTAGGGCAAGAGATATACAGTTTCTGTTCTGAGGCCGGAGCACTTTCTATCACTCTCTGTATCTAAAACCAATCCACGAGGTTGACCAATGTTATTAGGTCTAAACCTTTGTGATGGCCTGGTCCAAGTTTAGCAGTGAATAATGGACATTAAAGTTTGGGCAGGAAGGTTCTTAAATGGCAAAATATACACAAAGCTGATGTTCATATGATTGCCCATCCCAGGTAGCTGTCATCTCAAAAACCTTGTACAGCATTCCAGATGTAATTATCTACAATTTGTGAACTTGCTAGTTCTGGCTACAATGGGTAATATGATCCCTCTATGGTACCACACATTCTAAAACTGCTTCATCGTTGCATCAAGATTTTAAGGGATGTGCCGGTATGGGACCCCTTATTCGGAAACCCGTTATCCAGAAAGCTCCGAATTACAGAAAGCCCATCTCCAATAGACTCCATTTTAAACAAATAATTCCCAACTAAGATATAATTAATCCTTATTGGATGCAAAACAGTCCTATTGGGTTTAATTAATGTTTATTTGATTTTTTTAGTCGACTTAAGGTATGGCGATCCAAATTATGGAAAAACCCCTTATCTGGAATACCCTTGGTCCCGAGTATTCTGGATAATGGGTCCCATACCTGTATTAAATATGCATCAGTAAAGGGCATTATACCAAACTGCTGAGAGGAATGTCTGGTTTATTAGAATTATATCTTTATTCTATGAGATAATAATTACATAAAGGAATATGGTATTTAAATAATATATTTCAGAATCCATTGCGCACCCAAACATTGTCCTCAGCCAGAATTTAATACCCAGATTTTTTTCTTAGACGTTAGGCTCATAGGAGTAATTGACAAACACAAATGTTCAGTTGCTGAAAGTCCAAACAGACTACAGTAGTACCTCAAAGTGTGTGCAACAACACTTTCCTGACCACACAGACAGACACACACACGTCAGTGTATACTATTGTTTTCCCCCCACCCAGATAAAAAGAATGTCATTCTCAGGCATGTAAGGAACCATCTAAACCCCTCTTAGAGGTTTCACCCAGCCCTCAGGCTGCAAGTTAGTCAAGTATACTGGGTAGGGTGAGCTCTCTCGCTCTCTGGGATGATCAAGCCTTGGTGCCAAATAACAAGGTCTACATTCTAGAAAAGCATTAGCATTTCAAGAGCTGATTTAGCTCAGCAAACACTATGTTTGTGCGTGTATAAGCCTGTGTGTGCTGTTGGGATGAGCAAACCTAAAGTAAAGTTCTTGGCCCAGCTAGGCTTTAGTACAACACTGGACATTTAAACTGATTGTAGCAGAATTTCAAGTGAAATGGTATTGAAAGTAAAACCGCATTTTTATTAAATTAGCTCAATTTAAAGCTAAGATTAGAGACCTAATCTCTGTATTTATCACCATTTTTATGCCCCCCATAGTGAATGTGTTCAGAAAATTCAGCATATGAGTCCAAAAGGTAAATGGTTCCCTATTAAAAACTAAATTCTTTATCCTCATACAAAAAAAAATCTGTTCTAACTCAAGAAAAGGCTCTTCAAGGGATGGGCAACAGACTGTCCCATCATCATTTTAATAACAAAATGGCCTCTGATTGGTGGTACATTGGCCACAAAGCTATCTATGTTAATAATAAAGTTGGGTGGAGCTTCAGAGGACATCGGAAGGTTTGCTTTGGGTTCCATTGGCCATCAGTCATTGAGAACTAGAGAGAACTTAGCGGTGTTCTCCCTCACTTTATATACTGGTATTCTCGGACATGCACCCCATGCATTGCCATTTTCTACTAAACAGAGGTTTCCCAGATGACTCTGCATTAGTCACTGCCTGGTGTATCATCTTGACCAGGCATATTTAGGAAGCCATTCATATACACTTATTTGATTGTTGACCACTTTTCTAGTAACCCTGGAAAATTATTACACACAAATAAAAAGTAAACACAAAGGGCTTAAAAAGCCTTGTCACTTATTGATCCTTTACAGATGCCAAAATCCCCCCCCCTCCCCTCCCCCTGAAGGAGCTGACCAGCCCCCTCCTCAACTGACTTCCTGGACAGTCACCCATGTGCTGAAAGACTGGATTTTGCTGCTCTGCTGCTGAATTTGGCAGTGAGATAGCCCCTCCCCGCCAGAAGGAATGATTAGGTCAACTACTTAAATATAAAGATTAAAAACGGCAAGGTTGGGTTAAATCCTGCTAAATTGTATTCAAAGCTCCCAGTTTAACACGAGAAGCTTTTCTTTAGAATTAGTGTTTAGCAACTGACACAGCTATAATTGGTGGAAAAAGCCAAAGCCAAGCAATATTACCTGATAGACTGAAAGTTCTAGGGACAAATGTGTCCTTTTTTTTTAAAAAAAATATCAACTATATGAGGGTAAAGGCAATGAAACGCTATTCCTGTACAGCTAGAATCAGACATAGTGCTAAAAATTAACTATGCTAGTCACAGAAGCTGACAATCAATGGTGTTTAGGGCATAAACAAACCTGTTACCCTCCATTAACTCTACACTAGCTGTTATACATTCACTTCCCAGACCCACAGTGGTGTGCAGCTTTGACACCAGGCAGACCCTTCATTTTGTACATGAGACACTAAAACCATGGTAGGAATGTCTAAAGATTTATCCATCAGAGCAAGTCCTTTTACAGACCGACTGATATTGTTGAAAGAAATGCTACATACACTACCCCTTGTGGTGCTACAGTACAGACTGACTAGCAGTGAAAAAGTCCCAACCATTATTTCCTGTTTATGCCTAAACTACAGGAATTGGAATTTCCCAGCAAGAGATACCCTCCATGGGAGAAGGATGAAAAATGTGCATGCATCTGTATGGCCATCTAAGGTGATAATTCCCATAAGACTAATTAAATACTAGGATTTTCATGGAGGCACCCAAAGCTTCCATCTGTTAAATGACCTTCAGATTATGCAAAAACATGGATGATTACAAAACCCTTAAAGGCCTGGCCATGTTGTTGGAAGGGTTGGGTTGGGGGGGGGGGGGATGTTAATGGTGGATTTTGAGTAGAAACTTTTTTCTCTGAAGCCTGGTTGAGTCCTGTGCCACCCATTTGCAGCCTTGGGAATGCCGTTTAGGCCCTGTGCTTCATGAAAGTAGAATTTGATTTTAAGAGGTTGGACCTATACAGTACCAAAGTTATTAATCATAGGTATTCCGTTTGCCTTGTGTGTAAATATCATGGCCATACAAGTCTGTTGTATTTTATACTGTCCTTGGGCAGCTCATTGACACTTGTCAGTCATCACTCATCTCATTCTCTGGCAGCCAATGTAGAACCAGTGGCCCACTGGATTAAGATACAAATCTCAATCTTCATCTGAGCAACATTACAGGTGTTACAGTTCGCCTCTTATAAACCAGTAGAATGCCTCATATTTTACCATATTAATCAGTAAATGCATCATTAATATAATGGCTATATTTGGAGTATGGTGGTGTTGGTGGGACATGGTTATCTTTGGCATTTGGGGATTATTATATCTACTGGAAATATATTATTATATAGAAATCAAACTTACTTTTGGAATTGCTTTGGGAGGGCTCTACTGGTTAGTACAGATATAGTATAATAATTATGAGAGGAAAGCAGTAAAGAAAGAGACATATTTGCTCCAAAGACTCAGTGTTAGGCCCACTGACACTAGACATTTAAACGCCTGCTGCTGTTATCTTTACCACTTGCACATTAATTATTAATATCTGATGAATAATGGGACAGGACACCTTGCACGTCCAGCAATGGGACAGTGGCGGTACATACAATAAGTGCAGGGTATTTCAATGGCTTTGGAAACAAACCAGTTCTTTGCATGGAAGCGCATAGCTTGCTAATAAGTAATGTGTAAATTGTGTTACACTTGCAACTGAAATTTGTGTTGACTTGTTATGTGTAAACAGAGCAAGGCAGGACTTGTATGTTGGATTTGTAATAGTTACACCAGCGTGGAAAGACTTGTCAGATGTAACTAAGGAGTCTCCTTAGCTATCTGCCCCATTACTTGTTCTATTACAAAAACAACCTTTTAATTTTGGGGACTGAATGTACACGTATATTTAGCCATTTTGTTTTTAAATTTGGAGGTTGTCAAACCTATTGCAGCCAAAACTGTTTCTAACTGAATTACCAATAAATGATGGCTTGTATCTAATTATATATATATATATAAAAACAAAATAATATCATTTTACAGTAAAAGCAAACAGATTGGGTAGCCTTTACAATTCTACAAAACAGAATGTATATAAAATACCCATATACCCGTATAAATGCAGACAAATGATTTAACGCTAAAGCAATATTATATGATCAGCAATTGATCCAGTTGCAAAAAAATAAGCCATGTAAATAGTTGTAATTAATGTATTTCAGGCCAAACCTGATATCATAATAGCTAATATTTTTGGGAGGGGGTTTATAATGACCAAATGAAATATAAAGGTTGGTATACAAGTATATGTTAGCACATGTACATAGTCTTTATAGTTGAAATGATGCACAGGGTATACTTGTGGGTATGTAGAAATTCTAATCCTGCTGATTTCTAGGTACAGTATCCAAGAAGCCCAAAGCAACCCCATCCAGTATTAGAGATGTGCAATGGTTGTATTGCCCCAGTGCAGATTAGAGTGGGTACTGTACCTTCCCATGTGTCCATCTCATGCCAGTGCGTGTGTGCTGGGGTGCAGCCATGGAGCTGGGCATGTTACCATGAACCCAGCAGCATCATGGGGACTCTCCTGTTGCTGTAATTGCCAGATCGGCTCTGAGGGCTGGGAGGGACAGAGACCCTCTCAGGTCAGTTTACGAGCTGGTCATGTGACTACAGTTCAAGCCCTAAGGTCAGCCCTGGTTTGGGAGGGGGGCGGTTTATTGCCCTCTGGTTATCAAAGTGGAACTGATCACCCTCATTCTCCCTGGATTACTGCAGTTCATGTTCAGGACCCTAAATAACCTTCCATGTAAAAATAAATACAAAATACACTTATGCCCTGATCGGTATGTAATCATTTGGTGCAATCTCTGGCTCTTGCTGTGCTCTTATCTCTGGGCACACTTTGGTATTCTCTGTGCTTTGTATTCATTAATATGTGACCCTGTGATTATTTCCCATAACCTATATATAATTCTCCATATATTCAGCTATGGATAGGGCCATATACATTAGTATATACAATAGATTCTCTGCATGCAGACACCTATTTGTTTACATTATTAAAAATGTAAGAGATTTTCTTACCAGTATCTCCCATTGCACATCCTAGCATTGTATTTCCCAGCGACCTCTGTCTTCCTGAGCATTCTGGGAGTTGCTACATGCTGCTATACCGTAATAGGACACCACAATAAGTTGATAATCAATGAAAATGCCAAGATATTGGCATTTATACATACAGAGCCTTAATATCATCTATTAGGGCTATTCCCGTGCATGCAATCCAGGAAGTGCCAACCTTAGGAGGGCTCTTGCTGCTCCCATTAGTATAATCAGTAGACATCATGCTGACCAGATAGGCAGCTTGGATACTTATGCTGATGAGCTGAGAGATAAGGAGCTTTGGGCATTTACATGGAAAGAGCTCTGCTGGGGGGCTGAGGAATGTACTAAGATCAAGAGCATTCTAAAGCCAAAGTGGTTCTAAAGCCAAAGCGGTTAAGTCCACCAAATTGTACATACTGTAGAATAATGTATATATACATTATGTAAAAAGTCAGAAATAAATACTGTACTTCTCTTCCCCATTGCAAGCACCACCAGGTATGGGTATTGCTTTGCCTACCTTGGAAAAGCCTATGGGGCCCCTACTACCATGTGATGGGCCCCAAGCCAGATACTGCTACATACAAAATCAGCAGTATCTATGTGCCTCTGGGTCTACAATGTGCAGTACAGAGTCCTGGCTGTCCCCCCCAGCACATGCATTTATGTATACACTCCTATACTGTTGTAGGGTTGCCTTTAACCCTTGCACCACTTTTTCTTCCTATATTTTTATTAACATTGGCATTAAGCAGCATTTTTACTGGCCAGTGGCAACCATATCTGGGAGTTCCCTGCCCTGTTCATGTTTCCCTGCCCCACATGCATTTATTTATTTTATTGTTTCTAATTCTGTCGCAAAATAAGGAATATTCAATTACAAATGTCACAGAAATCCTTTCAATGGTCTTTAATAGCCAGTTAGCCTCTTCCCTGGTAGCCAGGCCTGCTGTCCATTGTGACTGATTAGGGGGTGGGGCAGTGGCTCTAAAGGGGTTAATTCAAATACCCCTTCAGGCGACTGAGCTATGCAAATGGGACCCTTTAATGTAATGTCCTATTGTGCTGAAACAAGATGGACAGGAATTTGCGTATCTATAACAAATAGCAATTATGCAAATCGACCAATTGTTGTGTGTTTGTGTTTTGTGGCTTCAGCATGGAATCTGCTGCGGCTAGTGAGGCTGTGAGGTGGCCTTGAGATGGTACAGAAATAAAAAAAAACTTAACACCCTACAGAGGTTCCACATGAACTTCATAGGCAATTGGGGGCTGGCTGAATTCTTTCTTCAGTAGCAAATGTAACTCGCCAGTAGGAGCTGTGATATATGATAGTAAGACAAGATATTTCTGAACATATACAGACATATATATATGTGAAACTGCTGGTATTTTATTAGGCTACGGCTACTCCAATCTGATTCTCAGCCTGTGAATAAATGCAGGACGAGTATCAGCCCGTACGCTAACTCTCGGCCTGCGGATCTGCCAACCCCTGTACCTGCACCACTGGGTCTGCCTGGGTGCAGCCACACGGAGCAGATTTTCTTGCTGAAATACTCGCATGTTTTGTTGACAAAATCCGCCCTGTGAGTCTGCACCCAGGGCGACCCAGTGGCTCCAGATGCAGGTACAGGGGTAGGCTGATAGGGGTTGTAGAGACTTCTATTTATCTGCAGGTCGAGAATTAGCCTGGTGTGGTATTAGCCTTATTTTGCCAAATAAAGCACCACTATAATCTGCAGCGCTGTACAAATGGAGAAAATCTGAATACTGAAGACATATAAGTGGCATTCAGATACAGACTCATATAGAAGGTAGGTCCAAAGCACACTTGAGGGCCTATTTATCATGCTCTGTAAAATGATTTCCCTATATAGTGTAACTATTTCCCTAAATAGTGTAAAAAGCAGATAAAAATAAACTTATTGGCTTAGAGACACTAACGGAACAAGGACCATCCCATCCTCTCTGCATAATAATGCACTGACAGAGAACCTGATGGTGAATATAAGCATAGAAATGCAAAAATATGCTGTTTTGTGCGAGACTGGAGTTTACACTAGCTATAAGGTATGTATTTGATATTACAACACCTGATTGCTGTATTCAACGCCAATATTTTACACCAACTCAGACCTTGCGTATTACATTCAGTCAAGAGGGAAATAGCCACATGGCAAATAAGTTACATTGAACGTTGCTATGTAAAACACTGCTTACAAATTGGCGATGGATAAACACTTTTTTTACACAACATTTTCAAGTGGCTGCTGCCTTTTGCATTGGTTTTGTACATGATAGCCTAAAATCAATACACAACTTTATAAATACGCTGAATTTACACAGTGATTTATTACATGGTTCCATAAATATGTTCCCTAGTTTATTTTCTTCCTGTATTTCTTTAGAATGGTGCTATAACTTGGCCTACCATTTACTAGAATGGAATCCATTTGCAGCCAAAATGTAGCCATAAAATGTGCAATTTTATCCAAAATCTGTAAGTTTCCCCTGAATGTCATTCCTATAAATAACAGGCAGTGTGGTCATGTTCGACTGCTATCCAAAATTCTGTGTAAAATTTCCTAAGTCTGTAGAAAATAAGATAGGGTCTTATAGGGAGATGCCAAGCACACATGGCCACGGATACAAGTGTTCGAACAAAACCAAGAGCAGCTGTCTGTAAAGAACCCAAGTGAAGGGGTCAGGTGGCTTCCCAAGAGCATGGACTATTTTAGTCTCTATAGTGTTTGGTCTGACCAGTTCTATAATGCGTGAGATGACCAGTTGGAAGGACAGCTGCCATTCTTCCACCTTATGGATATTTCACAGCAGTGTAAAACATACATAGAAAAAAAATACATACAGCATTTGAAAACTAGATTTTACAACATTTTGGCTCCAGTATTGCAGCTATCAGGCCAATCGGGAAGAAGCGGGGCTCATTGGGCTCCAAGAGTTGATTCGGGGAAACCCGAGTTTCATTCCCATGACAGCTCCATGTGACCTCGGAATATTCAGGTTTCTTAGGGGGCTTCCCCCTTAGCCTAAACTGCTTGTGCAGTAGGTGAGATATGGCACAGTACAAAGCCAACATCCGTGCCACCAAGGGCAACATTAGTATGGTGCTTGGGTGATGTAAATCTTTGGTCAGGGCCTAGTCAGGAAGGTTGTATGTCTACATGGTAACAATATTTTTATTACAGATGAGCCAGTCATCATCATAATTAATTAAATTGCACCAGCAGTATTTGCACATATGACAACATTTTCCTTTGGAAGGCTGGAAGCCTGGGTTAGATTCTGACCAGTACTGAGTATGTAAGTTCTCCCTGTCCTTGCGTGCGTTTCTTTACACTGTCTACAACCATCCTGGGCCTTAATTAAACTGTCCATAGTTTGTGTGTAACCTATAATCTCTAGATTATAGTAACCTAAATAAGGACCCCTATGGATTGGACTGTACAAATAAAAAAATGCATTTCCAAAAAGCAACAGTTGTTGAATCAAGCCAATGATATTTTGTGCTAATTCCTATGAGACCTGGAAGTGAGAGATTTACAAGGCACAGCGAGCAGGTGTCACCAGTAAAAGGGTTAAAAAAAAGTGAAAAGCTTCTACTGTACCAGAGGACAGATAATTCCACCTCTAATGCATTTTTATCCTAATGCTCCTCATTCAGATGCACAGGCTCTTACTGTGCCTTTTTTGTAAGATGAAGCTTGGTGGGGGAGAGAAGCATGCCGCTTATGTGAAAAAGAGGGGCAAAGTACATGCTAGAATCTGAATGGGCTCCATGCAGTTGGGCTCACATTTAAAAGAAAAGACAAATTGTTAGCTGGTGCCTTGAAAAGGGAGGGTTAAATATCAACCCCTCTAAAATCCAAGACAGTTTTAAAGTTTAAATGAACTATTCTGGACAATATATATATTTATACTATGAAAATTGATAGTATATACTAAAATGAATTTATTTACTAAAAAAGTTATGATTAGGGCTTCTTTACAGACACCACCAGCTCTTTACAGACACCATCCTAGATCCTTTCAGATTCGCAGGGCTGTCATCAGAAATATAATTATTAGCCTACCGGTCCACTGGGCGGTGATCCCTGCCAGCAAGTAAAAGTTAGCACAATGAAAATAATGCTTCTCACTGACACCCCTAATCTGCCCAGCTACACCCCAATAATTAAGTCCATTATGCCATGATCCACACCAAGTTTTGCTCCTTTTCTGATACGTCAATGGGGTCACAAGACTCTGACTGTGGTACTCCCCTGGCATCTTGCCCATGCCCCATGTTCCACCTAGCAACACTCCAGAAAATACTCCATGATCTGAATTTTGGTATGAGTAAGGAAACCATAGCACAGAAGGAAAACCACTTAAGCAAGGGGAGAACATACAAACTACTTGCAGACAGTGCCCTGGCTGCTATTGAACCTTGGACCCCAGCGCAATGCAAACAATTGTCCCACAATGCTACCTATTGCCCGAGCCAAATTTTCCCTGGCTGCAATGGGAATCGACAGCAGTAGCCCACAATTATCCAAAAGATAACTTGCCCACATTAGTTTGGAGCTTGTCCAGGTGGGCATATGGGTTGCCCCAAGGTTCATTAAGGCAACCATGGACAGGGCTTCCCTCATCTAAACACACTGTGTCGCATAGCCATTGAGAAGCAGGTGCTTTACCAAGGTTATTTTTTTGCCGAATGCTGGGGTAAGACCCTACAAACAAAAAGAGACCCCCCTTAGGCATTGCAAGAAACATTTCGGAATCTGATGGCTCACAGTGGTTTCAATATTGCAACACAGAACATTACATAACACACTTTACACAAGAGAGTGGTGAAATGAAACAGAGGGTTGTATTACTCAAGCACAAAGCTGCAGCACAAAGCTCATACATTCATTAAAAGGTATTTGTATGAAAATGTTCTCCTTGCACTGCTGTATAGTGGTACAAGGTGTTGCTTGGTTCTTCCTGCCTCTTGTTCCGAATTGAGTGAAGTTGTGCCTATTGACACAGGGGAACCCTGGAACTACCCCCTCCTCCAAACCAGTTAGTAGTTTCAGGGTTTCCACAGTGGCCTACTGTGGGCCAATGTAACAACTCCCGCTTCCAGCCATGCCTTGGGGTGGGGTCGTGCTTTTTAAGTCAAGATTCAATAAACTGTTCAGCAGCAACCCCTCCACATTTTCAGGGAGCCTACAAATTATAGGTTATTTCTGCGCAGCCTGTTTTCCATGTCGTTGGTTGCATCAGTGTTTGTTGCAAGTGTTGTATTCTGTCCATTAATAAGTGATACACATGTGTCCATGGTGGATTGGATCTCAGCCAGCAGTTCGGAAAGAGATGGTTCTGGGGCGTCTAGGGGTTCTGAGCATGTTTCTGAAGTGCAGTAGGGGAGTTGTGTGTTGGGGTTGAGGCACCATCTTGGGAGTTCCTATCTTCCCAGGTAAACTTTCCCAGCTTAGCGGCAGCCTCTGAAGCTCATTTTGGTGCTTGGTTTTGCCCCATTAGGTGTCTGTGTGGGGGCTGTTCCCAATGGTGGTCTGCTTTATCTGTGGTGAGTGGGTCTGCAGGATAAAATCAAGGGTTTTTGGGAGATCAAACACTCAGGGCTAGTGCGTCCGTTCACATCAGGCTGTTAGCCATTATTATTATGGAACTGGGATGTACTCTGCAACAAATCCTATACAAAACAGTCATAGTTTCCCCAGTTGTGCTACATATACCAAATACACATAGAATACCAGATTAACTATTTCAGACACAGGCGGCAATGTTAGTTATCAATCCATCTGTGTTCTGAATGATCACCTAAGGCCATACACAAACATCTGGTTGTTTGGTGAGGTCACTAAACAAGGGGGTTTTTGCCAAATCAGGCTGATCCAATTCTTTGGCTCAGGGCCAACCATCAAATCATAGTTGGGGACTATGTAGGCTCATCAATACCCCAAAACAGTCAAAGCCAGACCAAATCCAGCTTATTGGCCCATGTATGGGGCAAAATACAGCACCCTACCATACCAACATCTGGTCACAGATCAATGAAATATCTATTGGGAAATATCTGGGTCAGAAGAGCACCTTATCAGTTGCCCTGCATATACTCTTACTATATTACAGATTCAAATGGGTCTGGAGTGGCCAGCAGGCAATGCGGGACCTTGTATGGTTAGCTTTAGGGATTTATTGCCTACTGTAAAAATTCCACGATGATAAATCTCCAAAAAAATGCCATCCCCTTCGTTAATTAGAATTGCTGCAAGTAAATTACATTGCCTATAGCAATTCAGCAGCAAGCAACTGATTTATTAACATAGATAAATTGCATCATTGCAGTTACCTGTAGCAATGCTCATCACTAATGTGGCCATCCAACTGTGTGTGACCAACTGCACCCCATGACAGGAGGCCAATGAGTCAGCTGATATGAACCCCTCTGAAATTTTACTCTGATTCACTAAAGAGAATCTAACAAGTCAAATAGTTGCTCCTTAGTTAGTGGGACCTTGTACTTTGGTGTCACTATGCTCTATAAATGCCACGTAATACCTCTGTAGGCCAGGAGAAATGGAGAGTAGGTAAATCACTGGTCAGCACTAACCAGCACTTCATGATCTGTCTAATGAATGACCAGGTGGGGGCAGGATCACAGAGAAACCAGAAGGCCGGAACATGACTACCAGTGAATAGAAATAATATATTATACAGATCAATAAAGAGCAGCATAGTATTTTTTATTTAGTGTTGTAACTGACAATTTCCCAGTGGTACTCCAATGTCCCACATATTCAGCTGTAGCAGGCTAAAGGTCTTTGCTGATTTATTACTTCAACCCTGTGCATCAGTGCCATGTGAAGTGCTAATGTGCCCGACATGGGCACCGACAGGCAAATGCCATTCCTGGACAGGAGGCAGTAGATTGCACTTTCTTGGAGAAAAAAGGACAGTTTGACACTGGCTTTAGTATTTAAAGGTTTACCCTCAACTAATATGGAATACTACACACATGCATCGCGGCTAAATACAGAAATGCAAGAAAAACACATAGACATTATTATTGGCTGAAACAATGCTTATCACATTTTCTATTAACAAATAAATATAGAATACTTGTTTTTTAATATGGCTTATCCAACCCTAAGTAAAAGTGAAAGCAGTGGTTTTCTGATACAAAGCAAAAGCATTATAGGCAGTTGCAGCCGTGACAAAAACTGATCAAAACACAAGGCAAAACAACCAAGCCTGAGTTCAGTTTGCAGTTTGGCCAGCAGAGGGCACAGTTCTCCACAGAGCTTTCAGTTCATTCAAGGGCATTAGTGCTTAAAGTCTCCGGGATATCCTCACATGAGCTCCAGTGAATCACTAAATTAAGGTGGCCTTACATGGTGAAATATGCTCGTTTGGAGAGGTCGACAAATGAGCAAATGTTTCCCCCAATATGTCCACCTTGGTTTGGCGATACTGGGCTAATCCCTAGGGCCAAACAATCACATTATTAACTGAACATTTCCATTTCATGGACACTGCTTATAAAATGCAGGATTTCCAGCTGGCTTTCTAGCTACAACTACTAATGATTGTTTGCTAAGGCAGGGGAAAAGTTTGCCCATTATACTGCACCGTAGCAGGACTCTTCGCTATTTTCCAGTTCTTGTTGAACTATATTGTGCACCATCTTACTCCAAAGGTGGGTTTGCAGAGAGCAGGAGCTGGACTGTAACATACTGCAGACCCTACATTACTAGGATTTAATCTAATTACATAAATGCATTATTGTCTGATAGCTCCAGCGAACAAATCCTTTTCACATCAGGCAATTAAAGGGAAAGTATGCCATACTGTATCAATTACAAGTGAATAGTTTCCTGTAATTGTTTTGTTTTTTTTTTTGATGTGGAAAATAAAATTGTAGGGATTCTTTGCTGTTCAATACGATGGGGACAATTGGGCCATCTGGCAATCTGTGGGTTATGGCAGAGCGGCTGCTGGAAGATGCCATAGACAGTCACTATTTATTGGGCTGGATGAAGGCTGTTTGGGTTTCTGTGTACTTGCAATGCAAGGGCCTATTTTAAATCCCGTTTGGGCCTGTTTGAAGGGAAAAAAAGAAAATAGTCTTAAAGTTAGATAGTAAACTCTATGAGACAGGAGCTCACTATGCGAGATAATGCTCTGCCTAATGATTAGTAGCACTGTGGAAAAATAATGGCTTTAATAGTGATCTTTAATAAAGGAAATGCCCATCTCAAGATTTTAAGAGAACGACGATGGGAATTTCAGGACAATGAATCCTGCGATTTGCCCTGCCTGATCTATGTGTTATAAATATTTATTTTGGAAGCATCAATACAATTTAGTGGCAAGTGACTCAGTGAAAAAACGGGTTTAGTTCCCAGAGCATTTATAGGATTTCAGTATTTTGGGGTTATAAGCAAATCACATTGTCATGTTAGACAGGGACAGTATATATCCCAGCATCTGTAAACACACAAATTATTGTCTTTTCTATAGTCTGTGTGATTTAATAGCAGTAAGGAGCTGCAGCCTGAAAGGATGTTTTTGTGGAGGCAAAAGAATTGGCCCCTAGTTTGAGTTTCTGCTTACCT